>NC_133617.1:423152740-423802483 GCF_048593235.1 Sminthopsis crassicaudata
AATCATTGCCTGTGACTTTTATTTTTTGGTACTACCTTTATGCAGATTGAAAATAAACTTTTTTTTTCCTGATTATTTCATTTTAATCTGAGTAATTTTTCTTCATCCTAATGATGCTGCATTCTCCAGGCTCTAACCATGCTTCCTAAAACAAAAATGTATATATCACTTCTGTTTTTAAGTAATAAACTAAAGGGAAATGAATAATTTGAATTTCTCATTGTAGTTGTCCTATATGATCCAGAGATCATCCTCTCCCTCATTGGAGTGCTGCAAAAGCTCTCTGCTTGCCAGGCAGATCAGAAGCCTCCAGAGATATACATTGCCTTCGCTGTAAGGAACCCAGACACTTACCAGATGTTCAAAATGGAGCTTAGTAAGTATATTGATATGGAAATGAGAATATCTTTAATCTGGTTGCTTTCCTCAAGGAGACAGACCTAAGATGAATTAAGTATGTACAAGCTAGACTTTTGAGAAGGTAAAAAGCAAGGAGGCCAGAGGAGAGGAGAGAAAAAGAATGGTATTGCTCCAGAGAAATTACTATTGATGAACTGTGCATCCCCTCTGATCCAGCAGTGTTTTTTTTTTTTGTTTGTTTGTTTTTTTGGTTTTTTTGAGGCTGGAGTTAAGTGACTTGTCCAGGGTCACACAGCTAGGAAGTGTTAAGTGTCTGAGAGCAGATTTGAACTTAGTCCTCCTGAATTCAAGGCTGGTGCTCTATTCACTGCGCCACCGAGCTGCCCCTCCAGCAGTGTTTCCACTGGGCTTATATCCCAGAAATCTTAAAGGAGGGAAAGGGACCCACATGAGGAAAAATGTTTGTGGCAGATCTCTTTGTGGTGGCAAGAAACTGGAAACTGGGTGGATGCTCATCAATTGGAGAATGGTTGAATAAGTTATAGTATATGAATATCATGGAATATTATTGTTCTGTAAGAAACGATCAGCAGGATGATTTCAGAGAGGCCTGGAGAGACTTATATGAACTGATGATGTTGAGTGAAGTGAGGAGAACCAGGAGAACCAGGATTTCATTGTACACAGCAACAAGATTTTACGATGATCGATTCTGTGGCTTTTTTTTTTTTTTTTAATATGCTGAGGAAATTGGAGTTAAGTGACTTGCACAGCTAGGAAATGTTAAGTGTCTGAGAGCACATTTGAACTCAGGTCCTCCTGTTTCAGGGCTGGTGCTCTATCCACCGCGCCACCTAGCTGTCCCAGATGTGGCTCTTCTCAACAATGGCCAGTTCCAATGATCTTGTGATGGAGAGAACCATCTGCATGCAGAGAGAGGCCTGTGAGAACTTAATGTGGATCACAACATAATATTTTCAATTCTTTTGTTATTGTTTGCTTGAATTTTATTTTCTTTCTCATTTTTTCCTTTCTGAACTGATTCTTCTTATACAGCAAGAAAATTGTATAAATACATATGCCTAAAAAAAAAAAATTACTATTGGTGGCAATGTTTCTGGCAACAAGACAACTTCCAGACTGCTTGTAGCTGGTGTTAAAGGAAGAAATAACTCAGGGTCTGCTGCCAAGAATCAAGCATAGAAATCTTGTAGGCATTTGAGTTCTACGTTAGACCTTTTTTTTATTTTATTACTTACATAACTAAAATTATGTCTATTCTCCAATATTGAGTCAAACATGTTACATTTTTAAAAAATCCTTTAACCTTTTCTTTCTTCTTTTTTTAAATAGTTTTTTATCTTCAAGATACATGCAAAGATAAGGTTTCAACGTTCACCCTTGCAAAAACTTGTGTCCAAATTTTTCTCCCTCCCTCTCCCCTAGATGGCAAATTGTCTAATATATATTCATCAGAATATACCCCAGACCTCTCTCTGATTCTTCTAGTTATTTAATGATACAACAGCTAAAAAGATTTCCTATTAAGGAATAAAGCTTTTATAAATTCTTTTTTCATTCTACAATATACAGCAGGAAGCAATTATTACACTTGGATATATTTTTAAAAATCTAATCTTACTAAGTGCTTCTACAATTATTGCAGCATTTACCAAATGAAAGTATGTTTGCATTCTACAAGGACTTTAGTAGGAATTAAACTAGGAATAGACACTTCCATGTGTTAGCACCCTCTTTTTAAAGTAGCAGACCCGAAAGAAATAATGAACCTTGACAATAAAAGCATAGCTAATATATTTGATAATGGATCCTCTATACTATGGATTTTACCTAAAATCCAATTTTGCTGGGAAATTAGTAGATACTCTCTAAAGTTATCTAATTTAGTTTTAAAAAATTCTCTAAAGTATTGATATATAGTATTATATATTTTGCAGAACTTTATATAATTTAATTAATTACAAACAAAAAATAATCACAAAAATCTCTCTGCAGTGATCAGAATCTGATGTTTGAACAGCTTAAGGAAGATGGTAATATTTGAACAGAAGTGTCAGTATATAATATGGATGACAAGTACAAAGCACAGAGCTCTACACTGATAGTCCTTTACAAATGTCTTCCTCTAAATCCATGTCTTCAAAGCACCAGTAGAGTAACATATTTTGTGTTTGTTTCTAGGTAAGATTGGGATTGAACGGCAGAAATTTCCTAGTCACAGTCAGAAATTGTTTCCACATGAAAAAAATTCAAAGATTGTAATTCTAAGATTATTGGTGTACATTGTGTAATTATTTCAAGGTTACTAAAAAAATTAAAAAAAGGCTACTTTGTAGCTCCTATATATAAAAAGTTCAATCATTAATCTAATAATAAGGAAAAAGGAAATGCAACATGTAGTTGCTGCTCTATGAGCAACTCTTGTAAATCCAGGAACTAAAAATGAGCGAAAATATAAGTATTTTACCTGTTAATATAAAACTCAGAAGTCCTTTCCTCCCCACGCCCCATGTTAATATTAGCAAACATGATTCATTTCAGCCTCCAAAATGTTGACCCCTGAACTTCCTTTCTCTACTATAACTTCCCCACCTCATTCTGAACATACCTCCTGGTCTCTCCCTGGCTCTCCTTGCCACC
This sequence comes from Sminthopsis crassicaudata, assembly GCF_048593235.1. Lineage (NCBI taxonomy): Eukaryota > Metazoa > Chordata > Mammalia > Dasyuromorphia > Dasyuridae > Sminthopsis > Sminthopsis crassicaudata. Next base: position 423,155,762 of record NC_133617.1, read on the forward strand.
CTTAGGGCCTTTGGCAGCTATTTTAAACATGCTCTCACTAGAACCTTGGTACTTTTTGGCCTTTTACTCCCCTATCCATGGTTAGTATCAATAAATTATTTGAGCTTCTGAGCTGTCATGTGTTACAAGGGAAAATCCTAGCCATGTTAAATGTGCTATATTTGTATTATCTGGTCTCAGATGGACCCTTGATGTTTCCTGTGTCCACCCACTCTTCTCTATCCTGGAGATTTCAGATTTTTCTAATGTCTCAAGCACCTAATCTCATCCCTAATTTTTGTTCTTTTACGGTGCTTTCTACTTTCTGAGATAGTCAAGATCACCTGATATGAGCTACCCCAGTGTCCTCCTTTTCCATCTGGAAGAACTTCTGTCTTTTCATTATTTTTTCTCTGACTTCTCAAAGAAAGAGTTCTAGTGATGAGATCCTGCACGGTAGGTGTATGGGCAGAGAGAAAAGAAAGAATTGATAAAATTGATCCCTGGCCAGGTAGGGAAAGGGCTCTGATAAACATCAGTTAAGCTCCCATTCCATCCTCTGTGGAGGTTGTTGTCAGAAATCCTTATGTCAAACCCCCGGGGCCCACTGTCTGTGGATACCTTGCCCTGTCCTACCAGAAATTCTAGCAGTGTCCCTGAGGTTAAATTTCCCCTATAAATCTGCTTAGGGCCCATGCCATGGCTGCTGCTCTCCTTTGGGTCAGTTTGCCACAGCACTCTTTCCCCCTACTCCTCCCCCATGCCAGGTGGTATCTCCCTAACTCCACTCTACTTCTCACCCCCACTTCTCATAGCTAACTCTTTTAGGGTACTAAGTCCAGGATTTAGCTGCCAGCTCAGGGCATGCCCCAGTCTCATGGGGTGCTCCCTTTCTCTTAATTGTTGAGCTCTCCTAAGGAACTTCTTTCACGTGCTCTCCCACTCTATTTCATATTTACCATTCCAAGTGTCTATTGTACCCCTTCATTTTGTCCGCAACCTCTTTCCTAAATAAAGCTACCTTTTGCTAAAGAGTCATTGTATATTCTTCACGTGACCAAACCCCAACTTTTGGTGAATGCCATCATCAGGTGTCTATATCAGCCGCATCATTTTAGTCTTTGAACCCCATCAGTAGGATTTTAGAGTTGGGAGGGACATTGAAGATAAAGCCTACTCCCTTATTTCTTCTTAGAAATTTCCCTCCTAAATATGCACATTCTCCTAAGGTTCTCTACTCAGATTTTGCTTCTGTATTTGCACCTTATTTCTATATTTCCCTTAGCATCAATCACAGTTCACTTAGTTTTTCAATAAAAGTTTGTTGAATTACATCATCTCTTCCAACTACCCTATTTTGGAAATGACAGAATCAGAGGCAAGATTTGAACCCACATTTCTTGGCTACAAGTTTACCACTTTACTCCATTTCACACAATCACATCTTAAGCTAACAGCTCCATGGAGAAAATGGCCAAGTCTAGATCTCCATGACCCCAAGATTTCCAGAGGCAAACTTCCAACTACTTCCTGGAAAGTACTTCAAGGAACCAAGTCTAAAACTTAACGTATATCCCAAAGACGTCAAAAAAAAAAAAAAAAAAAAAAAAAAGTTAATAACTAGCATTTATGTGCTGCTTTAAAATGTACAGTCATTTGTTACATTGTTTGAACTTCATAGCAACTCTGTATGGTAGATCATATTCTCATCACTATTTTTATAGATAAGGAAACTGAAGTAGAGAGAGCGTTTAAGTGACTTACTAAAGATCACCTAGCTAAAGAGTGTCTGAGGCAGAATTTGAACTCAGGTCTTCTTATCTCCAAATCCAGCACTGTGCCACCCATATTTAGCTATCATAACTATAGTGCTTTAAGAATTGCAAAGCATTTTAAAAAATATTATATCACTTGATCCTCACAACAATCTTGGAAGATAGGTGCTGTTATTATTCCTATTTTATCAATAAGGAAACTGAGGTGGCAGTTAAGTTCAGGGTAACACAGCTAGCAAGTATTTGAGCTACATTTGAACTCAGGTCTTTGTGACTTAAGGTCTGTATAATAACTTTTTTATATTAGCAAAAACCTAGAAATTAAGGGGCTGCCTATCCACTGAGGAACAGCTAAAGAAATTGTGATGTATGAATGGATTGGAATATTATTGCATAGTTAAAGTAATAAAATTGACATTTCAGAGAAAACTGGGAAAACCAGCATCAACTTACTACAGCTTGAAATGAGCAAAACTAGGAAATGTATGATAGCATTATAAAAACAACTTTGAAAAACTTGAGAATTCACATCAATGCAATGACAAACTACAATTCTAGAGGACGTAATATAATGAAGCATGCTATCCACCTCTAACAGGGTGATGGACTAGAGATACAGAATAAGGCAGAATTCTTTTGGATATGGCCAATGCAAGGATTTGATTTGCTATTATTTTTGTTAAGAGGGTTTTTAAAATTGTTTTTATTTGGGGATAGAAAATTAAAAATAAATGCTTAATAAAAACAAATTTTTAATGAATAAAAACTTGCTTGGCCAGAAAACCTATTTCTCATCTTGTTTTTCCCTCTATATGAATAGTTTTTACTATCTTCTCTAGCCTTAAAGCATCAAGCGTGGCTAAAATAATCCTCTCCCCTTTCCCAAAATTTCAATCTCCTTACTTGCTATTCTGGTTCAGTGCCCTAATAACCTCTTATACTGCTTATTGTTACTAAATGTATGGGTAATGTTATTTTTTATAACTTGTTCAAGATAATATTTTCTTTCATGAAGCTTTTCATAATCCTCTCTGCAACAATTAGCTCCCTCTCTGAATCTCAAGACATTCTTTTTCCCTCTCTCCTATATTGTCTAATGTATTATACTTCACATGCATATTTCTTTCTTCTGCAAAACGATGGACAAAAATGCAATTTTTTCAACTTTTTATCTACAGCATTTTAGCATAGTGTCTTGTACACAGTAAGTTTTACTTAAAAGATATATTTATTGAATTCAAGTCTTTAGCCAAAGTATTCAAGTGTGAGTAAACAGAGGGAACACAGTCCGTTCCCAACTCTCATCCCAGCGAAGCTGCTTTGATTCCTTAAGATTTTTTCTGAACTGGTTCAATCTGTTATCAGGACTGGAAAATTCTGAGAAGAGCATCTATAAAAGAAAAACAAGAGATGAAACTCCCACCGTATTAGGCTTATTAGTCTCTTCTCTCCCTTTCCTCATCAGGCAGGGAGACCCTAGAAACCTTACTTTCTCTTACCATTCCACTAAGGAATCATTAGCAAATGAGGTCAGATAAGACAAGGATGAGGGCAGAATGCATTGGAATTCAAGAATCGAAACCCAACATCTTTACCTTCAACTGAGCTGCAAGTTCCTCAGAGTCCATAAAGACCATGCCATTTTCTTCATGTTTCACGAGTTCATGTAAACTGGGAAAAAAAAAAAATCATCAAAGAACTGAAACCAGCCTTGGAAGAAGAAAGAATGATTGTAACTTTCTCCCCCCCCATAATGATCTACTTCTAAGGGGAAAGGGAATGAGAAAAGTGTTTTTTTAATTTGTTCACTATAATATGCTGACAAATAGAGGTAAAATTCAACCCTCAAAGACAGTCTCAGCCACATTGGTGATTATTTTCCATGCAAGGTATATTAACTGTATTAACAATGATAGGTATATTAACTGTGAAACAGTGATAGGCTCAGATTGTGTCTGGAGTTCAATTAATCTACAGAAGCTCTAAGTTCATGCAAATGATTCAGGTAACTTTCACGAACCCTGTCCCCTTGCTTTATAACATGCAAATTCTAAAATCCCTACCTCTGAAAATGTATTGCACAAACAGGTAAGCAGCAACCAAACATATCCACCACTTTCATGGGAAGATCCAAGCCACTGGAGGATCTGTGGAGGCAGACACCAAGATCTGCTGATCCTGTCAATGTAGGGGGAAAAGAAACAATTTAAGAAGGTTAAACCAATCTATAAAACAATCCCAAAGGAGCTCTACAGATCTGAACTACTGATTCTGTGGGCAACAGATGGGATGTGGGTTAAAGCAGCAAAGTCTCCAATCATCTTGTTTAAATGTACCCCACAGGTAGTGTTCACAATTAGCATAAGCCATCAAAACATGCTGATAGGCAGAGACTGTATAGGCAACTGAAATTTACAGAGTTAAAATAATCTGTTAAATAAATAATCTACTATCAAATAAATCTATTAAAGACAAAGTCTTTTTCAAAGGCAGAAGAGATTTTTTAAAAAATCTTTGTATTTTTCTACTAAAAAGATACTATTATTTAATGAATAAATTGGTCTCTGAGAAATCTGTGCTCAAAACATCGAACACTGAAATTTTCTTCCAAGTTAGACAGAGAATCCAGCACTAAAAAATCCTACTATGTCAGATCCAGCCCTTTAGTAAAGAATAAAGGAATGGAAGATTTAAGTTCTCTATTTTTAGACAACACATTTTTCTGCACTGGCAGACTGCAAAGCAATTTTTGGCAATGGGGGGGAGAGAAATCAAAGACCTCTCAGTCTAGGGAGTCCCATCTGATACTTAATGAAGCCTTGTTTTATTAGAATTCAGCTACTTACATTCACCCCTCAAGTACTTCTTCCCCAAATTTCCCAAAACAAATCAAGTAAAACTTTAAAAAACTTTTATTTATTTTCACTCAATAGGGCCTTGGTATATGTTTGTAAGCCTCTTCCTTGTTGACTCACCAGTCCTTAATTTCTTAAGTATTATTCCATTTATAGGATAAGCCTATTCTCCATAGGCTGCTCTTACCCAAAAGCAAAGGATAATCTTCAGCTTCTAACCATGGTGTGCAAATCTGAACATGCTTGAGGCACATTTGGCTGATGATTTGGTGATAATGCTCTTTAAGAGGTCCTTTACCTTTGGTGAACAGGAAAATATAAAATCATTGTTCTTCAGTCTTTCCCTGTTCCTTGCAATCATAACTCAAAACCTGAGCAACCTTCAACCCTATATTAGCAACCTACATTAGAAATAACCAGTCCCTCTCATGGAAACCTATTACTCTATAGGCCTCAGCTTGACAATCCAAGTCAGAATCCTTTCTTGCTCCCATTCACAAATGAGATGAAAAACCCATGACCCTCAAGAAATTTAAGAGGCTTTCTTCCATCTCACTACCATTAGTCAGTAAGGAGGTGACAGTTTGATCAGGCATCCCACGAAGCAAACAACTGATCCCTTTTAAATACCCACAAGATGAACTTTTTGAAATAGAATCCAACATAGCTTCCCTACTAATCTCTTTTACAATTTTAAATACTACCTGACTGACATTCACTCTGCCCAAAGATGAGGATGTAAGAAAAATACAAGGCACCTGTTATCACACAGACTAGAGAAGGGAGGTTTGTTCCATCAATGATCCATTGTTCAAACCCTAAAGAATCAACAAGCGTAATCAGGTATTTGAAGTGAAAAGAAGTAGATGAAACATTATCCCTCCCAACCAACAACAAGAAATCAGAGCCCAAAGAAAAACCTAAATCCCAGGAAGTAGTCGTCCTGTTCCTTCACTCTTTAAGTCTGCTCTTTCCTGAGAAGGAGCAAAACTTTAGAAAGGAGATGTGACTCAAAAATGGTTTGAGAAAACCTTCCCAGCAGAAAGCAATGGGTCTCTTCTACTTATTTAAAAGCAAAGAGAATGTGTCAGCAGGAAAAGGATAGTCAGGCTCCAAACACAAGAAGCCAAAATGCCAATCCTGGTCACTAGATCTCCTGACTAGATCACAAGCATTAGATTATAGGAATTGAGATAGAGGATCACAATATTTACTTGATTTTGAGCCTATGGCTCAAGTTGTTTGATTTGGGATTCTAATCCTTGAAGTGGTATCATAGGTCCAGAGCCAAGCAGTTCAGTAAGAAGATACCCTCCCTCCCAGTCTTTGACAAACACTACTCAAGAGAAATGTGATGCAAATGGAACAAAAATAGCTTTATTCTAATAGTCCTGGATAAATATGACACCCATGATCACAGAAACACACCTACTTTCTAAAGCTTTCAGCAAGATGGAGAAATCTTCATCTTCTGAAATGAGAAACAAAAACAGCATTTAACCAGTCAGGTCTATTTCTTAATGTTACTTGCTTCACTTGTATTTTAGGCAGTAGGAAAGACTGGAGCTCTAGAAAGATATTATTCTTGTACTTCTAAATAGGATACAATGTTCTTCCCCATTTCTAACCTGGTGATCCCATTGACTATAATATTACTTATGCTTAAACATGAAATAATAAAATAGGAAGTAGGCTCCTCCTGTCCCATCTGCCGCGCCCCCCCAAAACCCTCAGTATAATAAGCACTTAAGAGTCAATACTATAGTGTCCAGAGTATCCAGTTCAAAGAGACCTCAAGACCTGTCCAGCTTGTGCTGCTGACCAGCAAAGCTGGTCGCCCTTCAAGTTGTGTCACCTTCCTGTTCCTAGGATTGAGCTCAGTAAATGCAGATCTCTCGAAGGCTGGGTCCAAGGGTTCTGTGCTAAACAGAGACGGAAATAAAAACATTATCAAATGCTAAAGATCCAATGCTTCCTTGATGTGGATGGAGTCTCTGAGAAATCAGAAACCTCCCTGTACCATTGTAACTAGAACAATTCCCCATAGAGAGAACCTGGGCCGGGCACTCAAGCCAATAAGGGTCTTCCTTATCTTTAAGGATGTTATCTCCCAAGTGACATTTCTTGTCATCAAAACCCCCAAAGATAAAGGGGGAGAAATGTTGACACTTTTTTCACCCTATCTAAATTCTCTTAAATTATGCAAAGATTATAGGCTGAAGTGAGAAAACTAATATTTGGAATATAGTCAACATACCTTGCTCTGAATGGGGAGTAGGTCTGGCCCAGCTTCATAAACAGCTGATGTTGTGTCTCTAGGGGAGTATTTGTAAAAAACGATGCTGGCTTATCATAGACAGTCACAGCTCTGCAACAAGATCATTGAGAAGCTCTAAGGACCAAGGAAGTCTAGAGACGAAGAGGATAGGCTCAGGGTCCAAGAATTCCTTTTTCTTTCCTACTCTGGAATTTTAAAAAAATCTTTAAAATTTTTTTATTTTTTCAGAGCTCAGAATTTTTCACAGAAACCTCCAGAGATGTTTCAAGATAAATTAAACCATCTGAATGGATGAGAAAGATTTACTTACTGCTCCTTCTGTATATTACTATAACTAGTAAACATACTCTAGTGCCTGCAGTTTTCAAAATCTTTTACAAACATTCCTGAGCACATAGTTCTCCACATGGTGAACCTTTTCCCTTCTTCCAATCCTGTCTCTCCAGGTGCTTTGCATACCTTATATTCCAGTTTTTTGCCAAATCTTCTCTCATCGCATTGGTCACACACAAGTTCAGATCTGACAGGCGGCCACAGAGCTTTTCATACCTGGGAAAGATACATTTATCACCTTCCTATGCAATGCCTGATCCCTCACCACCATGACTACTAACCAGTGAAAAAGCATTAAAGTTCTGTAATTAACTACTTCAGGAGACTGGGCACTGAATGCCAAGAGTCACTTTATCCAGATCTCAGGTATCCAGACCTGTGTAGATGCTATTCTGGAGCCCTAAACAGTAAATTTTTTTGATTCCTCGTCTAACCCTTCCTCAAACCAACATAATAAATGAACTTTGTCATTCCCTTCTGCACTCTTGCTCCTTTTTCAGATATCCTCCACCTGTATCCAAAGAGTCTAGTTTATCACCTTTCATCCAAATCCAGTCCCAAGACCCTGCTGCTCCACTCACCACTTAGCCAACTGTACAAGAGGATGGGCAAAGCCATGTGTCAGACCCAAGATGGTATAGCCATAGTTGTGCCAGTCAATGATCAGCTTGCTTCCACGAAGACAACACACAACCCAGCACACAGCAATGCTGGGGAGCCCAGGTGGATTCTGTGAAAGAGATAGAGTCAAATCAAAGGCAAGAAACTTTGAATTTCAGGGCAAGAAAACCAATGGCAGTACTTTCACATAACCCATACCCAATTTAAACTGATCCCATAACCAGGGAACAGGCTACTTTAACAATGACCACTGTGACTGAAGGGGAAAACTCCTCAAATCTCTCCTAGAGATGATCTTTATGGAGAAGATGCCTGGAAGTGTCATAGGTGTCCCAAATCTCACATTCCTAGCTACCTTTAGTGTTACAAGGAGGGAGCAAACTGACCAAGACAGGAGGACAGAAATATCAGAGAAAAGAGCTGAGAGATTTAGTGGATTATCCCAACCTCTCCTATAAAGGGTCACTTTCACACTCATGGGCTCATCTCAGAACTCACACGTACATAACCCAGGAGGGAACACAACCCTCAATCATAAAGAAGTCCCACTGACAATGTTGCAACATTAAAGGACTGAAGAAGACAAAATAGGAAGAAAGCAAAAGATTGTTACAGAACTATAATCCCTTGAAACCCAAATCATTGTTGGTAAGTGATGTAAAGTAACATTTCATATGAGGAGCAAACACCTACCTGGAGTAAAATGTAAACCACTGGAGAAGTCTTTAAAAGCAAGGTATAAAGAAGGAGCACTGCCTGGATGACCACTTTTATGCCATACTGAAATATATGGGGACCAACTGAAAGTCAAAGAGCAATAGTAAGAATCAAACATAATTTGTTTTTTCTTGCACTTTTACTCTACTTGTCTCAAAAAGAAAAATTAAAAACAAACAAAAAAAATGAACAAATCTCACCTGGAATTCGATTAATTTCAGGCATGTGCAAAATATGAATTCTCTTATTGTTTAAGAGTTCACCATGAGGTTTGGAGCCTGAAAGAGAAATCATGGTAAAGTCCAACAAGGAAAGAATAAAGATGACTCCTAAACCCCTATTTTGAAGCTCAATCTAACCCTAATACTCCCCTAAACTTCAGGCCAGAATGACACCTCCACTTACATGTCCTGCCAACATCTCCCATTCAATATATTCAAATCCAAATTTATCATCTTGCTATAAAACCAGTCCTATTGATTCCCTTATCTACCATTCTTTTAGTTTCTCAAGCTTGAAAATGCAGTCAATCAATAGATCCCAGGCCAAGCCCCTCTTGGTCCTTGTTTGGACCCTGATTGGCTCAGACTGAATGTAAACAGCAATTGTTTCTATTTTGGGCCAGAAACCCAGAAAGTCTTCCCCATTCGGACTGATTTTTTTTTTTTTTTTTTGACTAAGTAAAGGAGGCCATTTTCTACCTCATTTCTTAGCTATCCTCAATCACCACAATTAGGTGTTGACTCAGTCAAACTAAGTCCTGTTAAACGGCTTAGTTTAAAAAGTCCGGGGTCTCCCACTGCATCCAGGGCCATCTCCAGTCATCCTGATCTATATCTAGTCACTGGATCCAGGTGACTCTGGAGGGAAATCGAGGCAGGTGACCTTGCCCAGCCCTCCTTCACTTAAATCCAATCACTTGCGTGCCATGGTAACACCTTTCTGATGCCGTGGTTCTCTTGGAGACAAGCAACAACCTGGCCTGGATCAAATCCTACCTACTGTAGTAAGCCTTACATCTCTCTATTGCCAGGGCCTTTCCTCTCCTTCCATTTGCACTGTACATATTTTATATACGATTTTTCACTAGTTTTCCCCTCCCTCAGAATGTGAGCTGTTGGAGGGCATGGGATAGGTTTTTGCCTTTGCATCCTTAGGGCTGCCACACTCAATAAATTCTTGTTTCTGAATCTCAAGCACTGACCCTAGTGATCGGTATACAGCAGGAGACTAATAAATACTTAGGAACAAGGACTGGACCTGTGATTGCATGGAGTCCTTCTCTACTATTACAGGGATGCAACTTTTTAGCACCTTACAGTCTCTGAGTTACCTAAAGCACCTAGGTTATTTAGTCCCAGAGTAGCATGTTTTTAAAAAGGCCTTGAAAAAAGCAAAACCAAGTCTTCCCGGCTTCACGACCAGTTCTCTATCCACTGTGCCATTCTACCCCAGCTTATTTGCAGGAGGTCCAGAGGTCTAGAAGAAGATCCCCGGGACACTAGGCTGAGGATGCGTAGGAAAATGTAAGCAAGTCAAATGAGATGAGCTGACACAGGGAGGCTGCAAGCTGCCTGCATGGAGGAAGCACTCAATGAGATGAGATCAGAAACCTGCTTAATCCTGAAAGAAATACTCTGCTGCTCCAAGAGCTCCCCAATGCAGCACTACTGAACTCTCCGATCTTTCCCAGCTGCCGGGTTTCACAAAATACAGGATAAACAGAAATGGACCACTTACTTTCCCCTTCCACTTGTGCCTTGAGCCTCTGTACAGTTCCCCAGGTTTGTAACAGACTCTGCCCTATTCCACCTCCCCTCCCCCCCCTTAGTCCATTTCCACCTGTCAGCATTGTTCATTTCCTCCAAAACCCAGCCCAACTGGTTTCTCTCCATGAAGATTTCTTCATTGATCTGTTTCAGGCCCAGGAGGGAGCCCCCGCATCCCAGTGTCCCTCCATCTATCCTTTCTGACTTGTCTGAATGCAATCGTTTCCTCACTTGTATTACAGTTACCGTGTGCCACCTAGTTAATTTCTACACTAAACTGTAGGCTCTTTAAGGGCAGAGGCTATAAACCGTGAGACAGAAGTCATTATTTGTTCAGTCGCAGTGAGTGTTCGTGCAGAGACTGAGGAGTTAGCTAAGAGGCAGGCCCCTCCCCCCAACTCCAGAGGTCCAGCGCCTCGGATCCGTCTCTGAGTGAAACAGACAAGGCCAAGGAAGGGCCCGGCTGACCCGACAACACCCGTTAAGAGAGTCGCACCAATGAGAATCCGCGGGGAGAGGGCCCGAAGTACGTGGGGGGCTGCCCGGAGGACCGGTCTGAAGCGGGTGGCGCTGCACCTCGGCACCTCAAGGGAAGGCGAGGAGCCCAAAGGCTTCGGTTTTACGCCCCTCAGCACTCACCACTGTATCCCAGCAGGGTCACATCGAAGTCGCGCTGGGCCAGAGACAGCGCGTGGTACTGCATCCGAGGACTCCGGCCCACGTCCCCGAGCACCACCACACACGCGCTCCGGACTCGAGGACGTTTCCGGGCCCGCCACACGCGCAACAGGGACCCCAAAGCCACAGCCAGCAGGATGAGAACCAGGCTGGAGGCAGCCATTTTGGCCAGCCTACGGAAGTCACATGCTCGTGTTTCTGTTCCGTTCTGCGCAGGGGTGGGGCAAGGAGGGGTCTAAGTGCGCAGCCTCAGACTAGGGGATGAGGATGGGATGTGTAGTCGTATCGAGAGTGGTGAGCGAGAGCTAAAGCTACCGGGAAGCATCGAAGACTTTGAGGGGCCAGGAATGGGCCTGAGGGGCGGGAGACCACAGCTTAACTTGGCTCCTGGGAATGGGCAACATAGCAGTGCTGAAATCAGTCCGAAAAGCACGACCGTGCCCTCGTGCCCCCCTCACTCCTTCCCCCGGTCCGAGGCTCTGGCCCTCAGCCTTGCCCTGCCGGCCCCAAGCTTGCCCATTGGAAGCGATTTTGATAGGATATCAGTGTGATAAGTAAAATAATAAAGTTTTTGTTCCATAGTTGGAAAGTTAAAGTTTCCCAGCCTTCCTCACCGCTGCAGTTCTGGTAAAGAATATGATTTAGGTTTTAGTCAACAGAAATAACTGCAGGTGCTGGTTGAGAGCAAACAGCCTGGTTTATACCCGGGCCAGTACATTTGTATAGTAACTTCAGCTCCCTTTAGGCGGGGACATTCACCGATTTTGTACATACGGTGGTGTGGCGAGGGAGGGGGCCGTGGGAACAGAAAGGAGTGTGGGAGTGCCATGAGATACTAAATTCTGGGAGGGTCTCCTCCAGTGGAATTCTGCCGAGGGGCTGAAGAGGCAGCAGTACTGGGAAACAGGTGGTTCTGGCCTCTCTAAACTGCCAGTTGTGCTCGCTTAAGCGGCATTGCAAGAAAGAGGTATTGCCCTCTTCTTCATTTTTACCAACAGGAACATAGGAACATAGATTTAGAGCTGGAAGGGTCTAAGAGGTCATCGCGGCCAACAATCACCCTGCAGGTAAGGAAACGGAGGCAGAGAAGTGAAGAGACGGGATTAGATTGGTAAAACAGCTAGCAAGATGGAAGTCCGGATTCGGATCCAGGTTTTTCTGCCTGCAAGGCTGTAGCGCCCAAGTCAGCTTCGGAGGGCTCGGAACCTCCCTCACTCCTCCCTTCAAACCCCGAGTTCTGCCTCGTAGCATGTGACCTGAATCTGTCACTTAGTCACCATGTGATTCCTGACATGTCTGGGACCCAGCTTTCATATCTGTAAATGACTGGATTAAAGCCGGGAGGTGACTTCTACCGGCCTTTCCAGCTCAAGATCAAAATTTCTACTGGTTCAACGCTACCAGTTGTTTAATGCCTAATTCTTCATCCCACTGTTCTTTCCCTGCTCATCCTTGGCCAGGCCCTGGCTCTGGGTTACTCCCACCATCCACCTCCTTTTCTCCAACTCACATTTTGCTGGATGGTTGTGGAAGAAATAATTTAACCAAGCTGAATATATATATCATAGACCTTAATGTTACCTAATCTCAATTGGATCCTCATTGCAGCAGCACAATCCTTTTATTCCTTCTTAATTGATTCTCTATTCAGAGAGTGGGAGGTAAGTGTTTTAAGACCCGGCTCTCCAAAAACAAAAGGTACACACAATCAATTACTTGGTATTATTAACATTTCCCTAAATTAAGACTAGAGATATCAGATACAGGCAGTGGAGGGGAAATTAAAGTGTATATTAGAATCCCTGCATATTGACACAGAAAACCACTCTTAACCCCTTTTTGCCTGAGAAATTTTACATGACCCCAGATATGTATGTATATAAGTATACAAATAAACATTTATTGATCATAAATCAAAATTTCATGACTCATGTTCAGTTAAAAGACCCCAGGTGGAGTCTCAAATCATAATTTAAGAAGCTGGGATCCAGAGACAATCCACAAAACAATAAATTATGCCCTGATTTGTAGTTCACCAATTTCTAAGGTAAAATTTCAACTCACAATAAAAATTTAACAATCAATTCAAATGAGCTGGTATATGTTGACTCTCTCATAACTTTGCTCTTACCTCCAACAAAAGCGATTCCAAATCTGTTATTTCCTCAGATTTGCCTTTTCCTTTCATCCTCTCAAATTGAAGATATTTTTTTATTAATTTTTATAATTATAACATTTTCTTTGACAGTACATATGCATAGGTAATTTTTTTTTTTTTTGCAACATTATCCCTTGCACTCCCTTCTGTTCCGAATTTTTCCCTCCTTCCCCCCACCCCCTCCCCTAGATGGCAGGCATTCCCATACATATTAAATATCTTATAGTATATCCTAGGTACAATATATATATGTGCAGAACCGCATTTTGTTGTTGTTGTTGCAAAGGAAGGGTTGTATTTGGAAGGTAAAAATAATCTGGGAAGAAAAACCAAAAAAAAAGCTCACAGTTTACACTCATTTCCCAGTGTTCCTTTTCTGGATATAGCTGATTTTGTCCATTCAAATTGAAGATCTTGCCTCTTATTTTCCTGAAGAAATTTGAAACCTTGAACTCCTCTTCTCCCCTCCCTCATCTCACAACTTCTTGACATCATTCCTCTATGTTCCTTTCTTCCACTTTCTGATAATGAAGTGACCTTTTTGTTTTTTCTTTTTTTCCCCAAAGCCATCCCTTCTACTTATGGCCTCGATTCTATTCCTTTCCATCTTTTCCAGCATACTGCACCCTCAAATTTTCTCTATTTATAGGTTTCCTGTCCACTTAGCCCATCTCCCCATTCTTTAAAAAATCCACTACATTCTACTGATGTGATTCTATGAAGTAGAAATATGAAACAGATTTGTGAAAGAATAATGGTTCAATTTACAATATGTAACAATCATGACATTTATCACAGGCTACAAAGATTTGTGATTTATTACATGAAATGGCTCATAGACTTAACCCAAAATGAGTTTGCAAGGCAGAACCATAATGATTAAATAACTTGCTTTTGGGGGAAATGGCTTTAATTAGCTCAAAGGGGGAAACAAAACCTGGATCTAGATGGTTGAAACTGAATCAAAGATGCTAACAAGATAGTCAGGAAAACTAACTTCCTTTTGTATGCAATTATGGTTGATAGAGATCACATTATGATTGTCCTAACTATGCTAATAAGAGTTCACATTATACTGTTTTAATTATACTAATAAGAAGCTGACTTTTTTTTTGAGTGTGATTATGATTGATAATGGGAACAGGATAGTCTGGGTTTAACATTGCCTGAGAAGGGGACAGAATAAGCTGATTTAGAGTTCACATTATTACCATTCCTTCAAACTTTCTACTCCATTTTTCAGCAAAAATTACAGAAAAACTGTACTCACTGTCTCTATTTTTCTCTCCTCTCATTCACTCCTCATCCTTTTTCAATCTGGCATTTGTCCTCATATACTTGACAGAAACTGCTCTACAAAGTTATCAGTGATTTTTTTAATGAACAAATCTGACTCAGATCTAACTATCTCTCATCCTCTTACTCAACAAACTCTTATGGCTCTCTGTTTACCTTACTCTATACTGGCACACTGTGGTCCATTCAAACTAGAATTATCTATTCTTTACACATGGCATTTCATTTTTCATTCTAAGTATTGGTCATCTCCCGTGCATGTAATGTTTTTCTCCTCTCTAACTCAGAATCCTTCCCTTTCTTCAAGTAGTAGCTAAGGGGCTACCTTCACATAAAGTCTTCCTAATTTTCCTAATTGCTAATGGTATTCTTCATATGTTCAAAAGCCTTTCTTACAGTCTATAGTTACTCTTTTTTCATGCACATGCCATTGCCCACAATAGAAAGTAAACTACTTCATGCCATGAATGGGTTTTTTTTGGGGGAAGGGATTATTGGTTTTTGAGGGTTTTGGGGGGTTTTTTGGTTTGTTTGGTTTTGGCATATGCAATTCTAGCAACTTGACTTATACATAATAAGTATTTAACAAATGCTTATTGATTGGTTGACTGACTTTAAGAATCCCAATCTATTGTTTCTGGATACAGAAACATTCTATTAGGAAATTTTTATATGTATTTATTAAATACCTACTATGTGCCAAGTCTAAGCACTTTACAAATATTATCTTATTTGATCCTCACAACAAACAAGTATGATAGCTGCTATTATTATTCCCACTTTACAGATGAGGAAACTGAGGCATATGGTTACATGACTTGCCTAGAATTATCTAAGGTGGGATTTGAACTCCAGTCTTCCTGACTGCAAGCCCCATACTTTATCCATTATGCCACGTAGCTGTCCCTAAAATTCAGGATATCCAGATGACAATTTGAAAATATACATTAAAAATGTCATGCTTCTTCATGGAAAATAGTATGAACTACCTTTCATTCTATAGACAAGTGTATATCATTCTCACACAATCCAAGCATATACAGAGAAGAGAAATGAAAGGCAACACAGATAGCTATCCAACCTCACATGAGGAGTCCTAATTAATATTTTCCAATAATGCAATGGACACATTATAATTAGACCCCACTATACAATTATTTGACAAATAATCCATTTATAACATTATTGTTATGGAAGGTTCTTTAAAGTGATTTCTCTTAATAACATCTTTTTGTAGAATGAATTAAAATCATTAGGTGGTAGTAAGTCTATACTTACTATTGAAAGTAAGAAATAGGAGGTTCAGCATCAGGGGTCTCATCCAGATAATGATTTTATTTTTAGTATTATTATGATAATGATAATCAATACAAATTTTTACTGTAAATCAAGAACATAATAAAACTTTCACAAATATTAGAGACATGTCCCAACTCTTTGTGTTCAGTCTCCATCCAAGGAACAGAGAAAACATAACCTTAAGAAAAAGAGCATTGTACAGAGTACTTGCACAGAAACAAGGGATTTAATTAAACGCCTTAAAGTGAGATTTCTTGGTTGAAATCATTTAATGAGAGGCTGTAATAGGAGTTGATGATAAGGAAGAATTTGAAGGAAGTTTGAAAACTGTGGGAAAAGCATTGAAAAAGTAGTTTTACAACACAAAAGAAAGAATAATAATCACTTGTATTTATAGTGTACTATAAGAGTAGTAAAGAGAGAGAAGATCATAAAAACAACTTTCAGGAGATTGACAGATATAAGAAGTTCTCCACAACAACATAAGGTTGTTGCAGATGAAATTAGAGGAAGGGAAAATTTATTTTAAAAAATTCATATTAAATCTTCTTCACAATATAAAATTCATATTAAATAAGTCTTTCTTCTGTCATCAGATGACAATAGGAAAAAAATTGTTCAGTGTTGGAGCAAACAGTCACTAAGAAGAGTTAAAAGGAAAGAAGTAAAGAGATAAAATCTTTAAAAGCAAAAGATGTCTCTATTTTTATATATAAAGCAGCTGAGAAAAGTCTATAGCTATCTTCAGTCATCTTTCCTTACACACATAATACCTATGCAATAATATATTTCACTAAGAAAAACACAGAATGACAATGTGATTGGATTACCTTTGGCCTTTTGATAACACACATTTTGATTATAAGCCTCAGAAAATAAATGGAAAGAGCAGCTTCAAGCCATATCAGACAGCTCAGCAAACAGAAGATATAACTTAGGGATTGCTATACAAAATGACTAAGTGGACTTGTGACAAAAAGGAACTAAGAGTTGTGAGATCATTGGGCCAAATCTAAATATTTGCTTCAATTTCTGGCTTTTTCTTTTTTTTTTTTTTAATTTGATGTATTTTTTTTCTTAAGAATTTATCCCCCAGAAAGGGACCCACATGTGCAAAAATGTTTGTGGCAGCCCTTTTTGTAGTAGCAAGAAACTGGAAACTGAGTGGATGCCCATCAGTTGGAGAATGGCTGAATATATTATGGTATATGAATGTTATGGAATATTATTGTTCTATAAGAAATGATCAGCAGGGTGATTTTAGAGAGTCCTGAGGAGAGTTACAGGAACTGATGCTAAGTGAAATGAGCAGAACCAGGAGATCATTGTACATGACAACACTATCAATTCTGATGGACGTGACTCTTTCCAACACTGAGGTGATTCAGACCAGTTCCAATGATCTTGTGATAAAAAGAGCCATCTACATCCAGAGAGAGGACTGTGGGAACTGAGTGTGGATCACAATATAACATTCTCACTCTTTTTGTTGTTATTCACTTGCATTTTGTTTTCTTAGTATTTTTCTTTCCTTTTTAATTTGATTTTTCTTGTGCAGCATGATAATTGTATCAATATGTTTACATATATTGGATTTAACATATATTTTAACATGTATAACATATATTGGATTGCTTGCCATCTAGGGGAGGGGGTGGGGAGAAGGACAGTTTGGTACACAAGACTATACAAGGGTCAGTGATGAAAAATTATCCATGCATATATTTTGAAAATAAAAAAAAACTTTAATTAAAAAATTTATCCCCCACCATTGAAACAGAGAAGATCGAGATTCATCTTCAGAGAACACTTTAGTAAAAAAACAAAACCAAAAAAAAAACTTCTATTCCAAAGAGAAACATGAAATAGTTCCCTGATATTTCAAGCAACAAAAGAACAATTTACTAGGAAGTAAAGAAAACATGGATATTCATGAATATAATTTCTTCTATTATACTTTCTTAAATTGGCATTTCTTGTTATATATTTTGAATCCTTCTTGATGTTCTACTGGACACATGATAATGTTCTCTTCTGTTTTGTTTAATTTTTGTTTTGTATTGCTTTTCTATTTTCTTTTTGTTTATTCTGTTTCTTCAAATAAAATAAATTTGAACAACAAAACAACAAAAAAAGAATTTATCCCTTCGTATCAGATTCAAAAGAAAGCAAGATAGATATCATGATCTCTTCTTGGCATTCCTTTACAATTTCAATATATGTTTCATTTCTAATTATTTAGGATCTATTTCTCTAAATCTTTGCATTGTTTTTTTTTCTCTCTCACCTATGAATCAATTTCCCACTTCCCATTCTACCATTTAGTAATGTACGATTCAGGAGCATTTCCACCTACAAATAGTCAAAAGAAAGAAAAGCATAATAATTTTGAAGGTTTATTAGCAAGTTTTTATAGAGTAAGGAAAGGAAAGGGTGACATCCTCATGAAGCTCATAGATTCTTTTTTGTTGATGCTATGTCTGCCAAACATTGATGACTAAGAGTTAATTCTTCCCACAGGCAGCAAAGTAACGGCCGTGATAGGTAACTATTTCAAAACAGCATATTAATTATGAGACTCCTCTTAGAGATCCCAGGAATTAACAAAATAAACTATATATTTAAGACAGCACATTAAAAAAAACCCAACTCATTTAAGTCAGTGTCAACAGAAGAGAATATAGGAATAGGAGAATTCAGAAGGTGCAAGGCAATCTTAACTCTTTCTATTTCTAGATGAATCTAGACCCAGTGTATTCTATTCATTTCCTTGAAATAGAATAACTTTGATTTCCTCAAATCTTACTGAGATGTTGTTAACATGAATAAAACAGCATGAATGACAGTTTGAGATTTAAAAACATTCTGAAAAATGTAAAAAGTTATATCAAGTTACATTTCTATGCTTAAGCTCTAAGCAGAATTGAAAAGCAAATTTAATGTCTGACAACAAACGTCTCCAGAAATGGATGCTCTTTCCATACTACAGCTGGCAATTACAGCCTTAGGTGGCTTCCTTTATCACTTTTCACCAATTATCTGGCCCCATTAAGGTTATATAATGACCAAAAAACAACTAAAATAGGTAATTATAAACCTGCTGGAAATGGAACACAACTATAAGTTACACATATTCCCCAGGAAAAAGATCAGAAAAACAAGAGTCAACATATTAGTGATGTAGTCTGAAAAAATACTGTTGTGGAGTATGTATATGTGTGTATATGCATATTATATATATATATGCATATATATATATAATATGCATATACACACATATCAAAGCTAGGGAAAGAATCATAATAACAGTACTGATTATATCCGGTCCCTCCAAATAAAGTTTATTTTAATTCAACATCATTCACCTTGCATGTGCAATGAATTGTGCCAGGTGCTGAGGATACAAATAAAAGAAATGAAGCAAGCTGTACTCAAAAAGAAGTAATGTTCTAATTGAGGAGTGAGGAGAAACAAATATATATAAATACATAGTATAATGTGAAGAAATACAAATATATAAAAATATAAGGTAATTTGAGGGGTATCAGGATAGGTTTCATAAAGAAGATGGTACTTGAGCCATATTTTAAAGGAAGAGATATGATTTATGGGTAAGAAAAAAGAACATTCCAGGCAAGTGGGTGAGTCAATACAAAGATATAGTGACTAGAAGTGGAGCATCCTATGTAAGGAATAGAGAGAAGGTTATTTTAGCTAGATGTCAAAATACAGGAGTGGATAATGTCTGATGTAGCTGGAAAGATGGGTTGGAGTGAGACTGTTTAGTTATAAAAGCAAATCCATGGATCAATAAGAAGCATTCTCTGCTTCACAGAGCTTACTATCAAAGTAGTTGCTCCCATTTTCCCCTAATATACACTTGTGGAAAGGTAAATTTTGCTTGTCCCATTCTAGGAAACTGTGAGGCTGTGTATTTCAGACTCCATAATTTCCATCTACCAGGTTGTTGTGTAGTCATTTTTCAGTGATGGCTAACTCTTCCTGACTCCATTTGAGGTTTTCTTGGCAAAGATAGTGGAGTAGTTTGTCATTTCTTTTTCCAGCTTATTTTATAAATAAGGAAACTGAGGCAAATGGGGCTAAGAGGCTAATAAGTGTTCTGAGGCCAGATTTGAACTTAGGAAGATGAATTTTCCTGATTCCAAGTCCAGCATTCTATTCATTGCACCACTTAGCCCATCTATCAGACTAGAGACAATGATTATTTCTAAACCCTAAGGAATAGAATGCCACAGTTGTCAAAATAAAAGTATAACATTTTCTACACTTGTTTACTAGGTTCAAAATCAAGATAATTTCCCTTTCACAATTAATCTTATAATTAATTATGCCTATAAAAATTTAAACTCTCTGAAAGTTGGAAAGGTTTCATTTTTGGTCTTTTAAACCCATCACAACAAATCATCTAGCATATGGGCTTAATAAATTCTTATTGATTTGATTTAATTTCTAATTATAATTGATTATTCAAAATACTCATAAATAATCAGTTGTTTCAAATAACTGAGTTTGGATTATGTATTCTTCACAACAGGTTCTGCTAATGGTCCAAGTATGTGAGCAGCCAAGTATGATCATTTAGTCTTCCATAGCTGAGCCTCTCTGCTATAACAATTTGTGTAACCATTTTTATGGAAAATTTTGAAGAATCAATTGTTTACACCATTAAGTTTAGATTTGCAATAAAATTAAAAGTGCAAATGTTCTTTGCTATGCTTTGGGACACAGACAGAATATTAGGAAAAGGTCTATGCTTTCTGAATATTATTGCATAATATAAATTGCATAGTAATAGTGAAAGTGAGTCAATGTGTTTTGGCATCAATTATTCTGTTGTATTCAGTGTGGGGAATTTAAGCTTCTTTGTCACAGTTCAAGATTAGCACTTTTGCTAAAGTATCTGTTAGTGCTCAATTTAAATACAGGTACATGCATTTGTAGATTCCAGATAAATATATCTGAATTCTTTTGATTGAAAATCTCAGACCTACAAAGTACCTGTGAGTACTACTGCAGGAGCCATAACATGTGCTGATGTGCTGTCCAAGGTACTAATCAATATGATAGATATTTGAAAACAAGACTCCTATGTTGAAATACCTCAAGAATCATTAAGCCTTATGGCTAGTAGAAACTGTCAGGAAATCCATTCTATTTCTTCAAAGTATGATAATCTTTAAACCATCCCATATGATAGGAAGTTATTCTATATATAACATCCTCCACACTACCTCCTCTATGCAATTATTTCTTATAATTTCACATATATGTATGAGTATATATATATATACACACATACATATATATGTGTATATATACATACATATATGTATATATATGTATATACATAAATACACATATACATATTCCTAGCTATGCTGCAAGAGTCAAAGGATTTGGACCTAATTCTATTGTATGTATGACCTAAGGGATATTATTTATTCTTCTAGGACTCAGTTCAAACTTCTATGAAATTAGAAGGCTGATTTATATTTATATTTATAATATAAATATATACATTTATATTTATATATAATTTATATAAATTTATGTATATATAAAATATATGTTTATATTTATATATGTATTATATATAAATTTATATTATCTCTGAAATTCTTGTAAACTGCAAATCCTTTGAGTTAAAAACATTTTGTGAATATGGTCATCATGAGCAAAGTGGACTTCTCTCAGGAAAACCTCAGGGTAGAGTTTCTTGGGATAGTAAAGACCAAGAATTGAGTTCTGTGACCTCTGAAGTCGGATTGTGGCTGCCAAGTAGAATCAGGTTTGTTGCTGATGTTGACCTTTGCACGAGATACCTATTCATTGGAAACCTTCTAGAATTAGATAAAGGACATATGTTCACCATGTATAAAAGCAAGATTTTTCTGTTTTCACTAGCAACTATAATGGAAAAGTCATAAGATCACAAAATCATAGATGTAGAGCTGAAAGTCATTAAATTTACCACTCTCATTTTGTAGATGAAGAAATGGAGGCACAAAAATGTTATGTGACTTGTACTCATATTGTCTCTTCCTTCTGTGGCTATTTTGAATACAAGCCTTTTGGGAAGTAAAGTTTCATTGGTTACAGTAAAGGTCAAGCAAATTAAATAGGAATTTTTGACCTGATTGGCAAAATTGGGAAGCAAGCCTAAAGTGGATGTTGACTTGAATTCGGTAGGGAAATTATTTCTTAGCTCATTAAATCATTCAATAAGCAATTATTAAACATATTTTATGTGCTAGTCACTATGCTAGGCATTGGGGATACAAAGAAAAACCTGAAACCATCTATTCAATCAGTGGTGGAGATAGGACAAGAAAAGATAACATGTTTACAAATAAATTAATTGGCAAATTTGAGCAAAATTATTTTCAGCGTGAAGGTCATGAGCAACTGAGGGTATCAGCATTAGTCTTATGTAAGAGGTAGGCCTTTTTTTTTTTTTTTTTTTTTAAACTGTCAGACTGAAGAAGGTATTTCAGGAGGCAAGTAGATGGCACAGTAGACAGAACAACCAGTCTAAAGTCAGGAGAACCCGAATTCAAATACAACTTCAGACACAACACTTACTAACTATATGATCCTAGGCAAGTCACTTAACCCCAATTGCCTCAATAAGATCAACAACAACAAAAAGAATGAATTCCAAGCACATGGGACAGCCTGTACAAAGGCAAAGAAATGAGAAATGCTCCAACTCTACAATTCAGTGGGTTTAAGAATTATGTGTCTAAGTGACAAGATGTGGTGATGCATTTCCCCCCAGAAATGTACTGGCATTGTCCGTTTTTCTTTTCTTTGCTACTCTCACACTATTCCTATCTTCATCCCCTGAATCTCAGCTTAGCAATGACTGAGTCTACATGGTGAGCTTAATTTTCCAGATACTATCTTCCCTAGAATTGCTACATCCCACAAAGGACATGAATATCTCATTGGACAAACAGACCCAAATAGGCAAAGGAGAAGGGGGCAGAAGTTCTGCCTAGAGAAGT
Source organism: Sminthopsis crassicaudata (assembly GCF_048593235.1). NCBI lineage: Eukaryota > Metazoa > Chordata > Mammalia > Dasyuromorphia > Dasyuridae > Sminthopsis > Sminthopsis crassicaudata. The sequence goes on from NC_133617.1 coordinate 423,178,548, forward strand.
AGAGCCTTTTCTGGGAGTCTATTATTGCTCTGGTGGAAGGTTGTGCACAGCTCAGTAGGCTGGAAGACCAAGACATAGGTAGGCTGTGACCTGTACTATAGGAAAGAGTACCCAGATTGATAATCACAGAACCATTTAAACTCCTGAAAAAAAAGTATTGGCATTCAAAGCCCTCTACAATCTATTACCATTCTACCTTACTAGTCTTCTAAAGCTGTTCTCCCTTATTCCAGCCAAATCGCACTACTCAGTATTCGATGTTTTGGTTTCACCTTGTTACTTGATAGAGATTCATGTCTATAAGAAATTCTGCCCTGCTTTACCTCCGACATTCTTTGTCTTCTCCAAAACCCAGCTCAAGTACTACCTCCTCCATGTTTTCTCTCTTCCACTGCGCCCAAACTCTTAGCTTTCTTCAACCCCTTGGTGTTCTAGAATCTTTCAATCTACTCTGGTTTCTCTACACTTAATTATTTTCTTATTTGTAATAGTTATTTGTTTTCATTATTCATGTTACTACTAGACTACAAGCTCTTTAAGAGTAGGGACCAGGATCTATTACAAAATACTTTGCATACAGAAAAGGGGGAGGGAGATGTTCATTATGATGTGGTTAGTGGCAGTGGAGAGAGTTGTGGGAACCCCTCTGGTTGACACAGGTCCAACGTGAAAAGAATTCATGTACCTGAAAAGTCTGAATGGCAACAGGGAAATTTATTCTGTTGGCACTAAGAAGCCAGCTTTGCTAGGAAGACTGACTTCTTAGTTGGCAGAGAAATAACAAGAGGTGTGTGTGTGTGTGTATGTGTGTGTGTGTGTGTGTGAAAAGAGAGAGAGAGAGAGAGAGAGAGAGAGAGAGAGAGAGAGAGAGAGAGAGAGAGAGAGAGAGAGAGAGGGGGGAAGGGAGAGAGAGACAGAGAGACAGAGAGAGAGACAGAGAGAGAGAGAGAGACAGAGAGAGACAGAGAGAGACAGAGAGAGAGAGACAGAGAGAGAGAGAGAGAGAGAGAGAGAGAGAGAGAGAGAGAGAGAGAGAGAGAGAGAGAGAGAGGGAGGGAGAGAGAGACAGAGAGACAGAGAGAGAGACAGAGAGAGAGAGAGAGACAGAGAGAGACAGAGAGAGACAGAGAGAGAGAGACAGAGAGAGAGAGAGACAGAGAGAGACAGAGAGAGAGAGAGAGAAAGAGAGAGAGAGAGAGAGAGACAGAGAGACAGAGACAGAGAGAGACAGAGAGAGAGAGAGAGAGAGAGAGAGAGACAGAGACAGAGACAGAGACAGAGAGAGACAGAGAGAGAGAGAGAGACAGAGAGAGAGAGAGAGAGAGAGAGAGAGACAGAGAGACAGAGAGAGAGAGAGAAGAGAGAGAGAGAGAGAGAGAGAGAGAGAGAGAAGAGAGAGAGAGAGAGAGAGAGATACAGAGACAGAGACAGACACACTGTTGCCCTCAGGGAGAGGCATGGTATAGGATGATACAGTCTAGTTTTGACCGAAAGACGACCCTGGAGCAAGTCTTAGAAGGAACCTACGTTTCAACTGCAGTGGGCAAAGTAGGTGGAAAAAGTCCCTGGGGTTTTACCCCTCAACGATGAGCCCTTTAACCCGAGCACATTCAGCCACGGCCGCCCTATTGTTGTCCTCCTCAGAATGAACAGCAAGAATGCAAAATTCTCATTGGAAGCCGCCATTTTAGCCAGGCCAGGAAAACTACACGGGAGAGATCTGGGGCGGGCTAGGGAAGCAGTTGGAGACCAGAACAAGCCTAAGAGGTAGGCTGTATGGGGCGGGGCCAAGGATGAAGTAGTGGCACCTGGTGGCAGACCAATGGGATGCGGGATGGGATGCGGGATGGGATGCGGGATGGATGCGGGATGGGATGCAGGATACGCGATGCAGGCTTCAAAAAATGGAACCTTAAAAGTAATGAAACGAGCCCACAAGCACCTACATGGCCACAAGCCAGACGTTCCCACCCAGAAGTATGCTTCCACCAAGACCAAATTCTCTTCTCACACTTCTCAATCCAAGCAGGGTGCACTTGATGGGGATGGCTAGCCTTCTTCTCAGGGGTTACTTCCATGGATGATGGCATTGGGGCCTGGGCTAGAAGTAGGGCAGTCAGTGGTCTGGGAGGTTTTTGGACTCAGGGTGCTAGATTATTTCCAACCAAGTCTGAGGGGAGTTGGTAGTGGTGGTAATCTGAAGGGTTTTCTTTATAACCCTGTAATATAGTACAAGTGTTATTTTCCCATTTTATAAAAAGAGAAACTAAGGTTACAAGGATTTAACTAATCTGATCAGGTCCCAAATCCAGGTTTTCTCAGACCATAGTAGTCAACTAGCACTTGTTAAATGCCAGTTATGTAGCTTAGACCAGGAATTAACAAAGAAAGACAAAAACCAAACAGTGTCTGTTTTCAAATAGTTCCAGTTAATGATGATAATATGCAAAAAACTACAAAGAAGATATATACATGATAAACTTGGGTAGTCTCAGAAAAGGGTATAAGACTGAGGATGTAAAACTTTACTATGGAGCAGAATTTCAATTCAATAAACATCTAAATGTCTATTGTGGAAAGGCATTGTGTTAAGTACTGTGATACAAAGGCAAAAAAAAAAGTTTCTTCTCCTAAGAGTTTTGATTTAAAGGAGGGGAGAAGGAAATAATTACACAGAAAAGTTCATGTAAGATAATTTGAGGCAAGAGTGAGTACTAACAGTAAAAACAGGAAAAGGTTGCCCAAAAGAGGTGGCACCTGAGTTCAAGCTTTGAAGAAAGTTAGGGAATAAAAGAAGTTGAAGAGAGTTTGGAAAGCATTTCAAGTCAAACTGTGAGAGGGGGGAGAGGGGGAATGTTATGAATTGAGTGTCTTGTTAGATAGAATGAAATAGCAAGAGATTTGTAATTTATTTTCACTGGCCTTTACTTTCATTGTGTGCAAACTGCTCATTACACCCCACCCCCAAAGTATAAGATTGGTTTTTCTTTCAAACCAGCTGTGGGGAAATAAATAGCAAGGGGACCATAAGGACCAAGGTCTCATCTCTCCACATCAATCCTGCCCCTCCCACTTTCTTCCAGTCAAAGCTATTGACTCATTTGCCTAAAAAGATCTGGATCTAGTTTGACTCCATTGAACTTTTATTTCATACCAAAATCCTGGTCAGGAAATGTCCAAGATGGATGGATAGCTAAATGAAAGAACACAAATAATTATATTAGCTTGAATGTAGAAATATTATTTTATCTTCATAATAACTCTGGGAAGTAGACGTTACTATTGACATTTTACAAGATGGAAAAATTGAGGCAGACGTTGTGACTTTCTCAAGGTCATACAAATCTGAGGTTGGATTTGAACTGAGAATTTTCTGTTATAGGTCCAGCAATATTCACTACCCTCCCTGGTTTCCTCTCAAAAGCATTTACTGAATTACTATTGGGTCTATATCCCAAATAGATCATAAAAGAGGGAAAAGGACCCACATGTGCAAAAGTTTTAGCAGCAACTCTTTTTGTAGTGGCAAATATTGGAAATTTAGTGGATACCCATCAATTGGGGAACTTAATAAGTTATGGTATATGAAGGTAATGGAATATTACTGTTATATAAGAACTGATGAGCAGGCTGATTTCAGAAAAACTTGGACTTACATGAACTGATGCTGTGAAGTGAGCAGAACTAGAAGAACGTTGCACACAGTAACAAGATTATGTAATGATCAACTGTGATTGATAGACATGGCTCTTCTCAATATTTCAGTAATTCAAGACAATTGCTATAGACTCAGGATGAAAAATGCCATCAGGATCTAGAAAGAGAACTATGGAGACTGAATGTGAATCAATGCATAGTATTTTATTTGTTTTTGTCTTTTTTGTGTCTTTTCCCCATTTTGGTCTTATTTTTCTTACTCAACATGACAAATATAGAAATATGTTTAAAAGAATTGCATATATGTAAACTATATCAGATTGCTTGTTGTCTTGGGGAGGGAGAGACAAAGGAGAAAAATTTGGACCACAAAGTCTTTCAAAAATTAATGTTGAGAGGAACAGCTAGGTGGCGCAGTGGATAGAGCACCAGCCTTGAATTCAGGAGGACCCGAGTTCAAATCTGGTCTCAGACACACTTAACACTTTCTAGCTGTGTGACCCTGGGCAAGTCACTTAACCCCAGCCTCAGGAAAAAAAAAAAAAAAACCAAAAATTAATGCTGAAAAGTATCTTTATATGTATTTTGAAAAATAAAATATTACTGGAAAAAATAAGTATTTACTGATCTCTTACTATGGTTAAAGCTCTGTTCTAAGCACTGAGGATACAAAAAGAAAAGCCAGTCATCCCCTTCTCTCAAGGGCTTGATGTTCTAATTTTATACACACAGACACAGAGACATACACCCATACCCACACACCCCTTCTCCCCAACCCCCCCACTTACCCATATATATACACACATACACGTAACTACACATATATATTAGTGTATACACACACACACACATATATGTATGGATGTATGTGTTTTAGCCATTTTAGCTCAAAGTCAATTGGAAAAATCTAGTGGTCCTAATATGTCTGCTTTGGTGTCATTTCCTTTGATTAAAAACCATTTATATTTGTTATATTAATTGATTTGACAGTATCAAGCACTTTGATATTTCTTATTTTCAGGAGTTATGGATTCTGGAGGCATGAACTTTAGCATTTTCAAAGGAATCAGCATGATTTCTTGGTTGATTGCTTGGAGCTAGGGTAGAATCAGGTCCATACCTGGACTGAAGAGCATGTTTATTCTTTAAAATTCCTGAGTTATAGGTTCTGGGCCATCATCATTGAGTTCTAAAGGAAAAGAGTGGTAAAGGGAGTGGTAGTAGGGATGGTGGTTTGGCCCTCAATGCCATTTTTTTGTCTCACAGTACCCTCTGACCATCTTGCTGCAACAGATTCAAAGTTCATTGGTTAACCATATTTATAATACTTAAAAAGAAAAAAAAGTAAAGAGAAATAAATTCCAAAAAAACAGGGACTCAGAGAATAAGCATACATCTCCCAGGAAGAAAGGGAGTAAGGTTTCTGGTCTGAGCTGTCCTAACTGGTCTAATTACCCAGCATTGCCCTTCTACTACTCATGCACAACTCATGTACACAGCTTATATCTTGTAGTCAAGTGTTCAAGACCTCATGGGTGGCATTCTCATACCATAGTGCTCCTCTCAGTTTTCAATGTACTTGCCAACCTCATCCCAGTAAACTTTCTCCATGTAAATTGCTTTTGTCCTTTCCCTCCCTCAGAAATGTAAAAACTAGCTTTATCAGCCAAAGTCTGGCCAAGGCTGGCCAAAGTCAGGGCAACTCCACAGGGATCAAGGAGGAAAGAAATCACCTGACTTAGCAAACATTCCTTCCCATCTCCCTAATCTTCTTAACAACACCAAGACAGTATTTCACCAGCATGTGGGAAACCGTTTTAGAAGGCATAGGAACTAAAAATGGAACAGCACCGTCAGAAAACAGCAAGTTTGCCAATTTGAATAGAACATGGAAAGTAAAGGTCAGTCCGACAAATGAAAAAAAAAATGCTCTGAAAGATGAATAGTGATAATTCAAATTAAAACAACTCCGAGGTCTTATCTCAAACTCATCAGACTAAGATGTCAAAATATGAAAACAGGTTGTTGGAGGGGCTATGGGAAAAGAAACACATAGATATATTATTGTGAATTGATCTCGTCAGTCTAGAAAGCAATTTTGATCTATGCCACAAACTGTGAATGCCCTTGACTTCAGTGATAACACTACTAGGCCTATTCCTCCAAAGAGACCAAATAAAGATGAAAAGGACCCATGTATAAAAAATAGTTTGCAATAGTTCTTTTGGTTGAGGCAGTCACTTGGAAATGAAGGAAATGGGAAGATCTGCATGATAAGATGAACTGAGAAGAATCAGGAGAAAAATTTATACAATAACAAAGTTGAAAACCTTGAAAGATGTGAGAATGTGGATCATTGAGATGACTGACTCCAAGATACTCACCTCCTAAAATAAGTAATGAATTCAAGATGAAGAATGAGACACATTTAGCCATGGCCAGTGTGAAAATTTGTATAACTGCATATTTGTTACAAGGATTTTGTTTATCTATTTTTTCAATTGGAGGAAGAAGAGGAGGGAAAAAGAGAAAATAAATGCTTTTTCATTGGACAGAGAAGTTTAAAAAAAAAAAGATAAGCTAGAGATAGAATTTGAAATGCTACAAATGCCAGGCTGAGTACTTTGTATTTTATTCTAGAGCCAAAATTGAAACAATAAAGATTCTTAACCTGAGAAGTGATGAAGTTAGAACTATGCCCTAGGAAAATTATTTTGACATTTGGGTGGAAGACTGCAGAGCTTGAAAATAGGAAGACCAATTAGGAGATGTTATAAGAAAAGAATTAGGACCCGAAGTAGCAATAGCCACATGAATTGAGAGCAAAGAAGGATGTCAGAAATGTCCTAAAGATAGAATTGACATGATTGACAACTGATTGGAAATAGTTGGTGAAAGAGAAGCTAGGGTTAAGGACTTAAGGACTTACAAATTAGGGATTTAGATGACTGGGAGTATAATTGTGCCCTCAATAAAGAGGGACATTTAGAGGAGAAGAAAGTTTAGTGGCTAGAAGAAGAAGAGGAGATAACATTTAGGTTCAGAATTGAGTTTTGAGATTCCATTGTGAATTTAGAGTTACTTGATAGATAAACTTGGGTGACATCTTCTGAAGTTAATAACTGAGAGTTATAGGAATATATGAGAACACGTAAGATCACTTTGGCAAAGAGCAGGCATATCTAGGATTACAGATAGGAAAGACCACAGGATTCAGAGCTAGAAACAGCTCTTGAAATAATTTGAAGAGCCTGAATACTGTAAAGAAAAATGAGCCCTTTGTCCCTATACTCTGTTCTACATTTTGTATTGAAGGATTTCTAAATTTGGTAGAAATGTATTCCTGAGTCACTAATCACAGCTACAACTTAATCCAGTCATACTGAACCCCTGAAGTCCCAAATTATGGGCAAAGCATACATTTTGCATAGACCTTTACTGATTATTCAGGACCATTACCAAATGAGCTGTCCCGGAGTGCAGAAGTGGCCCTTTTGTGGATACTTACTCATTTGCTTGTTTATAATAGTAAAGGTCTTTGTTATTCCTTTTGTCCAGTGAGAAGGAAGAGAGGGAAGGAGGGAGGAGAGTATGTGAGGCACCCAGTAAAGGAGCTGCTCTGAACATTTGGCTGAGTGCAGGGGACTAAAACATGTACCTAATGGGGCTACTGCTGCTGCTATTGCTGTTGCCATCCCTATCTCTCCAACACCAGGACCTCTCAGAGAACAAGGTGACCACGGGAAGGATGATCCTTCCTGCCTTGGAGAAAGCCACCTCATTCATGGAGAAGAGATTCAGGGAGCTTAACCTGGATGGAGTCCTGGGATTCTGGGTACTAGAAGGTAATGTGACTTCCTCTTTTTCACAGGACGACTAACAACCAAGATTGTTTTTAGACTTTCAAATTTATTTGCTGACCATAGGCAGAGGAGATTAGCTAAAGCTGAAATTTATATTTTAGTAACTTGGGAAGCATACTTTAAAAAAAATTGGTCTCTTTCCACATGGAGGAGGTTCTTACCTTGTATCTCTTGAGTTTGTAGAAATAAAAAAAATTATGTTAAATATTGAAGAAAAAAATTTTTAAAGCATAAGTCCTCAAAGAATGTTATAGTCCAGCTTTCCAAAACAAAAAAACAATCTCTATGGCTCATCTTCTTTTTCTATTATATTAACAAGATAGGAGAAAAAATTCTTGTTTAATAAGGAGTTAAATACAAATGCTTCTGTTAGTTCTCTGGGTCACCTGTGCGCAAATACTTCTTCTACTCTAACCTCAGTTCATACTGCATTGTAACCAAAGACGTTTAGAGGTTCTGGGAAAATGGATGAAGTGTTTGTTCAGCTTTGGAAGAGGAGAGTATTCTGATGACAATGTCTTGGAGAAAGGCCAAGCCAAACAGAGGAAAAACCCTGCTCTGGTATAGGGATCCTTAGATAACAACTATTCCTAAAAGAGCAAACAACTCAGACCTTAAGTTCTTGCTTTGGGATTGTTTCCATTCCATTCTACCAACAAAAGGAATCCTCCCACTGAGGAAGGACTTTTAATCCTATTCCATGCTGGCTGCCAGCTCAGCTTTCCTAGAACTGGAATTCGTGGTACCAGAAAGTCCTAGTAGATGATGTATTAGAGTTTGAAACAGATTTACTTATGCCCATGTGTCCTGAATTTGGACTATTATTCTATAATGATTTTTTTTCTCCAAGCAGGCTCTTCTAACCTACTATCCCAAACTCAGGGAATTACCAGAAAATGACCCAGTATTGATATCCTAAGAGAAAAAGGGGAAATATTTATCTCTAGCTCTTACTGAGAAAGATGGGAGGACCATGTTATTTTCTTGACCATGTTAATAACTAAGAAGAGAAAGAATAACTGCAACCCTAGAAAATACTTGTCACCATTTTCCCTACTCATCTGGGATATACAACAACCATTATCCTAGACCCTTTGATTTTTTAAAATGTAGCCTCAGACAGAATTTAGTTAAGCTCTCCTCAATGGCCATTTCATTCTTCAACTTTCTAGAGATCTAATCTTCCCCAAATTACACAAATATTTGCATACATTTCTCTTTCATGACTTCATTTATTTCTAGCACACTTCAGTGAAGAGAGAAAGGGGCTTAATCTTGAGAAAATAGGTAAATTTAAGAAAGGGATTTGCTTTGAGTCATAGCAGAGAAAGTTAAGGCTGAGGTTGCCTTATTTCCAATCCCCCAGTTCCTTATAGATTCAGTTCCACCATAAAGAAGAGTGGGGAATGGTACCTCCTTGTTGGTTGAAAAGAACTAGAACAATGATGTTAAGATTTCAGGGGCAGTAGCCTCTGCCTAAACAATAAACAAAAATGGAATTCAGACATATTTCTCTGAACAAGGAGAGCCAAAGCACACCGTGGGGCAATACCTGAGTCACAAACCTGTCGTGTTTCTTCACAGTGCAACTAAAAGGTGTCTTGGAGAAATGGGGTCAGGAGCCTGCCCTAAAGCCCCTGAGCCTGAGGGTAGAGAAGATAGTGAAGAAGCTGTTACCACTCATCGCCAGAGCCACAATCTACCTCAAGCTCAGTGACTCTAAGTACTTAAAAGGTAAATGTTGTGCCAGTCAGGAGGTTTATTTGCTAGGGAAACTAATCTAATCTCTCTTGCATGAATGATCCCAGTAAACCTAAGAGGTTCAAAAGATAAATTGCCATCTCTACACAAAATACAGGAACACAATACTCAAGTTAGAGTAAGTAGCAGAAAGCCTCTCCTTTTACAGAATTTTCTAATACTAAAAACTCCCCCTGGTATTCCTAGGAATCTGTACTTAGAAAAAAGACTTACCAGTAAAAGCTAAGCCTTAAATGACATGTCACTGCACCCCATTCCATATACATACTGTAATTGTGGCTAGGTCTTGTAAGACTCCCTCATTTTCTAAATAATTAGAAGCACTTGTTTGTTTGTTCTTTGAAGACAGTTAAGTATCATTCCCCCAGTAATGCTCTTCTTTGGAGTTTATCATGAGCTCCTCCAGGGCCAGAACTGTCTTTTCCCTTTCTTTATATCCCTAACACTTATCATAGTGCCTTACAATTAACAAATATTTATTTGATAGTAGAACTTATCCTGTTGATAAGAATATATTTCCTAAATGATTTCAACTCCAGTTCTCAGGTGGTTGGTAAGGTCACAAGACCCTAGTCATACATTCGTGAAACACTAGAAATTTGGGCATTGGTTATGTATCTTCAGATGAAAATCTTGTATCAGAGTTTGTGTAAAATTGCTTTCTCTTTCTGTTATGTCTTACTCTGGCAGAATTTCAAGAAACTCTACAGCCAGGGTTTTGGAATCTCCCCCATTCATGGAGTCACACAAATACTTCTCTGATCTACTCCCAGTTTGATAACTCAGATTCTTTTTCAGAAGAATTAAGTGATTCATGTATGACCCTCTTACTAGGAACCAAGTGAGTAATTTCCTTTCTCCACTGATTGATAGTATATAAACACTCTTCACAGAAGCTTTTTCAATTTCTGTGCACTTTTCCCCCCTAAAAGCAATAATGACCTGTTTTTAGCATGGCCAGGCCTGCCTATAGTTCCCCTGAACTTTATTGTTTTTTCTAAATAACAGCCTGGGACTGCTTGCTCCTCAGGAGGGCTCACAGCCCTGCACTGTCACTGACCTATGCAAGGAACTCATGACTAAACCTGGCTGCATGGGGTATGCACTGTCACACCAACTGCTCTATTTCATGTTTGCTGAAATGGTAAGTGACTATTTTGTGGGTTAGATTACTCCAAAAATCCAGATAGCACCACAATCACCTAGTGTTGATAAAGGAGGCCAATCAGTTACTACTATATATATAATCTAATCTCTCTTGCTTGAATGATCCCAGTAAACCTATGGGGTTCAATATACAAATTGCCATCCAGCCTCTCAAAATACAGGAACACAATACTCAAGTGAGAATAAGTAGCAGAGTTTTATCAGGCAAAAACAAAGACCTGAAGAATAGGTTTTTTTTTTTTTTTTTTTTTTTTTTTTTTAGCACGTAGCTTTTTTTGCTCTGATCTTCATGGCACATTGCTCTCACTCTCCAATCACCCATAGATTTTAGATTGAAAATGTAATCTTTGTATTTGTATCTTCACATGTCAGAAAGGATCTCTGCACTATTTTTGTGACTAGAGGTAAAGCTAAATCTCTGGCAGATGCTTCTGATCCAAAATTGGAAGTGGGGACAGTTGTCTCTAACAGTTCAGTTCAATATTTCAAATCACTTTTAAGAATTCATAGCATAAGATTTGGCACAGCAAAGACTCCCTATTTGTACTTGATAAAAAGGGAAAGGAACAGGTGAATAGGTGAGATAGTATCTGAATTTGTGGACTACTGGTCTTTCAGATCCCACTGAAGCTGCTGTTCAGAATTCAACAAACAGGGTGATTCCTATAAAGAAGTATAGTCAAGAGTCCCAATTATCCATGCTGCAAGACTTCATGCAGAAAGAATCCTGGCTTAAAATCCTTACTTTATTTACACTGACAATTTCTGAGGTGCCCCTCAAAAATCACATATTTTTCTATTGACCTGCTGTCAAAACTAAATTTAGTGCTGCTTGGTTTTCTGCTCCCTAGAAAGGATGCTCAGATGGCCTGTTCCTCCAAAGCAAATACTACATGGATATTTTGTGTGCTAACATGATGGCATTGAACTTGAAAACTGAAGAAGTTGAATTCCCATTTCTCAGTCGAGATATCTTCATGGAAAATAGTATGAATTGCTTTCCATTCTTCAGATAAGTGCACATAATCCTTCTGTCTTCCTTCCTCTCTCATTCTTAGACTACACACACACACACACACACACACACACACACACACACACACACACACCACATACACTCATCATTCTTGGTTTCAGTTCTGAAAATCCCTCCCACTATCCTGAAATGCAAAAAGAATGTCTGAATTTTTGAGTGACTTTAGGACATCAGTTCTTTGGTTTGGAAGTCCAAATACCATAAAATTTTTTTCATTTCCTCCAAAATCCATGACTTTATCCAACATTTAATGAAGCTCTCAATGGCTCAGGTGATGCTAACCTGAAAGTTGAACTAAATTATCCCTTGTTGTTATAGCAAATGTAATGTTATTCTTTCCTATTAAGAGTTTCAGTGACTCAATATGTTCAATCCTGCTCAAGTTTAGAGTGATCCCTCAGGATATAGTAGATATAACAGTGGGAATAGAGGTGGGAAACAGTCAAAGTTACCAAGGATGTTGAGAAGATAATCACTTTCATCTTCTTTTCATCAGTCATGTTCTGTGGACTCTCTGGATACTCAGATTTCTACAAGCCTAGATGGCTACAGTCTATTCTTACCTGGCAACGACCTAAGGAGGGATGCTTTGGGAAACCTTGTGAGTAAAGTGACTGCCTTGGTAGTAGGGAATTTGAGGAATTAGAGAAGGTGAAAATGTGGTCTGCTATATCCCATCAGAAGAAATGCACAAGCAATTCACTAAAGCTTTTGCAAAGATGAAAAACTATTTTCTCAAACACTTGATAATATTCGATGGCGAGAACTCTTACTAAATACTACTACTATTAAGAATCAGTATTGTTAGTTCATGGTCTCCACCTAAGGAGCAGAGAAGACGCAATATAAAAAGAGAAGAATCTGCAAAGCATTTGCAGGAAAGTAAGGAATTGAGCTTAAGGACTTATAGTGGGGTTTCTAAATAGAGATCATTTGCCTTCAGAGCCCTAAAAAGGATTTGGGGGCTTGAAGGAAGAGCCTAAGAAAATTTGGCAATAAAGGAAATATGAAAGAAGAAGAGACCTCATGGGAGAGGTAGCAGGAACTTTAGTTGATGAAATAAACATAATGCTAACTCACATTTATATGGCAATTGGAATGTACAGTCAGGAAAGAGAAAAAACACAACACAGCACTTTCAGGTAAAAGAAGTCTCCCATAAAAGAATAAGGTTGTTGGAAATGAGGGTAGGGTAAGGCCGGAGACATTTGTAAAAATTCATATTAAAGAATTTTATCTGATATTCCTCTCTATTCTTGCTGTCACCAGATGACAATAATAAACAATTACCAAGAGTTGAAGAACAACAATCGTTGAGAAGAGTTAAGAGGAGAGAGAAAGGATTTGCAGGTAAATCCATGAAAAGCTATTAGTATGTTTTTCTTGTTCCTAGAAGACATTTGTGAAAACCTTGGGCCTATACTTAAGTCACCTCTACACACACACACACACACACACACACCACCACCACCATCATCATCATCATCATCATCATCCTATAGATCTCCTACATTTTATTAAAATAAATGTATGACAAATTAAAAGGCATAAATTTCATTTGTTCTTCTGAAAATGTACATTTTGATTATATATTTCAAGGACAAACATTTCCAGGGAGAGCCCTGCCTTCACTCACATTAGTGGTCTGAAAGATTAAAAGGAGATGTTAATTTAGATTTACAGAATGATAGAGAGGTTTATTAGCAAAGAAAATAACTTATAATGTCAAAATTGATAGAAATATTTGCTCCCTTGTAATTTTTCATATTTTTAGGAGGAATTTAGCTTATTTATTTTTCTTTTCTTAACAATTCATTCCCAAGTTTAAAGTACAAGCAGAGAATAAAATAGATGTACTCTTCTTCTGGTTATTCTCCTACCATGTCAGTGTATATTTTACTCTCACTTACTTAGGGTGTGATTATCCACACCTTTCTATCCTTCCCTTCTCTATTTTGGTTATTTAACTTCTCATTAGCATCCCTACCTGCAAGTGGTGATAGGAGACTCAAACAATTTTATAGGTTTTAGCAAGTCTGATCAAGCAAGGGACAAGCCATCACAAGGCCCTCAGATTTTTCTTTATCAGTACCAGTGCCTACCAAATACTGATGATTCATTAAAAACTAATTTTTTTCCCCTTGTGGAGAAAGATAACCATTTAGTTGTGAGAGGCACCTCTTTTTTAAAGGTCAGAGGAGTTAACAAAAGGAACCAAATCTAGAACCTTTCAAGACCATACAACTTTAAAAAACAAGCTCATTTAGGATAGTGACAACAAAAAAGAGGACAGAGGTCAGAGATTGAGAAGCAAGGCAACCTAAATTCTGCGTTTCTCTAAGTCCGCCCTTTCTTTTCATTTCTGCAAAATGGGGAAAATAATCATGACTGTCTCACATCTTCACAGGACTGTTGTTAGAAGGAATAAAACAATGTGGGCAGCATCATTTGAGATATTTAAAAACTCTTCTAATACATTTAAGGGATTAACATGTGAGCTAAATGTCCCAGGCTAAAGCTGAATAAATAAGTGAAGACATCAGGGTGGAACTGTGGCAACCCTCAGCAACAACGAAAAGTCTATCTGATGGGCAGCCTAACAAGACTCTTTCTTTACAGATGGATGTTCTTCCCATAACACAGCTGTGGCAGTTGCAGCCTTAGGTGGCTTTCTTTATCACTCTGCAGAACATTCACCAACCATCAAGCCTCGTTAATGCCTTCCAACAATCAAGCAATAACTAAAAGGATGATTTTATATCTGCTGAAAATGAAATACAGCCTTTTTGGTAATGCATACCCTTAGGTCCTGAGATTACATAAATTCATAAGGAAAGCAATGAAAAAGTACAAGCAGACACGCAAATCAAAACTAATGTAACTGGAAATTGAGATTAGCAGAGTTAGAAGAACAAAAGTAATAGTATTGACTACGTAGAGCAAAACTAGTCACCCTGATTGAAATCTTAATTTAACTAACATTAGGTAGCTCCTATGTGCAGACAACTGAGCAAGGTACTGAGGCAAAACAATGATGAATAAATGATCATGTCTCATGGAGTTTTACAAAGTGCATCTTCCTATTTACTCCTAATATAACATTCCTGGAAAGGTAAATTCTAGTAATCCAATGCCAGGAAACTTTGAGGCTGGGTATTCTCAGGCTTCACAATTTTCATTTACTCTGTTTAGTAGGAAATGCTGATATATAGCAAGTAGATATCTGACTAAGAATGAAATAGTACACTGCTTAGCAATTTCATAATACATGCTTAATGAAAATTTCCTTCTCTGTCTCCTTAATTCCCTAATGGAATCTATAGATAATAAATGTGTTAAGATTAGAAAATATTTCAATTTTAGTCTTTCTTCTCCAGCACCTATTGTCTGGATTATAGCAGGAGCTAAGTAAATACTTGTTAATTATTGATCCTATTTGTAATTTGAATTGATTATTCACAATGTCCACAAACAAGGGCCTTGTTGCTTCAGTTAATTTATTGAGTCATTACTATGTGTCCTTAATAACACAGTTCTTCAGGCATTTGACAATGACCCAAATCTGATCTGTCATCCACAGCTCAGTTCCTACCAATGTCATAATATTCTGTGTAGCCATCTTTATAGAAATTGTTTCATAAAAGTCTGTCTACTCTAATAAACTTAGACTTGTATTGAATTAGCATGTAAGTGTTCTTAAGACTCAGGATACAGAACTTTAGAAAAGTTTCACAGTCTAATAACAATGCAAATTCCAAAGTAACACATGAAACCATCAAATATTGACCCTGTTATTAAATGAAGCATCTTCTGGTTTTTCAATTCAATGCCTGATATGAAGTTCATCTAAATTTCTCTGGATGAAGCTCTCAAATCTACACAATTACTTATGAACACTGCTGCAGAAGTGATAACATGTGTCCACGGTACTCACCAGACAGAGTCATGTCTTGATTTTATATCAAGTATGTCTAAGAACTAGATTCCAGAGACTTAACAGCTAAAGGAGATTTTTATTATCCTTTAGTTTTTTCTGACTCTTCATGACCGTTTGGAATTTTCTTGGAAAAAATAATGAAATGGCTTCTCATTTCCTTTTACAACTCATTTTACAGATGAGGAAACTGATGCAAACATGGTTAAATGACTATTAGTAAGTCACTAGTGTTTGAGACTGAATTTGAACTCAGTTCTTCCTGACTCCTGGCCCAATCCTTATTCCACTGTGTCACCTAGGTTCCCAGAAGAGACTTTTAAAGGTCAGCGAATATATCTCATTTTTGGGTGAATATATTACATTTAAGTCATTTCAGATAGATAGGGAAATTATTCTATTTTCATTGTTTTTTTGAAGATTCCAAAACTCCCTCTTTCTGGATTGAAAATTATATCCATCTTGTCTTTATCCTTTTCCCTCTATTCCCCTTGCAAACATGTCACAAGATAAAAATGGCCAGCTAGCTACCTCTGAATGACAAAACAATTTGGAGCTGGGAAATAATGCTTAAATTCCATTACCTGTGTAGTCTCAAAAATAGCACTTACTTTCCCTGTATCTCAGCTTGCGCCTCTGTAAAGTGAGGGAGGAGCTAGAATCAATAATCCTTAAGATTTTTCCAGCTCTAAATCTGAACTATAAAGATTTTGTGAATGTGGTCATTGTGAAGCCAGAGGAAAGTTTCTTGGATCAGAGTGCTCAGTAACGCTTGAGCAACTGATTATAGCTACCTGATGGGATTTAGAATTGTTTTTCAATGTTTATTTTTTTCCATGAGAATCCGTAGTCCCTGGTCCTGGATAAATTCCTTATGTTTTCCATCAAAGAGAACAAAGTCTTGTTATGTCCTTTACAACTCTTAGGGGAAGATTTCTCTATCTTTTTTTTAGCCCTTCTTTTTTTGGTTGCAAATACAAATACAAGCCTTTTGAAATTTCAGTTCATGAATATTAGTAGAAGGCTGATTAGAGCTGTCTCTCTCCTGCTACAGGAGTGGCTCTTAAAGGCCAATGTGAGAAAGGAGGTACATAGCCATACTCATTTGTTAAATGCTTACAAGCTAGACTCTGGAAGGACAAATAGAAAAACATAAAGCAGTCCTTGCCCTTAGGATCTTATAGACCAATAAACAAAATACACAAAGTAATTTCAGTTGAGAAGATCAGAAATCTGAAGTGGATTTAGACCTAGGAAATTAGGCAGAGGTGAAGGAGTACATTCTAAGCATGGCAGTAGCTATTATAAAGAAAAGAACCTGGAGAGGTTCTATTTTATATCCCTAGAGCTTGGGCACAGTATAAATGTTTTGACATGAATAGCTAAGTGTCAGCTATTACTATTGTGACATCAGAGATACATAACTCTGTAAGGATAAGAGGACCATATATAAAACTTTGCAAGAATCAGTAAAACTTGTCAAAATGTTTTCCTCCTCATCCCTTTCCAAGCAGAACAGCTTCCACTAGTTTTTGATTAAGATCTACATTGTCTGAAGGCATCAGTGTAAGAAGTAAAGATTCTGCAGTTGAGGACTGAAAACAAAAACCAAAACCAAACTATCTTGGCTCTTTTTGTTCCTTAATTTATTCAAGTAATAGAAATATTAATCAATGAATGGAAAGACAAAATAATTTGTCATGTAAAAATACTAATGTCATTCTCCCCATTCCCTTTGTCTTCAAAAAAACAACGTATCACAGGGATCAGAACTTTAAATTAGCATAAAAAAGTGGTCTATATAAAACTGACCTGTTATGCCTCAATTTTCCCACAGGAATGAATAAATTATAGGAGATTTTCAAATTTTCCACTAGCCCTTAAAGGCTGGCTGTCCTTTCTATCCATAGGAAGGGCTTTAGAAATGGATTCTAATTTATTTCACCATAATTCAAATCATGATGAGACTAGTTCTCGAACTTTTCCCCTGGTTAGCTGAAGTCCCTTTGGCACTGCTACATCCCCACAGAGGACATGGACATTTCACTGGACAAGCAGACACAGACAGGCAGGGGGGAGAGGTCAGAAGTTCTGCCCCGAGAGGCAGAGCTTTATCTGGGAGTGAACAATTGCTCTGGCTGAGGGCTGTGATGCAGCATGGCACATGATGGGCTGGCAGGCAGGCTAAGAGACTGAGGCACAGATATCCTAGCTCCCCTGACCAAGCAGAGGGGCTGAGGCTGGAGGTGGGTTGTGAAGTCAAAACCTAGAATGTAGTCCCTGGCTGGTTGTCATTTTCTGCCTAAGCAAGCTTTTCTCCACACCACTTCTCCCTGGAAAAACCCACAAGCAGAACTGACTTTTCCAGCATAGATAATGGCCACCTCTCATTGTTCTGAGTCCTTAATGGAGAATGTGGGATCTCCTTGTTGCTCCTTCTCTAAGGAATTCAGCTCCCCATTCATTTCCTGCAATGGATGGTAAGCATAATCTCCATCCAGGCGTCTCCTGGATGCTCTTGAGCCAAGGATAAAAGTCACATTTGCAGCAGCACTAAGGAGCAGCAAGAGAGCCAGGGCCAATGTGAGAGACAGCCAGGCTGTTCTAAAGAAAAAAAGATTAAGAGAATAATTATAGCTCTGGTTACTTTCTTCATCTTATTTATTTTTCTTCTCCTGAGTGTGAAACATAAACAGAAGATGAGCTTTCCTTGTAGCCTTTCTGCTCAACTTTGCCTCCTGAGACCATAAGTCAAAATAGGGCAGATACGGGATTACAAATTTCCCACTTCAAAATAGGGAATCTGCTTCTGAATTCTGCTATGTTGCTATGGCAACCATACAATACTCTTTGCCCCAACCCTTCCCAAGCAATTAGGTTCTATATTCCAGGGTATTTGGAAATTGTTGCTTGCCACTTTAAATAGTCAGTCCCTACCTAGTCTTTTCATTTTAAAGACCTGATTGGAAGTTTCCCATAATCTGTGACCTCAGGGCGCTGGCATAGACCTCATGGCATTGGTGGCAGGTCTGGGCCTCTTTTTAGTGTCATATTTTCATGGGCTCTTGCCTGGATTCTGAAGAGAAGCCTTGATGAAGCATTACTAACACCCACACCTAGGCCTGTGGCCTTCCACTGGAAAGGGACTGACTTTCTGATCAGGAGACGGGATGAAACATACAACCTATGAAACTCCCTTTTCCCTCCTTCCCACTCTCCTTGGAGATGCCAGTGGTGCAGTACTGCAACAATCCAGACCTGGGGATTGGCAGAGGAGGAGCTCTTTCTCTTACTGATTCTACAAAAGTAAACTCTTTTTATCCAGACTTGTGATTTCATCTACATAGGCCCTCACAGTAAGAAAATGCCCTCCACCAATGTAGATCAGCACCTACTCTAAATATTACTTGCCTATTGCACTAAGAGATTAAGTGTCCTGACCAGAGACACAGAGCCAATATATATTAGAGGCCAGACTTGAAACCAGGTGCTGCTGACAGGAAAGCTTGGCTCCCTGCACTATATACCTGCTGCTTCTACTAGTGCAGACTTCTTTTTCCCAGTTACCAGGGAGGCTGAGGCGGATAGAGCTCTTGAACTTCAGAGCTTTAAGCCAATTGAGAGTTAATTCTTAAGTTTAATATTACCATGTTGAGTCCCTGAGTTCAGAGGACCCTCACATTGTCTAAAGAGGAGTGAATGGAGCAAACCAAAGCTTTTCTGCTGAGTGGAATGGGCCCAGGTCTGTGAGTAGTCCCTATAGTCCACAAGATATGGAGACCTAGCCTTAAAAAGTAAATAAAAGTCAACCTACTTTGTGAAGTAGAGGTGTTCTTCATTCTTAGGTACCATGGAAGTTCCAAGACATTGGCCAACTGCAAGACATCCCCCATTCCCAAAGAGAACTTGAGAAGCAAGAAGAGAATGGCCTTCCTTCCCTATTACCCTCCCCCCTCCATTGTCTAAAGGAAGCCGTACCTTGGGAGAGGATGTCCTGCACAGTGGAGGTGAAGTTGCAGTTGCCACTCTTGGGATCACAGAGACATGAGTTCTCACATGTGCAAGCATGTTGGCAATTTGGACCATACCAACCTAAGGGACACACTGAAGAGAGGAAGAAGACAATAAAGACCACAGCACAGAGACTCACTTTTCTTGACATCAGTATCACAAACTGGTTCCTTTATCCTCCAAGTCAGTAAACAGGGTTAAGAGAAATATTCCAGAGTTCTATTACTGCCACCTAGAGATCAGGGTGGAAGGTGAAGGCTAAGCAGAAATGAATGGAGCTAAGTGTCAGCAATTCCATCTTCATTTCTTCTATCAGTTTTGAACAGCCTCTCAGAAGGCTTAAGTAAGAGGCCATGAGGTATTGTCACTGCTGTATCCCTTGGGGTTTTCTTAATCTCTTCTCTAGGTCTTAGGCAATTCCCCATGCCTCAAGAAGTTTGAGGCTGCGGTCCTTCCTTACCCTCAGCACAGCTATCTCCTTGGAATCCAGGAAGGCAGGTACAGGTCCCATTAACAGGGTCACAAGCAGCTCCATTCTGGCACTGGCACTTCTGCGCACAACTGACCCCAAAGCTGCCATTGGCACATGCTAGAGCAGAGAGGGAGGCAATCAGTGCCTTAGTGTAAGCCCAAACTGTCAATGCCCAGGTTTGCTTACTGCAGGATGCTCGGGGACAAGTTAGTTTTAGCCTAAAAGCAATCCATTACAGGGTGAGGGACAGTTGCAAACACTCTTTCTCTGAAACTCCCCCCAAAGATTAGGTTTATCTTTGACATGGGCAGCATTTTTCCTGAAATCTATCTGAGGATCACCATTTCAGCTATCAGGGATAAAGGGATGGGTTGAGTTGGTACAGTTGCTGTTACCTTGACTGCAGTTACTGCCTATCCATCCAGCATGACATTGGCATCCATCTAGAAAAACAAGACAAACTTGTCAGTCATGGGAGCTGGCGGGCTCTGACAGAGAAGAGCAGGTCTAGAGCCTCACAATTCCTGGGACAGCAGGAGATCAGTGAGAACCAGCGGGCAGTAAGGATGAGAATGGGTAGGCATAGGTCTGACTGCCTCTCCCTTCTAGTCTGGCTTTCTGAAGGGGCCTTCCAGACAGCTGCATTCCCTACCCATGCCACTTACTCTCAGTGCAGAGCCCATGGAGACTACAGTTGGAGGGGCCACAGTCCAGAATGCTGCAGTCATCTCCCCCCCAGAAGTGCCCAGTACAGTGGCAGATTCCCTGCACACAGGTCCCATGACCATTGCAGTCTGGTGGATTGCAGCGTGGCTCATGCACACACACGACTGTAGAGATACGGCGGGGACAGCGCCACATGCTATCATCCTTGCTGGAGAGAAGAGGAATCCCATGAAACAGGGCCACAGGAGCCAGAGGAGTTTCCCCTTCATTTAGGACATGTCTCCTCACCATATCAATTTTTGACAGCAGGGAGAAAAGAAAGCCTCATCAAATCACCACAGCCCAAACCCCTGTAACATGCTACTCTTAAGTTGACTATCCAGGCTCAGCTCAAACAAACAAACCAAAAAACCAGCCCAATTCCAAAACACAAACTTAAAGCAGGGGACCCTTACTTAAAAACTATTACTTGGTGGAGCATAGATGGCATGAACTGATATGTGCCGGAGATAGCAAAGTGAATCTAAGATCTCTTCCTGCTCACCAATGATCTGAGGGGTAGTTTGCGACGGTCCCATTGACAACAAACGTGGCTGATCCTCCACCATCCAGGTTAATTGCATTCACCACTCCCTGCTTCTTTAGGAAGTCGGCCATGTCCCATAGGTTAATGCTATAAGAATGAGGCCCAGAGGAGAAAAGAGTGAGGATATGAAGGAATCATTCTTTGGGAATGGGGCAGAAAGGGTTTAGGGGAACTGCTCCCTGGGGAAAAACTGACCCTTTGGAAGAGAATGAGATATTTTAGAATGACCTTATGGCAACTCCAAGGTCAAGAATATAGTTAAACCCTACATTGGATTATTTGCTTTCTAGGAGTGTGGAGATGGGGAGGGAAGGAGAAAAATATAGAAGAAAAAGTTTTGTGAGAGTGGCTACGAGCAAAACTCCCATGTTACGGGTCAGGGATGCTGCTCACCCCCGCTGCTCTGTCTGTCCATCTGCATGGAACAGCACCAGTCGGCCCTCTCTGTCGTGTCCCAGGGCCGTGCGGGCTGATATCACATTCACAAACTTGCTAAATGAGCCTGCAGAGGAAGGCATCCAGTATTTCAACAATAACTTCTCCAGAAAAAAGGCAAACTTACCCGCACCCCCCTTGCTGGCCCCCCAACTGTAAGTTATGAGAGGTACTTCCCCTCAGCCGCACCTGTTTCCTGCGTCTTGTCACATTCCGTCTCCTCGCTTTCTCTAATGTAGACTTGCCCGTTTCTCAGAAGCCACACGACCCCGCTCACCAGCTGCACGAAGGGATTCTGTGTGTCCAGGACTTCCTCCTCGGACAGGTACCTGGAACAATCCCCACCACCCAGCGGGAAAGTGAGGGCTCTCGCCACTCACCAAAGTCCCCGAGAGGAACGCATTGTGGGTGAAGCTAACCTCAGTTCGGGTGGCAGGGTCCCCGCTTTAAGGAAGGAGGCTGGTCTCGTCAGAGAGGCTATAAAGGGGCTGATAAAGGGGATGGACCCGCAGCCACAGCCGGAAACTGTCAGAGCCTCCCCTGGGTGAGGGGCAGGCAGCGTGACTGCGGGGATGCGGGTCTCCTCTCCAGGAGGGATTGCTCTGACTCAGTTTGTTTCTCTCCCAGACGGAGCGGGGCCCTCTCCCTGCAGCGAGGCTGCCACCCGCAGGCCCGGTCCCGTGCCCTCACCCTGTGACCAGGGTCCCGTCCTGGCGGATCCCGAACTGGGCATTCTGCAGTCCCCCAGAGCTGCCCACTCGGTACCCGTTGCTCACTATGTTCCCCAGGCACTCTCCGGTGTCCATGCGGAAGAAGCCCCCATTTTGAGCCACCGCGCAGCCAGCCGCCCTGGCGGTCTCCTCCACTGTCACCAGTCTCCTGGCGGCGCAGCCCCCGGGGCCCCCCGGCTCCAGCACGGAGAAGCTACGGAGGGGGGACCCCGCCACTGTCACGTGGCCGGACACTGCCCGACTCGAGCCGTTTCCAGAATCCGGGAAGTAGGAGACAAAGCGGCGGACGACGGGGCCCGGACGGGGGCGGCCCCTGGCGGGCGGTGGCCAGCTCTCGTGGGCGCGGGTCCCGTTCCGGACCCGCCGGCAGTCCCGAGGGAGGCGCGTCCGCGGCCCGGGGTAGGGAAGCAGGAGGTCATCATTCAAGGACTCCCTGTGGGGACAAGAGAGGGTCACACGAAGGGCCCGGGGCAGCCAGGACAGGAGCAGAAGGAACGGAAAGCCTTGGGGCCAAGTCCACTGCAGAGAAAGGCGGCTGCGGGTGAGGGGCAGGCGGGAGGAGCCTGAGAACGTCTTGGAAGCCGGGCTGAGCCCACGGGCTCATTCGTCCCTAAATCTCAGCCCTCTCTCCCGCCCTCCCCCCCAGGGCAACGGCACTCACCCAGTACTCAGACTGAGACTCAGGGACGCCACCAGGAGCCAGCCCAGCAGCCCCGGGAAAGCCAGGGGACAAGAACCTATGGGGGCCGCCATGCTGGACTCTGGCCACAGGTCACATGAGCAGCGCCCATGTGACATCACCTCCCGCCCGGCGTCTCAGAGTCTGCTCAGGTGGGGAAGGGCAAGGCTAGGGGCGCCGCCCGCCTTCTCCTCTCAGATCTCGCGAGGTTTCAAGTACTTAGATGGGATTTGGTAAATGTGAGTGGGAGACACGCGTGTAAGAAAAATGCAGAGGGGATGAAAGCTCGTAGCCTAATGGAGAAAACACCATCATGCCTGTCGTGCAAAAGTAGTACGCTATAAGAAAGTCATCTCCGCGGAAAGCGCGACAGCCCCAGAAATGCGGGCACCCCTCGGTCCCTTCCCCGCCCTCCCCTTCCACCCCGGCCGCACCTGCCTTTCCGGCCTTATCACACCCGGCCCACCTTATCCCGGGCAAACCGGCCCTTCCCCCTCCCCCTCTCCGCCTTAGCCGCCTCCCTTCCGCTACGCGGCCTTTCTCGTTAGTTTTTTTTCTTCTCTGGGCATCCCCCTGGTGCCATCTTCTCTGTCAAGTTTTCCTGACGCGCTCCCTACAGTCGCTGGTGAACGCAAGTGCAGTGTTAGGTCTCCTTTGGAGTTATCTCGGACACGGGTAACGATCACTCCCTGCTCCAAGGGCGAAGACGTGCACTTTCCATGTTTTTCTATTCTGTTAGATACTAGAATAGGTCTTATAATTAGACTGGCGATTTAGGACAATAATTTTGGAAGCTGGGACGTGGAAAAGTTGTTATTGCTCCATGGAAGAAGGATCTTGCAGCTCGTTTTTTTTTTTTTTTTTTCTAGTTACATATTGATTCGATGAGTGGAAACTTGACAGATCTTTGGAACCACCAATGTAATTAGAAGCTAAAACCTCTCCTTGCTCACTTTTTATTAGCTCTTTGGTTTGGTAATAATTTTATGTTTTTTCAAGGTAATAAACAGTGGTTTGGGTTAGTTCGGTTCAAGGTTCTGGGACTTTTAAAATCTTTTTACAAAGGTTGAAACAATTTTAACTTTTTATAAAGGTTGGAGCAATCGACCTGTTTGGAGAAAGAAGACTTATTTTAATGTCAGAATTAAAGATATCTCGGGGCTAATTTTTTTTTCCTTAAATTCCCTGCTTGAGACTCAAGCCACCCTCTTATTGACTGACCAACATAGTTCCAGGTCATTGTTTGGGTCCCGATGGACCCTGAGCGAATGTAAGCGCAGTCATTTCAATTTTGATCAGAAATCCTGAGAGTCTTCTCCTCCCAGGTTTACTCATTTAAGTTTTGTTTGTTTTACTAGGTTTGTTTTACTTGTAGTACTAGTAAAGTACTAGTTTCTTTACTGGCAGAGAAGCTATTCTTTGCCTCAGTTGCTTTGTAGCCTTAATCGCTGATTAGGTTTGCCTCAGGCAAACTGAGGCCTAGGAAAAGCCTTAGCTTAAAAAGGCCAAAGTCTCCCACCACATCCAAGGACTTCTCCAGTTGTCCTGATCTATGTCTGGCCACTAGATCCGGATGGTTCTGGAGGAGAAAGCGAGGCTGGTGACTTTGCACTGCCCTCTCTTACTTAAATCCAACTCACTCACTTGCATCACTTTCCTGATGTCATGGTCCTCTTTGAAAATGGACAAACAACCATCATAGTGTTTGTCAACCATCATAGTGTTTGTCACCAAATGACGGAAGGCCCCAAAAGTCGGGGTTCACTCATGTGAAGAGTTCACAATAGCCCTTCTCTTTGGCAAAAAATCCTTTAGTAGGATAGGTTACAGGAAAAATGAAGGGATTCAGCAGACACCAAAAATGGTAAACATGGAATACAGAGGGAGAGCATGTGAAAGAGAGATTCCTCAGTGGAACTCAGTTATTCAGTAGAAAGAGAATACCCCATGAAGTTGGGGCATGCCCTTAGCTGGAAGGCTAACTCCTGAAAGGGATGCTAAAAGAGTTAGTTAGCTATAAGGAACATAGGGAAGCATAGGGGAGTTAAGAGAGAGAACCACACGGCCTGAGGGAAGAAGAAGAGATACCTCCAGGCAGAGTGCCATGGCAGACTAACCCAAAGGAAGGCAGCAAGCATGGCAAGGACCCTAACTAGATTATATAAGGAAAATTTAACCTTAGGGACCCTGACAGGGCATGGCAAGATGAGACTGTGGGAGACCTCTACAAAAGGTGGGTCTCAGTGGTTTGACAGTTTGGATTTCAAAGTGAACAACCTCCCCAGAGAGTGGGGGGACCAGGAACTAAACTGATCTCTGTCAATGCCTTCTGCCTTCTTGCCCCAGAGATCAATTCCTCTACAACCTACTTAACATTAAAGACCTCATCAATAAGATCATAGATCTTGAGTTAGAAGGGACATTTGGAAGTCATTTAGTCCAGTGTCTTAATTTTAAGATGAAGAAACTTTATGTTAAATAAGCATTAGAGTTGAGAGTTGAATCAAGAATTTTTAACTCCAGAGCCAGTTTCCTTTCCACTAAAAACAGCTTCCTATCTTGCCTGCTACTTTCTTACTGGATGAAGTTTAATAACAAAGATGATAAGTGCATGTTAAATCACCATATTTATATATGAGGTGAGGAACTAACTCTTCATCCTGAGTATCTTGTTGCAGGACAGTGAAGAGAAAATAAATTTTTAGGTTACTTTTTATGCTAAGACATTATAAATCAAACACTGGTATCAGAAACAATAGTTTGAACCTCCAAAAGGGTGAACCTCCTAAAGGAATGAACAGACTTAGGATTAGTGAAGCAGTTTAACATAAAGGGCAGAACTCTGGAGAAGTATACTTGAAACAAGATATTAACTCAGTGGAATTGATAAGACAATGGTTATCTAGTTTAGCTTGTGGGTTCTCTAGTTTATTATGATTTAATCTTACAATAGTTAACTCAATGGAATTAAGATAATGATTCTCTAGTACTTAGGATGGTTCTACAAGTTGACACCTATTCTACAAGATTGACACCTATGATGATGTACTTATAATAGAGTATATAAGAGCTAAGATATCTGGGAGGGGGGACAGACTTCAGAGACCCTTGTGGTAGCTCTTCTGCCTCCTCCACTGAAACTCAGACCCATTCCGGAGGGCCTCCAGAAAGCTAGCCTGGGCCCCAGGTGAAGGAGACAGACTGTGAAGGAGATAATAAAGACTTTGGACTTTATCTCTGACTATTCTCATGGTGATTATTCTGCTGAAACCAAGGCTGATCCTGAGACCTCCAGAAAGCTAACAAGAACCTTACAGTTTAAACTTTCTTTTTTTTCTTTCTTTTTTGCTGAGGCAATTGGGGTTAAGTGACTTGCCCAGGGTCACACAGCTAGGAAGTGTTAAGTGTCTGAGGTCACATTTGAACTCAGGTCCTCCTGACTTCAGGGCTGGTGCTCTCTCCACTGCGCCACCTAGCTGCCCCACTCAGTTTAAACTTTTAATAGGTTCCTGCAGGAAATGGGTGTGAAAATTCCAGATAAATTCACACATAATTCACAGAAACCAGAGCCAGCAGTTATACTCTGTAATCTGCCCTAACTCCTCCTCCTCAGAATTTCAATTGGTGGAGAATCCTTCAAGTGTCTTAATATTTTTTTAATACGCCCACTACATGCATTCCTTAATATGTTCCTTTCTCCCTGATTATGCCTGCATGTTATGTTAATAAAGCCCAAGTTCCTCCTGGGGAGAAGCTAGTAATAATAAGGCTAATTAAGCATGGACAGTAGCAGGAGCACTGTGACCAAAGTTTGAAGGGAGGAGGGTGTGTGTGTGTGTGTGTGTGTGTGTGTGTGTGAAAGTCTCTCACGTCTTTTGGATTTTGAATCCTTGCCAAGATAGTATAAACCATTGTGTTGACTCCACCAACTTGTAGCCAAGTTGCAACATCTGTGGGAACAGAACCTTGTCTTCTCACCATTCCTCAAAAGGATTTCTTTTGACTTGAGGCATTCTTTTCTTACCATGGCATCTAATTAAATTTGGTTTAATATTATTAATTGGTCAAGATTTACTTGGAGTTTTTCAACTGTGAAAACAAAACTTTACATATATACTATACTTTTCACAGTTGTGACAGTACATATTTATCATATTAAATTTTCTTTTAATTTTCTTTCAGGTTAAGATGAAGTTTTTGTGATAAATTTACAGTTTCCAAACCACAGGTTTTCACAGGTTGGATTATAATCCAACTTTATTAGAGCAATTTGTGAGTTTTCTTTTAGAAGTCTTCTTTTGGAGAGCAGTTTGGAACTATGTTCAAAAAGTTATCAAACTGAGCATACCCTTTGATCTAGCAGTGCTACTACTGGGCTTATATCCCAAAGAAATAAAGAGGAGAAAGGGACCTGTATGTGCCAAAATGTTTGTGGCAGCCCTCTTTGCAGTGGCCAGAAACTGGAAACTGAGTGGATGCCCATCAATGGGAGAATGGCTGAATAAATTGTGGTATATGAATGTTATGGAATATTATTGTTCTATAAGAAATGATCAACAGGATGAGTACAGATTTGGAGAGACTTACATGACCTGATGCTGAATGAAATGAGCAGAACTAGGAGATCATTATACCCTTCAACAACAATACTGTATGAGGATCAATTCTGATGGACGTGGCTCTCTTCAACACTGAGATGATTCAAACCAGTTCCACTTGTTCAGTGATGAAGAGAGCCATCTATACACAGAGAGAAAACCATGGGAACAGTATAGAATATTATATAGCATTCTCACTCTCTCTGTTGTTATTTGCTTGAATTTTATTTTCTTTCTCAGTTTTTCTTTTCCTTTCTTTTTGATCTGATTTTTCTTGTGCAGCAAGATAACTGTATAAATAAATAAACATATATTGGATTTAACATGTATTTCAACATATGTAACATGTATTGACTATCTGCTAGCAAAGGGAGGGGATGGGGAAAGGGGAAAATTTGGAGTGAGAGGTTTTGCAAGGGTCAGTGTTGGAAAAATTACCTATGCATATGCTTTGTAAATAAATTAATAAATTATTTTAAAAAGAAGTCTCCTCCCCACTCCCACCCCTGCTGAAATAACTTAAGATTCTATCATTCATTCATTATTTTTAGCCTGTAGAGAAAACATGATGTATTTCTGGTTTGAAGGTAGTATCAAAATTCTACATTAATTGGGGGTGAGGGGATTCAGCCCAATTTTATACAAAGTTAAATGCTGTCTAGTCAAATCTAATGTTTAGTCTAAATGTGAAAAAAGTCCTTGGATTACATGCAAATATTATATTAGATTCTGATCCACTGATTTCCCAAAATGAGATCAGGAATCAATAAAATCAACCTGATACATTCTCAAGATCATTTCTCTTGATTCTGTGCCTTTGAGAGGCAAATAAAAAGATTAAGAGATCTATAAATATGATTAAAAGGATAGAGAAAGCACCTCAAGTATAAGGATAAAAAAATACTGGAATTCAACTAAGAAAGAAGTAAATGATATTTTAGTTCTGATTCTCATTTTTAGAAGCTGGAGACCAACTGTTTTTCATTTTGCAATACATCCAAAGAGTGGCAGGATTTAAATTAGAAATAAATAATATCTAAGGAAGGTGATGGGATCTCCTAAGGAGGTCATTTGCCATAGAATAACTTTATCATTTATTGATGGTTTAAGTATGATCCATCTTGGAGGAGAATTAAATGGATTTTAAAAGTATCTTTTAGCCATGGAACTCTGGAGTCTGATTCTCAAAGGGCGAATACTACTGGCTGTGAATTAACTGTCCCAGGGGACAGCACGTGGACACATGCTGTGGCTTCTGCATGGTCAATAGATGACAACAGATTTGAGAACTTCAGCCAAAAGAATTCAGGCATACTTTCATTATATGTGGAACTGAATTTAAGACTAGAAGATACATTCTTGAGTAAAAGTGCTATTCTTGGATTATTATTATTAGAGAAACTGGAATTTCCCACATTGGAAATGACAGAGCAACTGACACCTAAACACACTTTTACATATTACAATGGAAACTATATTATGTAAATTCTGAAAGTATAGCCTTTTCCAAATTTCTGTCTGTATTCCAAATAATAGAAAAAAACTATTATTTGAATGCAAATGTATTCATTTAGACATATGCCTCTAGAAACATGATATCCATAAAAAGAGCTACACAGATTGTGGGAGCAGAGTTGCTAAGCTGTGGAAGACTATTAAATAATACTTATCCCCCCAAAAGGATTATCAGCAGAGCAGAGTATGAAGAAAACTTTAATAATCCATGCTTATAAGTCCATTGAGGTAAGAGTCTTTATTTGGAGGCATTGTGAATAGTCATTTGTAATTTAAAATTAAATAAAATCAATTATGAAAAAGGTTGTAAAGAGGAAATGTTTTGGGGAAGCTATATTAGTAAGCAAGTATTGTGAAAATGCAGTATTTTAAACTATGATCATCATGGTATCCCATTCCTGATATTTACCATATTTACGTCTTTACTAAACCATATGCCATATCTCCTAGTCTGTGATTTGTTAAGCCTAAGAATCCCATCAGAATTTCTTGGGTAGGATGAGTGGAATTTGCCTTTACAGGGCTATTATATTAGGAAGAAATAAGAAAAGAAATTTTTTAGTGTAAGTTTTGTTAGATGTACAATACTGATTCATCTTTTTATCTCACCTAGTATCTACCACAGTTCCATGTGTGTAATGTTAATCAATATTAAGCACTTTTTAAGTGCAAAGAACTTAAAAAGTGCTTAATATTGATTGCATCAAGCTGACTTTGATTTATTTCTGGGGACTATTCATGAAATCATTTTGCTGGATACAGTCAACATTATTACTCTGGTACCTTCTGGTAAAGGTTGTTGTTACTAACCTTGATTTTTCAGTAACACAAGATTTTTCTAATCTGCTGCCTATACTTTGCTGGTCTCTTTTTTTAGAAATATGTGCAAACTCAGGACCTAAGGGAACCTATTACAAAAAGAATTATCAGGTACAGAGTCATCCATTTTAGCTACTGATTTGTTGTTATAAGGTATTAATTGGATTTATTGATGGTTGGTGAATTTTCCTAAAAGTAGTAAAGAAAGCCACCCAAGGAAACAACTGCTGCTGCTGTATTCCGGGAAGAACACCCACCTGGGGAGAAAGAACCTTGTTAGGCAATACAATTAGACATGCTTTTTTATTACCACTTCAATGCTATGGCCCTAGTTTACTTGGAGCTTAGCAAAACTCTTTAAAAAATTTAATAGTATTTTATTTTTCCAAATTCATGCAAAGATACTTTTCAACATTTATCCTTTCAAAACCTTGTGTTCTAAATTTTTCTTCCTCTCCACTCTTTCTCCCTCCCCAAGAGAGCAAGCAATCCAAAATAGGTTAGACATGTTTAGCAAAACTCTTGACAAAATATTTCATACTATTGTTATGGAGGATGGTTTGATATGGATGAGACAATAATAAAATCAGATAGATTCAGAATACACTGGATGGTAGACTCAAAGAACCTTGGAAAAATTGTTTGATGCAAGTATGTTCTGGAGCCAATTCTCACCAACTTCTTAAGAGTTAGTTGTTAAAATTTTCAAGCATTTAAAACTCAGAAATATGCCATCAATATAAAACAAGGCTTGATGTAATTTCGCTGATTATTTAGACTTAAGAAAACGTAAATGATGTAGATTAAACTTTAAAAATATATGAATCCATTTCTCCCCCACTTATCCTCCTCTCCCAGAGCCAGATTTTTAAACACTGAAGAGCATACTCTAGGTTCACTAACATAGCAGAAAGTCTCTAGTGTAGGGTGCCAACGCCTCTGTGTTTGAGCCAATGCTCTTTAATATTTTTATTAATGAGTTGGATATAGAAAGAGAGACTATATTCATTATATTTACAGATGACACCAAAGTGAAATGGGTGGCAGAGTTCAGATCCAAAAGGTTTTTGATGGACAAAACACTGAGCTAAATCTATTATGATAAAATTCAATAAAGATAAATGTATAGTCTTGCACTTAATACAAAAATTCAATTTCAAGAATATGATATGGGGAAAGTATGGTTAGCTAGTAGATGTTCTGGAAAGGATCTGGGGGTTTTAGTGAACTACAAGCTCAATATGAGTCAGAAGCAGCATGTGGCAAGCCAAAAAAATGCAATCTTGGGCAGCATTAGGAGAGGCAAAGCTTATTGAACCATGGAACTGAAAATCCCATTGGAATTTGCCCTTTTCAGATCTCATTGGAACAAGATATTTAGTTCTGGGCACCAGCATTTAAGGAGGAAATTAATTAGATGGAAATTATTCAGAGAAGCCCAACCAGAATAGTGAAGGGCATATCCCTATGACACATTAGGATAGTTCTTTAAGGAAGTAAGGAAGTAGTAAAAGTTCTTTATTACTTTAAAGAATAGAGCATGTTTAACGTAGAAAAAAGATGAATTGGGATGAAGGATATGATATCTGTCACATCTATTTGAAGGATTGTGATGTACAGGCGGGAAAAAAAAAACAAAAAAAAAACAAACTTGTTTACTTGCCCTAGAGGAAAGAACTGGGAGGAGTGGATGGAAGCTCCAAAGAAGCAAATATAGGCTTGATGTCATGAAAAACTCCCTAACTTTGAGCTGAGTTGAAGAGTTGAATGGATTTTCTCATAAGCTGGTGGATCATCTCTCTTTGGAAGTCAAGCACAGGTTAGATGACAACTTGTCAGGTACATTGCAGCTGAAATTCTTTGATAGAGGGCCGATTAGATGACCAACAAGAAGGAAAGTGTTGAAAAGACCTAGATTTCATTCGCTTTTTTTTTTTAGCCACCAAAAGCAATTGTCTTTCTTAAAGAAATGCTGAGTAAGATGACCAAAAATCTTGCTCTCTATTTAAACTTAAAACCTGAAAATGAATTGCTGAGAAAAAAACTGCATCAAATTTTTAGAGAAATAAGAAATTACAGCAGGTATTTATATTAGACCTGTGATATCACAGATGTTGTTTTTGCCACTTTTTCATCTTCAAGTCTTTCATCTTTAAGTCTTCTGGGCTGCCTGACATTGATGAAGATGGTCTCCCTTCCACTTTTTCCATTAAAAATATAGTCTAAATGTATCTTTTCAGAGGAGCAAAAGCAAAAAGTATATGAAAATATACATATCTATATCTGACAAATTGTGTTTTTCTTAGTGAAACATGGAACATATGTATATGAGGAGATGACAGGAAATCTTCTATAAGATACTTTTTTTTAGAATTCTGCCAGTGGAGAATAATCTTAATCCAATCTGAAATAGATATTATTTATTTTCAACAATTTTACCTTCAAGGTGATTGTCTCTCATTAATGGCTGGTTTCCAAGGACAACTAAGGAGAGAAAAAATAGAGAGGAATATCATGAATGTGTACAAATTCCATTTTTCTTTCTCTATCTCTATCAATTATAGCTTGCTGTAGGAAATTTCTTGTATTTTTTTTTTTACTTCTATAATGTGCGTGTTTTTGTGGTTTTCAATGTTGACTATGATCTTATAGTGCCACGTAAATGTCAGGGATCATCATATCTTCTTTTTGTTTTAGAATTGTTTTGCTTTTCCCACAGTTTTCCTTCTTCTTTAAAATTCTTCCCTTATTGTCAACTCCTTTCACTAACTTCCATGTGAACAATTTCAATTTAGAAATTCCATGGTAAAGCTCAGTTCCTTGCTTTCCTGAAAGTGCTTCTCTTCTTATAATGTTATGTCCTATCTGTTCATTGGATAGAAATTATGACTACCAAGTATTGAGGTAAATCTCTGATATTTGTGGAGATCTTACTGCACTTATTGGAATCAGTAAAAGTTTATGATGTATCATAATCATCATCATGATTCTCCAAATAAAATTTTTGTCTCAAAAGTTATTCACTCACAATGTGTTACTTGCTTTTTAAAAATTTGTTGCCCTTTTTTCCTAAGAGTTCTAGAGACTAGAATCTTGATCCTGAATCTCCTATTTCTTATCTAGTCCTTCTCTGGCCATAAATTTCTTCTTTTTTCATAGATCTAAGACGTAGACTATCCCTTGTTCTCTTGATTTGCTTATAGCACAACTCTTTATGTCTAAATCATGAAAACATTTCGAACTTATCTTGATATAGGATGTTAGGTGTTGGTCAATGCCTCATTTCTGTCATACTATTTTCCAATTTTCCCAACAATTTTTGTCAGATAGTGAGTTCTTCTCCCAGAAGCTAGAGTCTTTGGGTTTATCAAACACTAGGTTACTATAGTCATTGGCTATTGGGTCTTGTGAATTCAATTTATTCCACTGATCTACTACTCTATTTCTTAGCCAGTACCAAATGATTTGCTGACTGTTGCTTTATAATACAGTTTTAGGTCTGTGAATCTCCTGTTTCTTGCTAGGTGGTTTGTCTAACAATATTAGAGAAGAGTTTTGTGATTTAGCAGTGTGTTTTAGTTAAAATATCATTAATGTGGTGAAGTTATCTGGGACTATCTTGTATAGGGTGTAATATCTGTCTATGTTGCCTCCCAAGCCTCTTCTCTGTGTATCAAGGAGCTGTGGATTTTACTTCGCATTAAGATTACCTCTGGTGACAAGAGGCAAGTGTGACAGAAAACAGCTTTATTCTTTTCTTTAGAATTCAGAGGAATGCATGATTCCTTCATTGTCATTTATTATATTTACTGGAAGCCATTCTCTGTGCTTGGTTTCTAAAAATGTCACAATCAAAGAGGAGACCAGTGTGGGAAAGGGTAGTGTAACTGACAACTAGGTTCCAATAGGGACATAATCCATAATTCATACATCTGACTTTCAAAAAGGTCCTTGTGCATTCTTTATAATATTGACCCTGGAGGTAGTTAGATCCCATTCCTTGAGTTCTGCATACTTTAGCCCTTATATCCATAGTGACCCTCTGTTTATTGTGTGTGTGTGTGTTTAAATACAAATCTCTGTATCCCTTACAAATCACCAGCTTCCCTTAATATGGCTCTAATTTTCTCAATATCACCCTATCAAATGTTTAAGGAAATGGTATTTGATATTCCTAAGAATCCAAGGACTTGATCTTAGAACCACATTGAAGGAATATGCCAGATTACATTTTATCTTTAACTGCTCAAATTCCTTACCACTAAAGTAGTCAACTTCACTTACAAATCTTCCAGTAGCATCCTTCCTTATAATTTTGCCAGTTGAGAATAGCCTTAATCCATTGGATCTTGTAGAAGTCTGAATACCCAGAAAATCCACAGAGCATGACTGAGGAAAAGAAAATGGAATTAATTATCTTCCCAACATGCTGGGTCCCTTTATCAAACCTTCCTATAAACCTTCCTCTATTCCCATTTTCATGTTCTCTTGAGTTCCTAGGCTTCAGTACCAATCCTGAATCTGTTGAGTCACTGAGACTCCTGGTTGGTAGGGAAGATGACATCTTTGCTATAGCAACTGGAGGCACAGTCTAGTTAAACTTTCAGTTTAGTATCACTTCTCCTATTAAGAGCTTTTAGTTAGTGTTTGATGAAATTCATAGGTTCTTTGATGAAAAGTCCTGATGAGATTTGGCTTTTCAAACTAAAGAACCTTTAAAATTTGGGTCTTCTTTATCTCTACCACCAATGAGTTTTGTTGCTTGTCAGTCAAAAGTTCTCTCATTCTTTCAGTAGTTTAGGGGAGCAGAGTAGTATGTGTGTGTGTGTGTGTGTGTGTGTGTGTGTGTGTGTGTGTATGTGTGTGTTTATTTAAGGGCAAGGAAGATAATTTGCACTTATCTGTAGGTAGGAAGGTATTTCATACTATTTGTCATGAAGAGACTTTTATTTTGGAATAAGAATCCACTTTTTTCTATTTTCAAGTTCAGTTCCATCAGGTTAGAACAAAAGACATCCATATAGTATTTTGATCGAAGGAACAGGCCAGCTGAGCATTTTTTCTAGGGAACAGACAATCAGAAAGCACTGAAATGAGCATTGCTAGTAGCAATGAGTAATAGTTCTCATATGCAAAAGTTATAGTTTTGAAATAATTTTAAATTGTCCCTATATTTAAGGTAAGATCTTTTGCTCAGATTCCTTTTGCAAAAGTCCCCCTTGCACCCTGTAATTGCTGGGTTGAATAAGAATAACCCTTTCTTATCTTCTGGAAGAACAGCTACAACAGGGTCTGAGAGACTCGCCTACTTATTACCATTCTTATCAAATACACATAGCCAATCCTTCCTATCCCCAAGTAAATTTAAAAACTAATATAATAAAATATTTCACTGAGGCCTCAGTTCTTTATAATTGTCCCCCTTCTTCAATTTTGGAGTTTCAGAGGAATAGAGAAGCAAGGAAACCTTTTTTTCTTTGTGCTAGTCCAAAAAGTTGTAGAAAGATCCTTACTAACATGGGAAGATACAAATAGTTATAAATAAATTAATGTTTTAAACTGGAATCTATTGGTACTTAGAAAAAGATTACAGTGCCTTATAGATATGGAAAAATATGAACAACATATATTTTTCCTTTTAGCATAGAAAAACATGTTTGCCCATTCTGATTTTTAGTCCGATTAGAACAGTTGTCCAGTGTGTGGTGCTGCTGGTCAGCTTTCTACTCCTCTGAAGTGATATACTGAGCACTTACCATTTTGGCTATTTGGAAATAGGAGAGCTGTTTTATCAGTTCTTTACCACTTTGTTTAGGAGCAGTCATGAGTTCCATGCAGAACTTAGTGACGTTGCATGGCTGTCTGTTCTTCTCTCTGGGGACCAAATAGTTTCAGGATGTTATATAGGAAAAGCAATGAATGAAGTTCAGGAGAGCTATAGATCTAGTAGTGCTGGCACAGACCCTTGTTGCCATTACAAAAACTGAAGATGAACTTGAATATAATATAGAAATAGGAGCAGGCACTGTGAAAAGAGTTTTTGTGGGAAAGTCACACTTTTCTGTTCAGGGAAGAAAAAAAAATAATAAAACTCACTTGGCTCCTAGTAAAAGTGCTATGCAAGAATCACTTAATTTTTCTGGAACACCATTGGAGTTGTCAAACTTGGAGTAGATCATGGAGGAGTTTGTGTGACTCCATGAAAGAGAGAGTTTCCAAAACTCTGGCTGCAGAATCTCTTGGAATTCTGTCAGAGCGAAAGGGCAAGATTTGATCAGTAATACAGTTTTTAAAAAGTAATTTTATATAACTTTCCACAAATCAAGGCCTTTCCTAGTCCATATTCTCTCTCTTCCTGCTTTTGCCCCATTCCTTTTTTCTTTGAGATTAACTTCCCCCTACCCATCTTGTATAATTATTTGGGGCAGTTAGTTGGCACAATGGATTGAGTGCTGAGTCTGGACTGATAAAGATTTGAGTTTAATTCTCTCTTCAGATACTTATCAGTTCTTTAACTTTGAGCAGGTCATTTAATCTCTCTGCCTCTTTTTCCTCTATAAAATGGGGATAATAATAACACCAACCTATCAGGGTTGTTTCGAGGACCAAATGACGTCATATTAATAAGAACAAATGGCTGATACATAGTGGACACTATGTAATTGTTAGCTAACATAATTATTATTTATATATTGTTTCCCTCATTACAATGTTAGCTCTCATGTTCAGAGGCTGAATTTTTTTTACTTTGTATCCCAAAACAAAGCTGCTTCTTACCTGACCTATAGAGACTTCTCTCAGAATCACAGAATTTGAGAGTTGGAATGGGCTTCAGTGGCCACATAGTCCAACATACATTGGTTTGAGAATTTGATTTCTATCCCATTGATGTTCTAGACATGCCTATTTCACACCCACATTTCTTATAAGATCAGTGATCTTACCAAACATCAGAGACCAGCTAGTCCAACCTTCACAGTTTTATAGATATGGAAACTAAATAAAATGACTTCTCCAAGATCATACAAGTACTAAGTGTTAGAGTTAGACCTTGAACTTAAGGCCTCTGCCCCTAGAGCCTATGCTCTTTTCCATGGCACTCTCATGCACTCTGAAGGCAAAGAGATTGGGACTTATGGACAATCCTATCCATTCAAAATATGGGGCTGAAATCAATCAGGAAATACAATTCTCATAAACAGGAAGAGGTTCTTAATGGGAACATTAAGTCCCATAGAATAACATTCCCGGGGGATGTTTAATTAAAAAAAAAAAAAAAAAAAGCAGGTTTGCTTAGAAAATAAGGGTTCCTCACAAGGTTTGCAAAGGAGAATATTGAAAACTATCTTTGCATGTATTTGGAAAAATAAAATCCTATAAAATAAAATGTAAAAAAAAAAAAAATTAAGAAAAAAGAAAGTGGGGCAGCTAGGTGGCGCAGTGGATAGAGCACCAGCTTTGAATTCAGGAGGACCCGAGTTCAAATTTGGTCTCAAACACTTAACACTTCCTAGCTGTGTGACCCTGGGCAAGTCACTTAACCCCAGCCTAAAAAGAAAGAAAGAAAGAAAGAAAGAAAGAAAGAAAGAAAGAAAGAAAGAAAGAAAGAAAGAAAGAAAGAAAGAAAGAAAGAAAGAAAGAAAGAAAGGATATCTTACACTAGCAATAGTTACTATGTCTACTCAGGGTGATATTATGTATGATGTTATTCAAAACTGGGTTTTTATCATTGGCCCCCCATTTTCTCTATGTAGAGACCTGGAACTGTTAGAAGGAGATTTTTAGTGTCTGAGCCAATTGTGATTGGAGAAACTTTCTACCACCACCTCTCAGGCACATTTTATGCTCCTGCCAATATGTCAAGAAACTGGATAGCTATTTGTCCACTTAACTTCATAGACTGTACATGCTCATTCAAACTTGGAGACCAGTTTGTCTTGGAAATAACCTTCAGAATTAGAAAATATTTTCAAATCCTATGCTACTGAAGAAATTCTGTCTTCACCCATCTTACCTTTGAAGTACTCGAGGTCAACAATTTTGAGGAAAACTTTGGTTCTGGGGATGATTAGTGACAAGCTTTTTATTATACTCTCAATTCTGGAGGTCAGGAATTTCAGGACAGAGTCATGAGCCCATTTTTCCAGGATACCTTTTAGCTGTGCTATGAAGGAACAGAACAGGCTGATGAATTAGATCTTGCTCTATAAGTGTGCTTCTGATTCAGAGAAATGTCTCTGAGTCTCATCCCTACTTTTTATTAGGCAAAAATTGTCCCTGAAATGTCACCATTATTGTTCTAGCAGGCTAGAAGTACCAATCCCCACCTCACTTTATAGTTTCCAAATTGGTCAGAAGGCAAGAGAGACAAAAGGGCTGGAAGCTAGGAGATCTCAGCATATAACAAATCCCTTTATCCCTTCCAAAAATTTCCCCCAAAACAAGTGCTCTTCTTTCTACTGAACACTGCTATGAAAATGAATGAAGTCACATGTAGAAAGCTGGTAAATATGAAAGATAGTATGAAACAGCATGAAAGCTCAACTCTGCTTTTATTTTTTGTTATCAGAGGCTACAAAAATCGATAATTGTTTATATAAGGAAAATTGAGTAAAAAAAAAATTTGTACTAGATAGTTTACAGGATTGTTGGTTTCTCATTCTTCATATTAAAAAATCATTAAACCTAGTCAAGAAACTCTTACCTTCTTTGGTATAGACTTTGACCAACTAAGTAGCCTGAGAAAACTTTCCCTTTCCTCTTGGAGCCCCTATTCTTGTTCTTCACATGAATAATTAAAAGAATTCCCTTCCCCTCTTGTTAGTACAAAACTGAAAGACAACAAGCCACAGAGACTACCTACCCTCATCTGCTCAGTTGACCTGCAGCATTTTAAAAGGACTTATATTTTCCATTTTTTCTTTCTTTTTTTTCCTTCCTTCCTTCCTCTCTTCCTTTCTTCTTTCCTTCTTTCCTTCTTTCTTTCTTTCCTTCTTTCTTTCTTTCTTTCTTTCTTTCTTTCTTTCTTTCTTTCTTTCTTTCTTTCTTTCTTTCTTTCTTTCTTTCTTTCTTTCTTTCTTTCTTTCTTTCTTTCTTTCTTTCTTTCTTTCTTTCTTTCTTTCTTTCTTTCTTTCTTTCTTTCTTTCTTTCTTTCTTTCTTTCTTTCTTTCTTTCTTTCTTTCTTTCTTTCTTTCTTTCTTTCTTTCTTTCTTTCTTATTCCTTGTGCTTCTGAAAAGCTAAAAGGAATAAGTCCAGGGATGCTAAATGACCAAAAGGTCTGTCCCTAAGTTCCAAAATATAAAAATTCCAGTCCCTGGTAATTTCTATACCTGATTTATCATCAGCAGAAAGGTATGAAAATATTTTCAGTTGCTAGCTAACTTATATAAAAGAAAAAGAAGTCCTTTACCTACCTTTTAGCATCAAAAATCCCACCAATGAATCCAGATCAAATTCCTTGTATCTATTCTCCAAATAGGAGGTAGCTTTCTCTAAGGCATAAAGGATCCTTTTCCCCATGGCAATCTTGCTCTCTGACTGGTTTGAGTCTTGGAGAGACAGGGGTGGTAACAGCAACATTAGCAGCAGAAGCCCAGGTAAGTACATGTCTCAACCCCTTCCACTTAGCCAAGTAGTTTGCAGCAGTTCCTGTGTTGAGTGTCACACACTACCCTCCCTTAAGTCTAGCTCCCCCATACCCCCACCCCTTTACTCCTCACTGATCAAAAGGAGGAGCAAAGATTTCTACTACTGTAGGCAAGATGATGAATGCCAACTCTGCATTCTTAGGGCAACTGGTCTTAAGTAGAGAGCAGAAGAAATGTTGTGTATGACTTTGCCTATGGGTTAGGGCCCCATGGTGACAGCGAGGAGAAGGTCAGCATGCCTGGATTAAGTGGTAGCCCTGATTAGGAACACACTATTGTCCCTGGAATTGGAAATCTTTAGGCACAGCCTGATGAGAGGAGAGTAGGGGAAAGAAGGCTTATTCTCTCCAACATTCATGGTTTGTAGTTTTTTCTGACTAATTTCTAGGGTCTTTTCAGAACAACATCTTAAGATATATATTCCAAAATTTAATTATCAATCTCATAAGGATGACTCTTAATTTTATATATCCAACTCTGTCTCCTGAATACCAGTCTTACATTCTCAGGTGCCTATCAGACATCTTCAGTGGCATTTAAAGTCCAGTGTGTCCAAAAAGATATCTATCCTCCTCAACTTCTATAAATTTCCCTGTTTCTTTTAAGGTCACAATCATTCTCCAGTTATCCAGGTTTGTAACTTTGGAGTTAGCCTTGACTCCTTCCTGTCCTTTACCATCTATTTCCAATCAAGTCCAATCAATTATGATGAGGACCTGGCAGAGAAAGACTGAAGTACTGATAAGATTACTCCCTGAGGCAAGCAGGGAAGTGCACTGATGGTAATCATTTTAACTTTACAGTCCCATTCGGTAGAAATTGTGGTTAGCCCCACCTTGCTCTGTCCATCAGAAATCCAAATGATGTCAAACCCCGGAGATGAGATTTCCAGTATAACTCTGTCCATGGCCCATGTCATCTTTCCTGAATCCTTTTTGGGTCAGTCCATTTTGGTGTTCTGATTTGTAATGTCTTTCTCCTCACCCTTCCCCCATGCCTCATGATATCTTTTCTTATGGAATATTTCTTTCACCTGATTAATTGTAAGTTCCACTAGGGAACTTGTGCTTTCCATTTTTAATTGTTAAAATCCCTTTCCTTGATAATTATATGATCTCCCTTCCTGGTATTTATTGAAACCCTTCATTTTCTCTGTAATCTCTTCTCCTAAGTAAACCTATCTTTTACCAAAAAGGTATTTACAAAATTCACCATTGTGAATTCTTCACATGACCACCCCCCAACATTTGCTGCCTATATTAATTTCAAAATTTGGTGCAGAACCCCAAACACTACTCGGAACACATGATTTGATGCCAAAACACATCAAATTCTATTTCATCAATATTTCTTACAATGTATCCCCACTCTTAGTTCAAACTCTTATTGCTTCTGATTTCTTTTATAATATTAAGTCTTCTAGGTGGTCTTTTTGTTCCCAATCTCCCCTCTTCCATCCCACTCTCTATGTATCTGTTGGAAATCTTCCTATGGGACTAGTCTCAAGCCATGTGCAATAGGCCATTGCCAAGATAAGTGAGGGAGCAAGCTCTATAGTGCAGATAGAATTTCTAAAGGGGAAGTCCCTAGGCTATTACATAACAAAAATTTCTTCCCCCATAGGCATCTATAAATGAAAGGACTAAAGAACAATAAAGGTAAAACACAAAGATTTCATTGATCTAATCACAGCAAAAATGTTGTGTTGGAGAGGAAGAGGAAAAACCTCAAAGTTTTGAAATCTGAGCTCAGTCGGTCTTTTGCTGCAGCTACTTTTCCTTCCTCTCCAAACAAGGACAGTTTTCAAAGTTAATTTTTCTCTTTTTTGGGATGTTTGTGAAATAAAACTGATGGGTAGTGTCAAAAATGTCTCTTTTCATTGTGTGTTTATTTAGTTGGGTAGAATTTCTTTCCCTCTTGGTCTGATGATTTTCCAGAGAAGGTTGATTTCTCCTTTCCAATAACACAGGTCAAGATATAAAAGTTCTTAGTTAAAAGATTCCAAGCTTTAAGTGGGTCTAGTTTTCCCTTTGTATTACAATCTGACTACTCACAAGGAAGAGAAGGAAAAGAGCTGTTCCTCTCTCCTT
This sequence comes from Sminthopsis crassicaudata, assembly GCF_048593235.1. Classification (NCBI taxonomy): domain Eukaryota; kingdom Metazoa; phylum Chordata; class Mammalia; order Dasyuromorphia; family Dasyuridae; genus Sminthopsis; species Sminthopsis crassicaudata. Next base: position 423,220,216 of record NC_133617.1, read on the forward strand.
ATCTGTAGAGATTTGTTGTTTTGAAAATTAAGAAGAAACTAAATTTATGTTCCTACTTTATTAGTAACTTTTTGAGCATGGATTTTCAAAGTATGATATAGATATATGCTAAATAGAGCAGTTTTCCTGAATGTACTTTCTTGTTATTGTTCAAGATAATCAAATAATAAGATTTTATTAAATGTCTATTATATGATAGACATTCTGTTAGATGCTGGGGATATAAAAACAAAAAAAAATATGACACAATCTCTGTTCTCAGGGAGCTTACAGTTTATCAGGGAAGTTAAGTTGTACATGCAGAAGTATATACAAAGAATAGCATACACACATATATACATATATATAGTATATTATGAATACATATAAAATATATAATAGTATAATAACATACAAAAGAAATAGTTCAGCATAAGTCCATAATTAAGGGAAACACTATCTGGAGGATAATCAGAAAGGCCTCTTATAGCAAGGAAGTGAAGTAGAGGTGAGGAAGGAAGACATTTCATGTATGCAAAATGAGAATGAAATGCCATGTGTGAGGAACAGAAAGAATTCCATTTTGGTTGGACCACAAAATGGAGGGAAAAAAAGTAAGTTGAAAAGGTTGAGGTATGGTTTGAGGGACATCAAAAGCCAAAGAATTTTTTTATATTTGATATTTAAGGTAATAGTAATAATTTTTTTATATTTGATATTTAAGGTAATAGTAATAATTTACTAAATAAAAAAATGACTTGTTCAGAGTTGCCCCCAAGGAAAATCACTATGGTAGCTATGTGGGGATTGTTTGGGAGAAGCAGCGAAGAAAAAGTAGGAGACCATTACAATATTCCAAGTGAGAGGTGATGAGAGTGGTGTAATTAGAGAAGAGATGGGATGCCAGATATCACAGAGGTAAAGTGCCAAAAATTGGCCACTTATTATTGGATGTATGGAGTAAGGAAGATTGAGGGGTTAAGAATAATGCTAAGGGGGCATTTAGGTGCACAAGCCCTGAAGTCAGGAGGACCCAAATTCAACATGTCCTAGCTGTGTGACCCTGAGCAAGTCACTTAATCCCAATTGCCTCAGGGGGAAAAAAAAGAATAATGCCAAGAAAGTGGGTCATTAGTGTAATTCCTTCAAGGCATGGGGAGATGCTTCCAGGTCTCCTAAACAGAAAGATGGAAGTCTGGACATTTCCTCTAATTACCATGTTTTCTCAAATCCAAAAGCCCCTTAGAATCCCATGAACTGATGCTTATTCAACCTGTGCTCACTCAGTACACCACTTTACTTCCTATGCTACTGACAGGAAGTCAATACTAGTAGGCCCAGGAAACATACCTTTAAATCCTGGAATTATTGGATTACCTGAAAGCCATAATAATAATAAAAATAATAATAATAAAGAGCCTAGACATCATACTTCAAGAAATTATAAAGGAAAATTGTTTTGATATTTTAGACCCAGAGGGCAAAATAAAATAGAAAACATCTACCATTCACCTCCTGAAAGAGATTCAAAAATTAAAACTCCCAGGAATATTGTAGTCAAATTTCAGAGCTTTCAAGTCAAAGAAAAAATACTTTAAACGGCCAGAAAGAAAATTAATGCCATGTTTAAATACCATGGAGTCAGGACCACACAAAATTTAGCAACTTCTATTTTTTTTTTCTTTTTAAAGGAGCAAATGTCTAGGAATATAATATTTTGGAAGTCAGAGACCTAGAATTAAAACCAAGAATGACCTATCCAGCAAAACTGAGTCTAATTCTTCAGGGGAAAAAATAGACATTTAATGAAATAAGAGGACTTTGAAGTAAACATGATGAAAAGATCAGACCTGATTCTGGAGAGCAATTTTGAATTATGCCCAAAAGGATATCAAACTTTAATTACCCTTTGATTCAACATGTCTCTACTGAGTCTTTATCCCAAAGAGATCATAAAAAAGGGAAAAGGACTCCCTTGTGCAAAAATGTTTGTAGCAGCTCTTTTTGTGGTGGCAAGAAACTGGAAACTGAGTGGATATCTATCAATTGGAGAATGGCTGAATAAGTTATGGTATATGAATGTTATGGAATATTATTGTTCTATAAGAAACAATCATCAGGATGATTTCAGAAAGACCTGGAGACACTTATAAGAACTGATGCTGAGTGAAGTGAATAGAACCAAGAAAACACTATACACAGCAACAAGAAGATTATTTGATGATCAACTCTGATGGAGTGGATCTTTTCAAGAATGAGGTGATTCAGACTAGTTCCAATGGTTTTGTGATGGAGAGAGCCATATGCATCCAGGGAGAGGACTGTGGGGAACTGGATGTGGATCCCAACATAATATAGTCACCTTTTTGTTGTTGTTTGCTTGCTTTTTTTTCCCTTTCTAATTTGTTTCCTTTTTGATCTGATTTTCTTGTGTAGCATGATAAATGTGGAAATATGTATAGAAATACTGCATTTGTTTAACATATATTGGATTACTTGATGTCTAGGGGTGGGGATGAGAAGGAAGAGAGAAAAATTTCAAACACAATGTTTTGCAAGGGAAATATTCTGGCTGACCCCTCTGCCTCAAATATCTTCCCACTCCAGTTGTATTGCATTAAATTATCAGAGTGATTTTCCTAAAATGCAGTTCTGGCCATCTTATCTTCCTATTTGGTTAACTCCATTGGCTCCCAATTGCTTCCAGGCTCAAACAGAAAATGATTTGGTTCCTTGTATATCTTTAATTTTCATAAATCTTACTTCACTCCACATACTTTACAATCAAGTGACAATGGCTTCTTTGCTGTTCTTCTTTGCAGTTTGCTTCATTTCCCGACTCTGATTTTTCAATGACTTCCATTCTTGGAATTCTCTCTTTTGCCTGCTGTCTTCTCAGATCTTTTTTTCAAATATTAGCTAAAGTCCCATCTTCTACAAGAAGCCACTCCTGATCCCCTTTTCTGCAAATATTTCCTCCAGTTGATTGATTATCTTCAATTTATCCTATATATAGTTTTTCATGCTGCCTTCCTAATCTAATTGGGAAACTCCCTGGGAACAGAAGCCATTTGTTTTTCTTGGTATTTCCAGCACTTAGCAGAGTGACTAGCATATAGTAGGTATTTACTTTTTTTTCTTTGTCTGCTTTTTCTCTTGGTGATTCCATCAGCTTCTATAAGTTCAATTATCCTCTTTGTAAATGATTCTCCTAATTTATAGATCTAGCTTGAGTCTAGTTGAGTCTACCAACAAGTTTTGGAGGTTCAGAATTCTCTAGTCTTTTGTTCATAGATCTAGATCTAGACTTGGAAGGGACTTCAAAATCCATCCGTCCATCTAATTACCTTAATTTTACAGATGAGAAAATTGAGGTTCAGGAAGGTTAAATGACTTGTCCAAAGGTGGGAAGTAAAAATTAGCGATAGGATTTGGATTTGGGTCTTCTGAATCCAGAGGCTGTGCTCTTTTCTCTATATGATGGTACCTCCTTTGATCTTTATCTCTTCTTCTTAGATTGCTACTTTCCTAAAAGACTCATTTCAGGGCCCCTGAAGGAAATCTTTTCTGGTAAAACCCAGCTGCCAGTGCCATATGTTCCAAGATTATCTTCTACTTATTATGTAAGTGGAATTAGTAAATATTATATATTTGTTATTTTTCCCAGGAGAAGGTTAAGTTCCTTGAAGACAGGGCCTATTTTTGCTCTTTATTTTATATCCTTAGTGCATATCAGTATCTAGTGGACAGTAAACACTTAATATATGCATATCATTTGATTGGAGTAATATTCAATGTGGGAACATACTGTTTTTCTAAAAAGAAGTAGATAAGCTGTTGTGAAAGTGTATAGCCTATATAAGCACCTTGGTCATGAAATCTCTGCCAAGACCAATGACAGTGCAGAGTTGAATTACCTTCTCTCTGGGGAACAAATAGTTCTGGGCTATTATTTGGAGAAAGCAATGAATTTCAAGAGAATGGTAGATATGGCCATAGTGACACATATCCTTGTTGTCTTAAATGAACTGGTCATAGACATGAATGGGACATAGAAATGGAAGCAGCTGCTGGGAGAAGTACTTTGTATAGGAGGGATAGCTGGTAGTACATTTTTTAGCTGGGGAGAAAGAAAAAGGACAATAAAACTTGCCAGGATTCTTCTTTTTTAAATGTAATTTTTTTTCAAATGACATGTAAAATAGTTTTCAACATTCTTATTTTATAAGATTTTGAATTCCAAATTTTTCTTCCTCCCTGCCCTGTTCAACTCTCATACCAAGATAGAAAGCAATTCGATACAGGTTATACATGTGTAATCATGTTAAACATATTCCCACATTAGTCATCTTGTGAAAGAAGAAACAGAAAATGAAAAAAAAACCCATAAGGGAAAAAAAACCCAAAGAAAGTGAAAAAAGTATGCTTCAATATTCATTTAGTCTCTATCAGCACTTTCTCTGAGATGTGAATAACATTTTCCATCATGAATCTTTTGGAGTTGTCTTAGATCATTCTATTGTTGAGAAGAGCTAAGTCTGTCATAGTTGATCATTACATAATGTTGCTATTTTTGTATACAACATTCTTCTGGTTTTGCTCATTTTACTCAGCATCAGTTCATATAAATCTTTTCAGATTTTTCAATCAGGATTCTTCTGAAAAAGAATTTGAGTCATCAAACTTGGTGTTTGAGTGATTCCACAAATAAGTACTTTGGAAATTTTTGATCTTTCCCAAGTATTGGGTATGATTGAACTTGAGGTATATTGTGGCTCTGGTGATGACGAGTGGTAACAACTTTTTTTTTTTTTTTTTTTTTACTATATTCTCCACTTTCAGACTCAGGAGCTTAATAGCAGAGCATTTTCTGGAGCTGCTTCTTTTCCTTCTTCTTCTTTCATAAAGTCATTAAATATATTCAAAAAATATTTATCTTTTCATTTTTCTCTGTACCCTCAGTGAGGTACAGAGCTTCCTAGCTGAGAGAAGTTCCTCTTTCCTCCAAAAGTCAAGAATGAAATAATTTTCCAGAATATTTGTTTTTTTTCCTCCTTTGTTAGTTGAATGTTCAAATCTACAGAGACTTCCAGCTTTGATCTGAAGAGATGGCCTGTATTATTATCTAAGGGAACTAAATTTTCATTTTTTTCCTTCTTTGCTGTTTCTTAAAATTCTTTTATTCCTAAAAATTAAAAAACCAATAAGACCAACAAATGAGGAAGAAATAGTATTCTTCCTAAATTTCCAAAGGAGAAAATTCTAGTTTCATATAACTATCCTGCATAACCCACCAATTGAAATATCTGAAAACATTTGATCAGGAACCCTGTAAAAGAGGCTAGGTCACACTGTTTTCCAGTATCAAGAATCCTATCATCCTGATCAAGTAAATTATCTCCTTGTAGCTTTTCTCCATGAAGGAGATGACTTTTTTCAGGACAGGAAAGGATTAGTTTTCCAATGGTAACCTTGCTCTCTGAAGGCTTCTGTTGTTGGAGGAACAGGTTAACAACAGCAGCAATATCCTGGGCAGCAGCAGCCATCAAAAGGTACATGTTCAATCGTTTTCTCTCAGCCAACTGGTTCATTGCAGGTCTTGTAGAGGTACCTAATATGCTTTTCTCCCTCATTTCTTTTTCACTAGCTAAAGGAGAAGCAAAGATATGTACTACTGTAGACATATAGTTTTGAGAAGAGCATCAGTTTTGCACTGGCTTAGGTTTGGAAATGTTTAGGCACAGTCTGATAAAGGAAGAGTGGGTGGGAGGAAGGTTTGTTTTTCTTTCCAACATTCATATTCTCTAGACCATTCTGATTGGATGATTTCTAGGATTCTTTCCAGCTTTAAATCCTCTTATCTTTCATACTGGTAGCTAACTTCCAGACAGACCCATTCTATCAAAGTGATCACATTTATTTCTGTGGATCCAATGATCAACTTTACACAAATTATTTCTAAATCTATGAATCTATTTCTTCTTTCCTGATATCTGGCCCCCATGTTACCAGCCAAAAATCTCCCCAGGCATCTCAAATCAATAATGGTTCCTTCCTTTCTTTCATCCCTTGACCAAAGCAGACTTTTGTCACTCCAATTGTAGATTCTTATTTATGTGTTTCATGTAATGGTGCTTTTTTTTTTTTTTTTTTTTTTTTTTTTTTGGTCAGATTGGTGCTCCTCAAAGGAAAGGGCTTTGCCGTTTCTCTGCCATTTCTGCTTCACTTAGAAGCATGTTAGAAATGCTGAGCATATAGGAGGATGACTTCTCTAGAGAGACTTCTGTAAAGGGGTTCAGTGCTTCTTACATACATATAAAGTCCAATTAAATAAATGTTTATTTCAGCCCTACCATTTATAGACCATTTTGTTAGATGTTGGGGATTCAAACTCTTAAAGATTTTATAGCCTAGGAGAGATGAACTAGGTATACAAATAATCATAATACAAGTTAGAAAATGATTGCATTCAGATAACACAAAGAGTTGATTGAGGAATTCAAGTACATGGGCTAATTTCTGGGGGTAGGCAAGTCAATCAGGGAAATCTTCAGGGAGGAGGTAGCAGTTGTGCTGGGTTTTGGAGAATCATGTTGCTAGGTAAAAATGAGTAAGGGGTGGAGTGGGGAAGAATCTCTTATAGACATGGGAAACTATACAAAGACTCAAGACAGTAGCAGTCCCTTTTAGCTTATTTTGTATTGTATGAAAGCAAAGGAGCTTGAGGGAAGACTGGGAGGCTAAAGTAGTTTCAGATTGGAGAACACTTAGAATACTGGGATATTTCTTCCAGAGTTCAGTGAGTATGTGATCTTATCAAATTATGTACTTCCTCCATCAGTGCAGTTTACAGTTTCTCTGTCTTCTCATCTTGTTTGATTTGCTTACATTTTCCTATGAATCCTCAGCAAGGGCTCAGCCTAATGTTCTGTAACCTTTCTCTGGATTTCTGATCCTCCTGTAGATAAGTTGGGGCAGAATGGCTTAATGGATAGAGAGCTAGTCTTGAAGCCAGGAACACTTGGTTTTGTTTTTTTCAAGATACAATATTTTTCATTTAAAATATTTTTATTAACATCAATAATTTTCAGCATTCATGCTTACAAAACATTGTGTTCCAAATTTTTTCTCCTTTCCCTCTACCCCTTTTCCTAGACAGCAAGTAATTCAACATATGTTAAATATATTCAATTCTTCTATATATATTTCCACATTTATCATGCTGTGCAAGAAAAATCAGATCAAAAAGAAAAAATGAGAAAGAAAACAAAATACAAACAAACAACAACAAAAGTGAAAATACTATGTTGTGATCCACACTCAGTCCTCTCCTCTCTCTCTCTCTCTCTCTCTCTCTCTCTCTCTCTCTCTCTCTCTCTCTCTCTCTCTCTCTCTCTCTCTCTCTCTCTCCAGATGGCCCTTGGATCTGAAGGCCAATTTTTACCATGCTACCATGTGACTCTTAATAACCTTTTCAGTGTTTTAAGCAACTCTAAAACTGTAAGTTGCTGAAAAGTTTCATTTGTAAAGGGAGTTTCCTCAACTGGGACTCCCTGGTATACCAATGAAATCATATATCCATTCCCTGTCTCCGAGTATTTATTAATTCCCTACTATGTATTAATCACTGTGGTAGGTGGCAGAGATAGGAAAAACAAGAATTTAAGTATATTAGCACTGGAGACACATAGGCAAAAACACTGCCCCTGCCTTCAAGTAACTCACATTCTGATGGGGGAGAAAACAAGCAAAAAAAAACTCCAAACCTTATATGTCTGACACGTATAGTGTAAATAGAAATAAAATGGAAAAGTATGTGCAATGCAGCAGGAATGAGTAAGGTGGGTCCTGCAATAGGTGGGATTTAAGTTGAGTCAGGAAGAAAATCTCAAAAATGAGGAGAGAGGAATATTCCAGGTTTGAGGTAAAGATAAATAAATGTCACGGAATGTAAAGATGAAGTGTCAGCACAAGAAACAGCAAGAAGTGTCATTAGAGAATATTCTACATAATCTTAGATTTTAAAATATATGGAAGGAATAAAATATAAGAAAATTGGAATGATAGGAAGGTTCTAGGGACTTAGAAGCTAGGGAGACTTTTATGTTTAATTCTGGAGGTGGTAAAGAACCACTAGAGTTTAGTGTGTGTGTGTACATATTTATGTGTATGCACATGCATGTGACTATGCATATGTATATGTTATGATCAGACTTCCATTTTGGAAAAAAGGACTTTAGCAGATGAGTGGAGAGTAGATTGGAGTGGGAAGAAACTTTACTCATAGAGACCAACTAGAAGACAGTAATAATAGTATAGATTTTAGGCAATTTGAGATTGTATCAGGATGGTGTCTTAGTGGGTGGAGAGAAGAGAATGTATCTAAGAAATGTAGTGAGGGTGATTATATAGAGGTAATTATGAGTAAGGAGTTGAGGATGACATCTAGGTTGTGGGCCTGGATAACTGGAAAGATGATGGTGCCTTTGACAGTAATACAGAAATTGAGAAAAGAGGAGAGTTTGGGGAAATGGATAATGAATTCTACTGTGCACATAGTGAATTTGAGATGCCTATGAGTCATCTATTTTGAGATATCTAAGGGGCAATTGATGATGTAAGACTAAAAATCAGGAGAGAGGTTCAAGAAGATAGATCTGAGAATATTCTATATAGAGAAGATAACTGAATCCATGGAATCTTATGATGTCTCAAAGAGGGATAAAATCAAGGAAGTAGAGAAGGAAACCTAATGCTAATTCTTAGGGAGAGACCCATAGTTAGTGAAGGTAATCTGAATAAAGATACAACAAAGGGGACACAGAAGGAAGTGTCAGACAGGTTGGAGGAGAATCAGGAGAGATCAATGTGAAAACCTAGAGAGTAGAGAATATCAAGGAGAAGATGATTATCAACATATAAAAGGCTGCAGAAGTCAAGAAGAAAGAGGTCTTTGGTAATTTTGAAAAGAGTGATTTCTCTTTAATGATGAAATCCAAAGACAGACTACAGAAGATGTAGAGGGGAGAGGAGAGGATGTAAAGGTGATGATTATAGGTGTTTTTCCCCCCAGAAAGTTTAGTTATGAAGGGGAATCTCAATTGAGTGATAAAATAATAGTTATAAGGATTGGATCAAAGAAAGATTTTTTTTAAGGATGGAGAGGGCATATTTAGAGGCAGTGGGGAAGCAGGCAGTAAATAGAGGGAAAATGAAAAATTAGACAGAGGCTGGGGATGATGGAGGGAGAAATCTGATGAGAAGACAAGGAAAGAAATACTTGTGCATATAGAGGAATTTTCTTCAAGCCATCTCTTTGAGTAAGATGGGTGGAGGAAGTAATACAGTAGTGGGGGAAGACATCTGAATGATGTGAGATGGGGGAAGAAGGAGCTCTTAGTGAGTGGCCTCCATTTTTTTCAGTGAAGTGTGTGTGTGAGGTAGGCTCCTCAGCTGAGATAGTAGAGGGACAATGTGCATTAGGAGGCTTTAGGGAAGCTGAAAAAGTTTGGTATAGTTACTTATAATAAATGGAATTGTATTTGATTAGGGAAGTGCAAAAGGACTGGCTTGTATAATGAGGGTCCAGGTGAAATGACAATTATAATTTGGTGGTGAACCCAGTCAACAGGGGCTTCATGATTTTCTCTAGTTCCATTCAGCAGCACATAAAAAGAGCAAAGACAGTGGATGGTAGAATACTCTGAGGTTGGCATTTGCTTGTTTTGATAGGTAATAGGACAAGGGGACTAGGATTTGAGTGTATATTATGGTATTGAACTAGTTCTCCAAGGAATGAGTATAGAGAAGGAAAAGAATGTAGAAGTGATGACCTAGTTCTTTCCAGAACTGAGGCTGGAGAGTTTAGAGGTCATGATGAAGATGAAGAGCAAGGTTAGAGGTCTAAGACAGAGGGTAAGATGGAAATGATAAAAGATGATGATCAAAAGGCATTTCAGAGTTCATGATCTTGAAAGTACAACACTTGTGAATGGTGGCAAGATCAAAGGTATGAGCATCCCTGTGTGTAGCTGAAGTGAAAGTGGGAGGAGTAGGCCATGGAAACTGAATAGATCTTAATCTTTAAGAATCTTACATTTTCTTTGGTGAGGTGGGGAAGGAACAACTTGTACATAGAAAATTAAGTATGAAATCAGTGCAAAGTAATTCCCAGCATGTGGTCTGTCTTTTCTTTACTTATTGCCTGTTTTTAGTACATTACTGACTGGTCCACCTTTTTTTCTGGCTTACACATTTCTGATTATATTGTTAATACTGATCCTGCTGGCTTCCTTGATAATATGTTGCAGCCCACTCAAACATACTATGTGCCTCCTCATTGCCTTTTGGACCACCTGAAACTTAAATTCTAAGAAGAAGAGTGATTCACAATGACTTATAGACATTTTGGATCACTGGAATAATGATGTTAATGAGATTGATCTTTTTTTTTTCCCCAAGAAGTCTCTTTTTCTGGTCTAGTTCTGGATTTAGTTCCTTGCCCATTTGCATTCAATGTTTTTTTCAAGATATATGAACAAATGGACCAATTCTATGGGCTGTCCATCTAACTTCAGGTCATAGTTGTAAACATAGTTGGATTTTCTTTTCAGTAATTATTTATTTAATGTCTCTGCAATACTGAACAAACCCAATTCTATTAGGATTCAGTGGTGTAGGCTCTTGGGGGACATAGACTTAATTCTCATCTTCGTATTCCCAGTGCTGGGCAGATAATTGCTTATTATTTGATTGACTGGACATTTTCCATGACAGTAACAAACATCTTTATTGAATACATATAGCCCTATATTGGGCTTTTCAGAGGGTTACATTTTATTGTGACATCTTTCAAGGAATCCTTTATGATTTTAACTTGTACATGAGTTATCCTTGTTGGAGGAGAGCCTTTTGATATTTTTAGTCAAATGGAGCAAATCCAATTAATATATTTTGTCCTTGTAATTTTTTTACTTTTTGGACTATTTTGTATACATATAGATATACGTGGGAAAGAATTCATAAGGCCCTGAACTGAACTGACAGCAGTAGGAATGGGAAGGAGGGACATTTACAGGAGATAGTTTAGAGAAAGAATTTAAAGAATTTGGCAATTATAGACGACAAGGAAATTTGAAGAGTAATAAAGTGACTGAATTTTCAAGCTTGAGTATGGTCATATTATCAACTGAATTGGGAATTGGGAATTGGATGGAAGGATTGGTTTTGGAGGCAAAATGATGAATTTGGATTTGTATATGTTGAATTGGAGGTGTTTGTATACATAGTCAGGCAATTAGAAATTCTGGCCTGAAGTTTAGGAGAATGTTAGATTTAGGTTGAGGCTAGAGAATATGGGTTTGGGAGTCATGCACATGCTTTTCTCATTGAACTTGATCATGATCACTTTCAGATTCCAAACCTCATAATAATCTTTTAAGCAATAAGATAATTCATATCTAGCACATGGCTGACATTAAGCAAATTCTGCTTAAGACTTGTTCTTTTTCTAAGTTTTTCCTTTTGCTACAGGTGATAGGGTAAAAATTCAGGGAGAAACAAATAACATTTGATTCTTAAACTGTTTCTTGACTTTCACTTTCAGCTCCAGATGTTTTAGTGTAGTATAAAAGTTTTCAGCCAGACAGTACACCTTGAATTTAAAGACTTCTCCACTAATTGACATTTTATTCCAAGTGGATGCTAGTTTCTCATAGGAAAAGTTATTTTACAGCTTATTCTTTTCCTACTCAATGATTTGGGCTTCAAGGGATTATAGTTTTGTAGCAATCTTTTCCCCCCTATTTTGTTCTCTTTAGTTCTTTGGTGTAGCAGTATTATCTGTGGGACTTCTTAATGATTAAGGGGTGTGTTTCTTCATGGGAAATGTATATATACATGCATGTATTTTATATACACACATGTATACATGCATACACATATAGATAAATGCATATTCATGTATACTCCCCTAGAGACACATCAGTTTTCCATGAAACTGGGCCATACCTACTTCCCATTCAAAACAAGTTATGTTTCTTATATGTTAGTTTGTTCTCTCACTTGAAGTCTGTAATCTTCACCACAACTTAAAAGAATTCAGATAGGTTAAGAGGAGTATTGGCATTTCCCCCTCCCCCCCTTTATCTTGGAGCTTTGGATAAAAAGAAAAGACCTGGGAGGTCTCATAACAATAAGAAAAACTCTTGTTAGGTTGAGTGCCAGGACATCTAGTGGGGAATTGCTCTGGTTACAATAATACAGAGAGGTGAACCTCACTGTTTGGTTTCCCAGGGACTCCATCTCCATCAATAAAATGCTGGGGGGCAGCTAGGCGGCGCAGTGGATAGAGCACCAGCCTTGAATTCAGGAGGACCCGAGTTCAAATGTGGTCTCAGACACTTAACACTTCCTAGCTGTGTGACCCTGGGCAAGTCACTTAACCCCAGCCTCAGGGGGGGAAAAATGTTGGTCTGATATTTAGCATTTGATGCTTTTATTTCTGTCTCTGTTTAGCACAAAACTCTTGGACCTAGCCTTTCAGAAATCTGTATGCATTGAGCTCAATCCTAGGAGCAGAAAGGTAATACAACTAAAGGGGGACCAGCTTTGCTTGTTAGCAGCACGAGTGGGGCAGGTCTTAAGGCCTCTTTGAACTACATACTTTGGGTATTACATGATTATCTCTAAGGGCCCTTTGTACTGAAGGACCCTTTTTTTTTTTTTTTTTTTTTTTTTTTTTTTTTTTTGGCAGGTAAGGTGAGGAAGCCTACTTCTAATTTTACTATTTCATGTTTAAGCATAAATAATATTGTAGTTACTAGGATAAACAGGTTGGGAATGGGGAAGAACATCGTATCCCATTCAGGAGTACAAGAGCAGTACCTTTCCAGGGCTCCAGTTTGTACTGCTGCCTAAAGCACAAGTGAAGGAAGTAACATTAAGAAATAGACCTGACTGGTTAAATACTGTTTTTGGTTCACATTTCAGAAGATAAGGATTTCTCCATCTTGCTGAAAGTTTTAGAAAGTAGGTGTGTTTCTGTGATCATGGGTGTTATGTTTGTCTAGAATTTTAGAATAAAGCTATTTTTGGTTCACTTTACATGACATTACTCTTGGGTCATGGTTGTTAAAAACTGGCTGGGTGACAAGAGTTGTTCCTCTCTTTGTCTTATTGAGCTGCTTAGTTCTGGATCTATGATTATCACCTCAAGGATAGAATCCCAGAAGCTTGAGCTATGGCTCAAAATCAGATAAATATTGTGTTCCTGTCTTTCAGTGTATCTGATCTAATGCATGTAATTCAGCTAGTCCTGGTCAGGAGATCTGGTGACCAGGATTGGCATTTTGGCTTTATGTTTTTGGAACCTGACTCTTCTCTTTTCCTACTGATATAGGGGCCCTATTTCTTCTGTTGGGAAGGTTTCCTCAAAACCCAGTTTGTATCTTTGGTTATCCTTCTTAGTTGTTTATTTTTTCCACTTCATAGTAGTTTTCAATATTCCTTTTTATAAAATTTTGAGTTGTAAATTTTTCTCTTCCCTCCCTTTTCCCAAAACAGCAAGTAATTCTGATATAGGTTATACATTTACAATCATGTTTTTTTTTTTGCTTATTCAATACCTCTTTATTTTAAAAATGTCCATTAAAAGTGAAAGGGAAAAACATGGTGGGAAGAGGAAAGGCAGCACCAAAAAGTCTTTCAAGATGCTCTTTTCCTTTAATAGCTAATGAAATGCAATCTCCGTCATTTGACAGGAGGATAAAAGCTCATGGCCCACTCAGGCTGGAGAGCCTCCTGAGGCAACAGGATCACTAAACAGTAGGGCTCTGAGTACCACCAGAATGTAAGCAATCCCATTTTCCCTCTTGTCCCATTATCCATCTAGTTTAGAAGTAGGTTTAAGTGCTACCCTCATGAGGTGAGAGGGAAGAGTACCAAAGGGTTGCCTAGAGGCTATGAGACATTAGCCATGTTATGAAAGAAGAATCAGAACAAGAGGGAAAAAATAAGAGGGAGAAAGAAAAAATGAAACAAAAACAAAAAAGTGAATATAGTATGCTTTGATCTAGATCCAAAGCCTTTCTTTCTCTGGATATGAACAGTTGATCACTACACAATGTTGTTACTGTGTACAATGTTCTTCTCACTTCATTCAGGATCAGTTCATGTCAATCTTTCCAGTTTTTTTAAATCTATCTGCTCATCATTTCTTATAACACAATAATATTTTATTACATTCACATACAACTTGTTCAGCTATTTCCTAACTGATGGGCAGCTTCTCAATTTTCCAATTCCTCATCACCACAAATCAAGCCGCTATAAATAGTTTTGTACATAGAAATCGTTCTTCCTTTTTTCATGATTTCTTTGGGATACAGGCCTACTAGTGGTATTGATGAATCAAAGGACATATCGTTTTATAGACTGTTGGGCATAGTTCCAAATTGTTTTCCAGAATGGTTGGATCAATTCACAATTCCACCAACAATGCATTAATGTATTCCATTTTCCCCAAATCTCAATATATATATACTTTCCTTTTCTGTCATATTAACCAATCTAATTATTTTCAATAAGAGTTGTTTTAATTTGTATTTCTTTAATCATTAAGGATTTAGAACATTTTTTTCTCATATAGATAGCTCTAACTTCTTAATCTGAAAACTGTCTATTCATATTCTTTGATCAATTGAGTATGACTTGTATTCTCATAAATTTGATTCAGTCCTTCATATATTTGAGAAATAAGGCCTTATAAGACATTAGTTGTAAAAATTGTTTCCCAATTTTCTGTTGTCCTAATCTTGCTTGCATTGGTTTTGTGTAAACTTTTTAATTTAATGTAATTTTGAATCCATATTTCTTTTTTTTATATCCTTGTTCATTCTTTAGGGTTTAAATGATGGATCATCGATGGAGCAAACCTCTCTTCTATAGTGTATGATTCAATAGATTCCTTGTGGTTCCTTGTCCTTATCTCTAGGCATAGTAAAAGTCAGTCAGGTTGTATTTGAAATTGCATGAGACTGTTGGGAAGTGATTTTGGATGTTATTTCAAAAAAAGTTCATTTTGACGGTATTTAAAAGGGATTAGTTGTTTTCTTGGTTGGATGCCTAATGGTAGTGAAATGAGGGGGAGGAGAAGAGGGAGTTGGCTTGACCAGTGAGTCAGCTCCTTAAATTCCTTGAGGATCATTGTTTTTTCTTTATGAATGGGATCAAGAAAGGATTCTGACTTGGAATGCCAAGCTGAGACCTATAATGTAATATGTTTCCATGAGAGGGGCTACTTATTTCCAATGAAGGACTGCTAATTAAGGGTGAAAAGTTGCTCAGGTTTTGCAAGGATTTGTTGATTGCAAGGAACATGGAGAGAATGAAGAGTAATGACTTTGTTTTTTCCTGTTCACCAAGTTAAAGGACCTCTTAAAGAGTATTATGGTCAAATCATTGGCCAAATGTGCCTCAAACATGTTCAGATCTGCACACCAAGGTTGGAAGCTGAAGATTATCCTTTGCTTCTGGGTAAGAGCAGCCTATGGAGAATAGGCTTATCCTGTAAATGGAATGACACTTAAATGGAAAGATTTTGGACTGGTAAGTCAATAAGGAAGAGGCTAACAGATATATACCAAGATTTTGTAAAGTAAGAATAGACAATTTAAAAAAGTTTTACTTGTTTTGGGAAATTTTGGAAAGTGCCTAAGGAATGGTTATAAATGGCTGAGGGAGCATGGTCTCCTCTCTCCCCCATTCTTAGAAATCCCTGTGCAGACTTCCGGCCAAGATGGCGGCGTGGAGGCAGACAGCTGCTTGAGCTCCTCGTTTTCTCTCAGAACTTACTTCATGACAAGCCTCAGAGTTAATGCTTGACCCAGAAAGAAATCCACAAATAATCACCAATAGAAGACATCCTTGAAAGTCGCCAGAAAAGGTCTGTGTTTGCTCGGGGGAGGGTCAATCAGACTGGGTGCATACTGAGGGCAGGCAGCCAGAGCAAGATAGGCAGCTCACACAGCTCAGACCCGAGGGGGAGGGGTGTGATCTCTGCCGTTTCTGTGAAAGGGCTTTTGCCCCAATGTGGATGCTCTGTCTTGGCAGCAAGCCAGGAGCAGCGGAGAGGGTGTAAACACCGGAGGTGAAGATTAAAACCCCAGAAAGCCAGCGTCTCTCAGAGCCTGGCCACCCCCAACCCCCACCTGGACTGACTTGGTGCGTTCTCGGAGCCTCAGAGCACAGACTCAGTACAGTCATTGCTGTTCTGTTAGTGGCTCTCTGCTGCCCTACCCCCAGTCTGTAGAGGAAGCCCATTAATACCATCCAGCCCCATCCCCCGCAAAACAGACCAATTGTTTCTCTTGTCAGTTGTTTTGTTTGATTCCTACTCTGACAAAATGAACAAAAAATTCAAAAGGGCTCTAACCATTGACAGTTTCTGTGTGGAGAGGGAGCAGACTTCAAATGCTGAGGAGACTAGGAACAGACTGTCCCCAGATGTATCCCCTGGGAGGGATATAAGCTGCTCCTCAATACAAAAGAACATCATAGAGGAAATCAAAAAGGCTCTCACAAGAGAGCTGGAAGAGAAATGGGAAAAGGAAAGGGAAGCTTGGCAAGAGA
This sequence comes from Sminthopsis crassicaudata, assembly GCF_048593235.1. Taxonomy (NCBI): domain Eukaryota; kingdom Metazoa; phylum Chordata; class Mammalia; order Dasyuromorphia; family Dasyuridae; genus Sminthopsis; species Sminthopsis crassicaudata. The sequence continues at coordinate 423,236,824 of NC_133617.1, forward strand.
GCCTGGAGAAGTCATCCCATGCATTCAAAGACAGAGTGGATAAAGAAATCAAATCATTGGGAAACAAGATTAGTGAGCTGGAAAAGGTAAACAACTCCAAGGAAAACAGGATTAGTGAGTTGGAAAAGGTAAACAACTCCAAGGAAAACAGGATTAGTGAGCTGGAAAAAGAAATCAGCTCTCTAAAAAATAAAATGGATAAAATGGAAAAAAATTCCATAGAAGATAAAAACTCAATTGGACAATTACAAAGAGATATAAAAAAAGTGAGTGAAGAAAATACATCATTGAAAATTAGACTGGAACAAGTAGAAATGAATGACTCAAGGAGAAACCAAGAGGGAGTCAAGCAAAACCAGAGAAATGAAACAATTGAAAAGAATGTCAAGTACCTTACCAGAAAGACAACAGACCTGGAAAACAGATCCAGGAGAGACAATTTGAGAATAATCGGACTCCCTGAAAAATGGGAGGAAAAAAAGAGCTTGGACACCATTTTCGAGGAAATTATCAAAGAGAACTGCCCAGACATTCTGGAAACAGAGGGTAAAATAGACATTGAAAAAATTCATCGATCACCTACTGAAAGGGACCCTGAAATCAAAACGCCAAGAAATATAGTGGCCAAGTTCAAGAACCATCAGACAAAGGAAAAGATATTGGAAGCTGCTAGAAAAAAGCAATTCAGATATGGAGGATCCACAATAAGGATAACCCAGGATCTAGCAGCATCCACATTAAAAGAACGCAGGGCCTGGAACATGATATTCCGAAAGGCCAAGGAACTTGGTATGCAGCCAAGAATAACTTACCCAGCAAGAATGAGCATCGTTTTCCAGGGAAGAAGATGGACATTTAACGAAATAAATGAATTCCATCTATTTTTGATGAAAAAACCAGACCTACATAAAAGGTTTGATCTTCAAATACAGAACTCAAGAGATTTCTAAAAAGGTAAAAAGAAATCTTGAGAACTATACTTCTGTCAAAAAAATATGTAAAGAACATACGTACAATTTGTCTTAGAAACTAGAGGTGGAAAGGAGATTATATCATAAATAAGTGTAAAGTGGTGGTACTACATCTCATGAAGAGGCATAGGTAACTTATTATATCTGAGAGAAAGAAAGGAGATGAACATAGCGTGTATCAATAGACATATTTGATTTATGGTGAAACTTCTTCCACTTCATTGAAAAGTGAAAGGGAAGGAGTAAGCTAAGGGGAAGGGAATACAGTAATTTCGAGGAAAAGGGGTAAAATAAGGGGAGGATCTTTAAGGTGGGGGAGGGATCCTAAAAAGGGAGGGCTGTGAAAAGCAAGTGGTGTTCACCAGTTTAATACTGGATAGGAGGGTAAAAGGGAAGGAAAGGGGAAAAACATAAGCAGGGGTTAATAGAATGGCAAGCAATATAGAATTAGTCCTTCTAACCATAAATGTGAATGGAGCAAACTGCCTCATAAAGAGGAAGCAGTTAGCAGACTGGATTAAAAGTCAGAATCCTACTATATGTTGTTTACAGGAAACACACCTGAAACAGGGTGAGACATTCAAACTAAAAGTAAAAGGGTGGAGCAGAATCTATTATGCCTCAGGCAAAACCAAAAAAGCAGGAGTAGCCATCCTCATCTCAGATCAAGCAAAAACAAAAATTGATCTAATTAAAAGAGATAAGGAAGGGCATTATATCCTGCTAAAGGGCAGCATCAATAATGAAGCAGTATCAATATTAAACATATATGCACCAAGTGGTGCAGCATCTAAATTCTTAAAAGAGAAATTAAGAGAGCTGCAAGAGGAAATAGATAGCAAAACTATAATAGCGGGAGATCTCAACCTTGCACTCTCAGAATTAGATAAATCAAACCACAAAATAAATAAGAAAGAAGTCAAAGAGGTAAATAGAATACTAGAAAAGTTTGATATGATAGATCTTTGGCGAAAGCTAAATGGAGACAGAAAGGAATATACTTTCTTTTCAGCAGTTCATGGAACCTATACAAAAATTGATCATATACTAGGGCATAAAAACCTCAAAATCAAATGCAGTAAGGCAGAAATAGTAAATGCATCCTTTTCAGACCATAATGCAATCAAAATAACATTTAATAAAAAGCCAGGGGAAAATAGACCAAAAAATAATTGGAAACTAAATAATCTTATACTAAAGAATGATTGGGTAAAACAGCAAATCATAGACATAATTAATAACTTCACCCAAGAAAATGACAATAATGAGACATCATACCAAAATGTGTGGGATACAGCCAAAGCAGTAATAAGGGGAAGTTTTATATCTCTACAGGCCTACTTGCATAAAATAGAGAAAGAGAGGGCCAACGAATTGGGCTTACAACTAAAATTGCTAGAAAAGGAACAAATTAAAAACCCCCAGACAAACACAAAACTTGAAATTCAAAAAATAAAAGGTGAGATTAATAAAATTGAAAGTAAAAAAACTATTGAATTAATTAATAAAACTAAGAGTTGGTTTTATGAAAAAACCAACAAAATAGACAAACCCTTAGTAAACCTGATTAAAAAAAGGAAAGAGAAAAAGCAAATTGATAGTCTTGAAAATGAAAAGGGTGAACTCACCACTAATGAAGAGGAAATTAGAACAATAGTTAGGAGCTACTTTGCTCAACTTTATGCCGATAAATTCGATAACTTAAATGAAATGGAAGAATACCTTCAAAAATATAGCTTGCCCAGATTAACAGAGGAAGAAGTAAGTAGTCTAAATAGTCCCATCTCAGAAAAAGAAATAGACCAAGCTATTAACCAACTTCCTAAGAAAAAGTCCCCAGGACCAGATGGATTTACAGGTGAATTCTACCAAACATTTAAAGAACAACTAACTCCAATGCTATGTAAACTATTTGAAAAAATAGGGATTGAAGGAGTCCTACCAAATTCCTTCTATGACACAGACATGGTACTGATACCTAAACCAGGTAGATCGAAAACTGAGAAAGAAAACTATAGACCAATTTCCTTAATGAATATTGATGCTAAAATCTTAAATAAGATATTAGCAAATAGACTTCAGAAAATCATCCCCAGGATAATACACTATGACCAAGTGGGATTTATACCAGGAATGCAGGGCTGGTTTAATATTAGGAAAACTATTAGTATAATTGACCATATTAATAATCAAATTAATAAAAACCATATGATCATCTCAATAGATGCAGAAAAGGCATTTGATAAAATCCAACATCCATTCCTACTAAAAACGCTTGAGAGTATAGGAATAAATGGACTATTCCTTGAAATAATAAGGAGCATATCAGTAAGAAATGACCAGCAGGAGGAATACAGAGAGGGTTGGAGAGACTTAAATCAACTGATGCTGAGTGAAATGAGCAGAACCAGAAGATCACTGTATACTTCAACAACGATACTGTATGAGGATGTATTCTGATGGAAGTGGAAATCTTCAACATAAAGAAGATCCAACTCACTTCCAGTTGATCAATGATGGACAGAGGTAGATACACCCAGAGAAGAAACACTGGGAGGGGAATGTAAATTGTTAGCACTAATATCTGTCTGCCCAGGTTGCATGTACCTTCGGATTCTAATGTTTATTGTGCAACAAGAAAATGATATTCACACACATGTATTGTACTTAGACTATATTGTAACACATGTAAAATGTATGGTATTGCCTGTCGTCGGGGGGAGGGAATAAGGGAGGGGGGGTAATTTGGAAAAATGAATACAAGGGATAATATTATAAAATATATATATATATATAAAATTAAAAAAAAAAAAAAAAAAAAAAAAAAAGAAATAATAAGGAGCATATATTTAAAACCTTCAGTAAACATCATATGTAATGGTGATAAACTAGAACCTTTCCCTGTAAGATCAGGAGTGAAACAAGGTTGCCCACTATCATCATTACTATTCAATATAGTACTAGAAACTCTAGCCTCGGCAATAAGAGCCGAGAAAGAGATTCAAGGAATTAGAGAAGGAAATGAAGAAATCAAATTGTCACTTTTCGCAGATGACATGATGGTATACTTAGAGAACCCCAAAGACTCTGCTAAAAAGCTATTAGAAATAATTCATAATTTTAGCAAAGTCGCAGGATACAAAATAAATCCACATAAATCCTCAGGATTTTTATACATTACCAACACAATCCAACAGCAAGAGATACAAAGAGAAATTCCATTCAAAATAACAGTCGATAGTATAAAATATTTGGGAATATATCTACCAAAGGAGAGTCAGGAATTATATGAGCAAAATTACAAAACACTTGCCACAAAAATAAAGTCAGATTTAAATAATTGGAATGACATTCAGTGTTCTTGGATAGGCCGAGCGAATATAATAAAGATGACAATACTCCCCAAACTAATCTATTTATTTAGTGCTATACCAATCAGACTCCCAAGAAACTATTTTAATGACTTAGAAAAAATAACAACAAAATTCATATGGAAGAATAAAAGGTCGAGAATTGCAAGGGAACTAATGAAAAAAAAAGTCAGAGGAAGGTGGTCTAAGTGTACCTGATTTAAAGCTATATTATAAAGCAACAGTCACCAAAACCATTTGGTATTGGCTAAGAAATAGACTAGTTGATCAGTGGCATGGGTTAGGTTCACAGGGCAAGATAGTGAATAAAAATAGCAATCTAATCTTTGACAAACCCAAAGATCCCAAATTCTGGGATAAGAATTCATTATTTGATAAAAAACTGCTGGGAAAACTGGAAATTAGTATGGCAGAAACTAGGCATGGACCCACATTTAACACTACATACTAAGATTAGATCAAAATGGGTCCAAGATTTAGGCATAAAGAACAAAATCATAAATAAATTGGAGGAACATGGGATGGTTTACCTCTCAGACTTGTGGAGGAGGGAGGAGTTTGTGTCCAAGGGAGAACTAGAGACCATTATTGATCACAAAATAGAACATTTTGATTACACCAAATTAAAAAGTTTCTGCACAAACAAAACTAATGCAAACAAGATTAGAAGGGAAGTAACAAATTGGGAAAAAATTTTTATAGTTAAAGGTTCTGATAAAGGCCTCATCTCCAAAATATACAGAGAATTGACTTTAATTTATAAGAAATCAAGCCATTCTCCAATTGATAAATGGTCAAAGGATATGAACAGACAATTTTCAGATGATAAAATTAAAACTATTTCCACTCATATGAAAGAGTGTTCCAAATCACTATTGATCAGAGAAATGCAAATTAAGACAACTCTGAGGTATCATTACACACCTGTCAGATTGGCTAAGATGACAGGAACAAATAACGATGAATGTTGGAGGGGCTGTGGGAAAACTGGGACACTGATGCATTGTTGGTGGAGTTGTGAAAGAATCCAACCATTCTGGAGAGCAATCTGGAATTATGCCCAAAAAGTTATCAAAATGTGCATACCCTTTGACCCAGCCATACTACTACTGGGCTTATACCCCAAGGAACTACTAGAGAAGGGAAAGGGTCCTGTATGTGCCAAAATGTTTGTGGCAGCCCTTTTCATAGTGGCTAGAAGCTGGAAGATGAATGGATGTCCATCAATTGGAGAATGGTTGGGTAAACTATGGTATATGAATGTTATGGAATATTATTGTTCTGTAAGAAATGACCAACAGGAGAAATACAGAGAGGCTTGGAGAGACTTACATCAACTGATGCTGAGTGAAACGAGCAGAACCAGAAGATCATTATACACTTCAACAATGATACTGTACGAGGATGTATGCTGATGGAAGTGGATTTCTTCAACATAGAGAAGAGCTAATCCAATTCCAATTGATTAATGATGGACAGAACCAGCTACATCCAGAAAAGGAACACTGGGAAATGAATGTAAACTGTTATTTTTACCTTCTGACTCCAATTCTTCCTGTGCAACAAAAAATTCGGTTCTACACACATATATTGTATCTAGAATATACTGTAATATATTTAACATATATAAGACTGCTTGCCATCTGGGGGAGGGGGTTGGGGGAGGAAGGGAAAAAATCTGAATAGAAGTAAGTGCAAGGGATAATGTTGTAAAAAATTACCCATGCATATGTACTGTCAAAAAATGTTATAATTATAAAATAAAATTAAAATTAAAAAAAAAATCCCTGTGCAGTCTGCCAATGAAGAATGTGTTCTTTCTTCTCCCAGAATCTTCTACTCCTTTATTCTTTGTCTGAACGGCTGGGTTTGGCATAGTAAGATTTTCTTCTCCTGATTTTTTAGTACTATGTTCTCTATGACCTAATTTGACAAAAAATTTCAGTGTTCTGTATTTAGAACATAAATTTCACAGGGACTAATTTATTAATTAAATAATCATTAGCAAGAAATACAAATAGATTAAAAGAAATCTATCCTGCCTTTGGAAAAAAAATCCTTCTTTTTAGTAGAATTATTTTATCCTTTTTATCCCATAGCAAGATGGTTGGAGACTTTGCTGCTTTAACCTACAGGCCATTTGTTGCCCACAGAATCAGTAGTTCAGGTCTACAGATCCTCTTTAGGATTGTTTTATATATTGGTTTATCTTTCTTAAATTGTTTCCTTTTTCCTACTTTAGTAGGATCAGCACATTTTGGTGTCTGCTTCCACAGATTTCCAGTGGGCTTGGATCTTCCCATGAAGGTGGTGGCTATGTTTGAATGGCACTCACTAATTTGTGCAGTACATTAACAGTGGTGGAGATTTTAGAATTTGTATGTTATAAAACAAGGGGGGGAGGGTTGGTGAAAGTTACCTGACATTTCTATATACTTAGAGCTTCTGTAGATGAACTGAACTCCAGACAGAGCCTGAGGCTGTCACTGTTTTACAGCTAATGGACCTTGTATGGAGTGAATCACCAGTGTGGATGAGCTTGTCTTTGAGGGTTGACATTTACCTTTTATTTATTAAATGCATATTTTTTCCTCCTTTTTAAAATTAAAGCTTTTTATTTACAAAACATATGCATGGGTAATTTTTCAACAGTGATCCTTGCAAAAGCTTCTGTTGCAAATTTTCCCTCCTTCCCTCCCCTAGATGGCAAGTAGTCCGGTACAAGTTAAATATGTTGAAATATATGTTAAATCCAATATATGTAACATAGTTATACAGTTATCTTGCTGCACAAGAAAAATCGGATCAAGAAAAAAACAAAATTCAAGCAAACAACAGAAAGAGTGAAAATGCTATGTTGTGGTCCACACTCAGGTCCCACAGTTCTCTCTGGGTGTAGATGGCTCTCTTCATATTGAACAATGGAATTAATTTGAATCATCTCATTGTTGAAGAGAATCACATCCATCAGAATTGATCATCGTATAGCTTTCTTGTTGCCATGTATAATGATCTCCTGGTTCTGCTTATTTCACTTAGCGTCAGTGCATGTAAATCTCTTCAAGCCTCTCTGAAATTATCCTGCTGGTTATTTCTTACAGAACAGTAATATTCCATAACATTCATATACTATAATTTATGCCATTCTCCAACTGATTGGCATCCACTCAGTTTCCAGTTTCTAGCCACTACAAAAAGGCCTACCACAAACACTTTTGCACTTGTGGGTCTCTTTTCCTCCTTTAAGACATCTTTGGGATGTAAGCCCAGTAGAAACACTGCTGGATCAAAGAGTATGCATAATTTGATAACTTTTTGAGAATAGTTTCAATCTGCTCTCCAAAATGGTTATATCCATTCACAGTTCCACCAGCAATGTATCAATGTCCCAGTATTTCCTCATCCCCTCCAGGTCATTATCTTTTCCCTGTCATCTTAGTCAATTTGACTGATGTGTAGTAGTATCTCAGAGGGAAATTTGCATTTCCCTGATAAATAGTGATTTGGAGCACCTTTTCATATGACTAGAAATAGTTTCAATTTCTTCATCTGAAAATTTTCTGTTCATATCCTTTGACCCTTTATCAATTGGAGAATAGTTTGAATTCTTATAAATTTGAGTCAATTTTCTATATATTTTAGAAATGAGGCCTTTATCAGAACCTTTATTGGATGCATATTACAATGAAAAAATTAAAAACATTTTTCTCATTCCCTTTGCACTTAGAAGTAGGAGATTATAACAGGAAGAGGGTGTAATGATCCTTTGTTTCTTCCTCCAAGGGAGGTTTCAATCCTTTCATGTTTTGTTTTTTGCAGTTTATATGAACTTGTGAAACATGAAGAAAATGGTCTTTATGAATTCTAAGGACCTTGCAAGCTCAGCTGAAGGTAGAGATAGATGTTGGACTTAAGATTCTTGAGTTCCATTGCATTCTATCCTCATCCTTGTCTTGTCTCTCATTTTCTAATGGCATCCATTGTGGGAATGGTAAAAGAAAGCTAGGTTTGTAGGGTCTCACTGCCTGATGAGGGGAGGGAGAAGAGGGTAATGAATAAGTCCAATGTGATGGGACCTTCATCTTTTGGCTAAAGATTTATGTTTAGTAAACTTTTTTTATGTAAAATTTACTGTGTAAAAGGCAACATGCTAAAGTGCTATAGATAAAAAGTTGAAAAAATTGCATTCTTGTCCTTAAGTAACACATAGTTTTATAGAGGGAAGAAACATGTATAATATATTAGACAATGATTAAATATATAGGAAAGGGAAAAGAATGCCTTGAGATTCAGAAAGGATTTTGAAAAGCTTCACGGAAGAAATATTATCTGAACAAGGCTATGAAAAATAACAACCTTACATTCATGTAACACTAGAAGCTTTCTAAAGGCAAAGCAACAAAAAAGCAGGATGAGAGGGCAACAGGGCCTGAACTACAGTTGTAGTAAGGAGGGGATTGAAATTTTGGGAAGAAAGAGAATTATTTCAGCTATGCCTGATTGTTTAAGCTAGAGAAGATAGTAAAACTGTTCATATACAGGAAAAAAAAAAACAAGAAAAGGAATAAGTTTTTGAGAAAGCAAGCATTTTTCTCTTTTCATATTTCTCTCACCTCCAAACAAAAACAATAAAAAATAAAAACCTTCTTAACAAAAATACATAGCAAATCAAATTCTTGCATTGGCCATGTCCAAACGAATTCTGCCTTATTCTGTATCTCTAGTCCATGGACCTGTTAGAGGTAGTAGCATGCTTCATTATGTTACATCCTCTAGAATTGTAGTTTGTCATTGCACTGATGGGAATTCTCAAGTCTTTCAAGGTTGTTTTTATAATGCTATCATACATTTCCTAGTTTTGCTCATTTCAAGCTGTAGTAAGTTGATATTGCTTTTCCCAGTTTTCTCTGAAATGTCAATTTTATTACTTTAACTGTGCAATAATATTCTAATCCATTCATACATCACAATTTGTTTAGCTGTTCCCCAGTAGATGGGCAGCCCCTTAATTTCAAGGTTTTTGCTAATATGGAAAAATTACCATAAATATTTTTGTAGCTAGATGTTATACCTTAAGTCACAAAGACCTGAGTTCAAATCTAGTCTCAAACACTTACTAGCTGTTATTCTGAACTTAACTACCATCTCTGTTTCCTTATTAGTAAAATAGGAATAATAACAGTACCTATCTTCCAAGATTGTTGTGAGGATCAAATGATATATTTACAAAGTGCTTTGCAATCTTTATGGTAGCTAAATATGGGTATGGCACAGTGCTGGACTTGGGAGACACAAAGACCTGAGTTCAAATTCTGCCTCAAACACTCCTTACCTAGGTGACTTTTGGTTAGTCATTTAATCTTTCTGTGACTGTTTCCTTATATATAAAAATAGTGATAAAAAGATCGCCTACCACACAAGATTGTAATGAAGTTCAATTTAATAAATGAGAGACTTACAAACTTTAAAGCAGCATATAAATGCTACTTATTATTAGGATTATTTCTTTGATGCCTTTGGGCAGTTTTAGACTTGTTTCCTTGAAGTACTTTCCAGGAAGTAGTTGGAAGTTTGGATCTGGAAAGCTTGGGGTCATGGAGATGTAGACTTGGCCATCTTCTCCATGGAGCTATTAGCTGAAGATGTGTGATGCTGGTGCAAGTACAGAAGCAAAAGCTGAGGAGAGAACCTTAGGGGAATGTGCATATTTAGGAGGAAGATTTCTAAAAAGAAACGAGGAGGTAGGCTTTATCTTTAAGGCCCCTTCCAACTCTAAAATCCTGTAATTCTTCCTTTGAGAAGTCGGAGAAGAAAGAATGGGAAGACAGAAATTCTTCCAGATGGAAAAGGACACTAAGAGTTCACATCAGGTAATCTTGACTGTATAAGAAAAGTAGGAAATGCCATCAGAAGATTAAGGGATGAGATTAGGTGCTTGGGGACATTAGAAAAGTTTGAAATGTCCAAAATAGAGAATGTGTTAAGTGATAAACTAATGAACACAGGAAATACCAAGGACCCAGCTGAAACCAGAAAACACAAATACAGCCCATTAGCAGAGAGTTAGGATTTTCCCTTGTAACACATGATAGCCCAGAAGTTCAGATAACTTACTGACACTAATCTAGGATAGGAAGTAGTGAATGGAGGAGAAAGGCCAAAAGGTGCTAAGGTGCTAGTGAGAACATGTTTAAATTGATTGCTAAAGGTGCCTGAGGGTGGCAAGAAGAGCCAGCGAGGGACCAGGAGTTACATTCAGAATAAAGTGGGGAGGCTGCAGCAGAGAAAGGAAGTTCAGAAGTCAAAATCTTGGAAGTTGAAATGATTCATGTGTGCTAATGTTAATGGGAGGAAAAAGGATTCTGACTTTTATCTTTACAGGTAAAATACTTATACTTTCACTCATTTTTAGTGATTTATAGGGAGTTGTTCATAGAGCAACAGCTACATGTCACATTTCCTTTTTCTTTATAAGGAAATAATTGTTCCAATAATTCAAGTTTTATGCAGGAACTGCAACATAAATTGTTTCCTAATAATCATCTCATCTTTTATAGTAGCCTTGAAATATTTACACAATCTACACCAATAATCTTAGAATTACCATCTCTGAATGTTTTTCATATGGAAACATTTTCTGGTTGTGACTAGGAAGCTTCTGCCATCCAATCCCAACTTTACCTAGAAACAAATAGAAAATATCTTAATATATTGGTGCTTTAGAGTTATAGATGTATAGGGAGGCATTTGTAAAGGGTTGTCAGTACAGAGTACTGTACTTACACAGTACGGAGCTGTGTGCTTTGTACTTATACTTAAGCTGTTAGACCATCAGATTCTGACCAATGCAGAGATTTTTGTGATTGTTTTTGCTCCTAATGAACAAAATGATATAAAATTATATGACTGATATAATCCTATATATGAATTACTATGAAGAGAATTTTTTAAAAATTAGAAGAAATCTCACTTTAGAGATTATCTACAAATTTCTCGATGCAACTGGATTTTACCTAAAATCTGCAGAATAGGAGAGTCATTACCAAATTCATTAATTATGCTTCTACTGTCAAGGTTCACTCTTTCAGGCCTTCAAAAAGGCCTTAGTGCTAGTACATAGAAGTGTTTGTTAAATTTGATTTCTAGTAAGATACTTGTGAAATGCAACATATAATTGTTGCAATGACAGAAACATTCAATTATTTGAAATGTTGAGTTAAAAAAAACTCACAGAGAGTGTTAATTGCTTCCTGCTGTTGGCTGTATGATAGAAACTGAAGAATTTGTAAAAACTGTATTTCTTAAGAGAAAATCTTTTCTGGCTATTGTACTAACAGATAATTAGAAAGGTGGAGAGTAGTCTGGGGTATATTCTGTTGAATAATAAATTTATATTTAGCTTTAAGGCTAAAAGGGAAGAAGAAATTAAGGGAAAGAGTTAAAGGGATTTTTAAAAAACATGTTTGTAACATGTTTGACTCAATATTGGAGAATAGAAGCAATTTTAGTTGTGTAAATAATAAAAAAAAAAGTTCTAATATAGAACTCAAATACCTAAAAACTATTTATGCTTGATTCCTGACAGCAGACCCTGAGTTATTTCTTCCTTTAGCAGTAGCTACAACCAGTCTGGAAGTTAAGTTTTGTGGCCAGAAACATTGCCATCAATAGTAATTTTCTGGAGTCATACCATTCTTTTTCTCTTCACTTTTCTGACCTCCTTGTTTTTTACCTTCTCTAAAGTCTAGTATGCACATTTTTAGTTCAGTCCTAGGTCTGTCTCCTTGAGGAAAGCAACCAGATTAAAGATATTCTCATTTCCATATCAATATACTTACTAAGCTCCATTTTGAACATCTGGTAAGTGTCTGGGTTCCTTACAGTGAAGGCAATGTATATCTCTGGAGGCTTCTGATCTGCCTGGCAAGCAGAGAGCTTTTGCAGCACTCCAATGAGGGAGAGGATGATCTCTGGATCATATAGCACATCTACAATGAGAAATTCAGATTATTCACTTCCATTTTGTTTATTACTTAAACACAAAACTGTTATATACATTTTTGTCTTGGGAAGCATGGTTATTTTCTAGGACTGAGATATTAAAAAGACCACTAGTTGGAATAGGATCTGGGTTTGAATTCCTCTCTGCTGCTTACCACCCTATACTTTTGGGATGATTCATTAACTGCTGTGACCCCCATACATAAAATGAAGGGACTAGAAATTTTTTTTTAGCTTTTATTTATGATTCTATGTTCTGATGATTTTTGGGGGGTTCCAGTTTATTAGAATGGTTGCAGCCCATGATTGGAAAGAAAGAAGAATTTTAAAAAAATCATTAGGATGAAATGCCTATTCCTTTGGTAGACTTTGCCATTCTAACACCTTGGGATAGCTGAAAGTCTCACAATGAAATGGAGAATCAATATCAACCTTTACAATAGAAATAATCAGAGAATTTTAAGGTTGGCAGATAGACCCTCAAGAGACTTCAATCAGTGATGCTAAGCAGGTTCTGTATGAACAAAAGACAATAACAGTGTACTGTGATTTCAATATGATCAGGGAAGAACTTCTTTTTCTACATGAGTAATTCTTAAAATGATGCTTGTCTCTGAAGCTATCTTCAAGTAGGGAAGTCAGTAAAGTGTTTTAGAAACAGAAAATGCAACATGAATGGAAGCTGTTTAGGAAGCAGGGTGTTAAATCGAAAAGAGCTTTGGGTGTGTGACTATGAACAAGTCAAACCATCATTTGACCCATAACTCAGAGGTTATCACATACACTATTCACCGCAATGGGATAGTTGTGAGGAAAGCACTTTCTTAATGGAAATACTTGCTTCTCTTTAGGCATGATAAGAAATCTAAGAAGTGAAAATGGGAAAGGAAGAAAACAAGTTTCTCATGTTCTCTGGCTGTAGAAGTATAGTAGCCAGAAATCTCAGCAGAGATTTTTTTTCAATAGGATCTTCTAAGAGTACTAAGTCGTGTACTGCTTGTACTCCCAAAGTAAAGTGCAGAGCAAGAAACAACCCTGCTGAAATGATGAAAAAAACATCCCTCCAACAGACTGTGACTTCATTAGAAAGTCAGACTTTCTGCTAGAAGCCCTGGGGCATTTCATCTCAAAACTGAGGTCTGCGACATAACTGTTCATTCTCTTACTGATCATAACTAGAGATCATTCACCTAATTAATACATACACACAGGAAATCAATCTGTATAGTTGTAACTTGAAATGAGCATTTTATGTATTTAGTTACTCAAGGTTAACAATGATAACAGTCCATTGTATATATTTTACTATGGGAAATGAAAAATAATTTTCTAAACATTCAAAATTATGCTTTCTTGTTTTTAACAGTTTACACAATTGCAACTTTCCTCTCTTAGTCTGGGAGGTAGTGCAAGTGTATTCCTCATCTCCACCTTAATGTGTCTTGGGTAGTGCAAGTGTATTCCTCATCTCCACCTTAATGTGTCTTGGTCAATACCTGCTGCAATGATGACATCTGGTTGGAAGACAGAGAGTTGTTTGGTAGTAACTTGTTCCCAGTCCAACTGAACAGCCATCACAATGGGTTTTGGTGAGACCAATGTACTGTCTGAAGGTTGCAGGGGTGCAGTAGAATCTGGGTTTAGCAAGAAGCCATTTAGGAGGATATTTCCTTTGAGTTGCTGAAGAACTTGACTATGACAGTCACTGAAAATATATGCTGTGGGAGAGCACATCTTGCAAATAGCCAGGCCTGTAAAACCAGCTCCACTTCCAAGTTCCAAGACTCTTCTTGGTGTGGGAAGTAAATAAAAGCAGAAAATTAATATTTCTTCAAGTATCAACACACTTTTCCCGTTTGCTTCAGCTTCCATCTGTTACCTATTAGTGAAGGCTTCTGGGTTTTCTATGGCCCATTCTGCAAGGTAGAGACCGGCATCCCATGTGACCAGGCCTGTGGTTCCATGAGAAATGATTGCTGTACTTTCACAGAGTGAGATTGAATTTCCTGAGGGCTGGTGGAGGGAGGGAGACAAAATAGTTTTTTTTTTTTTTTTTTAAACAAAGTAAACCACCTGCTTCTTTAAATATTAAATGAATAGCAAATTAATATAAATCTGACTTAAGAGTCTTCTTAGACTGTTAGTTACCTATGACATGTTCCTCTGGCCATTAAGGCTTTTACAAATTCAACAACATAAAACATAATATTCAAATTATCTTATCTTTGTGGTTCCCTACAGAACACCAAGAACTCTAGTTGGATCATCAGTTAAGTCTACACATATCATTCTGCCATCAAACTTTTATGTTTCTGCAGGAAAATGAACTGAACCTGAGTGGTTTCTGCTTGTTCTTGAAGTGTGTGTGTGTGTGCATGTGTGTGTGTGATATAAACAAATATATCATGTTTAGTTCCAGAAGATGTCATTAGTCCACATGATATATATCTATATATCTATATATATCTATATCTATACTTTTTACTTGGTAGGCAAAAATGCCTTGTCTCTCTCAACTGTTGAGATAACATTTGTACTATTAGAGACAAGGCATTTTTGCCTACCAAGTAAAAAGTATTGCTACTTTGTGGCAGGAACTATTCATGGTGATATGGAGAAAAAGTGAAAGGGTTCCTGCCCTTAACAATTTACAGTCTAGCCAGAGACAATGTGTATTTTGTGTCTCTGAATATATAGATAAATAAATAGATATTATGTGTATTTGTATAAACAATAACTTGCACAAGGTAATTTGGAGGAGGGAATGCACTAGCAACCGAGAAGATCCAAACTGTTTCATTTACAAATGTCATTTGTGTTACACTTTGAAGGAAAAGAGGAAAATTTCAGGTTTGGAGGTGAGGAGGGAGTGTCTTCCAAACATGAGGGACAATCAATGCAGAGGCATGGAGTTGGGACATGCAGTATCATATATAAGGAACCATTAGCCCAACTTGGACATAGTGTACATGAAGAGGAATGATGCAGAGAAGACAGGCTCATTTCTAGGTCAAAGTGTGTGGAAAATAGGTGAAACTGTCCTACCAGCAAATAATTCCGGTAGCCCTGGGTAGATTCCTCAGCAGAAAGAATTTCAGCTAATGCTTCATAGAGCTCATCCAAAGGCTCTGTGTGAGCAGCCTCGTGCTGTGGATATACAAGAGTGAGCAGGAATTCAAGGATTCAGCCAAGAGGATTAAATGACAATTATTAATCATTTCTTGGTTAGGTAGTAAAGAATGGTGTAACTGACAAACTCTCCTCTCCAGACAGCTGTGGTGGATCAGTCCTCATTCTGGAAGCAGACAATTGGCAGATAAAGCTATGTTTGTGAGCTTAGATTCTGACATCAGCCAACACATAATTATCATCTTGGAAACCTCTTTGCCAGTAGGGAACAAGGATGTTTAGCTTTACCCTCAAAATGCAATTCATTTTCAGGGAAGGTCAGGAAAACTTCCAGAAACTCTATTCACCTTCAGAGCATACACTGTTCTGGTACAGGGTATTATTTGTGAAAGTGAACTATTTGTTCTTTACCTTCTTAATTAGCTCAGAGAGGAAGCACCGAGTGTATTTCACTGATGGTGGATGTTTTACACACAGTGGATGCAGGACTGTCTGTGAGAAATAACAAATAGGAGATTTTTAAAAATCGAGATAGTTTAAAAATTATGTTATTATTCCTTAGTTTTGCAAACTTTTATTTATAGGAACAGTCCAAAATTGATATGACTTTAAAGTAAGCAGATTTTGAGAGCAGGGCCTATCTTACTTTTGTAATAGTATTTTCATTATTTACCAAAGTTCTAGATAATATAGTCTTACTGATTATTGATTTGGAGAATGGAGAGTAGACACACATAGTTATAAACATACTTGATACACTCAAAAGGTTGTTTCAGAATTAAAAAACAATATTCCAAGAAATATGTTTCACCAGAGAAAGGAACACTGAGAAAAATGGTTCTCTATCTAAAGAAAGACCCTGTCCTCTGGCAGGGATTGAAAGATCTGCTCAGATTTCCTTTGGGGTTCCAATGAGTGAAAAAACCCACAAAATTACATGAAAGAAACCTGCCATTTAGCCAATCTACATGTATATGCAATTAAGAGATTATAATTCTAACAAACTATCTTGTTTGGCTGAGAATATAATGCAATATAAATGTAATTAGGATGTATCCTATCTAGGCTGCTTGCCTGCTCACCTCACTTGGATGAAATGGGAGTCACTATCTCTGTTTCTTCTGGTTAGATGGAAAACCATCAAGCCTTATCATCTGTTCCCTCACTGCATTTAATATTTTGATGAAATCTAAGCATGCCTGAATCTTGCTACCTGACTCTGTTAGACTCACAGTTGAACTTGCTTTTATGTGTTGTTTCTCCCCAATTAGAATGTGAGTTCCTTAAGAACAGAGAACATTTCCATTTTCTCTTTTAAATATTTAGCGCTTTGCTCATAGTAAGCTTTTCACCATTTTTCATTTGTCTCTTCTGTGAGTGAGAACTCTAAGCGAAAATCAAAAGTGTAGTTCTGCTCTATTTTTCTTTTTAGGCTGAGCCTAATTTCTCTTTTTCCATTTTTTTTTTATGCCGTTTTCCTCTCTTCCCATCTAAAATGTTTTTCATAATGTTAATTTCATCTTTGTTTCACACATAAGACAAAGACTTGTTGCTAAAATAAAAAGCAAAATCTGTATAGTATATGTGATTTATACTTTTATTATATAATCAAAGATAAGCTGTTAAGTGCAGGTGAAGCAAAGGCAGAGTGACTGCTTTGTACCTGGCACTTCATATTTACAAATATTAATGAGTACATAGCTTAATGGATAGTGGGCAAATCTCAGTCAAGAAAACCTGGGTACTGGTGTTCTTACACCAATCCACACCATCACTAAGAATGTGGGCAAGTCACAATCTCAGTGATCCAGGCAATTTTTTTGTTTTCCAATTAGCTAGCTTTAGGCTCTAACCTTCCTATCACTTCTCTCTCCTCCCCTCAAAATATTCCCCTCCAAACCCTGGTAACAAATATACATAGTCAAACAAACAAACTATTCTACTGGTCATATGCAAAAATGTATCTTTTTCTGTCAGGAGATGAAAACATTCTCTCTTATTTGTCCTCTAGAATCATGGTTGATATCTGCATTTACCAAAGTTGTCTTTTCACATTGTTCATTTAAAAAATGTTGTTAGAGTACAAATTGTTCTCTTGTCTTTACTCAGTTTGCTCTTCATTAGTTCATACAAGTGCCTTCAGTTTTTTTCTGAAACCATCACTTTCATCAACTTTTTGGTTCAGGCAATTTTTTTCCTGGCTCTCCACAAATTATATTTATTACATATGAATGTATTTACTATTTTTTTTTTAAGTTTCCTAGGCAGATCTGAAAAAATGAATGTTCCCTAATATAATTTAGTTTTAAAAAATGATTATTTTTAAAAATTTTATTGAATTACAAAATAAGAAAAAAGAATAGAAAAAGAAAGATCGAAAAGGAAAATAAAATGAAACAAAACATTGTCATGTGCCTAGCAGAGGATTCAAAATGTATAACAATAAATTTCCATTTCAAGAAAGCATATAAAATAATAAAAGAGGTTATATTCATAAATGTCCATCTTTTCTTTGCATCCTTGTAGATTATTCTTTTGTTCTCTGCTGTGCACCTTTCATCTTATTTTTTTTTCTCCCTTTCATTTCCCCTACTTCCCCCAAGCAGGCAGTTAAGCAAAGATATATTTATATATACATCTATACACCTACCTATACATATATGGTTGTATACTTACCACATATACTTAACACACACAGAGAGATATATATGCCCATTTACCTATATGTAAACAAGCATCTAAAACAATATGACTGACATATAGGTTTCTGTCTTGACTAAATCTTTAAGTTTGACTTTTCTCAGATCAATGATTACTAGTCCTACTTTTTTTTTCCTAACAAATTTTAGTCCTGATCCTGTAGGATCTGGGTATTTCCTATCCCTGCTACCTCTTTTTTATTTCTGCTACTTAACTTACCTTATTATTACTTAACCTCCATCCCCTCAGACAATTTTCTTTCTTTTTTTTTTTTTCCTCTTTGGTAAAAGGTAGCTTTATTTAGGGAAAGAGGTTACAGATAAAATAAGAGGCACAAAAGATATTAGGAATGGCAAATATGAAATAGAATGGGAGAGCATATGAAAGATAAGTTCCTCAGGGGGACTCACAATTATTCAATAGAAAGGGAGCACTCCATGAGATTGGGACATGCCCTGAGCTGGCAGGCTAAAATCCTGAAAGGGACTTAGCATCCCAAAAGAGTTAATTAGCTGTAAAGAAGAGAAGTGGGGTAAGGAAAGGAGAGATACCACATGGCATGGGGAAAGAGTAAGGGGAAAGACATCATGAGGCATTGTGTTAGGGTGGACTGACCAAAAGGAGGGCAGTTTCAGAAGTCCTGGACCATAAACTATTTTATAGAGAAAAACATAACTTGGTCCATAACATAACTTGGATTTCTGACTGGATTCTCTCCAGAGGATGGGATTATGGAATTAAACTGAAATTAGAGCCTTCTTCCTGCCTGCCCTGGAGATAATTTTTATCAATGTTTCCAGTTTCTCTCTGCCCACTCAGTCCACCATTCAGGAAATCAGTTTCCCCATTCTTAATTTGTTAAAGAAACCTTGAAAACTGGGATGCGGTCTCTAAGCAAAAGGGGGTCCAGCAGCAGCAATGCCAAAATGTTAGAAGTCAAATCCCAGAATAATTGTTAAATAGTGTCAAGTAACAGGGAGTGAAATACAGTAGTCTATGGGGTTAAAGAGTTACATAGATGAACTGAAGCCAAAGTTTGGTGACATCATGGGGACAAAGCTGGTTACTAGGGTCCAATGGTGTAGATTAGCACAGGCTCAGTTTGCTCTTTAATGAAGACCCCACTCAGGCACTGAGCAGTATTTTGCTGAAGTCCATTCACCCCAAGTTTCCCTCCAAACAAAATGGGGCCCAATTCCCTTTGGGGCATGGGGTCATGGTCTGATCTTCTGAAACTACTTCCTGCTGGGAAGGGACATTGAGTTGTGAGTTATCCTACAGTCCCAGTTTGGACAGTCAATTTTCTAAGACTACAAATTCTAGATGCCTTGCCATGAGGTGAAAAGAGTTTTCATTACAGAGGATTCTACACCAATGCCCACACAGATATGGAGAAAGATTAGAGTTTACAGACCTAAGGCTTATCTACTTATGCTTCAGTAAAGCACTGTATTTTTACATTCATGTGTGTCAACTGTCTCCTACGTTTCTGGGTAAATTTAAAAAATCTATTAAGCCAGTTACTTTATGTAGTACCTGTCAGCCTTTTTTTATGTTGCAGATGGTTTTTTAAAAATGCATTAAATTCCCTCTTTTCTAGTATATTTTTAATCTATTCTGATAGTTTTATCCATGGAAACAAAACATCCCAACCTGTCTATTGTGCTGACACCCCAATGCAGGTGGAAGCACATCCTTGCAGAGATTTAGTCTGCCTGAATGTCTCAAAAGTGAGAAAGCATTAAAATCTGTTTTTTTATTTTATTTTACCTTCTGCAAAATATTCAGCAGCAGCTCAGAATCCAATGAATTCTTTAATTTCTCTTCAAGGCTCTATTCATAGGAGAGTAAAAAACATGAAGAAAAATGTCAAGGACATTTTCTGAGGAACATTAAACTTGTAAATGGTACATTTTGCTAAAGAATGTTATGATTCACTGGAGACCCTGGGCCAAGAGCAAGTGGAAATCTTAGTCAGAAAATATAACCTTAACATGTTAGACAATACCGCTGAAGACAAGGAGAGGAAACAAACAAACCCAAAACAACTGAAAATTAATGGTTTTTCAGACAGCCCATTCAGAACCAGAATTCAGAACTGGAAGAAGAAATGATAGTGATCTTGGAGTTCAATTCCCTTGTTTTACAGATGAGGAAGATGGGCTTCTTATACCAACTAATATGGAAATATCTTTCCTTATTAATAAACTTTTAACTTGGGCATAACCAAAGAAAGTTATTTTCAATAGGCCTGTGTCTGTATAAACACAATAACATCAAGTGTTTCTATGTTTATTTGATTTTTGACCTCTCCCCTAGGTCACTCCAGTACAGGAGGATGCACTCTGACAGTGTTTTACATCTGAATCAGGGTAATAACAAAAAATACTCAGAATGTATAGCTACAGTTAGTTCACTCCACATCAAGAGAATTATAAAGTAAAAACATTTTAAATCATAATTATAATACTGGCAGAATGAAAATTTGCTGCCAAAGCAGTGTCAAAGGTGCTAAGTCCGTAAGTCAGAGTTCCTTATCTCTATTACCCTCCCCCCACACCTTGCAGGGAAGATATCTTTTGGCAGCAGAGGTTCTCAAACTACACCCTGATAGGCTGCATCTGGCCAGTTGAGATGTTTCTGCCCCCCCCCCCCTTATGGCAAATGGAATGAGGGGTGGAGACAGAGTGTGAGCTTTTGTTTTTACTATAGTCTAGCCCTCCCACAGTCTGAGGGGCAGGGAATCGGCCCCTATTTAAAAAGTCTGAGGACCACTGAAATTTTAGCCATGTTAAAGGACTATTTTATGCCTTTTCTACTCCTTGTAATTTTGAAAAACTTCTCAGGATTAAAAAAGTAGTAAAATGTTCGTTTTGCAATGAGGGATCTTATTTTGTTAATTAAAAAAAAAATACAACCAAACTTATCCCAAACTGTTCATGACCTCTGAAAATTGGATAATTATAATAGTAAGTTAGCTAGTATTTATTTTATGTTTTCAGGTTTGTGAGGTGCTTTACAATTTTGTACATTTTACTTTCTGCATTTACTTAAAATTACAAAATTTTTATTTTAAACAGAGGACAATGCTGGGAGGCATTAATAATCATGCCTCCTTCCATAATACTTCCATTTTAAAGTTGAGGGGGATGCTTGGGAGGTCTGTGTGAATGGCTTCTTTTCCCATTAATGGGCTAAACGATTCTTTGAAGCATTCACTCATTCATTCATCTTAATAAGACTTCTAGGTGACTCAGTAGGGCTGGGCCTGGAGCCTGGAAGACCGGAGTTCAAGTGTAGCTTCAGACACTAAATAGCTATGTGACCCTGAGCACATGTGAAGAGGAGAACGGCGGGAGGGTCCTATCTCCTCTGCACACAGGCGTTTGTAAGGAATGGTGCTCCTGGAGGCGGAGGAGGAGTTTGCCTCTTTTTGCGTAGCCAGCACGGGTCAGTGGGAGCCTGGCCCAAAGGAAGCGCTGTACAGATGCCAGCTGGCTGCTCGGCAGTGTCCAGGCCGGGGAATTTCCAGGCTCCGGATGGAAGGCCGCGGCGGCTCGTGGCCATGTGCCGGTGGCCGCAGCAGATCGCCTTCCGTCCGGCGCCCCACAGCGCCGGCCCCGGTCCTCTCCCCGGCCCGCGGCCGACACAGGCCACTCCCTCCCTCCAACCCCTACCTCTGCCCGGCCGGGTCTCTGGGAAGGGAGACTGCTGGACGTCCCAGAGACCCGGGGGCCTCCCCTCACTCCCTCACCCGCCACGGGAAGGACGGCAGAGGCCGCGCCGCCAGGAAGCGGCGCTCGAAAGCCTCCATCAAAGCCGAGGAGCCCATGCTCTCTTCCGTCGCCGCCTCCGAGCTTGAGGAAGCTGCGCAGTGCGGAGCTCCGGCGACCAGGGCGGGATTAGGGAGGGTCTAAGCAATCTCGGGAACCAGTGTTTATTTGGGAGGCAGGGTCTGTGGTGCCGACACTTGCCTCTTAGGGGAAGGAGATATAGGAGAGGCTCCTTTGGCTTCGAGGCGGGCGTGGGGGCGGGCGTTTGCTTTAGAGTCGGGACCTTTAATAGGGTAATTGGCTTGAAGGCGGGGCTTGTAGGGCAGCCTATAGATATGTTCCTTCGGAGGAGGAGCCTATAGGAAGTACTTCCTTAAGGGCGGGGCTTGCGGGTTTACGTATTTTTTGAAGAAGAGGGTAGGGGGAAGGTAATTTGTGGGGGCTGGCTCTGAGAAATGGGCATTCGAGGAGCAGGAGGAAGGGCTATGAGAATTTTGTCTCGAAGGAGGAGCCTGGGGGCGGATCTTTGTCTTTGGAGGCGGGGCCGTAGAGACGGTGCTAGGGAGAAGATTTGGAGGCGAGGCGAGGCTTGTGATCGGTTCTTGCCTGGGAGTTTTTTTGGAAGTAGATATTTTTCTTTGAGTAAGGATTTATGGGTTGGGTTAATGAGTCGGGGGTGAGGCAGAATATTTGCTAGGAGGCGGGACTAAGGGGCGGTCACTCTCATTAGAGGCGGGGTTGAGGTAGAATATTTTCTCTAAGGGCGGGGCTTCCTAGGCGGACTTTTGCTCTGTGGGCGGGGCCCGTGATGGAACGTTTGGCTTGGAGGCGGGGCCTAGGATAAGGACTCGCTTTGGAGGCGGGGCAAATGGAAGCAGGTGTTTGCTTTAGAGGAGGGACCTATGATAGGCTATTCGACTTGGGGGCGGGGCCTAGGGTCGTATTTTTATCGCTAGAGGCGCAATTCGCTTATTGGGAAGTCGATTCAAAGCTCTGGGGCCTTGGGGAGACCTAAAGACTAAAGGGAGGCTATTGCTCTGGGAACAGGTCCTGGAAGAAGGTCCTAAGGTCCGGAGGAGATCTTTGCAAAGAAGTAAAACTAGAGGAGGGTCCTCAAAGTGGGGATGGGGGAAAGGCTAGACAAAGCAATAACAATTATTGGCTGGAATAAAAGGTCAGGAATCTCCAGGGATGCGATGTAAAAAGGAAGGATAAATGCCATATTATAATTGGGACAACTAGTGGTGAATAGACCATTGGGCATGGAGTCAGAAAGACTCAGTCAAACCTTTTTTTTTTAAATTAGTTTTATAATTATAATTTTTTTGACAGTATATATGCATGGGTAATTTTTTTTTTTTTTACAACATTATCCCTTGTATTCACTTTTCCAAATTTTCCCCTCCCTCCCTCTACTCCCTCCCCTAGATGACAGGCAATCCCATCTGAGTTCAAACCTTGCTCAGACACTGTGTGATTCTGGGCATGTCACTTAACCCCTATTTGCCTCAGTTTCCTTATTTGTAAAATGAGCTGGAAAAGAAAATGGCAAACCACTCCAGTATTTTTCACAAACCCCCCCCCCCAAAAAAAAAAACCCAAAACCCTCAAATGGGATCAAGAGGTGGACACAACAGAAAAATGACTGAATAATGAAGTCATTAAAACAAAGTTATGAAGTACTGGGTTAAATAATTGAAGCATAGATCAATGGAACACATAGTAAAGATTGGAATGAAATGGATTCCTATTTATGGGGAAAGAAGGGATGAATATAGTGGAATATGATTTTTTGGTAATAAAAGACATGAAAAATTCAGAGAAACATGGCAAGTGAAAAGATGCAGAGCAAAATAAGCAGAACAATGAGAAGTTGGACAATGAAGGGAAACAACATTGAAAGGCATCAGAAATCTGAGCAATGCAGAGACATTCAGAGGCCTGAAGCTGAAGCAGGAAAAGAGGTAGCTAGAGGACCATTATTGTCTGACATGGCCAACTTTTTTTACTCGAGAAGCAGTGTGGCATACTGAATACTTGCAGTGGTCCTCAAGCTTTTTAAATAGGGGCCGGTTCACCGTCCCTCAGACTGTGGGAGGGCGGGACTACAGTAAAAACAAAAGCTCCCACTTTGTCTCCGCCCCTCAGCCCATTTGTCATAACCCAGTGGGCTGCATAAACATCCTCAGTGGCGTATCTGGCCTGCGGGCATAGTTTGAGAACCCCTGGATGGTGTATTGGGCTCAGTATTGGGCTCAGCTGGATTCCTGTATTTGACCTTACCTGTGTGACCCTGGGTGAGTCACAATCTCTCTGTGCCTCAGTTTACTCATAAAAAGGATTTGATAATTGTAGCTTCTCTGTCAGATTTCTGTGAGGATCAAGTGATATGCTATGCAAAACTTTTTGCAAAAAGGGTGATAATATAATTAGGTACTATTAATGCTTTTTTGTTACAAGAGAAAAATTTTTTTTGCTAGAGAAATGCTGATTTTTAAAAAAGGAGATCAAAACATTTATTTTGTAAAAAGAAAAAAATATGTTAACACACTTGTGGAAGATTAATGAGGAGATGGCTTGAGACCTATAACACTCAGATATGAAATTTTTCTTAGAAAAATGGTTAAAAGGAAGAATTTTTTTATTATGATATGTTTGAAACTGTTTAGCAAAATCATATTTTGCATCTTTGGCATTGTTGCTTTAAACAGAGATTTGAGCTGGTATTATTTAAGTTACCCACTCTGTGTTAAGATTCAGAGCACATATACACATTTTATAACCCTATTTATAACAAAAATACCTAATATCCTTCAAGAAATATATTAAGTAGAGCAAAGAGGATTTGACTGGATCTCAGTGCAGAAATACACATTTTGAAGTACTGGGTTTAGAACTGTGTTAGAGATAAATCTTTGTCGCTTTGTTGCTTTTCATTTCTTTGCCTGTGGAGGAAAGTAAAAGGGTCAGATTAGTTAAACTTTTAATATATGATTTCATTTCTATATGTTTATTGAAATCCACTGAAGTCCATAATACTCTATGTGTCAATTAAGAATATTTAAATGCCTACTACATGCCAGGCAGCCAGGCACTTTGCTAAGTGATAGCTACTTATACCTTAAAGGGATAAGGGGGCTCAGCATGTGCCCTGGCTATAGTATTATCATGCTTCCGGTCACCTAGGGGCCATGATAGAATTCTCACTCTTTTTTAACCCCATATCCAACCAGTGACAAATCCTGTGGATTCTTCCTTCCTAATGTCTTTTGTATACACTTCCTTTTTTTCTTTGACATAGCTAGGTGCCGGCATCTCAAGTCTAGATTATTTTAATAGCCACCTCATTTGTCTTCCTGCCTCAAGTCTTTCCCCCTCCAATTTATTGTCCACTGACTTATCAAAATAATCTTCCTAAAGTGCAAGTCTGATTAATCATTATCATCATCATTTTTTTGTGTGCCCAGTGCCTGGAACATTATACATGCGTAATAAATGTTTGCAGATTGGCCTCTCTCTGTGGGACACGTGCTCTGGTTCAGCACTTTACCATGTGTATATTACATATATAAAACTAATGCAAGAGGAGTTTTTGAGGGGGTTGGGGGACAGGAGACACTAGCTGCTGGAGAAATCAGGGAAGACCTCATATAAGGGAAATTGCATTTAAATGGAACTTTGTAGGAGTGAGGAAGTGTTTCCCAGAGTTGAGAGGCAGATACATGTGATGAACAGCAAGAAGTTCAGTTTGATTGAATCAAAGGGAGAAATGTGTAATCGACTGGAAAGGTTTGTTAGAATCAGATTGTGAAAAGCTTTTACAGCCAAACAGAGAAGTTTGTATTTAACTGTAGGGAGCCTATCTTTAGAGCCTCTTAGTGGTTAGTGCTTATTTCCTTTTCAAATTGTCTTGAATTAATTTATTTGTGTACATGTATATACACTTAACATGTATATATGTCTTGGTGTTAGAATATACATGACTTGAAGGCAGAAATTGTCATTGTTGTCTTGTATCTCTAGAATTTAGCATGATGCCTTGTACTTTGGGGAGAAGAGTAGAGGGATGGGGGTGGTTTGTGATTTCATTAGCATGGGGAACTTTTGGTATGGAAGCTCCATTCAGGGAATGCAGAATAGTAACCTCAATGGAAGTTGTAGTCTTAGAGTTAGTAGGGACAGTGAGATTTATGGGCTCATAGCCACCATGTGTCATAGGGAGGATGTGAATTGAAGCTTTCCTAATAGGTCCTGCATCCTCTGTTCTCTACCTGCCTTTGACTTCACCTGTGTAAGCACATGTAACACACAACATATATCATGCTACTGCAGCACACAACAAATATTGAATTGAATTTGGTAGCAAAAGAATGGTACGTGTGATTGCTATTTGATTGCAATATAACCACAGGACCTTTAACCTCTCTTGGCTCTAAATGACTGGGACTGGGGAGGTTCTGGTCTTGACATGCAGACAAAGATCTGTTAGTATAGGATAAATCAGTAGTAACAGAAATAGCCTGACTTTGAGCTGTGTGTTGAGTCAGGGAAGAGGCTATATACTTGACTGATAGTTTCTAGTGTATTCAGGTCTAAGTAAAAGTTTGGACCAGTGGTTTCTCTCCAACTTCTTAAATCCAAAGTAGTATTTATATAGAAGAGATCATTGTACCGTACTGGAAAGTGTACTGCCCTCAGGATTTAACGTTAGTATTCAAGGCTTTATTTCATTAAAAATTCAATGTAAGTTAACATTATGAAATGACTGCTTTTTTTCCCCCCAAAATTATGCTGTAGGCATAGGAGGTTGAATCAGTAAATTGAACTTTTCCTTTATCTCTCTTTTGGCTAATGGTTTCTATGGAAAACGATGGATTGATTTCTTTCTCAAATGTTGCTTTAGGGTTTAGAGACCTTATAGGTCATGTTTCAGCTCACAGCAAATTTTTATAGTTCAAATATAAATTACTATAAATGTGGATTTTGAAATGGAGTTTAAGGTTAAGTAAAGTTCCAACTTTTTAGACAATTTATAGCCACATAGGCAGTGGTGCAACAGTGATGAAGGCTGCTTAAAATGGAACATAGTAATAACACACACTCTGACCTTCTAGGGTGTGAGGTGAATAGGTGTTTTTATTAAGTACTTGTTGACTAACAGAATTAAATATTAGTTTAGTTGTTGAAAATAACGTTTCACCATAATGTTATCAAAGAACTTGTCCCCTTCAGCACCCATAGATATATAAATTTAAGACACATATGAGAGGTTATTAAGTTCAACAATCTCATTTTATAAATGAGGAACCTAAGGCCCAGGGAGATTAAGATCACAAAGATGGTACATGTCAGTGGCAAGATCTGAACCCAGGTCCTCTGACAAGAAGACCTTAGCTATTTCTACAATACCAAAATGTGTCTCCCTTGAATAAAATTATTGTGTTTAAAAATGTTTGTTGGTGAACCACAAGTAACACAAAGTCTACTTACCTTTTTTTTCGACTAACAGCCGTATACCCTACGGCAGAGACAAACAAGATGGCAAGTACCCCTGTAACCACAGCCAAGCCAATGGCAGCTTTTTGAAAAGCACTTGTCTTCAAAGTTTTATCTTCTGTTACCAAATCTGAAAAGGTTTTTTGTAGTTAGTTCATGAAATATTTGTTCCCTCTGTTCAGGGGCTCCAAGAAAGCCAGTCAGTTCTTATTTAATATTAATTATTGAAAAAATTCTATCCTAAATCTAAGCAAAATCTATTCTGTTAGAAATGATCCAGGAAAATCACCCTTTCTTTTCCTTATTATGTGCAACACACTACAGTAGCATCTTTATAGGGTTTGTATCTTGAATGGGAAAAAATAATATTTTACTGTGTAAAATAACCTGATAGTGTCTATTCAAGAGTTATATTGCTCATCTAGGAAAGATATTGCTTGATTCTTTTAAATCACCCATAGATCTCTGCCCAGACATCAGGCTAAGTACCCTAGAGTTAGGGATTTTCAGAGCTCTATTTTTCAGCAGTGAATGCAATTATAAAGCTTCTGATTCCACCTCAAAGAACCACTTTTTAATCTTGAGAAGCAACCACCAAACTTTTGGACACATGAATTTTTCAAGAGGCAGATGGATCTTTTAGAAGAGAAATTACAGAGCAGTCTACCTTTTTCTATTACTTCTGGATAGCTCAGGGCACAGACAAGGATTATTCCCTGGCTTCTTGTTTTAAAGATGCCTCCTACAAAAGTGACTCTCTCAGTTCCAATGGAACATGGAGGGATTATAAGCTTAAGGGATGTTGAAGAATCTCAGTCATCCTACAGAAGCATTAGGAAGCACAGTTGTGCTTAATTTTTTTTTTTATTAAAGTAGATTCTCTGCAGATGTACTTGGCTGCTGGTTTTATGTCTCACCTGAGTCCTGATTGAAAGTGTCCACAAGCATGTCCTGTGTAACTGTCAGAGACCCGTTGTGAGGTTCTGGTGTCACTCCCAGGAGTTTACACATGAGTGGGTAGATGTGAATGCTGTCAAAAGGCTCTGCCAGATAATTCTTCTTGAAATCAGGTCCAAATGCTCTGAAAATCGTTTTCATGTCCATATCTGCATTATCAAAACCATGATCCCCTTTGTTGACATATAGTATGAACCGCTAGGAAAGAGTCAATAGAGGTTATAATTCTATGAAGTGAAAGCATATTATCATTAATCTATGGTATTTGTGTAATATCTTGCAACTTTTGAGAGTCATAATTTCTTTGCAAATCTAAGCTACAATGATTTTTCCCTCTTTCTAGGATGGAGTTACCCAGAAACAAAATTTCCATAATTTTGGGATAGAGGGAAAAAAAGAATATGTGTTCATTTGAAAAAGCTTGAGGGGATTAGAGGAATAAAGTATGCTTCCGGTAATATGAAGACCAAGAATGACTGCTTAGGATGGCCATTGATGCTGATTATTTCAACTTTTCCCTGGTTCTTTTAACACACACACATCAGCAAGCAATCCAACTCATAATTTTCCAATAGTACTGAAGCACTGTTCATCTCTTATCATAATTAATAAATTTTTTTACCATCCAGAAAGTATAGTGTCCTATATATTGTAACAAAAAATCTGGTTTGATGAATACAGAAAGATTAGACCTATGCAATCTAAACCATGGATTATTTGATGGATATTTTTTAGTCAACTACTCAGTGGAAGGCCTCATAGATGAAACAAAAAGCAGTTTCAATATCATAACAACTCACACATAATCAACCAAAGCTTTAGGGTGGTCTTGATAATTCATAGAAAGCCAAAAAGCTACTTTGATTTGTCTTGCTTTGTGTCAGTAATATTTTTGTATTATAGAGTTGCATCTTTACTCTTCTACCTATAAACTTTTCCTGTCCTACAGTTTTGGATTATTGATTTCTCCTTGTAGTGTAGACAAATATATTCTTTCTGGAAATTATGCTGTATATATTTTGAATTAATTTTATTTGTATGTGATATTCCTGCTTGTACTCTTTCCATCTTCCAACAGAATTAAAATTCCTTGAGGGAAGAGACTATTATGGTTTTTATCTTTGTATCACTAAATGTTTAGCATTGTATCTGGCACACAGTAAACATTTAATAAATGTTTCTTATTGTTAAAAGAAACTTGAGCCCTTGTGATAAAATAGTTCAGTTTAAATATAAAAAGATTGATTTTTTAAAAAAGCTCTTGAAGGAGAAGATATTCTTTTCTATTGTTAAAGGAATTTTAAAAAATGACTTCTTAAAAACAAGACTGATTTTTGGATTGTACAATAGAACTATGATTATCCAAAACTCTCCTAATCTAAACTATCAATTAACTAGATTTTAAAAATGTATTTCACTATTTAGAGGAATAAATAACAATAAAATAAATTGGTATGGAAGATTCAAACTGAATTCAACTCGTGTCTTAAACTTTTAGATCCATGATCCATTACATGAAAATGGTTTGATGATTCTGAGGCAATGTGAAATCCACAAGGACAAAATTATTTATCCTATAGAGTAGGCAAAGAAATCAATATCTCTTTTAGAAACATTTTTTATCAAGAAGAGGTGAAGACAAAGAGCTTTTAGCCTAATTTTTAGCTAACCAGAAAATTATATTAATCAGAAAACTATATTTTATCAAGTATTTTTTGGTCAATAATCTTTACTATGTGGCACAGTGGAAAGAATACTGAATTTGGTATAAATCCAGAACATCTGGGTTTATAGTTACTTTCCGTGTAATAGATAAGACACTTCATTCTATCAGGTCTCAGTTTCTTCTCCATAAAATAAGGGAGTTAGACTAGAGGGTGTTCAAATGATCCTTCCACTTCTAAACCTCTTATTTAGAAATGAGTTGCCATTTTCCTCCAATGATTACAGTGAACAGTAGATGATATCATTCTTCTCCTGCTCATTTAGAAATGTAACATAAATATAAATATAAGTAAATATATATATATATGTATATGTATATATATATATACATATATATATACACATTATACACACATACACACACACATATATAGTCTATAAATTGCCTTAAATGAATAACAGCAACAACTATATTGCCTAAATAACTGCTAAGTATCATGGCTTCCCAGACCCAGCACATCATCAAGGATAGTATTAAAATGACTACAATTTCTGGAATTCAAAAGTGTCTTCTAGAATGTATTGTTGAACATAATGGGGCACATTCCCACCTGTACCAGCAGGCCACAGTTCTACCATTTGCCCTCTCAATCCTGACTATAGCCAGTCATCATACATATTCATAGATATCTCTAGCCCATGAAAACAGTTGCAATTTTAGCTTTACATCTAGTGGGCAAAAGTTCTCTGGGTTATCTGTGAATTAATCCTTTGTAGCACAAGGGAGATTTGAAATATTTCATTTCAGAAACCTGGTAAATATGACAACTATTTTGCAAGGGAAATTAGGTGGCTGGGTATTGAATACATAGTAAAGTAAACTTGTATTAGGAAGACCAATGTATTAGTTAAGTCCTTATAGACTTAACTTAATAGCTGTGTAACTCTAAACAAGTCATATTCCCTTTTGGCCTCAGTTTCCTTATCTGTAAAATAAGAAAAATCAGAACACTTCTGCTTCAAGGTTTTTGGGAGGCTCAAATGAGATGCTATAATTAAATGCTTTACAAGCCATATAACACTATATAACACTATATAAGCTGTTACTACTGAGGATGGCAGCTTTTAGAATCATAGATATAGGGATAGGGAAGGATTCCAGAGATCATTTAAGTCCAACCCCCCTTCATGTTACAAATAAGAGGAGTGAGGTCCAGATAATCATATTTATATATAGTCATTATACAAACATACATAATGATATATATATATATATATATATATATACATATATATATATATATCAGCAAATTTTGACTTTATATTTTTGTTTGAACATTGCTCTGTTCATATGTTTATTTCTGGCATAAATTATCAGGAGGGAACTCTGATGTGGTGATAAAGGGTAAGGAAGATCTGAATCCAAGCCTTGTCTCTGACATATATGGATTAGGTGACCATTACTCAATCAACAATAGTGCTTACTATGTGCCAGGTAAGATAACATTATATACTATGATGAAATAATCTATGGTCAAAGAAATTTACATTTTCTTTAGGAAAATAATCTCTGTCTGTCTATCTATCTATCTATCTATCTATCTATCTATCTATCTATCTATCTATCTATCTACCTACCTACCTACCTACCTACCTACCTACCTATATCATTGGCAAACCATATGATATATAGATAGAGGTTGTTTCCTAGGTTGCTTCTCCCATTGTAGAATAAATTCTTTTATATCAAGAACTCATTCTTGGTCATGTTTGTGCCTAACAGATAATAGCTTGTTAAAAATTTTAAAATTGAGTTCAATTTATCTTCAAACTCACATATGTTAGAACTTACCCCATTAACACTATAGCCAGGATCACCATAAAGCAAGATGGGTAGAATTCGGCTGTGTTGGCAAAATGGAAATGCTCTGGAAACTCATCTTTCTTATATACATTTAAGTGAGGATGTGCATTTTTTAATGCATTGTAAATGTCTTCCTCTTTCCCTGGCTTGGGAAGAATCATACCAAAAACCACCATAATCCAGTATATCAAATTTCACCAAGTCTTTGAATTTAATGAAGTTTGACAGCAAGATCTCTGTGACATTAGGCTTCTTCTTCACTGTGGTCATTCCATGATCTGATGTAATAATGACATTGAGATTGTCCTTTAAGCCGTTCTTTTCAATGGCTTCTACTAGGTAACCAATAGTCCTATCAATTTGCTGAATAATAATTCTTCTGTTTTCTGTTTCAGGGCCTTTTTTATGTCCAACATTGTCAGGTTCTCCATAGTAAAGGGTTACAAAATCAAAATTCTCCTTGGTGAACCAGTTCATGACAATGTCAATATTTTCCCTCCATTCAGTCTCATTGGAATCAGGATGGGAAATGGACTCCAAAAGAGATCTGTTCACAGCCTCTCCACTGTAGTTTGCACCTCCCCCGGAAAGTGGAATGAAGCAGTTTTCCTTCCCTAAAATCAGAAGAGATGATTTTGAACATAATTTGAGAGGAGCATTTTAAATGACATTCAAAAGAAGCAAAAATATATGTTATTGGCTCTTCACTATAAATTTGCTTAGTATACAGGGCGTCTTTAGGAACATCCTTTGGAATGATGTCTACAACAGGACACATAGACAAGTTATAGATGGAATGTGACTTTATAATCCTTCTATTTTAAAACTCTCCCTAGGCTATTTATACCATATACATTGCAAGAGTTTGGTTGGTCTTCTGCCTAACTAAGCCATGAGAGCTTACTTTATTGAAGTATTTCTTAGGTTTCACAAAGTTTTCATGTGGGAAGTATCCTGAATAGATCCTCTCATTATTCTTCTTGCTTCTAGGTAAAACTGTATCTAACCCATGATAGAGAGGATTCTGTCCTATTTTTTAATGATACTTCTATTTCCTCCAGTCATTCATTCTTGTTTCTTGTAGCATTGCCACAATGATCTTTCTTATAAAGATGCTGAACTTAGATGTCTATGATTCCTTTTCTGTATCAGAATACAACCTTGTATTAAACTCATTGAGAGCATGTATTATGGCCATATTTGGCTTTCTTTGGCTCTTTTGATTAAAAATAATAATGACAAATGTAGCTTCAGAATGATAGAACTTTGAAATTGACACCTTAATCTAAGTGCCTACATTCGTCATTAGAAGAGAACTAGAATTGTTGCTATTACTTTCTGTAAGCATGGGAAAAAACTGACACGGCAGTCAGCAAGCAGCCTCAGAGTCGTCAGTAAACAATTATAAAGGACCTACTATGATGCCAGGAATTATGCTAAATTCTGGGGATACAAAGAAAGGGGGTGGGGAAAGTCCCTACTCTTAAGGAGTTAACAGTTCTAATAGGAAAGTCAACATTCAAACAACTATGTACAAAAAGAAATGAACAGGATAAGATGGAGGTGGTCTCAGAGGGAAAGCATTGAGATAAGATCTCTTTCAGATGGTGGGATTTTTTGCTGATACTTGAAGACAGAGAAGCCAGGAGGCAGAGATAAGGAGGGAAGAGTTCTGAGTGTGAGTGATAGCCAGTGAAAATTCCCAAAACTGGAAGATGTCAGGAAAACTTGGGTTTAAATCCTTTCCACTGGTTATGTAATTCTGGATAAGCCTAACTTAATCTCTCAATGTCCCAAATAAACTCTCTTAAGATGCTAAAGTTACAGAGAAGGTCTTGATCCATATGGGTCAAAGGAGTTTCTTCTTCTGGGGCACCCTATGCTAATGAAATGTTCCATCTTGTCTAAAAAAAAAACAACAAAAAAACTAATTAAATATAACTTGATTTTCAATGATAAACAAAGACACATCACAAGTTTCTTCCATGATATACACTGATCATTCCAATAAATAATTTAAACAATCACATCCATTCCTTTTTTTTTTTTTTTTTTTTTTTTTTTTTTGCTATATTATTAGTTTGAAGAGGCAGTGTGGTATAATGAGAATGGATAAAGGGATGGTTTTGAAGTCAGGAAAATCTAGGTTGAAGCTGTGGAACAATAGGCAAGTCATGTAACCAACCTATCAATGCTCCTAGTAATACTCTAAGATTTCCAGTTAAGGATAAGTTGCTGATCTATGCCAGTGAAACACATATCTATATCACAAGTACCTTACATTGTTGATTTAAATCACAGGTCTGTCATTCCTTTCTCCCTCTAAAAATAACTTGAAGGACATAGGGTTTTTGCAACATTTTCTACATCATTTTAGATTTGAAAATGTTGAAAAATATTCTCAAACCAAAAGCATTAATTAGGCTGAGAGTGGGAGGGAATAAGAATGTTATCTTTGTCTGGGAAATTGGAAAAACAGAGGGAATTGTGTAGTTGAAGGAGTTGGTATTTGAAAATTTAGCCAATAAGTAAAAGTGAAAAACTGTATGTACACTTATAATCAATTTTTTACTTGTTCTGAGGAAAGGCAAGGAAAACAGATAAGAAGTTATTTGTGCCCATTGCCTTAGTTGAGTTGATTTTTTGTGTACTAGTGAGAGATAATTTGCTTCCAAAATGTCAAAAAATATGAAGATTACACTATATACTAATATAGCGAACTTTGATATAAATTTACTTTCCTGGGAAGATGAAGACACTGACTATGACAATAACTACTACTAGTAGTCTTCCTCTTTTCCTTGTTTTATTCCTTTTCTTTTTCTACTCTTCCTCCTCTTCCCTTTTATTCCTCTTTTCCCCTGCCATTCGATTTCTTCTCTTACTACTCTTCCCTTCTTTCTTTTTTTTACTGCTATTTTAAAATGAGAGTTGCTGACTTTTGCTTCTAAGCTCTAGAATTCTTTTCTGATAGTCAAATTGTTCAGAACAAACATGTTAATAGGATCTCTAATTTTTTTTCTTTTTTTTTTCTTTGTCTACCTCTCCTTTTCAGGGATCAGTGGCACTATCTCCAAAACCTGCATTTTTAAAAAGTGAGACATAAGAACAGCTTGATAATTTGGAAGTAAGGCTGAGAGGTTAAATAACTTGTTAAGGATTACACAGTTTATAAGTGTCTGAAGAAGAATTTGAACTTGGATCCCTTCAGCCTTCAAGGCCAGTTTTCCTTCCACCACATCTAGTAACTCCTCTTTCTGGACTGTTTGGCTCCATTTCAGTCTTCTCAAATTGAATGGGCAGTAGTGAATCTAAAGGATTGATTCCAAGATTTTTTTTAAATAGAGGTCAGCTCATTATTTTTAGTGACTTTATTATTCATAATAAGGAGAGGACTTTGGCCAACATTAGATGCATTATATAGGCATTAACAGTCTTCCAGCTGAAACTGTTGGCACCTTTTGCTTCCTGCTTCACTGAGTTAAGATGGGATTTTCTTGGAGATTTGATTAGTACTAGGAAATGACAATTTGGCTGTCAGACTTCACACATGATTCAAATCCCCCCTTGGTAGTAACTTAATGCCATACTACTACTGATACTTATCAGCTGTGATTCTATTACTTAGCTTATTCCTTCTGCCCTTTTCCCCTATTAAAATTCCATATAAATCTTTTGGACACAGGCGAAATATTCCTTTATGTTTTTATGGCTTCTGAATCTTATAGCCATGGCTGGATGAGTTTCTCTAAGGATCAGGAATTTAGAACTTTGTGAAATATCCCTACCATTCATCAAATTCTTTTCATTGTGCCTTCATTTAAAGTTTGGGCCTGCTCCAAATGAAATGCTCTCATTCTTTGTACCTGACCATTAGTAAGGTCTTGCCAGAGCATAGATTCACTTGTGTGCTGTAAATGATGGGATGTCCACTCCTAAAGGCAGTCAGAGAACTTAATCATTATTTAAACTTCATCTACCAAAGGCCCATCAATTACTATGCATCTTTATAGATTCCTGTAACATTAGTCTTATTGAGGGAAAACATTTCAACCATATTAAAGTTTACTGCATCAGTCTCACAAAACTCATCTGGAATAGACTGTGAAGGGATGGATTCCTGAGATAGAGATGATGTAAACTACTTTAGCCCAGGCATGGAGGAGACTTGCCTGACAATGTGGACAGGCTCTCAAGAGCCAAATTGGGGCACACAGGATAATTTTTCTTAGGAGATTGACCTATAGCCATTAGTTGACACTAATTGCAGCAGATTTTTCTTTCACTCCTAAGTGAACTAGCTGTCTGCCCTCTGTGGCAGAGTCCTTAGACAGTTGAGCGAGATGCAACAATTTGACATTCACCTGCCAAATGAATGGCAAGTCATCAATCCATTCTTCTCCTACTAGATACTCTTTCTGCACAGCTACTTATAAATTCAGAAAACAGAAGAAAGTTCAGCATATGAATGATGTACAGAAGGAAAAAACACACCGGAGCTTCTCAAATGACAAGTAAGACAAATACCAAGAATAAGACAAACGAGAGAGAAGGAATAATGCCAGAATAAAAGAACAGAGAGACCAAAGGATTTAAATAGTAAATTAAGGAGAAATATTCAAGTCCCACGAAAAAGTCCAGAGGATTAAAGAAAGTTATAGCTGGAACATGCTATAAATCTTTTGTCCCAGCAACTCATTTTATATGTAAGGAAATGGAGACAGAAAGAGGCAAAATATCTCACTTTGAGATCACATAGTTTGCCAGAGAGGTAGAGACAAGAACAGAATCTGGTTTCTTTGACTTATGATCTGGTTTTCATTCTACCTTAGTGACATCTCTCCTAGATAATATCTTCCTTCTTTGCTGTGATCCTGCTACTTTGGGGCAGGCCTTTATGCTTGGTCTTTCTATCTCAGGACTCAACCTACTTCTTCAATTCACCTGCTAAAGTGATCTTAACTCAGGTCTCATGATGTCATTCACATATTCAGCAAAATCCACTTTTGACTTTTTAAGCTTAATCTTCATAATCTGGGACCCTTCCTACCTTTCCAGTTTTCTTACACCTTACTCCATGAATGTGCTCAAGGATTTAGGGACACTGGCTTCCTTACTGTTCTTTGCACAAGACAATCCATATTTTATCTCTGTACTTTTTCATCAGCTATCCCTTGCTTCTGAAATTTTCTCCCTTATCTCTCTGTCTTCTTTCAAGTCTCAGTTAAACTCTTCTACAAGAAGGCTTTCCCTATCCCCCTCAATGCTAGTGACTTCCCCCTGAGATATATCTATGACTTATCCTGCATATATCTTTTTTTACATAGTTGTTTGTATGTTCTCTGCCCCTTCTCTATTAGATTGTGAGCTCCTTAAAGGCAAGGACAATTTTTTTTTCTATTCTCTTTATACTCAGAGCTTTCCATAGTGCCTAGCATATAGGAGGCACTAAACTAATGCTTGTTGACTTCGTATTCTTTCTATTGTCATGCAATATTTAAAACTTTGGCACTGTTTCAAGGTGCAACTTAATTTATTTGAAGATAATGCTTGTCTTTTAGGTCCAAAAATAAAGTGAAAAGGTGCAAGAAGGGGGAATCCAACAGTGAGATAAGAGAGATTCATCTTTGGGATTTGGAACCCTCTTTAGTCTTTACAAATGTTAGTTGTCTGAGGTTGATTCTGAGGTTGATCAGAGCTACCAGAATTTCTTGTAGGATAATCAAAATTCTAATCTTGTAACTGTTAGCGAAGTGACAAGATTTTAGATCATTAGTGACTGAGAAAAGCCTGCCTAACTCTGATTTCTTTCTTTTCTAGGACACAGGTGAGTAACTACTTGGGTATCCTTTTAGAGTATTATCATTCATGTGACAAGTCCTAAATTTTCCTCCTGAGCTGGAAGTCTTTTAGCTTCAAAGCTAAGAACTTTTCTTCATGAAGTTTAAATTATGTGTTTACGTTAAGAAGGAAAAATTATCTGTATTTATATATGTATATATGTGTATGTATGTATACAAATATATATATATATGTGTGTATGCATCTATATGTAGTTGATCCATCATTTTCTAAGAGGACCGATGACATCATGGGGGTGATGTCTTGACTTGCTTGTGAATTGGATTCAATGCCAGTTTTAACCTCTAGTGTGGCCATTGCAATAATTTCCTCTACCCATTTTGCCAGAGGAAGTCTTCATATGCTTGGGGTAGAATCCCTCCAACTCATTGATGGGTTTGAGTTGTTTTGGTTACTCTGGACCTGTTTTGATCCATCTGCCAAGATAGTTTTACTGGGGTGTGGCTGTGGTATATGTTGTCATAGTTGCCATTCGATATTTATTCTCCAGGAGGAACAGTGATACCAAAAGGCTGCTATTTTGACTTGCTCTTGAATTGGATAAAAATAAGGCCAGCCATTCAAAGTTGTCAGTCTCTCTCCTTCAGTCATAGAAGTCCATGGACAAGACAAAGGCTGATGTAACTGGTAATGGCCTTGGAGGTGGTAGGTGATCTCGACTCTTCTAAATTAAAGTTTTTCCTAGATCTATTTGGCTAAGGCCAGGCCCATTCAATGACTAAGGGCTAGGTAAGAGTTGAGATAAAAGATAGATCAATTGACCATCATAAAGATATCTGGGAAAGGAAGACCCTTCAGAGTTTCTGTCCAGAATAGAAAACAATTGCTATTTACACTCATCAAAATCTAAATAATAACCTACAGAGATTTGAATTGGGGTTTTTGTTGGCCATTCAATGAAAGCCAATTTGATTTGGTTTTAAGGTCAAGTAGGTTGTTGTCTTGGAGATGGGGAAGATATAGGAGGGAGGGAGGAAGAAAAATTTGGAACACAAAATC
Organism: Sminthopsis crassicaudata; assembly: GCF_048593235.1. NCBI lineage: Eukaryota > Metazoa > Chordata > Mammalia > Dasyuromorphia > Dasyuridae > Sminthopsis > Sminthopsis crassicaudata. Next base: position 423,275,612 of record NC_133617.1, read on the forward strand.
TTAGAAAAATGAATGTTGAAAACTATCTTTACATGTATTTGGAAAAATAAGATATTATTGAAAATGTAAAAAAAATTGAGGCAAAAAATAGTCAAGTATAGCTATTAAAACCACAAGGGACTTAAAATAAAGCCTATCTTGGGTTCAGCTAGTTGGCACAATGGAAAGAGCATCAGCCCTGCAGTCAGGAAGATCTGAGTTCAAATCTGTCCTTAGACACTTGATAATTACTAACTGTATGACTCTAAGGAAATTCACTTAATCCCAAATGGCTTGGATGGAGAAAGCCTGTCTTTTCAGAGCTGTATTTCAAAAAATAACAAAATGGAAATTGGTGGGAGAAAAAGTGAATTGTCCCAACTTTTGGGGAAAAAAAACAGTCATAAAAAAATAAAAATGAAGAAGGAAAGAAAAAAAAGGGGAGGTGGAGGAGTAGGAGAAGGAAAATGAAGAAGGAGAAAGGAGGAGAAGGAGAAGAAGAAGGGGAAGACAATGACAAAGCAGCAGATGAAGCAGCAGCATTCCCCAGCATCTGCTGGAATTGGCATGCTGGGTCCCCAAAGGGCAAGTCCTACTATTCTAATGGTAATGACAGTTAGTACAAAATAATCTTCAGAGAATCTGGCTCACTTCTTCCCACAAATAAACATAGATGTAGGGGAGGAATAAGCTTAAACTTAGATCATAATAATAGTGAGGCACATAGCTACATATGATAGCAACAGGTAAGAGTTGAATAATAGGTGGACACCAAAGGTGATTGAACAGCCCTGAAAAGGGCTCAACAATAAAAAATGGAAGTTTTCCTATTGGGGGTAACATAATTCAATTCAGAGAATGTTCTAGTTCTCACCCAAAAAGAAATTCCTTAGAGTTCCTAAAGTATACCTCACACCATAGGTAATAGTCCTTCCTGAACACCCCATACACCTTAAGCCAACTAGATGTAGGTGTTGAAGATACAAAGATGAAAAATTATACAGTATAGGACTCTTTCCTTAATGGTGAAGATGAATGCTCTAGCCTGGGTGAGTACTGGAGCAGAGTGGTGAGAGGTGAGAACTTAAGTTCTCAGCTAGTCCCCCTTTGGGGACTCTTTTAAGCTAGATTTTCTTATTTGGATTCTTTAAGGCTAGTTCCCTCTGAGTCTTCCTTTGACGCCTTTTAGGGTCAGTTTTCTCTGGGGACTCATCAAGCTTTGAAAATTCTTTAGGACTCTTCAAGTGGTGAATTGCTTGAAGAAACTCGTGACTTCTAACTTCAAGAGAGAAGATGAAAGAAGACAACTCCACTTCGGGTTATTGAAGGAAAACGCTTGGGGAAAACATGAGTGGAGTGAGCAGTCTCCATCATTGTCCCTATTCCTAGCTTGATAGTTCAGGATCTTTGGGGAGTTTCTTCTTGGGTGAGAACTAGGACACTCTCTGAATTGAATTACCTTGCTCCTAATGGGAGAACTCTTCCATTTTATACTATCTAGTATATATTCTCCTTTGCATACCTGCTTTGATTACTGTTGTGCTACTATTTGGATAGATGGGCTTCTTTGCTCTTTGCTTTGTATCTCATTGTGGAACTGGTATTACATAGGAAAAAAGTCCGACCTTGGACATATCTCCCCTCTCCCAAATGACAAAGTGATCAGAAGTTAGATAAGATCTGCTCATAATAATATTTAAGGGATCAGATATAATTCTAGCCTGGTACTCCCTCTCTCTGAAGAGAACAGAATGGTCACTCACCCCAACCTTCTGCTTCCCTTCCTGGTGGGGATGAAAGTCTCCTTTGGAGAAAGGATCGGGGGCAGGGGGGGAAGAGCCTAGAGATGTCTATTCTGCTCCCCTTCGAGCCATACACAAGGACAATATCCTTGTTGCACATAGATCCTTACTGCATATGTAGGACCCACATTCTACCATCTTTCCATACATGTACAAATATAATATACACACATATATGTACACATGTGAGGCTAAGGATATTTAATAAAGCCTAACAATCATCTATCTACCTGCACACATATGTATAATATATATACATATATTAAATATATATACATACATATTACAAATATACATATTTTTCTCTCCCCCCAACTCCCACCTAGAGTCTAAAAGCCACAGAGCACTTTGAGGGCATTTTATTCATATTTATAGTTCCTTCATTAGCTAGGGCAGTGCCTTGTATATATTTGTTGATTTTACATAAAATAAATTGGTTTTAGAATATTTGAGTCATATTGAAGTCTGGCCTTTGGGTCTACTAAAAGAAAAGATCAGTGATATAAGGCAAGACTTACTAGATTATTTCTCAAAACTAGAACTTATTCCTTGCATCATGGGCCAAAATGGAGTCAATCCCAAGGGAACAGGGCTATATGGTCATCATACTGTTAATGGAGTGTCCTCAGCAGGCTGCTCCCTCAATTATACATAAGAAGTGAGGTCTCTGAGAGTTCTAAAGACTTGAACAGTACCTGCCTCTGGGCTGTGATCCAGAGAGGCAGCACACCATTGTCCCACCACTCCGACTTTTTCTGCGTGTCTTTGAAGGTGTACTTCCACAGTGTTTCTGTGTTAAACATCATGTTGTGAATGACTCCATGATCTTCAATCCATCGACCTGGTGAGCAAAGAAGTAAAAATATTGGAATGCTGCAAAGAAGGATGATGGATGAATATACATCGTGGTTGTAAGATTGCAGGGAATTAAGAAGCCTTTCTGATTGCATAAAGGCTAGCTAGCAGTCAAGCAGCAAGTATTTATTAAGCACCTACTATGTGCTAGGCATTATGCTAAATACAGGGGATGCAAAAGCAAATCTTCCCTAGACATAGGAAGCTTTCTTTTAGTTCAGGAAGTCTTAACCTGGAATCCACTAAACCACATAGAGTCTAGGGAAAGATTTCAGTGGGTCTGAAAACTTGGAATAGGAAAAAAAATTCAATCTTTATTTTCACTAATTTCTAACTGAAATTCATCATTTCCTTCACATGTGTGAAAATATTCTGAAAAGGGACCTGTAGGTCTCACTAGATTCCCATGGGGTCCATGGCACACAAAAAAGTTAAGAACATCTACTTTAGACCTTAATATTTTGTGGATAGCAGAATTATTTATACTCAATCTGTCTTTCATATTGCCCATTTTTGGTCTTTTTTTTTTAACAACACTTTATATACAAAACATCTATATATAGGGGTTAGGGGAAAAAGTGAGATGTTTCTTGTCATCAAAGAATGTGTTTTATATTGGGTGGGTATTACATGTCCATAGATAAGTAAATGCAAGATATAGATACACATATATGCATATATGAAATATAAAGTAATTTGGAGGACAATCACTAACAAATAGAAGAGTCAGGAAAGGCCTCTAGAGGGAAGTGGCATGTAAACTGAGGCCTGAAGGGAACTAAGGGTTTGCATGAGATGTAGGCATATTCTCAAGCCTGTAGAAAGATATGGAGTTAGAAGATAGTGTATACATGGAAGAAGAAGTAGTATGATTTGGCTGGAATGGATGGAATGCTGGGCCTGGAGTCAGAAAGACTTATCTTCTTGAATTCAAGTCCAGCTTCAGACACTTACTAGCTGTGTGACCCTGGCCAAGTCACTTAACCCTCCTTACCTCAGTTTTCTCATCTGTAAAAATTAGCTGGAAAAGGAAAAGGAAAACCATTTCAGTATCTTTGCCAAGAAAACACTAAATGGAATTATGGGGAGTCAGATATGATTGAATGACAAGTAGCTCTTTAGTAAAATAGAAACAAATAAACTCCTTCCATGCTTAAAGCTTTTCATAATTTGGACCTAAAATGCCTTTTTAGCTTTAGTATATATTATTTTATTTCTTGCTATAATTTCCTATGATCTGGTCAAAGTGGGCTTTTTGCTTTTCTTCTCACATAGTACTTCATTTCTTTTCTCTCTGGTTGTCCTCTAGACTTGGAATTCACTCTCTCCTCATTTCAACTCCATTGATTCCCTAGTCTCCTTCAGCACTCAGCTCAAGCCCTATCAACTCCTTTAAGCCTTTTGTGATCTTCACTAGTTATTTGTGTTCTTCTGCTTGTATATATGCATGTTTTCTTCTCAGAAAAAATGTAAACTTTGTAAGAGCAAGGACCATTTTACTTTTGTTTTTGTATTTCCATCACTTAGAACAGTGCCTGGTATATAACATGTTTATTGATAATAAATAAATTAATTCTTTGAAAATACATGTTTATTGATAACAATTAACTAATTCTTTGAAAAAAACAACAATAAACCATCCAAAAATGACAGATTCTGAAAAATAATTTTAAAAGGAATTTTAGGTTATATACAGTTTTTGGAAATCTGCCTTTTTGTTAATTTAAAAAATTCTGTCTGAAGAAAAGTTTTTATTTCTTGTTTTTCAAGATTACATTTCATTTGCAGCAAGTAATATCTCCATCTTTTGATGTTTTAGAAAATAGATACCACATTTATTTTAAATTGTTACTAAAATCCTATGACTAACAGCAGATGATGTAATAAGTTTGGCTCTACTGTTTCTCCTTTATTTGCTCAGATTCATAGCATCAGTCATGAAATATGAGTTTACATATCATCACCTTGGTTCAACCAGAAAATAACCAAGGGCCAACAACACATCCAGCCCCAAAGGACCTGGGAGAACTTCTCTGGATGAACAATTTAGACCTTAGAAACAGATTTCTAGTTCTCTTAGTACAAATGTAGGTACAAGTGTGGACATATCCTCCAATTGTCTTCAACCTTTCCCCTCCAATTCAGTCTTTCAAACTAGCTCACTTTTTGTTGTTATTTTTTGCCCTATGATGAATCCCAATTTGATGACAAATTAGCTTTATGAACGAGTGCTTTGTTTTTTTTCTGAGCCAATGTGCCCATCATCTATGAAGCAAAGATGTTGTATTAAATTATCTCTAAGGGCCTTTCCCTTAGACTCTATGACTTCCCCCCTTTCCTTTTCAGATGGCAAAATAAATTGAGTGTGGTATAGGGATTATAGGGTTGGGCTTGCAACTGGGAAGACCCATGTTCCAAGTCTGCCTTTGACACTCTGTGACCATGAATCAGTCACTTAGTCTGTTAATTTTTTGGCAACTTTATTATGTTACATATGTAATATTGGTGGAATGAGTCTTTAAACTGGGAGTTCCTTCCACTGAATAAATAATTAATTAAAGTAGCACCTTTAAGAATCTCCCAATCCCTTATTCTGAGTAGACAAATGACTATTTTCAAATGACTAGTTGCTAGGACCTTGGGACAGGAGTTTTTGCTTCTAGAACCCTCTATCTCTGTCTGTCTGTCTCCCTCTCCCTTTCCCTTTCCCTCTCCCTCTCTCTTCCCATCTCTCTCTCTCTCTCTCTCTCTCTCTCTCTCTCTCCCCCTTCTCTCTCTCTCTCTCTCTCTCTCTCTCTCTCTCTCTCTCCCCCTTCTCTCTCTCTCTCTCTCTCTCTGTCTCTCTCTCTCTCTCTCTCTCTCTCTCTCTCTCTCTCTCTCTCTCTGTCTCTCTCTCTCTCCCCCCCCCTTCTCTCTCTCTCTCTCTCTCTCTCTCTCTCTCTCTCTCTCTCTCTCTCTCTCTCTCTCTCTCTCTCTCTCTCTCTCTCTCTCTCCCCTTCCTTCTCTCTCTCTCTCCCCTTCCCCCCCCTCTCCCCTTCCCTCTCTCTCTCTTTCTTCTTCTCTCTCTCTCTCTCTCTCTCTCTCTCTCTCTCTCTCTCTCTCTCTCTCTCTCTCTCTCCCCCCTTCCTTCTCTCTCTCTCTCCCCCCTTCCTTCTCTCTCTCTCTCCCCTTCCCCCCTCTCTCTCCCCTTCTCTCTCTCTCTCTCTCTCTCTCTCTCTCTCTCTCTCTCTCTCTCTCTCTCTCTCTCTCTCTCTCTCTCTCTCTCTCTCCCCTTTCTCTCTCTCTCTCCCCCCTTTCTTTCTCTCTCTCTCTCCCCTTCCCTCTCCCCCCCCCCTCTCTCTCTCTCTCTCTCTTCTTACCTCTCTCCTATTAGCTCTCTCTCTCTCCTCCATCTCCTCTCTCCTATTAATCTTTTAGAAAAATATTGTGATCTTAATCCTTCAACAAATATGTATTATATCTATATCTAATTTATATTTACGTCTATACCTACTTCTCTACAGTGAACTCAATCTCATGCAATTTGTTATAAGGGAGGGCTTTTACTTGGAGGTTAAAGGTTGGTGAGTTAGTGGGTAGTGTTATCTATGCCAAAAGGAAAAAAAAGCAAAAATAAAACATTTTTTAAAAACACACAGGAAAACACAATGAAGTGCAGAGGGGATGCAAAATAACTTTTGTTACCATCTTCTTTCTTTAAAAGCAGCCTCAGATTCCTGCTATCTCCATTATTCTCTGTGGCTGTAGTGAATAAGCCTGATCAGGGTGAGTGGCTACAGAGAGCTTTGAAGGGAGGAGGATGGGGTCAGAAATCACAGGGAGATAGAGTCTCTAAGTGCACAGATTTTTCTGTCATCTTAAATGCCTGTCAAATGGAGACTGTGAGGTTAAGTGCCAACAAGGATTACTATGATGAGAGGGTTTAGGGAAGGCTATTTCATCTAAAATATATTTATATAACTACTCATTTGTCAAGGGATTAAATGTCTATACTGACTTTGCCTGAAAAGTGTGAAATCTGTAGCTCATCAGCCTCAAGGGTAAAAAGCCTGAAGGTAGGTGTCCAGCAGCTATCTAAGAAGAACATCTTCCTTCTTATCTGTCTGTCTTTCTGATCTATGTCAGAGTTAGAATACAGTACAGGCTTGGATGTTTTTGCTTCCTGCTTTTTTATAGTCCTATAGGACTGGAGGGACCTTGGGATCCCAGTCTATACTTAGTCAGATTTGGCCTTGTGTGTGAGGAAAGAGCTCAAGATTTGGAGTCAGAAGATCTGGCATTGTTTGCACTACTCACTATTGCACCCAGCAGGATCTGACCATGCTACTCAGTAAACTCCAGCGACTCCCTATTATCTCTAGAGCAAATATAAATTTCCCGGTTTGGTATTTAAAGCCCTTCACATCCTGGTTTTAAACTATCTTTCCAGACTTATGACATAGTACTTTCCTTCAAATACTCTTCAGTCGGAGCAGTTTTCTTTCTGCTCCTCTTATGAGGGGCCACTCCATTTCCCATCTTTATTGGCTGCTCTTTGTGTCAGCAATGCACTCTGTTCTCCTCCTTGGCTCTTAGAATTCCTAATCTCTTTTAAGACTCACCTTATGTCACCTTCTACATGAGGCCTTTCCTGATGCTCACAGATGGTAGCTCTCATCTCGCATCACTTAGTATCTTTTTTTTGCATATATCCATATCTTTCTCCCAGAAAAAGACTATGGGTTCCTTTAGGGCAGATGTTGCTCCTTTTTTTTGCATTCTTAGCTCCTTAGGTACATAACAGAAGCTTAATAAATGCTTGATGAATGATTAGTTGATGCTCAAACTCTCCTAAATTAAGACATGTGTGACTATGGCCAAATAATTTAGCCTCTCCTGCTTCATTTCCTCATCTGTAAAATTAAGGTGTTGCATTAATTGGCTTCAGGTGTGTTAGGTATTTATCTTCACAGAGCCTCCCTCAGTCTTTTTTTTCATTTGTAAGTAAGGGGGATTGACTGGATGATTTTTTAAGGTTCCTGCTGGGTCTAACACCTTGTGATTTAGGGAAATAAAAATGAATAAGGCCTATGAAGAAGTGACCTTAGATACAGTTTGGCTTATGATTGTTAGGAATATTGATTGATACTTTATGGAAAGTAAGAGATTGTAGCAGGAATAATATAGCTAGAATAATGTAGTTTTTTTAGATGAAAAGATTGAGCCCCATTGACCTGAGGTCACTTCTTCAGGTTCACACAAAGGGGGCTCTAGGTGAAACTTGAACCCAGGTTTCCTGATGTATGACAATATGCTATTACTGAATCCCCATGCCTGCTCTTAGGCCACCTGGCAGGTCGTGATGCATGTAGGGACTATTGCAGTTTCCTTTTCTTTATCATGATGTTTGTGCAGTTTATTCCTTAGAGAATAAGCAGGAAAATCTTTTATCCTAATAGCATCTTTGAGCTTCTCTCTCTCTCTCCCTCCCAAGGCCTAAGGCAAGCCCTATGATATGAATTCTGTTAAGTGACATGAGTATTAACCCAGAGGCTGAACAGAAAAGAAGGTTTCATGGAGCAAATTGGATGATTCTTTAAAATTGCTGACATCCCTTTTGATTGTCCTACTTTCCTCTAGGGTGCTAGATCTTAAGTCACTTTGAGTTTCTGCTCCTGAGATTTAAGCCCCCCCTTTTTTTTTTTCTAGAGGAGAGAGTGCAGGGCAGTCTTGGACAGGTATCAGAGGCATAGATAATCCTATCACACACCTGTCAGGTCATATATGATCCTGAGTGACTGTGCCTCTCACCCTTGGGGTAATCTTCTGTATGGTTGTTGACAGCAAAGGAGGGAAGTGGGTAAGGGAATATAAAAATACAATTTTTCTATAGTATTTAAAAAATCCTTTTCTTGTATTTATTATTTGCTTCATCTTCTAATAGCTGATGGTTGTGATGCACTGAAAATGTAAAAAAATCTCTTAGGAGTACTGTGAGGATGTTGTCTGAGGGTACCATAAAATGGAAACAGAATAATCTACTAGAAACAACTGGGCAACATGGGGCTTTTTTTTTTTAAAGCAATGAAGCCCCAGAAAGAGTTGTGGGTCTAACAGGAAAGGCATTTCCAGCTAGAGTACAGATATGTATTAAATGTTTTATTATGATTATAAGCTTCTTAAAAGTTCTTAACTAGGAGCTAGTGAGATTTTTTAAAGTTGTTATTTTGATGACTACTTTAGTATAATTGGTTTCTTTTGTAATCTTATGCATTTAATTTTATTCATTTAACAGTGTTATTTGGAAGAATGCAGAGACTTTGTCTGGCTGCCAAATACATAATAATAATAATAATGTAGTTAATATAGTTAATCTAGATTTAGATTAGTTAATATCTAGAAGTTAATGTATTTGTATTCTTATCTTGGACTTTGCACCGACTGTGTGACCTTTAACTTCTCTGAGTATTTGTTTCTTCAGTATAAAGTAGGGACTATGAAGTTTATTTCACATACTTTATAGCATTAGTAAATAGGGACAAGACCTGGTAGAGAACTGGTAGAGAACTCCCTTGTGAAAAAATTTTCTCTATCATCTTTTTTCTTTTTCTTTCACTCTTTTTTCTTTCTTTCTTTTTTTTTTTTTTTTTTTGCATTGTAATTGGGATTAAGTGACTTGTGCAGGATCACATAGCTAGTAATTATTAACTGTCTGAGACTGAATTTGAACTCAGATTCACTATCCATTCTGCCACTTAGTTGCCTTTTTTCCCTTAAGAGTCTTGGAAAACTTCCTATGGCATTGTGATGACAAGCCATTTGCAGCCAGTATTTGTCAAAAGTAGAATTTGAACCCAGGTTTTCCTGGGTCACTTTAAGATTAAGAGCATTATAGAAACAAGATATTTTGTAACCTTTCAGACTGATGGTGTGCTTTGTGAGTAAAAACCAGAATGAAACCAAAACAATTGAAATCTATAGGATTATTACCCTTGAAATACAAAATGAGACTTTTAGTGACAGTGATCATGATAATAATTACTACACTTATTTAGATAGTATACTATGGTTTTAAAAATGCTTCCCTGTGAGGCAGGCCATGAAAGTGTGACTCTCCTAACTTTACAGGTGAGGAAATGGAGGCATGGAAGAGGATTTAAGTGAATCATCTTCGATCTTACAAGTGAGTATTATAGCTGGAATTCATGTCTAATGTTTTGTGTGTCAAGGGACTTCATTGGCAGTTTGCGAGATTCTTCTCTTCTTCTTTCTTCTTCCTTCTTCTTCTTCTTCTTTTTCTTCTTCTTCTTCTTCTTCCTTCCTTTCTTCTTCTTCTTCTTCTTCTCTTCTTCTTCTTCTTCTTCTTCTTCCTTCTTCCTCTTCTTCTCCTTCTTCCTCTTCTTCTCCTTCTTCTTCTTTCTTCTCTTCTTCTTCTTCTTCTTCTTCTTCTTCTTCTTCTTCTTCTTCTTCTTCTTCTTCTTCTTCTTCTTCTTCTTCTTTCTTCTTCTTCTTCTTCTTCTTCTTCTTCTTCTTCTTCTTCTTCTTCTTCTTCTTCTTCTTCTTCTTCTTCTTCTTCTTCTTCTTCTTCTTCTTCTTCTTCTTCTTCTTCTTCTTCTTCTTCTTCTTCTTTCTTCTTCCTTGCCCAGGGTCATACAGCAAGGAAATGTTAAGTGTCTGAGATCAGATTTGAACTCAGGTCCTCCTGACTTCAGGACTGTGCCACCTAGCTGCTCCTGGGTCTTTTTTAGAATTATGTTTTTAAATGTATTAAAAAAGCATAGAATTTCAAAGGAAACCAATTATACTGAAAACAGATGATCAAAATATTAAAAAAAAAAACAACTTGCCAACTCCAGGTTAAAAACCGCTTAAGTAACAGGAGGAAAATGAAATTCTTGGGAGGAAGGAGGAATTTTCTCCCTATCATTTCCTTTGTTATTCATGGCATCTAGTAGCAGAGATACTGGGCCAGAAGGAAGCAACCCTTCTGTCAGCTGAAGACAAATTTGGGCAAAGTTGAGAGATCAGACATATACATGGATGCAAAGAGCAGTGCAGTGTTCAAGAAGCTTTGAGGAGTGGGGCCTATGGTAATGAAAAGAAGCCAACTATCAACTCACAAGAGAGGTAGCCCTGGTAATTAAGGATTGGGCTTCAGAGAGTAGCTGACCATAGGATTCCACTTGAGAAATCCAGAAGAGTATTGTTTTACATGCAAAATCATGGGCATCCTTCTCCTGTTTGGTGGTATTGTAATCTTGAAGGACTTTAAAACTCCCTTTTGTTGAATGGGTAAATTTCCTAGGTACAGCTATTTTAGAGGTTATAACAACTGTTGTATAGTTGCCATAAAGATGGTCTATCTCAGTATTCCTGGGTCTAACATTTTCTTCCTATGATTTTGATTTCTTTACCTTGTTTTGAAGGTATGATTTGTAATTAAGACCATTCCATTTATACCCTCTGCACCATTTGTATATCTTTTGGGATTTTTCCAGCTGGGAAAACATGCTAGCTCCTATATCTTTTTAAAAATTGGCTCTTTCCTCAAGTATTGTCAAAGTTTGAATTTAAAAAATTATATCTGCCAAGGATTTCTTTTCACATCCTCAGAAAGGTTTCCAGTAGTGGTAGGTTTTTGGCATGTTGATCAGTCCTTGGATTACCTCATTTCACAGCTCTAGCAATTATGGTGAAGTCTTAGAAAGAAAGGATCTTACTTTTGTGTACTGCATTCAGGAAAGATACATCTATTCTTCAGAAAAAATATGTGGTTAGAGTGGCAGAAGTAGTGGATTGGAGGGTGGACTAGTACATAAGATGTGGTGAGCAGTAGACAGAATGCTGACAATGAAGACTTGGATTTGAATCTGTATTTCGATTCTCACTTGTCTTGTGATCAGATTGAAGTCAACTAATTTTCAGTGCTTTGGTTTCCTCATCTGTAAAATGTGAATAACAATAATTGTCTATCTGCCTCATGAGGTCAGCAGACCAACCAATCAATCAATAAGCATTTATCAGTAGCTACTATGCTACTGATAGCATATGTGTTAGATACTGGAAATACAAATATAAAGTTAAAACAATCCCTGCTCTCAAAGAGATTATATTGGTTTTGGAAATGTATATACATATATGTGTATAAATATGTATATGTATAAATAAAATAAATATAAGATGTTTGAGTGAGGAGAGAAGGGCAGGCAGTGAGTGAATAGAGTTTTTTTTTTTCTGGAAATGTGACTAAGAAAGAGAGTTGAGAAATAGTATAATAACTTGTGTAGCTTGAGGGGATGATAGTGTCTAGAGAGGAGTTTTTATTTTTTAAATTGTTATTTTTTTTTTTTTTTACTGAACCTAATTTTATTTTATTATATTATGAATCTATAGCACCAAAAACATAAACATTACAATATACAAAAGAGGATTTTATATATAATTGTAAACTTTTGTTACATGCAATCTATTTTTAAAAGCATTTTACATTGAATACAATAACAAAACTGCTCTATTTGTCTGTGTCCCCTTTGAATTCCCTTCTGTCCTCTTCTGTCTTTTTAAAAGTTTCACTGACTTTTTTCTTCTTTTCTTTCTTTAATATTTATGACTATTCACCAATGTACTCCTCTACTTCTGTCCTAATTGAAACCCTTTCTAGTTATAAATCATTATATTTAGGCAAAATAAACATATTGTATGTGAATGTGTTGATAGACAACAGGAACCAGTAGGTAGAGATTGGAGAGGGAGAGGGAAAAGGAGAGAGAGGAGAGGGTTCTGCTAGAGAAGATGGAAGGGGTTGGGTTCAAGATCATATTTGTTAAGGAAAGGGATCCCTTATCATCAGAGCTTGGTGTAAAAGAAGAATAAATGGAGGATGATGCCAAAGGAGGATGATGAGAGGTAGAGATGGGGAGGAAGAAGGAGCTAAAGTGAATGGTTTCTACTTTCTTAGTAGAGTATGAGGTAATATCTTTGGCTGAGAGGGGAGGGGAAAGGAAGTGGTTTGAGGAGTTAGAGAAGGAAAAAGAAAAAAAAACATTTGGAAGAATTGATGTAGGAAAATCAATTGGGTGCATTTGGTAGAGGTAAATGATCCAATCATCCTGGAGAACAAGCTGGAGCTACGTTCAAAGGGATATAAAACTGTACATACCCTTTGATCCAGAAATACTACTACTGAGTCCGTATCCCAAAGAGATCATAAAAAAGGGAATATATATATATATATATATATATATATATATATATATAATGTTTATAGATTTCTTTTTGTGATGACAAAGAATTAGAAATTAATTAGGGAAGAGTGAAAGGATTTTCTTATAAGGATACTGCTTTCCTAGTATTTTGCTCCCAGAATCACTGTAACTAGAACATTGTTCTTGTGTAAGCCATGTTCACTACCTTCAAAATTACCTAGCTATAGCAATTTCTTGACCTCCAGGTTAGTGAAATGAATTACCACATTGGATACACAGAACAGGAGTACCCTCTCACCAATGAGTGCTAACTCAGCCTTCATTTGAGACCTCTATTTTGGGGGACTCCTCCTCCCAGAGACAGCTTATTCCTTTTTTTTTAAATTTAGCATTTCATAGCAACAAAACTATACAATGATCAGTTCTGATAGACATGGCTCTCTTCAACAATGAGATGATTCAAACCAGTTCCAATTGTTCAATGATGAGGAGAGCCATCTATACCCAGAGAGAGGACCATGGGAACTGAGTATGGACCACAACATAGCACTTTCACTCTCTCTGTTATTGTTTGCTTGCATTTTGTTTTCTTCTTGTTTTTTTCCTTCTTGATCCAATCTCTTTTTGTGCAGCAAGATAAATCCAATATATGTATATATATTTATATAATTAATATATATTTTAGCATTAAATGTATTGGACTACCTATAGTCTAGGGGAGAGGACGGGGGGGGGGAAGGAGAGAAATAATTTGGAAGAGAAGGTTTTGCAAGAACCAATGTTGCAAAATTTCCCATGCATATGATTTATAAATAAAAAGCTTTAATAAAAATAAATAAAATTTAATATTTTATTTTCTCCCAGTTATATGTAAAAACCATTTTAATATTTGTTTTTAAAACTTTGAGCTCCAGGTCTTTTCCTTTTCTCCTTCTCTATCCTACTTCATTGATAGAGAATCAATTTAATATAGGCTATACATGAATAGTCATATAAAACATTTCCATAAAAGTCACATTGCAAAAGAAAACATAGCTTTTCCCCTCTCCTCCAAAAAAAAATTCAAGAAAAGTAAAGTAAAAAATGTATACTTCAGTTTGTGTTCAGATACCATCAGTTCTTTCTCTGGATATGGGTAGCATTTTTCATCATGAGTCATTCAGAGTTGTCTTGGCTCATTATATTGCTGAGTATAGCTAAATCATTCACAGATGACCACCTTACCTTTTTGGTAGAGTTATAAACTGATTTAATCATTTTGGAGAACAATTTGGACCTATACCCAAAGGATTATAAAACTGTGGATATACCTTATAATATTGATACTACTTTGTACATTGTACATTTTACTTTGCATCAGTTCATGATAGTCTTTCCCAGTTTTTCTGAAAGTCTCCTGCTCATCATTTCTTATAGCACAATTCTATCCCATCATAATGATGTACCACAGTTTATTAGACATTCCACAGTTGATGGGCCTCCCCTCAATTTCTAATTCTTTGATCCTGGAAAAGACTTGCTATAAAAAATATTTGTGTATATAGATCCTTTTCCTTTTTAAAAAAATCTCTTTTGGGATACATAGCCAGTAGTGGAATTGCTAGGTCAAAGGGTTATATGGTTTTCAAAACATGGTTTTATAGCCTTTGGGCACATTTCCAAATTGCTTTACAGAAGGGCTTAGTCAGTTCACAATTCTACCAGCAGTGTGTCAATGTCTCATTTCCCCCACATTCCCTCCAACATTTGTCATTTTCCTCCTTTATCCTATTAGCCAATCCAATAGGTATGAGGTTGCTCAGAATTATTTTAATTTGCATTTCTCCACTCAATAATTAGAACATTTTTTCATATGGCTATTAAATATCTTTGAGTACATCATCTGAAAACTATTCTTTTGATTATTTAGTAATTGGGAAGTGTCTCTTTAATAAATTTGACTCAGTATCCTGTAAATTTGAGAACTCAGGCCTTTTTCTGATAAACTTGCTTCAATTTTTTTCATTATTACTATTACTATTTCTCCCCTCTTATTTATTCTATTCTTTCTCTTTTCACTCTGCCCCTCCTCAAAAGTGTTTTGCTTCTATTACCCCCTTTCTGAATCTGCCCTCCCTTCTACCATACCTCCCACTGCCTTTTATTCCCTTCCCCTCCTACTTGCCTGTAGGGTAAAATAAATTTCTGTACCCAATTGAGTGTATATCTTATTCCTTTTTTAAGCTAATTCAGACAAGAGTAATGTTTACCTACTCCCCCTTACCTCCCTCCTCTTTCCCTCCACTGTCAGAACTTTTTCTTGTCTCTTTTATGGGATAGTTTATCTTATTCTACTTTTCCCTCTCCCTTTCTCACAGTACAATTCTTTTCTCGCCCCTTAATTTTATTTTTTTTTAGGTATTATCCCTTTATCCTCAAATTATATCTGTGTCTTTGCCTATATTTAGTCTTTCTAACTGATAATGATAACTTTCTTACTAATAATGAGAAAATTCTTATGAATTACAATTATCATCTTACCATGTAGGAATATAAACAATTTCTTTTTTCCTGTTTACCTTTTTATGCCTCTTTAGAGACTTGTATTTGAAAGTCAGTTTTCTATTCATTTATGGTCTTCATCAAGAATACTTAAAAGAACTCTATTTCATTTAATGTCCACCTTTCTCCCTGATCTTGTTGAGCAGGTGATTCTTGATTGTAATTCCAGCTCCTTTGCTCTCCAGAATATCATATTCTAAGCCCTCTAATCCTTTAATATAGAAGCTTCTAAATCTTGTGTTATCCTGACTGTGACTCCATGATACTTGTATTGTTTCTTTCTGTCTGTTTGCTTTTTGTCTTGGTCTGGGCGCTCCAGAATTGGGCTGTAATATTTCTGGGAGTTTTCATTTTGAGAAGCAATCAGTAGATTTAAAAAAATTTCTATTTTACCCTTGGTTCTGGAATATCAGGGTAGTTTTCCTTGATAATTTCTTGAAAGATGATACCTAGATGGTTTTTGATCATGGCTTTCAGGTAGCCCAATAATTTAAAAATTATCTCCCCTGGAACTTTTTTCCATCTCAGTTGCTTTTTCAGTGAGATATTTCACATTGTCTTCTATTTTTCATTCATTATTGTTTCTTGATTTCTCATAAAGTCATTAACTTCCATTTCATCAATTCTAATTTTGAAGGAATAATTGAGTTTTTGTTCCTCTTCCATTCCTCTTCCATTTGGCCAATTTTGCTTTTTAAGGCATATTCCTCCTTTTTTTTTTGTACTTCTTTTTGCATTGCTCTCATTTGTCTTCCTATTTTTCTTCTACTCTCTTATTTCATCAAAACATGCATTTAAGCCCTTCTCTTTACTCACATAAGTTATCACATTGGTTCAGGTGCTCATCATGTCTTGTACTGATCATTGTAGTGGTTGCCTAATTGCCATCTGGGTCTCAAATCTTTCCCTGCTTCATTTCATCCTCCATCCTTATTGCTGCCAAAGTGATTTTTTTCTTAAAAATAGATCTGACCACATCACCTCCCTGCTTAGTTAATTCCAGTAGTTCCTTATCATAACCCC
Organism: Sminthopsis crassicaudata; assembly: GCF_048593235.1. Taxonomy (NCBI): domain Eukaryota; kingdom Metazoa; phylum Chordata; class Mammalia; order Dasyuromorphia; family Dasyuridae; genus Sminthopsis; species Sminthopsis crassicaudata. Next base: position 423,291,996 of record NC_133617.1, read on the forward strand.
TCCAAGATAAACTACAAACTTTTCTATTTGGCATTTAAAGCCCATTCACAACCTGCCCCTTTAATTTTTAGCCTCATCATTCATTATTCATCCCCTTTATGTACTTTGTGATTTAGACAAGTTGGCCTCTCAGCTTCAAGTCTATTAGTCAGTCCACAACAATCCTATCTCTGTTGCACTGCTCATTCTGTATTCCTAGAAGGGACTCCTTCCTCATTTATGCTTCAGAGAATCCCAATCTATCTTCAAGACATAGTTCATGCACAACCTTTTATTGGAAGCATTTTCTGATTCTTTCAACTGCTAGTGTCCTTGCTTCACAATTTCCTTATACTTATTTGTACTCATTATCTTTATATTTGTTCTACATATCCTTACATAGAATTAGAATATAAGATCTTTGAGACTGGGGATGGTTTCATTCTTTGTTTTTCTAACTCTAGAACCTAGCATAGTGCCTGGCACTTAAGAAGGCACAATTAAATGATTGCTGGTTGATTGAATTGCCAGTGCAGAAATATTGATATTTAAAAGTCAAAACAAGCCAATAGAGTTCAAGATCAGCCAACAGCCTAAATAGCTGTGTGTCCAAATGAATAGATGATTGTTAGGCTTTACTTAAATATCCTTAGCCTCACATGTGTACATATGCACATGAGAAGCATGTTTTCTAATTTGCCTCATTCATTGTGGTAACTTTGCTGATATTCTTCTTGTAGGCTAACCTAATGCTCCCTCATCTTCTGAATGACCTTCAGTGAGCACAAACTCCGTGCTGTTCTAGTCTGATCAATAGTTGAGTCTGTGTGGTCACATACATAAAAGCAGCCTTCTCCTAAACTGATAAAAAGTCTCTGATAGCCTTTCCCTTCTCACCTCTTTCTTTTTTTGGTTTTCTGAGAAAACATAGCCATCTCCCTACTCGGGAAATGCTAGTGATGTTTGGGAATCGTCCACAGCTTAAGCTTGTTCAGAAGAATAAGAGGGGCAAGGCCACTCACTAAATCTTGGATGCAAAGGGATGTTGGCAAAGTTACTGTATTGAATGAATCCAATTGGAAGTGTGCCTTTTTATAGGAGCTCAAATCTGCTTGGACAGCTGGTTTCTTGGACTCTTGCCTGACCTTAAGCCATGTATTTCATCTTGCCATTTGGATCCTGACATGGTCATGTTGCTAGCTGCACTTTTAGATCTTGGACCCATCTCTTACCTCTGGCCCTAGCTTGCTTGTTACTTTGTGCTGATTATATTGATAACTGATCCTTTTGGCTTGTGGTGCTGATGCTCCAAACTATTCTAATTACATAGCTTAAAGATGGGCCAATAGAATCACAGAATCATCAATCTAGAGCTGGAAGGTCTCTCTGATGTCAGCTAGTCTAGCTCTATTTCAACCCCCATACATTTTAAATCTGAAGAAATCAAGGCCAAGGGAAGTATGAATGATTTGCCAAGGCACATAGACAGTAAGGACCAGAGGCAGAAACAGAACTGCTCAATGTTGTGTGAAATGAAATGACTAAAAATCTTAATGCTAAACAATTCAAGACTATGGGTTGTTATGTGACCATTGACTTGGTCAGTAGCTACCACCACTATCACCACCACCTCTGCCATCTCTACTACTTCTCCCATCAGTAGGTGCTGAAATTCTGTCCTTTTTTGAGGTGATGTGAATGACTAAGAACTCTCTAGCAGTTAGTGAGTAGAGCATTTATCTTTCAAGGTGACTCTGTAAGAACATCTGACTACATATCCAAAAGTATGCTTTTATCAATGATTTGGAAGATGCCCATTAAGTATGAATGACATCATCTTGGGCAGCTTGGCTGGAGGACAGGACTCAGTTACCTTGAAAAATTAGATAATGGTTCATAATAAATAGGAGATAGTTTTTCAGGTATAATCTCAAGGTAGTAAGTCCTTGGCAGGGGGAACAAAACTACATAGGCACAAGATGTGTGGAATGACCAGTTTGGCTCAATAGAGTAGAATTCAGACAGTCTGGCTTAGCAGAGAGAGAATCAATTTGGAAATTAGAAAGAACTGAGTTCAAGATGTATTTCTAATACATACTAGTTATATGGCCATGGACAAATCACTTAACCTCTTAGTGCCCCTACAGCTGTATGTAAATGAGATCACTTTCTAGCCTGCATCAGGGATGGGGATTTCCATGCTGATATTTCTTTGCATTGATAGAGTAGCAGATCTGGGATCTTCTCTCCTAATTCCCGGTACATAGAGATTTAGGGGCAGGGATAGAGAAATAACAGAGTAAAAAAAGTAGAAAAATGAAGTGATTTAATAGAGGATCACAAATTGAAGGTATGTCAACATGCTTTTGCAGCAGAGTTGTCACTGGAACTTGGAAGACATCAAAGCAGAAAATGGTCAATCTAAAAATTTCTAGATTAGGAGACCTCATTAATTACAGAGAAAAGTTTGATTTAGGATTTGAAAAAAAACAATGAAATTAATTTTAAAAAGCCCTCTTTTTGAACTTTTCAAAAATAGATTTATTTTTTCTCATTTCTCTATTCAAAAAAGGTCAAGGACTGTATATTGTATGAACTCCTTGATCTGGTGTTCAAGACACTTCATAAATGGCCTTAGCAGAGTGCCTATTCATTTAGAAGGAATCTATCTATCTATCTACCTAGAGAAGGCATGGATGTGAGTTGAATAGGAAGGCATAATATCTTTTTTTAAATGATGAAATTAAGGGGTGAGAAAGGAATGTACTGGGAGAAAGAGAAGGGGAGAAGTGGAATGGTGCAAATTATCTGCCATAAAAAAAGAGACAAGAAAAAGCTTTTACAGTGGAGGGGGAAAGGAGGAGGAGAGGATGAGTGAGTGAACCTTACTTATTATCATCAGAATTAGCTCAAATAGGAAATAATGTACATACTCTATAGGGATATAATGATCTATCTTATCCTGTAAGAAAATAGGAGAGGAATGAGATATGGGAAGAGAAGGCTTATTGGGGGAGAGAGTGGTTAGTAGCAAAACACTTTTGAGGAGAAACAGAATCAAAGGAGAGAGTATAAATGAGGGGAAATACAATTAGCAATAGTACTTATAAAATTTTTTTGAAGTAAGTTTCTCTGATGGAATATTATTGTTTCCTGAAAAACGATGAGCAATATGCTCTCAGAAAAAAACCTGGAAAATTCTCCATGAAGAAAGTGAAATATACTGTATACAAAGTAATAGCAAGGTTCTGGGATGATCAGCTGTAAATAACTGTTATTTTCAGTAGTCCAATCATCCACAACTATTCTGAAAGACTTATGATAAAAAAAATCTTATCCATACTCACAGAGGGGACTGATTGTGTATGAATACAATTCGAAGAATTATCTCTTTTTCTTTATTTTTAACTTAATTTTTCTTGAAAGTTTTTGTTTTCATTATGGTGGAAGATCTATGTTTTTTCAATAACTTGACTTTTATGGAAATGTTTTGTATAACCGCACATGTGGTTTTTAAATTGTGGATGGGGATAAGGGAGAGAACCTAGAACTCAAAAATCTTAAAAAAATTGTTTTGAATGTAACTGGGAAAATATTAAACAAACAAACAAAACAAAACAAAAACCAGAATGTCTGTCCATTGAGGAATGGTTGAACAATAGTTCTGGTATATGAATGCAATGGAATAATGTAATGGAATATTATTGTTGAATAAGAAATGATAAGCAGGCAGATTTCAGAAAAATCTGGAAAGATTTGTATGAACTAAAAAAGTTGAAATAAGCAGAACCAGGAGAACACTGTATATGATATTAGCATTGTATGATGATCAGCTATGAATAACTCCTCTTCTTAGCAACATAGTGATCCAAGACAAGTACAAAGGACTCATGATGGAAAATGCATATCCAGATAAAGAACTGATGGATTCAGAATGCAGATTGAAGAATACTTTTTTCCACTTTATTTTTTTGTATCTGGTTTCTTTTTTCCCATCTATAATTAATATAGAAATATGTTTTACACAATTGCACATATATAACATCAAATTGCATACCATTTTAGGAAGAGAAGAGAGGACTGAGGGAGGGAGAAAAATTTGGAGCTCAAAGTTTTGTAAAAAAATGTATACTAAAAATTGTCTTGATATACAATTGGGAAAAAATAAAATACTATTAAAATGACCTCAATATCTCTTTCTTTTTATTTATTTATTTTATTAAAATGATAGCTTTTTATTTTCAAAATATATGCAAAAATAGTTTTCAATATTCACCCTTGCACAACCTTGTGCCCCAAGTTTTTTCCCTCCCTTCCCTCCTTTTCCTAGACAACAAGTAATCCAATATATTCAACATCTCTTTCTGATTATCTCTTACTATTTTCCTACACAGTCTATGATGTAGTCAAAGTGGTTTACTCATTATTTCTGGAAGGAAGGCATATGTATTTATATAGCTCCTACTAAGTGCTGCCAGGCACTCTGCTAAACTCCTTTTTACAAATATTACCTCTTTGATTCCCATAATGACCTTCAAACTAGGACTTATTGTTATCCCCATTTTATAGTTGAAGAAATTGAGGCAAATAGAGATTAAATTTCTTGCTTAGTGTCACATAGCTAGAATGTATCTGAATCCCTATTTGAACTCAGCTTTATAAACATTATCTCATTCTGTGCTTTCCAGCCTCCATAAACCTTTATTTATGCTCTCTACTTTTCCTGTAATAGTTTATATTCAAATAGACCATTTTTCTAACATAGCAGCTTAGGATCTCTCCAACTTGAAAGCAAGGACTCCTAATGAATGGGTATTCAAGGTTCAAGTTACACTGTAGACACACACCTCTAAAACTATAGTTTCTAGGTTTCCACTGATGTGTTTACTTTTAATTCTCAGCCAAAAGACACGAAAAATTCAAAGTGCAAGCATTTAATGAAATGACATAGTAAGAAAAATATTAACCAATTTCCCCATATGCTAAGGTGTTACTCTCCCAGAGATACACATGGCATCAGTAGGATACAACTAGGTACTACTAGAGAAGAGGAATGGAAATCTGAAGTTAATGACACTAATTTTGTAGTCTGTTGATTGGGACTACTCCCCACTGGTCCCTAGATGGATCTGTTTCCAGCTAGTTTTATAGTCTCCATACACTAATCTCATTGTTTCTCCTAGATAGGATGCTACTCTGGGGTACAATAGGACCAGCAAAAACCTCTCCTGAGGGATTTAGCTACAACTGAAGTTTTTTCATCTCCCTCACAAGATATTCCTTGCCTCAGGAGCCAAGCCTATTAAGACAAAAATAATTTGTACAGCCAGACTTAGTAGTTTCTTACTTTCCCTCACTTCTTTTTCTTGTTTGAGACTTTGATCCCCTTGGGTTAGAGACCTCACCCTAGCTTCCAGTGATTGATATATTTCCCTGATTTTTATCTCTGATGTCTAAGCAATGATGATCACTAAATAGCTCTGGAGGCTCAGATTATTCCACTTAAGTCTCACTAGATTTTACATAGATCTAAATTTAGAGTTGGAAGGGACTTCAGAGACCATCAACTTCAGTGTCTTCAGTTTACAGATGAAGAAACTGAGGCCCCGGGAGGTTGGGACTTTTTCAAACCCATATAGGTAGCAAGTGTCAGAGACAGGATTTGAACCCATATTTTTTAACTCCATACAACAAGATCTTTTTGTCAAACTACACTACCATTATAGAGAAAAGGTTCAGAGGTAAGTCTAACCTAGGGAGCAAGGTGAATGTCTAGGTTAGTCAGTGTATCATCACCCTTCCTAGTTCTTTCATATACTGAAGCCAGGGGATCTAAGACTAAAAGTAACTTTGCCCCACAATTTTACATGAGTATAACACCTAGAGAGCTGGATAGAGAGCTGACCTAGAAGGCAGGGGGAAGAACTGAATTAAAGTCCCGCCTCTGAAAAATCCTGGCAATGTGACTGGACAAATATTTTAAGTTCTCTGTGCATTTTAAGTGATAATGAAGATAGGTATTAATCCACACTGATAGACAAATTCTTTTCTAGCCATTCCCTATACTGATGAAATCACACACTAATCAGAAAAGGGGAACAAACAGACAAACAAAAGACATATCATCACACTATATCTATTGTTTGACTCCACTGGTAAATACTACATAGTACCACAGGATTCCTTTGGGCCAATCCCACACATAAAAATGAAAAGATATCTTCATTATCGATAAGAGAAATGTGGGCCAGTGTTTCATCAAACTAACAGATATCCCCAACAAAAGAAGCATTTTCTTCACTAAATTACTATGAAAGACTCCAACAAGAGCTGTCATTGACTATCTCCACCAACAAACTTTAAAATTCATAGAAGAATTCAAAATCACATGGAAAGGAAATTTATTTAGGACCAGCAAAGGCATAAAAAAGATCACCTGTTGAGAAATCACCTATCTAAAGCATTATTTGTCATGATTCCCTGTAACCAAACTGTTTCCCTGCATGAATCCACAAATTTAAAACAGAGTCGGAGTGTGAAGAGTTGAGTTGTAGAGCCTGGGGTGCCAACATGCTGAGCAAAACTTTATTATCCTCCCACCCCTATCATAAATAGTGCTTATCCAAGAGGAATATTACTACCTTGTAATGGTAACTTCTTTGTACAGAGAAAATAAAACTTTAAAGCATCCAGTGTTCTGAATCACTTCCATTCATATTTGAAATTCAAAGTGGAAAATATAGAAATTATTTGTAATCATAACAATAAATTATGTTGCCCTTGAAAAAGCCCCATTCTTCAGACCAATGCCTAACAGAGAAGGCAAAAGTACTCTTCCTAGGTATTTTTCTGATCTATTGTAGGACTTGGAAAAATGATGCTTGTGAGTCTGTGGAAATAACCAATAGCAGCAGAATTCTATCTATTTTTAACTTTACTAACATAGAGATTTATATTTGGCACATATTTGTGGCTATTGTAGAGATTATTGCTTTGGATTTCACCTCTTCTATTCTTTTTTGGCTTCACTTTCTCTTATTTACCTGGGCAAATCTGTTGATCAGAAATAGCCCATCTTGTATCTATGATCCAAGAAGCTTACTGCTTGGTATTTCCATGCTTGATACTCATGGAATGGAATGGAACTCATAGAAATATAGAGTAAGAGAGGAAAGGGCTTTTTAGAGAACATGGAGTCCCAGCCCCTGATTTTAGAGATGGGGAAACAGTTTCTTCTAAGGCCTTACTAGCATTATTTAATGCTTTTATCTTTATCCCTCTTACCTTCCCTTTTAGGGAGCTCTCTCTCTGTCTCTGTCTCTCTGTCTCTCTTTCTCTTTCTCTCCCCTTCTCACTCTCCCTTTCTTTTGTGTATGTTTGTCTCTTTGTCTCGTGTCTTTCTGTCTCTCTGTTCCTCTCTCTCTGTCTGTGTCTGTCTGTCCTTCCTCCTCTTTCTCATTTTAAAATTAATATGCTTTGTCTGAATTTACATGTATATAATATATATCTATGATATATAAATATGTGTATGTATATACAAACATATACATATTCCTATTCCATTATTTTCATCTAAGATTCATATGGAGACATTTATGACCCATTGGCCTTTTAGATACTATGGTACTTTTCTGACTCATCTATTGATTGAGCTTAGTGGCACAGTGGATTGAGCACTGGCCTGGAGTCAGGAAGACCTGACTCCTCAATACTACAGACCCTTGGGCAAACCATTTAACACCTGTTTGCCTCAGTTTCCTTAACTATAAAATAGGAATAACAATAAAGCATGATTCCAGAGTTAAAAATGAGCAGGACAGTGGGCTGGGCTGGACAGCAGTTCAATCAGTCAGTCAGCACAATCTGTGCTAGGCTCTGTTACAAAGGTAGTCCTTGCCATCAAGGAACTCACTCTAAGGGGGAGACAATATGCAAACAACTATGTAATGCTGCTGAATATATTAAATGAAGTTAATGGAAGTTAATTATGGAAGTTAATCTCAGAGGAGTTAGTAGAGGTAAGAAGGATGGGGGAAGACACACTTGCAAAGGCCTTTCTGAAAAGGCAAAGTACCTTTAATGGCCCAGAGTTTCCCTCCTGAAACAATGACCAAGCTTTTTAATACCAATATTCTTTTCTGTTTTTTTTTTTATTTTATTTAAAGTAAGTTTGTCACAATTGACATTCTTTAACTCCTCTTACTAATCTTTGGCCAAAGATTTCATGTTTTGACTATCAACAACCAAAGTAAAGTTTATAGATTCTTGACATCCCCTGCTAGTTTCTTTCCCCTATATCCCTCATTCTTTCATCTTCACCATAGAAATATTAGGAGGCCACACAGGACTATTTTTGTATTTTTGTTTCATGGATTGCCATGGCCAAAGAATTCATAGGATCATAGATATAGAACTGGAAGAGATCTCAGGAACTATGACTGCAAATGTCTCATTTTATACACAAGGAAACTTAGACCAGACAAGTTTAGTTGATTTTATCCAAGATTACATAGATATGAAGGATCAGAGGAGGGATTTGAACCAAGCCTGTCTACTCCAGGGCAGTGTTTTTTCTGTTGTATTTTGTTGCCTCATCATCAGGAGACCTAGAGGTGATGTGTCTCCATATTTAGCCAGGCTAGTACTTGGAAACTAGGGTCCATTTATTGCTATAACCATACCCCAAAGTTCTCTAGCACAGTAGAAATTCCTCAAGTTTATATTCTTTTGAGAACTCAGAATCATAGCCATGACATCATAAAGCATCACAGTAGAATGCACAGGATGTATTTCTATTTTTTTTCCTATTAAAAATATTAACTAGTATTTATTGTTTCTCTTTCCCACCATTCTCCCTCCTTCTTCCTGGGGAAAAAGCAAATGAAAACCTTTGCAGCAAATATAAATAGTTAAGAAAACAAATCACTGCATTGTCTGCAATCAAAAATATATGTACCATGACTCCATATTTCTTATATTTCATCATTGGTCTTCTTGAACCATGTATGATTTGTCATTATGCTGATAAAAGTTCTAAAGTTTTTCAAAGATTTTTGCAATGTTGTTGTTATATAAATTGTTCTCCTAATTATACCAACTTTACTTTGCTTCGGTTAGTGCAATTCTTCCCAGTTTTTTTTGAAACTCATCCCAGATTAGGCAATTGTGGGAAGATGGTAGAATAAGGCAAGAAACTACCTGCTTCTCCTAAACTTATTTTCCTCGCTCAAAATAACTTAAAACAAACAATGCCTCATAGAAAATTTTAGAGCAGGAGAAATAATTAAAGGTCAGGATAAAGCAGTTGACCAGTTTAAAACAACTTGGGAGGATTAGGAAAAAAAAATCTAATCTCTGTGGGTGGTAGTTTAGTCTGATTGAAGTGCCTCTAGACAGAAATGAGCTAGTCAACAGACTTCAAGCTCTGAGGCAGCTGTGTCAGCAACCTTAGGGATAGTGTGGGACTCAGGAGGTCACAGAAAGGTGATGGCCCTGCTAGTTGTGGTCACTCGCAGGAGATCAGAATCCTTGGTTTGGCTTCCAGGGCAATGGGATGATACTTTTAAGTTTCTTGAGGGACTATAGGAAGCAAGACATTCTGCAGTTGCAGCAGAGCTAGAGGCCTTGATCAAAGCTCAGAAGTAGAGAGGAGTACGTGTGTTTATTTATAGACCAAGGTGTAAGATAGAGGAGCAGTGACTACTACACTTGACTTTGGATTCTATAGAATATTGGCAGAACATAGAGATCAAAGGTCCCAAGATAGAGCTCAGAAAACAATAACATGAAAAAGCTGAATCCTGAGATATCTCCCATACCTTGGGAGTACAGCTCAACTCTAACATAAAGTTAATAGCCAAGAAATAAGCCATTAAAACATTAAGTAGGTAGGTACATAAGTAGCAGCATTCCTTTCTATTCCCATTCACTGGGACTGGAAGTATTTTTTTTTTTACTTCAGTTGATGTAAAAAACCAAACAACCCCCCGAACAAAATAAAATGATACATAATGATACAAAATAAAATGAACATGATAAAGTTAAAATAGGTTTGAGTAAATTAAAATTGAAAATAAGGGAATACAGTATGTTAAAAGTTACCATGGATAATGAAATAATATCATCACTAAATATTTATGTCTCATATGCTACAGCATTCAGATTTTTAAAGGAAAAGCTAAATGAATTACAAACGGAAATTGCGAAGTTATAATATTGAATGATCCAACCTCTCCTTTTCAGAACTAGATAAGTATAACAAAAAAGGAAAGAAGTCAAAGAGCTTCACAGAGTCTTAGATAAGCTAAATATAAAATAGGCAACTGAAGATAATTGAATGGAAATAGAAAGGAACGCTGCTACTTATATACCTGCTTATTTATCCACCTACCTACTTTTTCTCAGTGGTACATAGCACCTTTACAAAAATTGACCATTATTAGGTTATAAAAACATTATACTTATATGCAGAAAAACAGAAATGGTAAATGTATCCTTTTCATAAATAATGCAATAAAAATTAAATTTAAAAAGTGACCATGGAGGCACAGATTAAAATTAATTAGAGAATAAATAACCCAATCTTAAAGAATGAGTGGATTAAAGAACAAGTCATAGAAACAATAAGTAGTTTTTATTAAAGAGAATGATAATAATGAGCCCATATAGCAAAACTTATGGGATGCAGAAAAAGCAATAATCAGAGAAAAATTATATTTCTAAATGTTTACACCAACAAAATAGGGAAAGAGCAGATCGATGAATTGGTTATATAACTGAAATAAAGTAGAAAAAGAAAAAATTAAAAATCCCCAATTAAACATGAAATTGGAAAGCCTGAAAATTAAAAGTGAGATTAATAAAATTAAATGTAAGAAAATCATTGAATTAATAAATAAAATTAGGAGTTGGTTTTATTAAAAAAAACCTAATAAAATAGATAAGCCTTTTGATTGAAAAAAAGAGAAGAAAACCAAATCACTAGTATCAAAAATGAAATGAATGAATACACTACCAATGAAGATAAAATTAAAACAATTATTAGGAGTTATTTTACCCAATTATATACCAATAAATTTAACAATTTAAATGAAGTAGAAGAATATTATAAAAATATAAACTGCCCAGATTAACAGAAGAAGTAGAATATCTAAATAAACCTATTTCAGAAAAATAAATTGAACAGGTCATAAATGAAGCTCCTAAGGGAAAAAAGAGAATCAACACTAGATGGATTTCCAAGTGAATTCTACCAATCATTTAAAGGTCAACTAATCCAAATATTAAATAAATAATTTGGAATAATAAGCAAAGAAGGAGTTCTACCAAACTCTGTCTATGAAACAGATATGGTGCTTATATCTAAATTAGAAATAGTAAAAACTCAGAGAGAAAATTATAGACCAATTTTACTAATCAGCATTGAGGCAAAAATCCTAAATAAAATACTAGGAGACTACATCAATATATTACAGCAATTATACCTTTTGACCAGGTATGATTTATATCATTATATGCAGAGCTGCTTCAATATAAAGAAAATTTATATTGAATATTAAATACATCAATAAGAAGTAAAAAAGAAAATTATTGCTTCAATAGATACAGAAAAAAGCTTTCAAAAATACTATAATCATTTCTATTAAAAACACTTGAAAGCATAGGTATAAATAGATTTTTCCTTAAAATGATAAGAAAATCTATCTAAAATCACCAGCAAGCATTATCTGTAATAAGGATAAGCTAGAAGCCTTCCCAATAAGATCAAGAAAGAAACAAGGATGCCCATTATCGTCAATATTACTCAGCATTATACTAGAAATAATAACAATAACAATCAAAAGAAATGGAAAGAATCAGAATGGGCAATGAGGTAATAAGCCTATTTTTTTTTTCAGATAATGTGATGGAAAACTTGGAAAAGTCTAGAGATTCAACTAAAAAGCTAGCTGAAACAATAGTTTTAGCTAAGTAGAAAGATATGATAAACCCACATAAATCATCAGCACTTCTATATATCACCATTTTGGATAATTTTGATTACATAAATTTAAAAGATTTTTTTTAATGAAACCAAGATAGCCAAGGAAAGCAGAAAACTAGGAAAAATTTTTATAGATGGTTTCTTGGATAAAGGCTTCATATTTTAAATATGTAGATAACTTTGTCAAGTTTACCAGACTATGAGTCATTCCTCAAATAATAAGTGGTCAAAGAGTATGAATAAAAGTTTGTGGAGGAAAAACTTAAAGCTGTGTATAGTCATATGGAAAAATTCTCTTAATCAATAATGATTAGAGAAGTACAAATTAAAACAACTTTGTGATACCATCTGACACCTATAAGTTGGCTAAAATGATAGAAGGGAACAATGATAATATTGGAAGGGATGTAGAAAAATTGCGATATTGATACCCTGTTGGTGGAACTGTGAACTGATCCAACCATTTTGGAGAACAACCTGAAATTATGTCAAAGGAGTTATAAAATGTGTACACCTTTTGTCCCAGCAATACCATTACCAGATCTGTTTCTCAAGGTGACCTGGGAAAAAGGAAAATAACCTATCTGTTTTAAATTATTTATAACAGTTCTCTTTGTGATGACAAAGAACTAAAAATTGAGGGAATGCTCATCAATTGGGGAATGACTGAATAAGTTGTTATATATGATTGTGTTGGAAAACTACTGTGCTATTAGAAAGAATGAGCAGGTTGATTTTAGTCAAACATGGAATGACTTGTCTGAAATAATGAAGAGTGAAATGAGTAGAATCAAGAGAATATTGCACATGGTAAGACAATATTGTTAAAAAATGTGAATGCATAAGCTATTGAGTTATATAAACAAGATGCTAGCTACCTCCAGAAAAAGAACTAATATATAGAATTAGGCTTTGTATAGTTCCACACACACATATGTTTGATATTGGAAGGGAGTGAGGGAAACAGTTTAGAACTTAAATGTAACAAAATCCCAAAATATTTAACAATACTTTGGGAAGGTTATAAAGTTGCAACAAACCCTAAATTCACAAATACTGAACCATTGCTCATAGGAGAAATACAAAATTAGGTTTGTGTAAGTCTCTGGTCACAACATCTACTTTAGCACTTTTTGGAGCATTCTCTCATGTAAGTTGGAGAATTTCCTCTTTCTTTTTCTGATGTATTGTACTGTTGATTCGTTAACATTGAATTCATGGCCAACAGCACTATAACACCATACCTAAATAAAACTTATTTAACACATGTACTTTCTCCATAAGGCACATCACAGCTTTTGTGTGTGAAGGCTTACTAGACAGAACTTCTACCTTGTGCTTTGGGGTCATTTTAAACAGTGGAATCACCAACAAAAAGGCACAAAAAAGCAAGAAATGTTTCTTTAAACAGACCACAAAAAGGACACTTGTTTACAACATAAGAGCCAAAACAAGAAGCAGGGCAATGCTTGTGTGAACTCAACTGGGAATGGACAGATTTGGCAAATCAAATTTTTTGCTTCCCTGTGCATGTTCATGAATGACTACGAGTGCTGCAAGTATTAATTTTGGGTCTCAAATAAATTTTTAGCAAGAATGTGAATTCATAAACAATGATGATTGATTATATACATATTTATGTATGCCTTTTCTCTTTCTTTGAGCTCTTTGGAGACATAACTATCTTTTTAAAATGAACATTATAGAGAGTACTAATACTGAGTTGGATAGAACATTGATATGTTAGCATGGTGTTACTAATAGCTCAGAACAATTTTCTGAAGACAGGCAGAGATAGAACAAAGAGACAGAGATAGACCAAAATTTAAAAAGCCCAAGGAAATCAAATCCTTCTTCATTCTAAGTTTCTAACTTCCATACACTGATCATTTGTTTTGGGAATGGCCCAGAACAACTGGGAATGACTTAATACCTGGCCACCAGAAGCTGTTTCCCCTCCTACAGATATGTCATCTCAAGCAAATCGAAATTATATGATTACAAGCTAATCCTGGATTGAGAGGACCTTACTTTTATTACTTTTGGCCCTTGTCTAGTTATATAATGTTCCCCCTTTCACCTCTGAGACATCTCATCTATTCAGGTCGAGCTGAAATTGTCACTGGTAAAATTATAATATCACTGCCTATACTTTTGATAGCTTTTGTCAAAAACAAGGAGGTGATAGCTTCTTATTTCCAACTGATTCATTGGGGGAGAAAAATACAGGCTGCTACAATAAAACTTTCTATCCACACACCATTTGCTTGACAGGATTTCCTTAGTTTCAGTGGCATAACTTATCCTTTCTGCTCCTCAATCACTTTATAATAAAAACTGAAATTGCAAAAATGTTCATTGTCATTACCAGTGATGGAGCAGTAACTACAGCCTTTCAGGAAAGAAAGGCACAGAGGCAGAGACAGAATAGGGAGATATTAAGCAAGGAAAATGCTAAGCCACAGAGAATTGCTTCTCATTCTAGAGAGACCTGACGGGAATTTAGACAGCTCTCCAGAAGATTGGAGGGACTAGTGTGGTAGAAAGGGCAAATTTCTCAGACCAATATTGCAGGTATCTAATGGGTCTGGTTAAGTATGTACTGTTTGGGGACTTGTGTAATACAAGTAATCAATGTTAAGTCTAGGTTGGATCAAATTCCTGGTTTTTTGGATCAAGTAATGTGCTACTGAACTTGAGATCCTAAATGCTGTGCTCAGTCCTATATTGAGGGGGCAAGGCATGGATAATGTTAATGAAAGTTGAAGTTTACAAGTCTGTTCTCAGTACCTTCTGCCACCTTTTAAGGATTTTAAGTATTCCTACAATGATTACTGCTACCCTTCATTTTCCTCATTTCTGGATACTCAGTATTTTCAGGTGGACCTTAGTTTTTCAGAGCAAATCTTACTCAGACCTATCCTCTGTTAGAAGTATGACATGCTGAAAAATGATTCTTCCTTCTTCTTCAATTAGTATTCTCAATATTTCAGTGTCATTATTTCACCTAGACATCATAAACCAAATCATATGCAGGTATTAGAAAATGAGAAGAATCCAATGTGTTACCCTTTTGAAGAAATACCAATTTTTATTTAGTACAGGGTAGTGGATGGAGCCTTCATGCCTGGAAGGTTTGCTTTCAAGTGTCGGTGTGGCATTGGGTGAATTATATAACCTCTCAATGTCCCCAGGAAACTCTCTGACTATATATATTACAGAGTGGGTGTTCACTTGCATTGGCAGAGAGAATTTCCTCACTAGAAATGATCTCTTCCAATGATATTTCAGATCTGACTCCCCCTCCCCGCCTCCTGTTACAGTTTATTTCTTCTCATAGTAAAGTATACATATTTTAAAAGAAGGTGCTAGGTGGTGGTATTTGATTTAAAGGAATGAATTGTTAATGGTGGACTTCATTGTGATAGATTAGAGGAGAGATCTGAGAATCTTGGAGTCAGAAGAAACCCCATAATATAAATTCCTTGTGAATAGAAGTTATTTCATTCAGTGTAGATGAGTCCTTAGTACCAAACACAGTACATGGTATACAATAAGTGCTTAATAAATACTGTTGATTTATTGATTCCTAGTGATAATATACCTGGAGATCTTTTTGTACCATATATATGTAATATATATATACATGTATATATACATATATACATGTATATATATATATATATATATATGCTTGTATATACACATTATGTATATTTGGGACAAGAATTATGATTAATTTTTATAGGATACCTTCACTGTATCACTACCTCTAAGATGGAATCATTGGAACATTAAATAACTTACTGAGAGACAAATAGCTAGTACATGTAAGAGGTAAGTCTTGAACTTGGGTCTTCTTGACTCTAAGGTTGATTATCTATTATGCAACACTACTTTTTTTTTTTTTTTTTTTTTTTTTTTTTACCATGTAGACATAATTTATCTTAATTAGCCATATTGTCTATAGATTCCTAAACACAGTGCTTTATGCATGTGGTGGAACTCAGGTTTACCTCTTGTATTCCTTTGGTTAAAGCATAAATAGGGGGAAATGACATGGGAAATTGAAAAGGAAAATGGGATGCTTGTTCTGAAATCTTGTGAGGCTCTTAGAAAGGATGTACTTTTCTTGAGAGCACATATAAAGTGTGAGTAAACTCTTTGTTGTTTACAGCAGCTTCCTGTCTTTGGAGATGGTTCTGAGCAGTCTCCTAATGAACAGAAGGACATGGCTACTGGGTTTTAGTTGGCTAGTGAACTTGAACAGTGACATTCCTCTAGGAGTTGTCAAATTCTTCTCAGTTACAGGGTTGGGGGGCACTCAGTTGCCATCTCAGACAATATACTTTAGTAAAAGGACTCTTAGCTTCTTTTATGCCATAGACCATGTAGGCCCCTTTTAAAAAGTAAATTAAATACTTATGATTGCAGGGAAAGTTGTCAATATATTAAGAAACTAGGTTAAGAACACCTGCTCTAGTGAGAAGAACATTAGCCAGGAAATCAGGAGAACTGAATTTTAGTCAAATCATTAACTAACATAGTATTGAACAAGGCTTTTACTTAATTGTCTCAGTTTCTCCACTTGTAAAATTTAAGATATTAAAGCCTTATATTACCTCTCTTGTAAGATCACTGCCAAAATAAAATGAGAAAATAATAGGTACAAAAGTTCTGAAAAATAAATACATGCATTTTTATGACCTAAATCTCTCACAAAGTTTGTGAACTTTGACATTGTGAAAGCAAAAGCTGGTTTTGGGTCAGCTGTCTTCTTGGCTTTGGGTTTGACTTGCTCTGAAGCCTTTAACATGTTCCTGGGCCTGTGGCATGTATTGAACGGGGTCTACATTCCATCCATGGCTTAAATGAACTAGATTTAGGAAGGGCCAGTGTTGCAGATCCACTTATTTGGCTAGATCAGGAGTTCTTAACTTGGAGTCTACAAATCACTGGAGTCAATTCCAGGAAGACCAATGAACTTGGATAGGAAAAAACCAATTATATCTTTGTTTTCACTAATCTTTGTCTCCCTTTGTACTACTGTGCCTTTTATTTTGTGTATTTAAAAACATTATTTTGGGCAGGGGTCTATACTATAGGTTTGACTGGACTGCCCAAAGGCAGTTTAAGAAGTCATATCTAAATCATTGCATTATGCAGAATGTTGATTAGAAGACTCCACTATCCCTTGGGAAGATAGCTTATCCCCAGCCTTACTTTCTAGACTAGAACATTTGGGGAATGAGCTTTAGGGATTATTTGGATACAGTACTCCTGCTTATTAGTCACTTGACTTCTGGCATACTCAATAGGGTCTTTGATTGATGCTGCTTATCTCATGTATGCTGATAAATGTGAAAAAAATGTGGTGAAACTCTTTTCCTTATCAGCTTTCTTTTTTCCTCTTTAAAACTGACAAAAGGTATTTGCAAGGAAGATGGTTAATTAGTAATTGAGAACAGAGGACCAGTTTTATCATAGTCTGTGTCAAGCCTATCCACTGGCATCTGACTAGGTCTTAGGGTACTGACAGTGCCAATTTTTATCCATTATTTTTCCTATTACAGCTTATTCTTTTTCACATTAGGGTCAGACAGAGGTTGGCTTTAGTCTTGTTCACGAAGATGAATAGCAGTGAATTCTGATAAGTCTGGGATAGTCATAATTTCATTATTGAAATGTATTAATAATACCCACTTGTGGGCTTTGGAGCCCTGGAAGAATCTGAGAATGGAGGTGGAGAGAGGGGAAGACCTGCAATTTAATCAGTGTGGGAAGTTTATAGTGTGGAAACTCCCTCTCTACTAACACAAAACATGGAACAGTCAGTGGGGAAGCTCCCCCTACCAATGCAGATCTTGCTAGTGTGCAACTCAATAGCATCATAGAAACTTAGCCGTCTGGAGGCACTGACAGGCTAAGTGAATTTCCTATGGTCACACGTCGAATCTGTGTAAGGGTAGGACTTGAACCCCACCTCTTTCTGCCAAGATTAATTCCCTTTCCTCTATGCCATGCTTCTTCTCCTTAGACTTTCCCTTTATGTAAAGCAAACGACATTTGAGCTTAGAGGAACAGCAGGCATTGCTTTTCATTTGGGTAAATTCTTAATTTTTCTTTGCTATGTGCTGTTTTTCTTCCCAATGGAAAATTTCAGGGGATGGCACTAAAAGGCAAGCTTACTATTTATTGTCAGTGCCTAGCACATTTTTTTCCCCCAAGACATCCAGATTCTCTGCAGGTGTCATTTTCTACCTGATCCTGAGTTCAACCCTTTGGGAAATAGCATTAATTTTCTCTCCATGAAAGGGTTTTTTTAAGCAAATTATTGCTTCAGTGTGCCAAATATCTACCTGAATGATGTAGCATTGAAAAGTACTTCATTTCCTTCCCAGAAAACTTCACTTACAGAAGACTCTGGTTCAACAATTATTTCCTTGGCTTTATAAATAGCTCCCCTGCAAACTTCTTCAGACAATAAACTGGCCAGTATCATCTTTGGTTACTCTTTTCTAATTTCTGGAGGAAGACTTCTTATAACATTGTCTTATTGTGTCTTCTAGGTCTATTTATGGAGTTATATAGCTCATCCATGGATTAAGATTTTATTTTATTTTTAAAAGATCAGTTCACAGTTCTTTACACCAGTTCCCAGTGTAATTATGACAGCACTCTTAGCGTTATTAATCCTTGTACTGAATTGTGCATGGGTCTATTCCTAATCTTTTGGTTCAGGGTGAGTCTCCATGTTCCCCGAAGATTCCTTTAATTCAAATAGTTTTAGCAAACTTCTGTTGAATACAAAACACTATGCTAGGTGCTAGGTGGTACAGTAGATATAGTGTTGAACTTTGAGTCAGGAAGGCCTGAGTTTAAATCTGTGAGATTCTGGACAAGTTTCTTGCCTCAATTTTCTCATCTGTAAAATGAGGATAACAATAGCATTTACTAGTGTTGTGAGGATCAAATGTCATGACATTTGTAAAATGCCTGGCATGATGTTTGTCACATAGTATGTGATATATAAATGTTATCTATGGCTAGCTATTATGCTAGATGCAAGAGATATGAAGATAAAAACAAAACTATTCCTGCCCTATCTTTTACTGATGGGGTATACGGTATATAATGTGCACACATAAATTCACACTATGTAATTTGAGGAAAAGAGAGATTAACTACTGGAGACATCAGGGAATCTTTTTGAAGGTGGTGGCACTGGAACTGAGCCTTGACAAAAAGATGAGTATTGAGAGAATATGACTTGAAGAATGTATGTTCCAGACATGGAAGATGACCTGTTTAAATACACGGAGGCAGGAGATAGGCTGATGAGTGTAGGAGTTTAATGAATGAAGTCATAGAAGTAATTTGAGAGGAATATGAAAAAGGAAAATGGCAGAAGCTTTTCAGTATTTGGCTGAAGAACTTGTATTTTATTTAGAAACAACTAGAAGCCACACAAACCTTTTGGGCATGAAAGTGACAGAGTCAGAACTATCTTAGGGAGATTATTTTGACAGTTGGTAGAAGTGAAACGAGAAGCAAAATGAGCAATTAGAAAGCTATCACCAGAGTCCAGAAGAGAAGTGATGAGGGTCTGAATTAGTTTTATCCCTGAGTAGAGATAAGGATAATTCAATAGCAGTAGTGTATCAAAGTTAGATATTGAAGGGATTTACATGCTACAGTGAGAAAGAGCACTGGATCTTGAATCAGAGGGCCTGGGTTCTAGCTTCACTTTTGACATTTTATGTAACTCTGGGTAATTTACTTTACTTTAATCGTCCCAATTTTTCTCAGCTGTAAATTGAGGGGATTAGCTGCTAAGGCTCTTTCCTTTTCTGAGTCTATGATCCAATGAACAACAAATTTTTCTTTGTGTATCCCTCATAGTGCAGTGATATATGTAAGAACAGCACTCTCATCCCATACTACTAGGGTAAATATTCAATTAAGATGTAATAATATTCCTGAGATGAATAGGCTACCTTGTCTTCTAGTACCACAGTTTTTTGGGGATTGGATACATTTATCAGTAAGTAGAGGCCAACTAAATGGTAAAATAGTTGGAGTACCAGACTTGGAGTCAAAGAACACTCAACTTAAATTTGGCCTCAGACACTAACTGTGTAATGCTGGGCAAGTCACTTAACCCTGTTAACTTCTTTCCTCATCTATAAAATGATTTGGAGAAAGAAATGGCAAACCTCTATGGTATCTGTCAAGAAAACTCCAAATGAATACAAAAAGTTAGACTAACTGAAAAATTCCTGAAAATAAAGGAGAATGTTATCATGGGCCTTGTGGTTTCATTTACTTAAAAAAAAATCTCTCCTGGCTGCAGGATCAGAACTTACCAGTAATGGTGGTGAAATGGGATGGAGATGTCATGGTGACAAATGGTGGCGTGAGATACTTGGCCTTCACTCCTTCCTTTACAAGGCGATCCATGTTAGGTGTGTCAACATCCTGATCATAGTTCCAGCGAAACCCGTCGAAAGAAATCACAAGCAACTTATTAAAGGTTCTCTCTGGGAGAGAATCCTGTCCTGGGACAGGATGGCAGGCAGCATGGCTCAGCAGTATAAGCAGAAGAGGAAGACTTCTGGGTACCTCCATGTCTTGAGAGCTTAGACACAGTGACAATGTTAGACCTAGTATAGTACTTCTATCTCCCCCTTTTTTATCAGAGGTTGAACAAAGTCCAAGTTGATAATGCTAGTTCAATTTAATAAACATTAATTTCCTATTTTGTGTAGGGCACTAGACTAGGAATTGATGATATAAGAAAAAAAATGAAATAATCTCTGACCTTAATGCACTTGTATTTTCCTGAGGTATCCAACAAAAACATGGATAAATAAATGTAAAGATGTATCCTGGATACTAACTTGATAACCAGTTCTGCTAAAAGGAAATAATCTCAGATACTGCCTAGCCCATGGGCTTTCTCTTTGGCAGAAAGTAGTGCCAAGTTAGAATTATTTCTCTTTGGAAGAACTACAAAGAAATTTGAAGAGGGTGAAGGCCCACTTGAAGACTCAGGAAAGACTTCCTAGAGAAGGTGGAAGCTATTTAGAGCATTGAAAGAAATCTGGAATGCTAAGTCGTAGAGTTGAGGTTCGGGGTATCCCAGGTATGAGGTACAGCCACAAAAAGAGTAGATAGTGGGAGATGGAGGGATGGGTCTAGACTGAAATTGATTTTTCTTTTTTTTTTATGAATCTGATTTCATTGGTATGGTGAAATTCTTGTGAAGAACTCTCTTTACATCTACAGGCATCTTGGTATCTATTGTGTAATTTATAATCTTAAAGGATTGCTTAAAGGAACTGAGACATTAAGCTCAAAGAATTGTTGATAAGGATAAGGATCAGAAGTCTTGATTCTTGCCATCTTTTTCAAACATGGTTTTCCTTTTTTTTTTTTTTTTTTTTTTTTTGGTTTCTTACATGTCATTCTCCATCAATGACTATACCCCATAAAAATAATTTACTTGCAGTTATAATAATAATTAATATTTATGTAAGTGCCTTAAAGTTTTCAAGACATTTTACATGTGTGGTTTTTTTTTTAATGTGGTTTTCTTTGATCCTTCCAACAATCCTGTGAGCCAAGTGCTAATATCTTCATTTTGCAGATGAGGAAATTGAGCTTAGAGAGATTAAGTGACTTACTGCTCAATGTCACACAGCTAAGTAAATATTTGAGGTTATATTTGAATTCAGGTCTTCCTGACTCCAAGTCCAGAATTCTATCCACTGTGCCACATTGGTCATAAGAAGAAATACCTAACCACCCAAATTCCTTCTCTTCCTGCCTATCTGGCCTCTCTTTTCCTCTAAAATCACTAATATAAAAGAAACCAAAAATGTGCCTTTTTTGCGAGAAAATAAAAAGGAAGTGCTCTGGCTTTGCAGTGTTATTTGAAAATAGTCCAGTGACCTCTACCTGTGTCTTTTGAAAGTGCTGAAAACCAGTTAAGCCGAAGGGAAAAAAGAGAAGCATGTATGAATATGTTGCTCTACACAAGTGTTCTTCAATAATTTCTGTCTTCCCTATTAGGCAATAGGCAACTAGAAAGTGAATCCTATCTTATCATATCATATCTTCTATTTCCTCCCATAATAGGACATTCCACATGAATGACCAATGGTCAATGGAAAATTCCCAGGGTTCCCTTCTTTGATCACCTGGGGATCTATGTGACTTACTGGAGCCAGACTGACTCATAAACTACCACACCTATCCTGAAGGGAAGGGAAGGGCAAAAGACTTGGGAGCAACCCATTGAGTGAGAGTACCAGTGATATAAACATAGGAGAAGCTACAGAGAAGAAGACATTCCAGAGACCGCTGCTTGATAAGCAGAACAGAATCCTGGGAGAGGAAGTTGAGGGACCAGGGCTACAATGAGGAAGTTTCAGTATAGAGCTCCAGGTACATAAGACCTTCTGGGAAGAAGATTCCCTTTGTTCTGAACTCACTCAGACACACACTCAGCGCTGGCATTTTATTTATTTATTTTAAACTTAAATGCAAAATAGAAAAAGAAAAAAAAAAAACTTAAGGCTGTTGATTTCTTACTCTGTATATCTCTTCCCTTTCTGCTTTCTTCTGAAAAGTTACTTCTGTTTCATTAAATTTTATTTTTGCCTTTCTGTTTATCTTATCTTTAAAGTTGGTTTTCAAGAGAAATGTGGTTAACCATTGCATTACTGATCTAAATGCTTCATTATTCAAATGTAGCAGAGAGGTACTGTGGGAATGGAATGCCTAAGAAGAGATTAGAGAAATAAATGTAATGACAATATATATATATATATTGATCAGAATATTTTCTGGACTATGGGCTCAGGGCTGTATCCAAGGGAATTATTGATTCAATTTTTCAGCTTCCTAGAGCAAAGAGAGAAAGGTAAACCCAGATTTTTCTAGTCAAATAGATTAGCAGCTTTGGCTAAAGGAAGCTACATTAAAGTTGGCTAATATGAGAGCTAGGTCCTAGCCACTTATTCTTACTAGTATTATTATTTTTTCTTCAAGTTTTCTTAACAGGAAAAATCCAGTCATGCCTTAGAAAAGAAGATGATAGCGTGATTATGGAGAAATTGCTGCCCAGTGAAAATATTTGGGGAAGAATGAGACCACATATAAGGATGGGAGCTGATAATAGAGTGTAATGATTCTATCCAGCTGGCCTCCTACCATGATTATTCTACTTATAACCTCCCACAATACTTATTTCAATTCAATAGCCCTTAAGTGCCTACTATGTAAAATTCTGAGGATTTTTTCGTTTGGTCCAGATAGATGATTTAATTTTTATAGGGGAATTTCCATCAAAAGAACTTCCTCTACTAATACAAATGGGCAACTGTTCTGCCCATTATCACATCATATTTTCGGTTTCCTCCCATGATAGGACATTCCACATGAATGACCAATGGTCAATGGAAAATTCACAGGGTTCTCTTCTTTGATCACCTGGGGATCTATGTGATGAGGAAATTGAGCTTAGAGAGATTGAGTGACTTACTGCTTATAGTAATTTATAGTTTTAGACAATTACTCAGAGGTTAAGACATTACAGAGGTAAATTATAATTGAGAGGTTACTGTGCAATGAGCAGGTCAGGGTCATGCAGTCAGACTACGTCAAAGACAAGACTTGAACACAAGTCTTCCTTACTCTGAGGCTATTCCTTTATCCCATTATAACAGATTGCCTTTGTGCTTCTATGACAGATTCTGGGAATACCAAAGATAAAAATGAAGATTTCCCTGCTCTCAAGGAACATTAAAGAATATAAAATTCTGTATAAAATGCCTGTTCCTAGAGACTTC
Organism: Sminthopsis crassicaudata; assembly: GCF_048593235.1. Classification (NCBI taxonomy): domain Eukaryota; kingdom Metazoa; phylum Chordata; class Mammalia; order Dasyuromorphia; family Dasyuridae; genus Sminthopsis; species Sminthopsis crassicaudata. The sequence goes on from NC_133617.1 coordinate 423,315,813, forward strand.
ATGACTTACTAATTTAGAAAGATGTTACAGCTCATTTTCTAACTCTATCCTGAGATGTGAAGACAGTCTTAGAAGATTACTTGCAGCTCATTTTCTTCTTTATTTCTACTCATATTCTTTTTCAGGGATGTGTGTGTGTGTGTGTGTGTGTGTGTGTGTGTGTGTGTGTGTGTGTGTGTGTGTGTTTGTGTGTGTATGTGTGTGTGTGTGTGTGTGTGTGTGTGTGTACACATGCATGCCTAGGAGGAGGTAGGCAAAGAGAAGACAAGGGGAAACTTTAAAAGCATTAAATGTTTCCTTTTAAGCTAAGGCTGTAGTCATCAAAATCTTTCTTCTTGATTTTATTCAGATATGCAGACAGTACTGGCCATAATTTTAAGGAACAGAAACTGTTTCATTCTCTGTTGATATCACTTCAGGTGTTTTTTTGGGGATGATGGTGGAGAATCTAGACCTGGGATTTCATCAGTCTAGGTAGGATACATGATAAGGAAACTCCTATAAATGCAGATCAGCAACTGCTCTACAATTTATTATCCTCAAGGGGGGGGGAGGAGGACACCATTGATGAGTTAAGTGATTTGTCCAAGTTTACAGTTATTATTTGTCAAGGAGGACCTGAACTTAGATCTTCTTGATTCTGAGACCAGCTGCCTATGCACTATACCCTATTATCTTTCATAGGTTATTGATAGTATTCAGACCAGAAACCTAGAGAAAAGAGATTTATTGGGTTGCACTAGCCTCAGAATTTGCCAGGTTTGAGAGCTCAGAGATCTAATTGTCTGTTCAGGAGAGGGAAATTCCTCCTCTTGGAGAGAAGAGTATTGCCCACGGGGACTCATCATGGCAAGGAATATTAGTAAAGGATTAAATTCTTGATGTAGAGGAGCAAGGGATCAGGATTGCATATTCTGCTATTACAGTCTTCCTGGCTTTGACTCCTGTCTGATCTGACTTTGAATAGTCAGATCTTACTTACTCTCTTAACTCCTTTCCTGACCCACTGATTACTTCAGGGATGATTAGACTCCCTTACACATACAATCTATATTCCAGCCAAACTGACCTTACTTGTTATTCCCTGTGTATAACAGCTCATCTCCCATAATTGTACCTTTATACAGGTTACCTCCCTAGCCTAGAGTATACTCCATCTTTACCTCTGCTTTAGAAAATCACTATCATCCTCCAGTACTGGTTCATGTGCCATTGTTTACATGAGGCCTATTCTGAGCACTTTATATTGCTTTTACTCTCTCCACTAGTTACTTTGTATTTGCTTTGTGTATATATTGTATTTCCTTGTTTGCATACTTATTTCCTCCTAGTAAGCTTCTGGAGGGCAAAGACTATGCTATATTTTTGGTTTTGTATCCCCAATGTCTAACAGAGACTGGTATAGAATAGTTGCCTGCTTAATAGTAAGCAATTTAAAAAATGTAGTAATCGGGGCAGCTAGATATACACTTAAACACTTAATTAGCTAGCTGTGTGTCCCTAAGCATGTCACTTAACCCCAATTACTTCTAAAAAAACCCCCTAAAAACACAAACAAACAAAAAAACCAAGTAGTAATCCAAATTAAACATCTCAAGCACCTAGGAATATACCAAGTAGACCAAAAAAAGGAGTCTGCTTTGGAGGCAGGGGCTATATTCATGGATATTCACTTCTAATTTAAGCTGCCATTACTTACATATTGCCCCTCTTCCTCTAGCAAAAAGGCTTACATTAAGTGATTAATAAAATTTTTTGACTTGTTAGGTACAATGTTAGCCAAATAGAAATCTTTCCATTGCTCTTTCTGCTAGTCAGAATAGTAGGGTTTTGTGTTTGCTTCAAGATGTCTCATTTAAGAGAGATTTTTGCAGACCAGCATGGAGTAAGAAAAGGGTAACTAGAATAGTGAGAAGTCTGGAAATTATGTCTGAAAGAACTTGTGGAATTGAGTAAGAGGAAGAGAAGACTAAGAAGAAATGATAACAATCTTCAAAAACCTAAAATCCTATTATGTCCAAAGAGTGTTTTGTGATGTTTGTGATTTAGTTTGGATTGCTTCAAAGAGAAATAGTTTTGGTGAATGGACACTGAAGGCAGCATGGGGTCTTAAGTGGTCTTAAAGTGAGGACATATGAATTTGACTCTATCACTTACTAGCTATGACAGTGGGCAAGACATTCTTTCTCTATGATCTCCAGTTTCCTCATCTGTAAAATGTAATAATAAAATGTAAAAAAATAATAATAAAAAATGTATTACTTATCTCATAGGCTTTTGTGAAGAAATTCTTTTGTAAATATTGTTTGTTCTTGAAAAGGACCATGATATCAGGGAGATAATGCCATGATATGCAAATGAGTTGGATTTAAGTGAGGGAGGACTGTACAAGATCACCTTCCTCACTTTCCCCTCCAGAGCTCTCTGAGTCCAGTGGCAAAATATAGATCAAGAGACTGGAGATGTAAATGTTAAAGTAGAAAGAAAGCACTTTGAGACCTTTCTGCAAACCTTAAACAAAGTAGTGGAGCAATTAGGTGGAGGTGCCTTAATGCCCAGAGTGCATGCCCTGGAGTCAGATTCATCTTTCTGAGTTCAAATTTGCCTTCAGACTTACTAGCTGTGTGATCCTGGGTAAGACATTTAACTCTGTTTACTTTAGTTTCCTCATGTGTAAAATGAACTGGAGAAGGGAAGGGCAAACCACTCCAGTATTTCTGCCAAGAAAATTCCAAATGTAAGTCACAGAGTCAAACATGAACGAAAAGACTGAATAACAACAAAAAGAAGGCAGAGTGTTACAGAGGAAAGAATGTTGGCTCTTTAGTCAGAAGACCCAGGTTCAAATCCCATCTTTTCATTTGTTTACCTCTATGATCTTGGGCAAATCACTAACCTTCCTAGACCTTAGTTTCCTCATATAGAAAATGAAGGAATTAGACTATGTGGCCCCTGATTTTTCTTCTAACCTTAGATCTATGTTCTAAAACTGTTGTGATTATTATTAGTGCTATTTAATATGTACTGTATAATATGCCATATTATATAGTTTTATAACATATATTATGTGTAATGTTCTTGGTTCGGTCTGGCCTGTAACAATTATGTGTAAGTATTTATAATAAAATAAATGTTCACCATACTTTCCAGAAGTTATAAATGAGAGCTGTACTGGAAGTCTAAGGGTCCTTCTACCAAGAATAGTTGAGTAATGTACATGTTCCCATCGTTTTATTTGGCAGGAAATGTCGAACACAACCCAGAAATGTATAGGCTTATCACTGCACTTTCTTGAAAGTCCTTATTTTGGCCACTTTGTTTCCCTTGAGAGTTCCAGGTAACATTGTTGACTCCATCTCAATACTGCAGTCTACCAGAAATGTTATAGCTAAGTTGTTTCACTTTTCTTTGTGACCCCATTTAGGATTTTCTTGGCAAAGATACTGGAATGGTTTATCATTTCCTGCTCCAGCAGAAATACCCACCATGAGCTAAATTCTTCTTAATAAGCAAGGTGCTGCTCCTGAGGCAGAAGTCATATGCTGAAGCTTCAGCTTGATCTTTCAGTTTTGTGCTTCATATTTCTGAACCTCATTTGGGCCTGAGCTTCATTTAAGCCAAGTCAACATCCCAAAGATTAATTACATTAGAAGGGTGAGTGTGCGGTTCTCGTTAGATATTAGGGAATCTGGTATTCACAATGTATTGCTCTCTTCCTCCCTCATGGGTGAATGTAAGGTTCCCATCCTAGATGGCATTGGATGAACCCCCTAAATGTGTACCTATGTCTGTATCTTACTTGTTTAAGCTTCATAAATTCTATTGGAATTATCATGGATTGGTTAAATGTTCTTGTTTGGAATCTCCTATTAAATTGTCAAAAAAATGTCTTATTCCTGGGCTTACTTCAAGGCTCAGAAAATTGCCTTCATTATTAGGGGACTTCTGCTTGAGGCTTAGAGCTAGACATTTTATAATGAAGAGGGAATGGATTGAAGATAACTGAATATTTTACATCTCTCACAAAAAAGTGTTACTTATATAGTTCAATATTGCTAGAGTCAGATTAAATATTGGACTAAAGTCCAGTGACTCAAACAAATTAATTTTTTCCCAACTAGATTCTTTGTTAAGATGATATTATCCCAGAGTGAAATGGCAGACACTTGCAATGGCAACCTATCTTCAATTTTTTAAAAATTATTTTTAGAGTTGGTGGAAGGGACCAACAATGGCTTGTTCTCTATGAAATTCTCAGTAGTTCATTGACACTTGTGGGGATATAGTCTAGGGAAACTCTTTTTAAAAAAGGCTTTATTGATGCGTAAAAATACCATTGTTGTCATTTGACAATGAGCAAATGGCTTATTAGTCCAAACAAATCCCTAATTAGGCAGCTAGGTAATATAGTAGATAAATACTAGACATGGAGTCAGGAAGACTTTGGTTCAAACCCTGCTTCAAACACTCAGAAAGTAGTGTGACTATCTCTCTTAGCTTCACTTTTCTCATATATGAAATGGGTGTAACACCTATCTTACAGGATTGTTCTGAGGATCAAGAAATAATATATTCAAGCACATTGGAAGACTTAAAATACCATGTAAATATTAGTTATTATGATTAAGTGGTGAGATTTTAGCAAGTATAGAGGTTCTATATCATGGAGGTACCTTGTCGTCTCTCTCTCTAGCATAGAACCCTCTCTTGTAACAAAGAATACCTGTAAGTAAAACAAACCACAGATTGGTCACATCTAATAATCTATGCATCATTGTGTATCTATAATCCACTATCCCTCTACTAAGAGGGAGTGGGTAGGCATTCTTTAGCACTAAACTTCTAAAGTCACATTTTCATCTTCTGATACTGTGTTCTATATATATTGTGAACATTGTTTTCTTTGCTCATCATATAAGACTTTAAAATCATCCTGCAGATTTTTGGCTCAGGAAACTAGTAGCTGTTGCTTTTGACATCATTTCTTAGTCACCTGAATATAAGGATATGATACTTGACCAGGGGAATTCTGTGGATAATTCAGTCAAGGGATCTTTCCTCATCTGAATCAACCTGTGATGTAATTTAAGTAACTGAAAACATGGCTTATCAAGTTTGAATTCAGTAATTATGGTGCCCCAAAGATCCAAGCTGTCCGCAAATTCGTTATATGGGTGAGCCTCTTAGTTCTAGGAATCTAAGGTGCAAGAATTTTCAGACAGGTATTAGAGGGCAAGAAACTTCAAGAGAGCTTTTCTATTCCCAGTTGAGTAAATTTATAGATAACATGGCAGGCAGATCTTGAGAATAGCAAATACAGGGAAAAGTAGTGGTGTTAGGAAGATGAGAAGGTCAATAATTAAGGGTACGGCTGTTCCAGGAGAGGAGAAAGAAGAAAATTAAACTGCCAGCCATGAATAATGAGAAAATCTTTGATGGAATTAGTGGTGGGGAACAGATACTTAATGCTTTCCTATTTCCCTCCTAGTCAAACATTTTAACTTGGAATAGACAGGCAAAAAAGCAAGTGTCTTGAGGATTCCATCTCTCAAAGTCTGAGAAGCAAGGGAAAGAAACAGGAGAATTTCAGAGTAGGTGCCAGATGAGAGAAAGAGCCATGCGGTTTTTAACATTGGATGGAACAAGAATTGGAGCTTTTTCTGGTCATGGAGTGAAGGACTCTGGAATTAGAGGAATTTACTCTTCTGGGGCAATCACCTATTCTCTAATGACTTTGGGAATAATTTGTGGAGAAAGGCTTCCTGGACTGGAGAAAATAAATTGGCACTTGTCAGGTGTTTTGGTTTGGAAAACACGAAATTCTTTATAGGCATCATGCTTATTAACTTGCTTTATTATTATTATTATTATTATTTTATAATTTTAGCACAATATTATGAAAAGTTACAAGATAAATTATAATAATGATATCCATTACTTGGCTGATCTCCATCAATAATCTTCAAAATAGTAGATTGTGTCTGTTTTGACATTTTTGTTTTCAACATAATGGTTCATTTATTTAACTTATGGTGGTTATCTTCATTAGGGGTTGTTAGCTTGTCAAGGTAGCAGGTTTAATCCTTTATTTGCAAGGCAAATGTTTTAAAATTATACCCCTTTGTTTTGTGAAAAAGACAATTAGGACAGTTAAACGAATGGTTCTGTGAACTATAGATTCACTTACATGTTGTAATTACTGGAAACTTCATTGGTGTACCTAATGTCTTTGAAACACATTAAAAATCATCGAAGCTATACACATTTGAAAATTTTTATTGGACTCCATTTTGTTTCAAGATGGCAAGTTAAATGACAAATCAAATTAATGATGTTACCTTCACAGACTTTAGTGGCATTTACAATTTCATGAAAATTAGTCAATTCTCTCCAAAATTGATATGGAGCATAATAATTACTATTTATATAATGCTTTTTAAACCAACAAGATACATTATTTAATTTAATACTTATAAAAAGTCTCCTACTAGGTCCTATGGACATTTTTATTCTTATTTTACATCTAAGCATTCACACTGAGGTTTGAACCCAGTTCTCATCCAACTCCAGGTACCTAGTATGGCCACATTACTGGATAAACAAATAAATACAAAAAACAGCAAGTAAACTGAGTTCAGAGACCTCACTTTGTTATGTCAACATGTTAAGTTGAGAATTGAAGTATCAATCCAAGTGTAATCTACTGTAATTTGCTGTTTGTTGATTGATAGTAATGACATGCTATTTCTATATAGAGAGATCATAAAACATGTGACTATAAGCTAGGCAATATATATTATTATTATCTGAGTTCAAAGATGATAGGGCATTGATGTCACTGTTACTTGTTTGTATAAGCAGGTGTGGCAAACTCCCCCCCCCCCCCAAATAAAAAAAACCCAAGTATCATTTTTTAGTTTGTGGCTGACACTGCTATTTTGGGGGTTTGTTAATGTTAGTTCTTTTCCTTCATATTGAAGGCTGATTGTTATCTTGTTATTTACTTAGAGTTCCCCTTGTTCAGCCAATTCTGGGGGCTGTACACTGGCACTGTTCTTATATATTAGCAGAACAGGGGTTTGCCTATGTGATTTTATTTCAGGTAATGGAAAAAAGAGTCTTGTCCCAAGTAGAATTGCCATACTCTCTGAAATTCCACTAATCTGGAATATTCATTTGCACAATAAGTTAGCTACTTTTAAAATGTATTTGCTTCAGGAAGAATCAAGGGGGATTATTTTTACCTCAGTATGGATTTAAATTTTTAAAAAAATTTTCAGTTCTAAATTCCTTCCCTTCTCCATCTTTTCCCTGCTTATTGAAAAGGCAAGAAATATCCATATCCATAATACAAATAAAGTCAGGCAAAACATATTTCCACATTATCCATGTTGCAAAAAACAAAAACAAAACAAAATTCAGAAAAAAAAAGAAAAAAATATGCTTCAATCTGGATTCAGAGCCTTTAGATCTTTATTTGTAGCATTTTTCATCATGGATTATTTTAATCAGATTTTCTCCTAATGCCTCTTTGAGATTTCCATTGAGGTATCATGAGTTTTGTTAGAGGGAAAGAGAAATAATTTTATTATATTGGACATTTTTTCAGGGCCCTGGAGTGAATGGTAGTGGTTAGGCATTTCATCTGTTTGAGAAATTGGTAAGAGCATTTGAATGCCTAGAAAGCTACAATGTTTAGAGAACCCTGGATGTGAAGTCAGGAAAATCTGAGTTCAAATTCTGATACTTATCACCTGGACAACTTGGGCAAGTCAATTAACCTAGCCTAAATTTTCTTATGTGTAAAATGGGGATAATAATAATTTCTTTTTCCCCAGGGTTGTTGGGAGGATGAAGTGAGATATATGTAAAGTGCTTTGCATAAGTTAAAGCTTTGTATAAATGTTAATTGCTCATCCTTAACATTTATTGGATTACTTGCCATATAGGGGAGGAGGTGGAGAGAAGGGGGGGGGGGATTTGGGACACAAGATTTTGCAAGAGTTAATGTTGAAAAATTATCCATGCATATGTTTTGAAAATAAAAAGCTTTAATAAAAAATAAATGTTAGTTGTTATTGTTATCTAAGAAGGATCCACAAAGGGAGATGGGAAACAATCAAAAATTAACTTTTCCAATTACCATAATTTTGCCAAAAGCTTGATCCTTCCTGCTTCTAAGTTTCCCTAGTTATTAAATGGTAATTTACTACTATTACTGATATTGCTACCACTACTACCATTTATGTAGTAATTGACATTTTATATATAATATTTAATTAAATAAATAATTGATATATTAATATATTTTATAAAGAATTTATATATATATATTATAGAATTGGTTTTGATACATACAAAAAGTTGTGAAATAGATAAAATGAGAAATTTTAATCTGTTTTTAAGAGATGAGGAAATTCAGCATCACATAGATTAAATGACTTTTCCTCTATTTCTCTTACCTTGTCCTACCTGCTTTGTTTGGAGACTATCCTTCTCTGGTCCCCGGTTTTCCCATCTGTAAAATGAGATGATTGGGCTGGACATCTCTGAGATTCCTTTTATTTCCATGCTTCTATATTGCCAGAAGGTTGGAATTACTGAGGAATCACTTTGAAGGATAGAGGAGAAGAATGATCAGTGGTCCCTGAAGAGTTAAGAAGAAATCCAGATAGTTTCTCTGGAAAGCAAATAAAAATAAATCAAAATAAAGAAAACATCAGAGAAAATAGTTGATAAGTAGGAATGACTTTGTGAATTTGCCAGGAGATGGCTAGGGCTCTTTAAAATAATAAATGTCTCTATCTGTAAGAAAACTAAACTAGCTGACCAATATGTATGTCTGAGGACCAAATTACCCACTGAAACCAGCCAAGAGCATTCTCTATTTATTAGGATATATTACCTTTTTTGATGAAAAAGTATAACATTAATGAAAGCATAGAAGGCAAGGTCAGCTGTGGAGGGGGGCATTCCCTGAGGCCAAAGTCTCTAGGTCCTCTAAAACAAAAGTTGAATAGTAACCAGATCACTTTGTATCAGTGTGCTGTGTGAGTTGCGGTCTCAGAAGCTCATTCAGCAGACTCCATTAATGACCTCTACAGACTTTTCCTAGTGGACCTGCAGTGGCAAGTAATGTGCTAGAAAGGTCCAGTTAGGACTTGAAAGTCTCCTTATATTCCCTCCAAATGAGACTCAATCCTGCACTTTGAAATTGTTTTCAATACCTGTCAACATTAGCCCTTCAGCCTCAGTGGAAATAGGGTTGTTTATACATCACTGTCAAGAAGAATGGAGAGCACACCAGTCTCTGTCAACAAAAAACATGGCACAAAAAGAGTAAGATGAAACATCAATGTGGATTATGAATGATTCTTACAATTTATGTACCGATCCTAAAAGCGAGAAGGGGTGGGAAGAGGAGGAGGGAATGTAGTAAGCCTTAGAGAGATGTGTTTAGAATAATACCAAACTAAGTCAGGGTATCTCCCAAAAGTAGATAAAAAATAGTCTCCTGTCATGGCCCAAAGGTTTGAAGGACTGTGGACAAGATGGACTGAAATCCAGCCAGTAAACAACTGCAAAAGACTAAGTATTATTGAGTGTTGTTGATAAACTTAATGAGACAGGGAGCATGCTCTGAGAATGGGCAGTATTGATTCTGAGGAAGAAATAAAGTGGGCCAAACAAGTCTTGACAATTCAGAGGCATGCTACATTTTATTTAAAGTACTTCTGTCCAGTGTATATATATTTGTAAATCTGTGTAGTGTGAGTGTGATGGCTCTTGTGTAAACCATAGTGCCAAGAAAAAGAAGAAATCTTTCCCAGCTCAGATACTTATTTACTTGGGGGTACTGACTTCTCGGTGCCTTGAGATTGCTGGTGGAGAACTGAGTACAGGTGAAGCCGCCAATGGGCTTCTTCTGGATTTAGATATGGATTAGAGGGAAAAGGGGGTGAGGATTGGAGAAGAGTTGCATTTTGAAAAAAGTTCTCTTTTATAATAATCACTAAAAATTTTGTGCATTTTCAAGTTTGCAAAATACTCTACAAATATGATTTATTTTATCCTTATGAAAATCTTGAGAAGTAGGTCATATCATTATCCCCATTTTATAGGTGAAGAAACAGAGGCTGAAAGAAAATAAGAGCCTTGACTAGGTTCTCACAGGTAGTGTCAGAAGTAGAATTCAGACTCAGATCTAATGCACTTAAAGGCCAGCAGTTCAGTAACTTTTCCACTTGTCATTTTCTTTTTAAACAGTTGTCTTGAATGACAGAATGGAGATCTACTAAGGATTTATTTTTATTTTTTGGTCTTTGTATTCCAAGTCCCAGGACATAGAAGATGGTTATAAATGCTTGCTAAATTGAACTGAATTGAATAAAACATTAAAAGGGGAAGAGAGGGAGAGAAGAAATAAAAGGGCATATTGAATAATTCACATATTTTAGGGTCCATTAAATTTGCCGTCCATTCTAGTAGTCCTTTCTAGAGAGTCCTTATTTTTATTTCCTCCTTTTAAAATTGGATCACCTGACTTCCATTTTCTTGTTCAGGGCTACAATTTGATTCCTGTTCTTTTGCAAACATTTTTCTTTTCTTTTTTTCTTCTTTCTTTTGACTCTTAGAAAAATTGGACCTATAAATTGAATCTGCCTCCAGGCAGCTTTAACTTGCATGACCAGCACTTACTCAGCAGATAACCACAGGCCTCATTAACCTTGGCAAATTCTCAAGAGTTGTATTTTTAGACATAGGGGTATATGAATTATTTTTTGATAATTTCTTGAGCAGGTTTGGAGCTGAATCTTTCCTTTCCCCACTTTTTTCTTCTTGAACAAACATGTTTGCTTTCCTATTCATAGAGTCTGTGTCCTTTAAAATTTTTTTTAAACTTCTTTGTTAAGACATTTTGTCCATCTTCATCAGTTTTTGCAAATAGATATGTGCATTTGGTGGCCAAGGGACAGTTTCACATCATGAAACACCTTCAATAAGATGAAGACTGTTACTACAAATAGAGTTGGTTACTCATCGCATCTACAGAGAATTTCATTAATTTGTTTGTTTATCTGATAGTGGAAAACTATAGTATGATATAGCTTGGCTAGTATGTTGTTGAGTACTAGGAATACAAAGAAAAGTAAAAGACAATTCCTGTTCTCAGAGAGCTTACAGTCTCATGGTGGGGGGGGACAACATGCAAACAATAGTGTAAAAGACAAACTAAGTACAGGTTAAGGAACAGAGAGGAGGCGTTCTGAAAAGTTTTCTGTACAAGGTAGATTTTTAGTTGGAACTTAAAGGGAACTGGGGGAGTCAGAAAACAGAGATGGGGGTAGGGTCCTCCCTTTTTTCCTCCTCCCTCCCTGGGAAAGAACATTTCATGTATAGGGGATAGCCAGAGAAAGTGTCCTTGAGTGGAAAGCTGAGATAATTCTAATTTTGTAGACAAAATCCCCAAATATCATAGTTTGGGGAAAGTTGGCCTTTTCTCTATCATGTGGTATAAATGTATAGACTTTGGCTGATTTGGTATCATAGGGAATCTCTAGTATTTGCTTGATCTAATATTCACTGTAAAGACAGGTTCAGAAAACCATCAAGTTTAAATCTATCCCTTGCTTGTTACCTCCTTTATCCTGTACTAAATATCAATGCTGCTGCTGCTGATATAGGAGCATAAGACAGGGCAAGATTAGAATTAAGAGAATTTGGAAGAAGAAAAAATCACATACATCAGGGACAGTTCTGGGAAGATTGCCTGGTGTTATTAACAAAAGAGGCAGCCAAGTGCATAGAAAGAAGCCTGTGAAGAGAGTAAGTAAGGAGATGGGAGAGAGGAGGGAGATACAGTGATAAGGAAAGTCTATCACAAACAACAGCATGGTACTTCAATCCAAAAACACTTGCAGAGTGCAGACTAGTGACAAAGCACTGGGTTAAGTAGTGTGAGATATGCAGAAAAAGTATAAATTAGATAGTTCCAATGTAGCAGTCTAGTTGGAGAGACAAGGTAAGTACATGTGAAAGAATTCACTGAGCTCCTTGTCCAGTGGTAGAGGGGAGGGCATTAATGTCAGTGCTTTGGGAACAAAGGGAACATAGCAGGACTCTCATGGAGACTCTTTCATCATTATTCCTTACAGGGACTCTGTAAGCTCCAAGATGTTCTTTCTGGAGAGTCACAGCATCATGTTTTAAGCAGTGCAACACATGGTAGATAAAAGCAAAATGGCAGAGAGCTACCATGTTTAAAACAGATATGTTTACTTCCAAATGATGACTTAATTAAACAAATAATGGGCTACAGGTAACTGAGGTTGATTATAATTAATACAAGGAAGTACATGATTAATGAGAAGTGAGAGAGAGATTAAGCATTTGTGCCAGACATACACTAACTACTGGGGATTTAAATACAAATAAACAGTAGAGTGACTGCCTTTGAGTATTCTAACTTCTAATGGGAGAAGTCAAGACATAAAATGGATTTGAGAAACTGGGAAGAGAGTTGTAAAGTGTAAAAACATCTGGGAAAAGACAGCAAGGATTGGTTCCAGAAGATCATCTTCTTGAGCTACTATCAGAGCTTTTACTCCTCAGGTGCTGGAGTTCCAAGTTCCAAGATGGGGAAGGATGGGTGGATGAGTGGGGACTGATAGGTATAATGAAAACAACATAGCATAAAGATGATTGGAAAAGGGTGTGGAGTCCTATTTCCTCGAAAGAAAGGGCAAAAGTTCATCCAACAATACAGATAATAAATGTTTTGGAATTTGGTTGAGGAAGGGAGTACATATTGTATCCATGTAGTGATCACTTTGTATTAGGAAATGTTTAACAACAGGCCTTTTGGAGGAAAATGTACATAGTATACATTTTTAAGCTTAATCTGTTATCAACATTTTCTCCATCACTTGCTTAATTCTAGACAACCACCAAAATTATAAAATTCTGATTTATAGCATATAGTTATAGCATAACAAAGAGATATAAGTACTCTCACTAAAAATTTAACAGTTGATTCTTCTAAGTCACAATGAGCCAACTATAGCATACCATCACTCCAAGACAATAGAAGTTCTTTAGACTTTTAAAAAATATTTATATATACAGTGACAAGCACAGTGTCTGGCATATAAAAGAACAGTCACTAGCATTTATTAAGCACTTACTATGTGCTGTGCTTAATAAAGGCTCATTGAATTGAATTGAATTTTGGCTTGAGTGGTCAGAATAAATTTAACAACAGAGATGAGATAAGATGGGATTTAAAGGTTAATCAAAATTTGATGGGCAGAGATGGAAAAGAAAGGCATTGCAGTTTGAGGAAATGTAATATGTGAAGTGTGGATATGGTAAGTTTAAGACCTAGTTAGGGGACAGTGGGTGATCCAGATGAAAAGGAGTGGGGAAATCATACAGGGAAGAATTTCATCTGCAAAGGCAGATTGGGGCCAAGAAGTGGAGGGTTTGGAATGCCAAGTGAAGGGTATACTGTTTAGCATCAGGAAAATTGGATCAGGCCTTTGATTTCTGAATAGGGAGAGTTTGTGAAGAATGTAACAACAATATGAAAAGTTTAAGGATTCTAAACCTCTTTTAAAGCAGGTTAAGTATTCATTAATGATGCTCTTAATTATCTATAACAATAGTAACAGAGACAATAATGAATAATATTTTATATACCCATACCTTACATACATTAGATATTCTCAGTCAATCTATCAAAGCTTAAAACTGTGCTAAGACTTTTGGGACACTATACACACATATACATATACATATATGCCCTTATAAATATGTATATGTATATATGTTTGGACTCTGTGTAGAGTAAGTGCAGAGCACTGTCCTAGGCAATGGAGAGAAATACAAAGTATATCTAAAATGTAGTCCTTATTCTCTAGGAATTTACCACTTAGTAGCTGTAATTCAATCAACAATCAATCAGCATTCATTAAGTGTTGACTATGTGCTGGATACCTTGTGCTAGATGCTGAGATGTAAACACAAAAGTGAGATGGTACCTACCTTCAAGGACTTTACATTCTATGAAATCTTTTATGAAAGCTGTGTGACTTTGGGCTTATTGCCTCAAAAAAGTTACAAAACAAAGTATTATGTGAAATATAAAGGGAAGATGACTGCTAACCCAGGAGAATCAGGAAAGCCTTTCTAGAAAAGACAATTTTTTTTTTCAACAAGTTTGATCACAGAAAGGGGAATATATAAATAAATGAAATGGCGGCTGTCTTCAAGTACTTGTAGGAATGCCATCTGGTAGAAAGGTTCAACTTTGTTCTGTGGGGCACGGGGAGACGTAAGTAGACCCAAAGGTAGAAATTACAAGGGGGTCAAAGAATTGTTCCAGTCTCAGGAATGGTCATCAATGCCTTCTGCTACCTATATAGCTATTTTCTCATATTTCTCCTTGTCATCAACTGTGGCTGACCTCTTTCTTGTGGAGGTTCCTGTTCACAGGTTTGAGTAAATTCTCAATTTGCCAACCTTTGGGTCTCAGTAATGATATTTCCTGGTGATGCATCATCACAGGATTTTCATGTTGATTTTTAACCTATGATCTTGTTTCTGTCCCAGTCCCTTCCAGATTCTGTCTTCATATTTTAATTTTGTATTTGTATCCTCAGGCCATTCTCCCAAGAGTAGACTTTTTTCCAAAAGGATTGAGTTAAATGACTACTAAAGAACTGAAATAATTTCTCGAGTATCACCAAAAACTCTTTTTTCCTTTCAATTACATTAAATTTAGAAGATCCACTCTTGAATTCTTATTAAATTTTAAAGCCCAAGTCACTGCCACCTCTTACAGTAAAGCTTTTCAGACTCTTAGTTGATAGTACCTTCCCCCTCATATCTCACATAGGTAAGATCAACTAAATTTAATCTTGTTCAAAATTCAGATGGGCAGAGTAGCTAGTGTAGTGAAAAGAACTGAAGATCCTTCATTGGTGGATCTCTTTGGATCTCTTTGACTCTTCTTCTCAATAAACTTTAAGCCTGATCTTAGATCTATTCTTTTCTTTCTTTCTCTCTCTTCCCCACCCATATCTTATCCTTTTAATGTTTTATTAAAATATTAACATAAAGAGGTATGGGAAGAAAATTGAACTCTGTATAGAAACTGATCTGAATGCTATCTATGCCTCTGTGTGATTCTGGATAAATCCCATGCTTCCTCTTTGTGACCTTCTGCAGGTCATGTATTCTTTCTGGGACTCAGTTTCCTCATCTGTAAAATGAGGGGATGGAATAGATCACTTCTATAATCCCTTGCAGCTCCAGAACTATGAGTCCATAGATATCAATATAAACAACAGAACTCTTGTAGTAACTATTTCCACTTAAATTAATTGATTTAAACACACAAAACATCATAACAATTTTTGGTATACTTCCCCTAAGAGCTCATTAGGATTCTCTGTACAGTCATTCTTGTTCATTTTTCCCTCTCCTATTGTTGGAGTGAAAATATACTCTATTCTTTGGGTTCTGCTTTCCCCCTTTGTATTATTTTATTGAAGTTTTTCCAGATTTCTTGGTATTTTTCCTATAGGTTGATCTTTATTGCATTAATATACCACACACACACACACACACACACACACACACACACTTTTAATCAGGCCCCTATTATTGGACACCAGGCCTGTACATCTGATACTTGGATTCTTGTATGAGGACCTTCTCTATTTCCCTATGACGATTCCATTTGTGCTTCTTTCTTCAAACTCACTGATGCCTTCAGTCTTTAATGAAGGAAAACTGAGCGAGGATATGCATTTCTAAAACCATTCACTGTAATCTATTCATTCTGCCCTCCATGGTTTCTGCGTCACAGGCAGGGAGACTCTCTTTGATGACTACTGAGCTGTCCTTTACATTATTCATACATCTTTTTATATCACCTACTTTGGCACCCGATGGGGACAAACAAATATTACAAACAAGGTACCAATGAAAAAGAATGTGTAATCAGTCTTTAAAAATTCCTTCTACTCTGCCAAGCTCTCACATGTGATGGTGGAATACTAGCAGCTGGCTAGTCCCACTGGCTTGATGACTTGCTTTTGTAAAAGTGATTGCTGTTTGATGATTCTTCATATACTGTAGCCTGGTCTCCATAAAGGTAACAGGCTTTACGATTCCTGCCAGATTCTTATATATATTTAGGGACTGACTGTATAAATTGAACAACAAATGCTATAGAGCTGGAAGACTTTGGCTTAAGATAAGGGGGAATGGGGATGTAGTTCTTGTTCTGCACTAATTACATTCATGTTGTCAAATATAACACTTTACCTCTCTTTTGGCATTGCATTAGATGGAGAATGGCTCAACAAACTGGTAGAAGAATGTGAGGGGACAGTCCTGAGCTGTAAGAAATGAGGATGATGAAGAATACTGAAGGCACAGGAAGACTTCTATGAACTATTGCAAAGTGGAAGTGAGGAGAACTAGGAAAACAACATTTACAATGACTACAACAATGTAAATAAAAACAATAAAACCCAAATGATACTGTGCAATTGTAATGACAAATTTTGAATCTAGAGAAGAGACCAAAAAAAGACCTCCCTTCTCTGCAGAGGAAGGAGATTGAGGATGTGGAATGTCCCACATAGTGTCTGATTCAGGTGACATATTGGTTAGCTTTGTTGAAATGCTTCCCTCTCCTTTTTTATATTCAAAATTTTTTGTTGCAAAGGATGAACATTTGGGGAGGGTGGAGGGATAAGGATAATTCGGAACTAAAAGTGATAGAAAAGCAAAAGATATAATGAAAATTTAAAATTAAAAAAGTAAAAAGATAAGATTTGAACAAGGCCTTCTTTTATGCTTGCTTTTTAAATCTAAGATGTGGGACAGCAGCTAATGCTTGTCTGATCTACATCTATCTCCAGTGATCCAGGATGTTCAGATAGAGCATCCTCCATCTAGACAGGGCCAGTGCCTCCAGCTTATCCCTGGGGCTGATATAAGATAAGACAGCTTTCAAAAAAAGTCAAAGGTCTAAGAATGGTGTAGAAGCCAGCTCTGATTCTACGCTAAGAAGAGTATATTCCAGTCTATGATGAATTACTCTAAAGATAATGCATGAGAAACATTTTGTATGCATAAAACACTAAACTTATCATTATTAGTAGTAATAATTCTAAGGATAGACAGTATTGTCTAATGGAAAGAGACTTAGGAAGACTTGAGCTCAAGATCTACCTCTGACATACTGGCTGTGTGACTCTGGACAAGTCTATTGGCCTGCTAGGGATCCACAGAGCTCTTTAAGACCATAAGTTGAGAATCAGGCAATCAAGAAATATCTATTAAATGTCTACTATGTGATAGGCACATGTTGTGACCACGTTAACACCCTGGATACCTTAGAATTAGCCGGAGTCAGGATAAGCAAAAGTCTTTATTCTTGGTCTTTTGGGGTCGCCATCAGGGGATTAGGTATAGGAATCTCCACACCTTTCTCTCTCTCCACTTGTCCTACTTACTCCACCCTCAGATCTCTCTCCCTTTCTCTCTCCACACCCTCAGATGGAGCCAGCACAGAATAATTGAGCAGGATCATCCTCCAAGCAGAGTATTAATAGAGTATTGTCCAATTGGTAATTAGCCTCAAGTGCTCCCTTTAAGTGCATCTACTCAGTTCTAGCCCTTTACAGGCGTCTACTAAGCACTGGAGATACAACGAGAGGCCATATAAAACCAATAACCAGTCCCTGCTCTTAAGGAACTGACAATCTAATAAAAGAAAACACATACCCCCCCACACACACACAATGAAAAACTGAAGATAATCTAGAGAGAGAAAGTACTAGGAATAAAGGTCATCAGGAAAGGGCATCTACTTGCAGAAGATGGGATTTTAATTTGGGAGGCCAGAAGATAGGAATGGCAAGAGAGCATATCTGGATCTACATTGGTGGAGAGTTTCCTCAGCTAGAGTTCTTTACATCAAAGAAATCACAGATGGAGTCCTAACCTTCCTGCTAGTCTTCTCTTACTGAGACCTAACTTCTCATTGTTCTCCACCATGAATGCCCTCAACTCTGATATAAGGTGTCAGGAAGCCAATTTCTGGCTTATGGAGAGAGTTTCAAGGGCTTCAGAACCACATTTGTGATTAGGATGGTTTTGACTTAAGACTATTTGGAAAACTAGTTCATTTGTGTGTTTGTATGTGTGTTCTCATTGTACTCATCTTACTTTTTCTTATTGACAACTCTTTGGTGACATGATTTACTTGGCAGACCACTATGTATCAATCAAGGAATCCTAAAAGCTTCAAAACCATTGGCTTTTGTATGGGACATAGAGATTTTAGTAAGGTCTGCATATGTGTATGTATGTATGTGTGTGTATATAATGTACATATATGTGTGTATGTATGTAAGCATTTGTATAGCTGTGCAAGCTGGGGGAAAAGAAGGAATACATTGATTAAATACCTACTATGTGCCAAATGCTGTGCTAAATTCTTTACAAATATTATCTCATTTGGTGGACAAAACCTTGGTGTCGTTTTGTACAGGTGATAGGGGCCCAAATTTGAGATGGGAGGGAAGGAGAAACATAGCTTTCACTGTCTTCTGTTTCTTGTCATCACGCAGTTCTCATAATTTTGGATAGCTTCACAGACAGACAGAGAGAGAGAGAGACACACACAGAGAGAGAAACAGAGAGAGAGAGGAGAGAGAGAGGAGAGAGAGACAGAGAAAGAGAGAGAGAGAAGAGAGAGAGACAGAGAGAGAGAGAAGAGAGACAGAGAAAGAGAGAGAGAAGAGAGAGAGAGACAGAGAGACAGAGCGAGCGAGAGAGAGACAGAGAGAGAGACAGAGAGAGAGAGAGAGAGAGAGAGAGAGAGAGAGAGAGAGAGAGAGAGAGAGAGAGAGAGATTAATGAAAAAAAGAGTTATTTTCAGAACCAGGAAGACCTGGATTCAAATCTCTTCTCTGACATTAGCTGTGTGATTCTGAGCAAATCACCAAATCTCTTAGTGTCTTAGACAAGTCTTTAAGAATATAGATCACAGAGGAGTTACAGGGAGTTTGCTCACTAAGGAAATCACAGGTCTGAATTAAAGGGAGAAAGATGTTAGGAAAAGAAATTGCCTGGAGGAAATGAGTGTTGAATGTGGCATCTGCTAACAATTCTCTCATCTCAGAGCTGATCAGAAAGTGACGAGTCTTCAGGAAACTTCCATCAAAGTGTTATTCTGATAAGAAGTAATACTGGTTCTGGTATCTGATGATCTGGGTTCAAATACCACCCAAAATACTTACAACCTGAATGAACATAGGTAAGTAACAACAGGTAAGTAATGTAATGGATTATTATTATATTCACTTCTAAAAGAAGGAGGTTGTACTAATTGGCTCCTGAGGTTATGATCCTCTGACCTTAAATTCCAAAGACACAGGATTCTCAAGCAAGAAGCTGATTCCTTTCTTAGGGAGGACTAGGATCCCTGCTGTTGTCCACATCGTCAACTTAAACATAGCTGCTGTGGTACAGCATCCCCCCCCCCCCATTCTCTTTTACCCAGAGGATAATCTCAGAAATCAGTGCTGCAGTGCAGATTGACTGAGATGATATTATGTGAAAGGTTGAATGGTTACAAATGGGCTGACTCAGCCAGTTGTTTTCGAACTGTGGTACTAAGCGAGCACCCTCAAGCAATAAAGAAATACTTTTTGACCTGCCATATCTGCACATTATCAGCAAGCAAGTAATCTCACTGAAACAACACCAGAGCTTTGATATCTTGTCTTATTGAATTTTCACACCACCTTTATGAAAGTAATAACAAAGACTTATCACTGGGCAATGGCTTCCTTGGGAGACTGGAGAAATGAGTGGGAGTGGTTGTTATTTTTCCTATCATTTGTGTCATTGGGTGCAAGGATTTATTTTTCATTAGCAGCATTTCTTTGGATACATGGTTATTTCTGATTTCTGTGCAGTTATATGTGATGTTTTTTTCATTATTCCTGCAAATTGAGCCTCATTCAGTTTTTTTGAGGATCGTGAGTCCGAGACATATGCATTCTCATCCTTACCGCATCCCTGAGAATATGGCAAAGGACAAGCCTCATTGTCCCAATACCCATGGGCAGGAATTTAAAGGTGATCTACCTGAAAATCATTTTATGAGCTGGCTTTGAGGCTGAGGATAGAAATGGTTGTTTTAAATTGTTTCAGTTCAGAATTAAATTTATAATGGGTGTTAGGGTTATAAGACATGAGGGTGTGTGGAATTTATTGAGAGACAGAGGTTGGAGGATCAGGTACCTAGTCATCTTGCTATAGAATATAGGACAAAGATAGCCAGAAAAACATTTCCCAGATAGCCCAAATCTGAGTAAGGCCAGAGATAACATTCTCAGGACTCTGAAGGGCTATATAAGCAAAATGGCATCTGATACTCTTTTTGACTGAATATTGAACAGGGATTCTCTGCTCACTGGTGGAGATGAATGTCCTGGGTCTGTATAAGATCTTATGAGTATAAATGGAATAGACCCAAAAGAAATTCATGCTGAAGTCAATGTGACTGTCCTTGGAGCTCAGGGTGACCTTCTTCCTTGGCTCCACTTCAGTTTCCCAAAGCTCTACCAGAAGATTTTACATGCTTTATGACCAATGCTGCATTGTCTTTGCTAGAATATCCAACATTAGCACAGCCATCTGATGCATAAGATAAATCTGTTACTCTGATAATTATCTGGTGGAGGTAATTCTAAGACAGACTCTCTGGCTCTCCATTTCCTTGGTTCTCTGCCTCTTTAGGGAGAAAAGGTTTGTCCTCTGCTCCATTTAGTACCTCATCATCTCAGGTTTCATGACTCAAACTGGGGGTGCTGTTGTCCTGCTTTGTCCTGCTTCCTGCGGTTTATTCTTGAGTAGGCCTGTAGCTTGCTGAGACTGAGACTCAGGATTATATTGATCCTTGTAGCTCAAGAGTACTGTCAAAACTTGGACATTTTTAGAAATGGTCTGCATTGCTCTGATGGCATTAGTTTCATGAAAAAGGTCATATAACAAGCTCTGGAACAATCTACAGGATAGGATTTCCCTACATTCTCAGAATGTACAGTGCATATCTATGTCTCTCTTCTTGTTGCTTCATCCTGATGAACCACGAAATAGGATTTTTTTTTAATGCTGCATAGTATTAAAGACAAAATTGATATAGGGATCTTCTGATTCACCCCTTCAAATATCTCAGCTAAAGTTTGTATATACATTTATGCCGGGTAACATTTGACTTTGCTTTTTTTTTTCTTTAGCAAAGAAAATATCCAAATAGCAAAAGAGAAATCAGAGGAAGTGTATATAGGAGAATATATGCCAGACAATAGAGAGTGAAGGAGTTCTCCTACTGGGAGCAAAGTAACTCAACTCACCGAGGAGATAGAAAACTAATCTTCCCCAGGGAGAAGTTCCCCAAAATTTCTGGTATAGCAAGCTGTCATTTTCTTCAGCAGCCTAAAGGAGGCTTGACTTTGTCTATCTTTTTTCTCCTAGAAGCCAGAAATGTATGAAATAATTGCAGAGCCCAAATACACTTGAAGAAAATTTCAGGTCTGAAGAGATTTGAACTTTCTCATCAACTGTACCCTGCCCCTTATGTGGACCAACAAAGTCCACTGACAAGGAGAAATTCCAATACCAATGGGCTTTGCAGCTGGACTTATATTTATGATGGGTGAAATCTGGAACTTAAAAAAAAGTCTCTCATATTCTTATTCTATTTACCACTGTTGCTATCAAGTTTGTGTATGTCTAATGTTCCCTGTTACATCATATTGATTCCATGAGAGCAGCTACCATGATTTAATTATCTTTTTCATCTCTCCCAGGACTGATCACAGTGTTTTTTCATATATAAGGCATTTAATGATTAAAGAAGTGAACGAACAAATGAAGGATGTAAGCTCTTTTAGAGCTCTTTTTTATTTTTATGTTCTGAGCACCTCAAAAAGTTCCTGGTATTGAATTGAAATGAATAAAGAGTTCAAGTCCTCTGCCAAAGGGAAACATGAAGACAAGAATGCCTTGTTTCCCTTTGCATGGTTTCTATCTTTGCCTTGTCTGCTTTGGCTGTAGTAGTGGAAAAATCACCAGACTTGGAATCAAGAGACTTGGCTTTGAATATTGGATGCAATATAGCACTAGTTATGAGATCAAAGGCAAATTCTCGGTTTCTCTCCTCATCTGTAGAATGGGAATAATAATGATTCTGTCATCTACTGAAATCAGAAATTAAGAAATTTCACTCCATTAATAGTTTTGGGAACTTTTGCTCTTTATTTTGTTGTGCAGCCTGTTAGGATCTTATAATCACTTGTGTAGAGGAGTGACCACCTGCATTTTGGTGGGTCTGGTAAGGAAACAGGAGAGCCAGTGCTCCTGTCTTTCAATAGGGAGAAGGACCACATTACAATGATTTTACTGGTGCAAAGCAGCAATTCTTTAAGAATTAATAGAAAGATAATTAATAATAATGATAATTTTTCAAGGGTTTGTGAAGTAAAAACTATTTTCATAATGATATAATTTTGTTATTTGCTTATTAAATGAGGACCTCCTTTTTCCAACTACAAAACCCGTGTTAAGGCCAAATTTTTTTCATATACTTCAATCAAAACAAGATATAGCAACAGACTAGATTTGGAAGCAGATATGAGAATCCAGTTGTCTTCTATTAAAGCAGATATCAAAGCAATTTGCAAAAATATGAAAAATAATGCCATTCTTTTTACTAATTTTTGTCAGTGTTTTTCCATAGTTTTAAAAAATATGTGTTAACATGTAATGCATTTTTAAGAAATGAATAAAATGGTCAATTTTAATTTCTAATATGGTAAATATCAATGGATATGACCCGCATAGACAAAAGTGATTTGGGATCCTTTGCAAATTTTAGAAGTATTATGTGGTCAGATCTAAACTGTATTGGATTGCTTACTATCTCAGGGAGGAGGAAGAGAAAGGAGGAGAAAAAGATAGAATTTGGAAAAAAAAAAGACTTAAAATTGTTTTAACATGTAATTGGAGAAAATATAAAACATTCTGTTTTATTTATTTATTTGTTTGTTTTTGTTTATTTATTTATTTCTTTGTTTATTATAAAAAGAGTATAATGTGATCCTGAGACCAAAAAGTTTGAATTTTGTTGGAATAGAGAACTCTTCAGTGAGGGAACTCCTTTTGCCTTCTCTTCAAGTTCTGGTCTTAGAGAATTTCTAGAGCACAGGAAATTAAGGGATTGGGTTAGTTAGGTTCTCTCCCTTCTTCCATTTTTCCCTTTTCTGTTCCCTCAATCATTGATAATGTGGAAATTGATAAATTTGGAAGCGTAGGATATAAAATCATAGTTCTAGAGCTAGGAAAAAACATCCGGAGGCCCTTAGGTAAAATCTCTTTGTTTTATAGATAAGGAAACTTTCTTCTGAGGCTGTGATTTGCTCAAGATCATTGACTAAAAAACTTCAGAGATGTGCAATCAAGTCCCCCTATTCCTGAGTCAGTACTCTTTCCTCTTTATTATATTGCTTTCCTTACATTGATTTTCCCATCATTTGCTGTCCTGGAACACTTTGGGAGCAAGGAAAACTTTGGTGTAAATCAGAGAGACCTTTCCTATACAAAAGGGAAAATCTGGGAAGCCACCTTTACAACTAGGAGGCAACCTCTCCTTTTCCTGTTTATACCCATTGATCTAATATAAACCTGTAGGGATAAAGGCTTTCAGTATTATAGAAACATTAAGCATTATTAGTGTACACAAAGCATCTAACAATATAAAGAGCATAGTTTATAGACAGATATAAAGCAGACCTTAGAACTTAAAAAAAAATCGGGTTTATCACTGACTGTGAGACTTCTGGGATATACATATATTTATTAACTCTAAGGAAGGGGAAGAAAAAGTGGGAATCTGCTCTGGCAAATCTTGATTTCATAAGTTTTAGAATAGTGAGATCATATAGACCAATTCTTTCTTTTTGCACATGAAGTAACTGAAGCTCAAGGAGGTGAAGTGATTTTTATAGATTCATGTTGGTAAGTAGGGGATCTGGCATTTGAACTGAGGGCCTCTCCCTCCAAATCCAGTTCTCAAAGGTTTTTTTTTTTTTTTTTTTTTTTTTTTTTTTTCAGTTTAACAGTTAATTCCCATTCACACCTGGGTTGTCTTTTTTATCTTTCAGGCATTTGGCCTAGTTGAATGTCCCATTGAGCAAGGCTCTGGATCTGTTGGCCATACAAGGCTAACTCCATGCTAGTGGTTCCAGCTAAACTGGCTTGAGCTCAGGAAAGGCTCTGATCCAGAAATCACAGATATGGGAAATCCTGGGATACTACTCTCTAGAGAAGAGACTAAACAACTAAAAAATTCCTCTGCTTCCCCTCTTCCTCATCCTATTCATGACAAGGAGTGGTTACTGCTTCCTGCAGCAATTAATTTATTATTAAGAGTACCTATGAGAGGTATTCTTCAATTGTAGCTCAGAAAATGGTGTCTACATTTAATTTTCATTTGATCCAGATTCTTGAGCTTCTGACTCTGTCTCCAGGTTTGGGTATCATCTCAAAGGTCACAATTTCATTGGTGGTTTAACATAATTATCAGGAAAAAGACAGAGAGGGAATTTCCAGCCTGCTCTATGACTAAACTCATGGAATCTTAGAAAATGCAATAAAACTTCTTGGGATGAATTTTTCTTGTGCATCAAGATAACTATAAATATGCATACATATATTGGATTTCACATATATTTTAACATATTTAACATGTATTGGACTACCTGCCATCTAGGAGAGGGGTGGGGGAAAGGAAGAAAAATTTGGAACATAAAGTTTTATAAGGGTCATTGTTGAAAAATTATCCATGCATATGTTTTATAAATATTAAAAGCTTTTTTAAAAAAAGGAAAAAGAGACTTCTTGGGATAGAGAAGGCCCCAGGCTGGGATTGTTCACTAAGAGAGCCATGGACTTTAAGATTTAGGAGTAAAAGTGAACTTAGATCTCATCCCCACTGTTACATTTTACAAACAAGGAAGTAAAACCCTCTTTTTGTATCTGATTCAATCTACTCTGAGAATATAGAATTGTTAGAGTTCATCCAAGAGCATAGGAAGTAGGGTGTGGCTTATCTGCCAAGCCCAGCCCTACCAAGATTCTTGATATGATATCACTGGTTATACTTTGATACTTCAGTCCTGGAATGCTCTCCCCCTCTTTTTTATCTGCTGAAATTCTATTTACCTATGCTTTTATGCTCAGCTCAAACAGCTCATCTTTCATGAAATTGGCTCAGATCCATATCCTTCCTCATTACTATAATAATCAGAAATTATTTTTTTTTGAACTTTGAACAGAACTTTGTAGTTGTTTTCATGCTTTTATCATATTATATTCTTTAGAATTTAATATCAGTTAACAAACATTGGTAAAGTTTCTATTATGTGCAAAATGTGTTAGTCTTTGTGCAAAAGTAGATCTGAGTAGATCTTGAGGATACAAATGTAAAAACCTTACTCTTAAGGAACTCACATATTACTGAGTGATGCAACATGTACGCAATATAAAATATATTCAAAGAGTTCTGTGTTAATCACTGGAGGATAGGGGAATCTGGAAAAGTCTTGTGTAAAAGTTTCTCAAGTTGCAGGGTGAAGGAATCTAGGGATTCTAGGAGATAGAATTGAGGAAGGAGCAAATTCCAGGCATGGGGGACTGAATGCAAGAGGACAACTAGTAAGCTAATTAGGCAAGAAGGAAGAGCATGAGAAGAGTAATATTTGTGTAGCACTGCCTACTTGTGCATGTATTAAATTTCCCTTTACATTGTAAGCTCCATGGAGTAGGACCATTTGCACGTAGGAAGTCTTTAATAAATGGCTGTCAAAGGAATGAATAAAGCAGTGAACCATTCTTAAAGTAGGATTCTCAACAATTGAGATGCAGACGGCATAATTCTGATTGTGGATGAGTCTGTTCCCGATTGTAAAGTTCCCTCAAGGTACAATCCCTGACCATGGCGCACAAATGATTCTTTTCTCTTAATGCTAACGAACCCAAGCTTGAATTTATGGAATCTGAGCCAGCACTAGTGTACAGTAAGTCACGACTTTGGAGGTTTTAGTACAATTTAAGGATAAATACTGCTTTTAAATCATGTTTATAAAATGTAGGTGAAGTGAAGGAAGTTTCCTTCAAGGTTACACAGATATACCAGGTATCTCCTGGATATCCCTCCATGGATCTGATCAGACACATACATACCTACGAACAGCATGGTATAATGGATAGAGCATGGGGCAGGATATGCTAAATTTGAATTTTACTGCAGAGACTTCCTAGCTTTGTCATCCTGAGCAAGTTACTTAATCTCTGCTGTGTCAAATTCCTTATTCATAAAATGGAAATCATAATTCTACTTGTCTCATAGCATTATCATATTAAGTCAAATGAGATCTGTACATATATATATACACACAAACATATATGAATATATATACACACACAAACACATATAGGGCAGTTAGGTGTTGTAGTGGATAGAATGGAGTCAGAACTCCTGAGACTTCAGACAATTACTAGCTGTGTGACCCTGGACAAGTCACTTAATCCTATTTGCCTTGATTTACTCATCTATAAAATGAACTGGCGAAGGAAATGGCAAATCACTCCAGTATCTTGCTAGGAAAACCCCAAATGGGGTCGTGAAGAATCACACAAAACTGAAAAAAATGAACAACAAAACACCCCCACACAGACATACTCACACATTCATACTCATTCATAAATTCATAAGCTCATAAATGTATATATATATGTATATACAGACAATATATAAAGTACTGAATAAACCTAAATAGTATTATTACACATATATCCAGATAACCATCCCACTGTACCCCAGTCATGCTTATGTTTTTGTATCAGTCATTTCACACTTACTCTTTTATTATTCTCATGTTGTTTGGGAAATAATAAAAGTGATTGCTCGGGCTTACCTAGAGCTTTAAGGTTATAAGGTGTTTTAGATCTATTTTCTTATCTGAATCTCCATACAACCCTCTGAAGTCAGTGCTGTTATCCCCACTTTGTGGATGAGGGAATTGAGAGTAAGAGAGTTCAAGTAATTTACAAACAGCTAAGTACATGTCTGAGGCAGGATTGGAATTTAGGCACTTTTGTCATCCTGCCTGCACATGTGAATTCTCTCTCCTTAATTATATATGTAAAACACCATAGAACACCAGGCTCATCTTCCTGAGTTCAAATCTGATCTCAGACACTTACTAGCTGTGAATTATTTAATCCTGTTTGCCTCAGTTTCCCCATCTGTAAAATGAGCCTGTGTGGTTCGGAAATGGTGAGGGGTCACCATTTAATAAAAAAGCTGGAGAGATCTCTTAAGAGAAAAGCAAAGTTTATTGTTCTTTCTTGAGAGAAGGGCGTCCCACCCTTCAAGCAGGCAATCGAAGAGAGGAAGTGCCTCAGGTGGGCAGTACAGCACCTTTAATCCCTAACACAAAACGCCCCCTCCCACTACTCACCCTCATCCTCATTGGCTGAGAGTCTTACATTCTAAACTCGAGATCTACCCATGAAATTGAACTTGACCAATAAATACATAGTTGCCCATATTTGACTGAAATAGGGAGGAGATTGTGTCATGGGAGGGTAGCAGGAAGGGGACCCAATTATGTCCTTGAATCAATGCTCAAAGTCCTTCAGGCCTACTCAAACTCTGAAGTAGATGAAGCCTTACTCGATTTTCTCAACTGTCTGGAAAGATCTCACCTCATTTCGTTCAAGCCGAAGAAGGAAATGGCAACCCGCTCCAGTACTTTTGCCAAGAAAACCTTAAATGGGGTTCCAAAGAATCAGCTACAACTGAATAGCAATATTTTCATTACACTCTACGGTTGATATGCCTAGTATAATACATGTCCTAAGGTGGATAGGCAATAGATAATTCTTGGGGAACTCAGAGATTAGAGGTCAGCAACTCTGTTGCCTTCCTCTACTCCACTCTCAGGACTCTCTTCTAATGCTGTCCAGCCTTCAAATAGATTTTATTATATCCACTCATATGAAAGTGTTCCAAATCACTACTGATCAGAGAAATGCAAATTAGACAACTCTGAGATACCACTATACACCTGTCAGATTGGCTAAGATGACAGGAACAAATAATGATGAATGTTGGAGGGGATGTGGGAAAACAGGGACACTGATGCATTGTTAGAGGAGTTGTGAAAGAATCTGGCCATTCTGGGGAACAATCTGGAATTATGTCCAAAAAGTTATCAAACTGTGCATACCCTTTGACCCAGCATTGCTGCTATTGGGCTTATATCCCAAAGAAATACTGAGGAGGGGAAAGGGACCTGTATGTGCCAAAATGTTTGTGGCAGCCCTTTTTGTTGTAGCTAGAAACTGGAAGATGAATGGATGTCCATCAATTGGAGAATGGTTGGGTAAATTATGGTATATGAAGGTTATGGAATATTATTGCTCTGTAAGAAATGACCAGCAGGAGGAATACAGAGAGGCCTGGAGAGACTTAAATCAACTGTTGCTGAGTGAAATGAGCAGAACCAGAAGATCACTGTACACTTCAACAACAATACTGTATGAGGATGTATTCTGATGGAAGTGGAAATCTTCAACATAAAGAAGATCCAACTCACTTCCAGTTGATCAATGATGGACAGAAATAACTACACCCAGAGAAGGAACACTGGGAAGTGAATGTAAAGTGTTAGCACTACTGTCTATCTACCCAGGTTACTTATACCTTCGGAATCCAATTCTTACCGTGCAACAAGAAAATTGGATTTACACACATATATTGTATCTAGGTTTTACTGTAACACATGTAAAATGTATGGGATTGCCTGTCATCTAGGGGAGGGAGTAGAGGGAAGGAGGGGAAAATTTGGAAAAATGAATACAAGGGATAATGTTATAAAAAAAATTACTCATGTACATATACTGTCAAAAAAAACCTTATAAATATAAAAAAAATCATTACTTACAAAAAAAAAAGATTTTATAGATTTTATTACTCACACACAATTTGTCGTTCCCATCTATTTATCTGTTTATCTATCTATTTATTTATAATTCGGGGGAGGGAGTAAATTGCAGATTATGATTTCATTGGCATAAAACTCCTGATGTGAAAATTCCCTTTATTAATGTAGATCTGTGACCATGATGTAATTTATTATCTTAGAAAGGCACCCTGTGCACTGAGAGGTAATTAATTTCTCCTGGGTCATATAGCCAGTTTGTGTCAGAAGCAAGATTTGAACCTGTGCTTTCGGACCCTGAGGCTGGCTTTTTATCCACTAAGCTTCATTGCCTCTTTCACTAATCATCTCAGTTCCTCATACAGTTTCCTCTCAGTTTCTCACTACATAATTCAGATACTAGATGATTCAAATTCAGATATTTAAGTATCTTAACAATGACTTTCTGCTTCCACCTGGAAGTTTGGTACCATGAAGATATACCTATTACTAAGTACAGAAAAATAGTGATTAATTCTGAGCATTCTGATAAATTGGTCACTTGTAAGACCAACTGATAAATCAATGAGCAGTCTCCATGCTATCCATGCAGAGTCAAGAGGCCAAAGATGGCTTCCAGCAGGGGTAGATGGAGCCCCTATGTCAAATTTATGGAAGGACATTCAACGACAGTCACATGGTATGGACAGGCATGGATGTGTAGTGTAGTAAGCTATATTGTTGGAGGCAATACCAACACTGAATAGATGTAGACCTATGTTAGACCTAGTGTGTTGTGTTGGCTTATTAGAATTCTGAACAAAACCATTTCCTGGTTTGGGGCATTGGGGGTCTAAGGTCTGGGTGATATCAGGCAAATCACTTCTGAGAATGGTTCCCAAATTAGTCCCCCTAACTGTGCTTTTCTTCATAAAGTACAACTGCAGGAAATATACTTAACCTGAAATGAAGTACATATTAGAGAAAGGTTCTCTCTGTACATTATCTATTATCCTAATGAGCAAGAAAAGAAAGGGGAGGGGAATCTCACTCTACAGCTATTATTACCTCCACGATAGAGTTGACATACACAGGCTCATTATTGCGTAATGTTTTATTCAACAAAATAACTTTAATGTTGTAGCTTAAATTGAATTCGCTGAAACATCTTCATCTCCTGCGTAATGTGCCTCGAGTGTCTGCTTGGTGCCTGCATTTTCCCTAGAATTATAGTGCTGAAGCTATGGAAATGGCAAAATTATATGCAATCTGCAAAACAATGTGGCTGTAATGTGGTAATTGGCCTTCCACATAATTAAAGAAACATTTCCTCATCAGAGCTGTTCTATCAGAGACCTAAAGGCTATCATTGTACAAATCATCCACTTAGTAAAAAACCCTTTTTTTCTAGTAGCCTATAAAATCTGGTTATGCAAACAAATTTGCTTATTTGGTAGCATTAATGACTTGTCACCATTAAAAACCAAATCAAGGTGATTGAGCTATAATCTGGCTCCTCTGGGGTTGAATGTCACTTCTGGTTCTGCCAGCTGGGACCATTTTAACTTATTAAGAAATACTCATAGGTAGCCTCCAGATATAGAAAAGGGCTGCAAAAAGCAACCTGTGTATCTCCAGCTTGTTAATCAATAGAAAATCACTGCAACTGGATTAGGGCCTTGTACCTGGCAGAGACCTATTACAGAAAATTGAATTGGATTCTCACATTTGATAGTGACACTGCTTGGACCCAGAGGTTCATTTGGTAGACACATGGTGGAAAATTGCCCTGGAGTGTGCAACATCTCAACTCTCTGAGTGGTGCTGAGAGATTTTAATTGAGACCTTCCTGATAGTCAGTTTAACCACAGGCACAGGGTAATATGCAACCAGTGGCTTCACTGGAAGCTAAAGGAAAAAAAAACCACAAAAAACAAATTGATTGAAAACCAAAGAAACATAAAAATTAAACAGAACAGAAACCTTTTAAATTTTTCACTCAGATGCCTTCACTTCCTGCCTAGCTCAGCATAAAGAAAAATAGATGGACAAAGGAAATACATGAGTGAATTGCCTTTGTGCCAAAATGTGCATTCTTCCCAATGGAAAAATTCACTCCACATGTGGAGCGAATTGTCCCAGGAGTGAAGGAAAGGTTGTTTTATTTGGTTAACATCTATCCTGTTGCAATGCTAGCAGTAGGATATTTGGAATCCCCTTCTTATTGTGGCAAAAGTGTTTAAGTAACTTTTCTTCTGCTCAAGCATGAGAGAATGTGACCTAAAATATTTCTTATAACCAGAAGTAGTTTCACCTAATAATTCTAAAATGCTACTTTTCTGACCTGCTTCAGTCTGGTATAAAAATGTTCAAACTAGGCAGGGTGTAAGATTTGGATGATGTGCTCATGATGGATTTTTAACTTAGAGACCTGGTTTTAAATACTTATTCTTCTCTTACCCTTATGGCCCTGGGCAAGTCATTCACCTCCCAGTTGTCTCATCTTTAAGAATAAGGGGCTGGACTAATGACCTTTGAGGTCCAGTTCTAAATCTGTGATCCCATTTTTGATTCCAGTCTTCTGTGACAAATCTTCAAGTATATAGTTCTCACAGCAGTAGTTAGAGGAAGTGAGAAACAAACTGCTCTTATTTCTGACATCTTCCTAAAGGAAAAGAAGCAAAAGGGTGTCTTGGGTAGAGCCCTGGAATTCTAAAATCAGGAAGTTCCAGGTGCATCACCCTGCCATGAAATTATTAGGTGTGTGAATGTTGGCCAAATATCTTAATCTCACAAGATATCAGTTTTCTTCATCTATAAAACCACCATGTAGACTCAGAGGATTATAGATTTAGTTTGAATCCATGCCCTCACTTTCATTTTACAAATAAGGAAATTGTAAGATAGAGAGGTTAAACTAATTGCCTAGAGTTACATAGCCAATAACTATCTGAAATAAGGTGTGAATTCAGGTTATTATGATTCTTAAGTCCAGCAATTTCTTCTCTATTCTATGCTGCCTCTACATCTTAGCTACATCTTTGAGCTCTTCTTTGGAGATTTGATGACCTCTAACATTTCTTCTAGCTTTAAATCTATGATCCTGTGAGTCCACAACACTCCATTCTCACAGAGTAGCTGTAGTTTGCATGGACAATGATTTAAAATTTTTAAATAGTATTTATTTTAGTTTTCAATATTGACCTTTGTGAAACTTTGTATTCCAAATTTTTCTCCCTCTTCTCCCCTCATCAAGACAGAAAGCAATCCAATATAGGTTAAACATGCAATTCTTCTAATCATATTTCCATATTTGTCATACTGCACACACAAAAAAATCAGATCAAAAGGGGGAAAAACATAAGAAAGAAAAAACAAATAAAAAGCAAACAACAACAACAAAAAGGTGAAAACACTATGCTTTCATCCACATTCAGTTTCCATGGTTCTCTCTCTGAATGTGGGTGGCACTTTGCATGGACAATGATTCAATTGGCAAATATCTCATTCTGGTAATTCCCTCAGATGATTTGAGATGATTTGAGAGTAGAGTATCTCTAAAGTCCATTCAAGATCTAAATCTTTGACTTTATGGTGTTGGGTTATCTTGTAGGAAAATCACCCTAATAAATTCCTAACTATTTGAAGGGAAGTCTATATAATTCTCACCTCTTTCTTTTACTTTCATCTACCTTCCATTTTCTTAAACACTAGTCCAAATTATTGATGGAATATTTCTCAGTGCCCCACATTCGTATTGGGGAAATGGTAACCACTTAAGAAACTCCTAGGTCTCTTATTAGCTTTCACATTCATGTTGGAATCATTTTTTGGCATGGACTTTTGGATTTCAGCCCATCTGTGTTTTTCCTGTCAAGAAGGTCACCTGGCTTTTACTTATGTGTCATAGATATCATATTTCCTTCTATTTCCACCTTTGCTCATTGCTATTATCTCACCTGATCTATTCATCAGCATTCATTAGTTCATTTGTTCATTTAGTCAATTTGTTTTGCTGCCTTTCTCTTTGTTCTTGTTCTCTTTGTGGGAGCAAAATCTAATTTGTCTTTTGTGTATGTGTGTGTGTGCTTGTTTTTGTTTTCTGTATATTTTACAGGTTTTTTTTTCCCCATCGATCACTTGTTGGAATCTACAGTGGGTATAATAATATCTTCACTCTTTATAATGTCATAGTCTTCTAAAGGGAGAACATCTCAGGACCATTTAATGGGCTGAAGCTCTTTGACAAGTTGCTAAGAGCCATTGGGGCTCAAGGGAAGAACACTGGCTCTGGAATCAGAAAGCCTGGGTTCAAGGCATATCCCTAAAGTTTATCACTTAATGACTTTGAGCATAGCCCTTGATTTTCCTGGACCTGTAAAATAATGAAGTTGGACTAGATAGCCTCTGAGATCCTTTCTAGCCCTACAACTATAATCCTATGAAAAAGTTAAGAGCACTAGCTTCTGAGTCAAGAGGATCTGAGTTCATATCCTATATTTTGGGCAAGTCACTTACCTACTTTGAGTCTCAGATTTCTCATCTGTAAAATGAGGTAGTTGGATTACCTAGCTTCTGACACGACTACCAGTAGTATAAACTCAGAGTATCACCATAGATAGGTGTCATCTGGGAACATAGATCGATTCTCAAGGAAGTAACTTGTCTCTGAGGGATGAATGCAGAGGGGACCTAAAAATAGAAGGGGGGGGGGGCTCTGCCATTCAGTCTTCTTCTGAAGATGGAAACAGCCCAAAATTTTTTTTTTGAGTCAAAGCTGTACCAAATTACTCACTCTAAGCTGCACAGCACATTCCCACTCCGAGGCAAATGTTTATTCTTGTTGCATTGATTAAAAGTGCTTACTGTAGGGGTTTGTAGGGGAATACTGACAGGCTGAGTTATGGTGCTGCTGGGTTCTGAGTTGGGTTGGCTTTGCATGGCTGTGTAAGGTTATTTTGAAAAGAAGCTTAATCCACTAAGGAGTGACTATCTGCACGTGTGGCTCCTGCTATATCCAGCATTGTAATGGGCTTTGAGAATGAAATGTTGTTTTGTACTTCATTAGAACCTCCAAATGAGGGTAAGTCATAATTTGGGTCCTTTAAAAAAAGATACACACACACACACACACATACATATGCATGCTGGACAGCAAAATGGCAGGTGTGTTGGATTCAGAATCAGGAAGACCTGCCTCAAATACTTCCTAAATTGTGTGATCTCAGGTAAATTACTCAAACTTTTTAAGCTTCAGTTTCATCATCTATAAAATGGGGATAATGATACCTCTCAGAATTATAATACCTTGAAGAGTTGTTGTGGGGTTCAGAAAAGATACAGTGCATAAATGCCAGCTTTTTAAATTTCATGGTCATCATGTGGCTGGGTAGCGGATAGAATGCTGGACCTGGAGCCAGGAAGATGAATTCAAATTTGACTTCAGACATTTGCTAGTTGTATGATTCTGGACAAGTTACTCAAACTGTGTCTGCCTCAGTTTCAATATTTGTGAAAATGGAAAAATAATAGCATCCACTTCTCAGAGCTGTCATAAGGATAAAATGACATAGTATTTGTGAAGCACTTTGTTAATCTTAAAACTCTATTTATTTTTGATATTTATTATTATAATTATTGCCGTGAGTCTTGAATTACTGAATGAACTTGGATGGTT
Source organism: Sminthopsis crassicaudata (assembly GCF_048593235.1). Taxonomy (NCBI): domain Eukaryota; kingdom Metazoa; phylum Chordata; class Mammalia; order Dasyuromorphia; family Dasyuridae; genus Sminthopsis; species Sminthopsis crassicaudata. The sequence continues at coordinate 423,350,568 of NC_133617.1, forward strand.
TTTGCCTCCTTTGCATAGAAGTCAAGTTGCAGGATAATTTCATTTTTATAGATATTGTTCCCAAATGTCCTTGGAGTTGACCTTTACACACAGGCTAGGCTCCACCTTCAAGCCTTTTATTTTAATTTCATAAATCACTATCTAGCATTTTCCTGCCCTTCATTTTATATGCTGCCTCCCAGCAAACATACCCAAAGGATCTTGATCTTGTTTTTAATTCAGTTGCTGGCCATCCTTATTTGATACTTCTCTGGATGCTAACTTAAAAACAAAGAAACATAAGAAAACAAAATGCCTTTAATGTTTTCCTGGGAGTAATCACTGGGGAGAATGAGAAAATGGGCATCTCACCTGACTAACTTTTGCTCCCCTGAAAAGGATCAGAGATACCAAATTTTCTTCTTATTCAGATTTCTTTTGATCTCTTTTTCTGGGATGGCTGCCCTGTTCCATGACTCTTGGTTTAGTTGCGGAGGTGAGAGTTTAGGGCCGTCAGCAAGTGCTTGGATCTGTATAAGCAGTAAGCCTTCTCTGAGTACTAGGCTGCTCTTGGACATGCTTAGGTTATGTCACTGCTGTTGGACTCAATCCTAATTCACTTGTGGCTTTTAAAGCCTTGGATTATTGACATGGATGGATGGCATTTGCCATTTATGGGGTTTGGCAGGGAATAAGACCTGGCCTCCTTCATCTCCTTTCTTTTCTGCAATTTTCCTTCCATTGGCCATTAGCTCCTGTGTACTTGCTGATTTGGGTCTATGTCCATCTTGTCCATGAACCTTGCTTTTAGGAGACACTCATATCTCTCTGAGCGGTACTCTCTGTTCCCAGCCTGTAAAGTCTTGCTTTTTATTTTTGTGACTGAGGCATAGAGCTGAGCTGAAAAGCTCAGGAAAATCACCTGTAACCTTTATTCAACCTGAGAGAAACAGAAGGCTGTCAGAGTGGGTGGAAACTCTTTCATGGCTCCGGGGTGCTGTGACTGAAAGAAAACTAGATTTGGCAACAAAGGAACCTGGGTTCAAATCTTGGCTCTGTTCTTTAGCACCTGTGTGACTCAGTACAAGTAACTTATCCTCCAAAGGCTTCAGTATCCTCACTTACTAAAAAAAAAAATGAGGTGATTGCCTTTGACAGGTCTCCTCTGTCATACGCCTGGGCTTAAATATTCTTTAGATTATTTTTAAAAAAAGATTTTTGATTCTTTTTGCTTTAATGCCACAGTCATCTTCTATATCCCTCTTCCATCTTCTATCCCCAACCACTGAATCTTCCCTTTAACAAAGAAAAATTATTAAACCAATTGACAGTATAGAGTATCTAGTACATGTACTCCCTTACTCTATACCAAGAGATGGGAGGTATGTTTTGTCATCTCTTCTTTAGGCCTGAGGGTAGCTATTACAATAAATCAGAGCATGGCTGCCTGTTAGTGCTGTAAAACATTGACTTTAGCAAAGGCCAAACTATTGGATATTTTAACAGCATTACTTCATGGACAGTGGTGGCCAAGAAAATATTACTACATGGTTTCATTGCAGTGATAATTGATATAAAAGGGAAAAATATCAGTAATCTGGGTAATAAAGGAAACATTTTTTGTTTTTACTATTTTATTTCTGATTTTGAAAGGCACTGTAGCATAGTGGATAGAGAGGCCCAGCCCTGGAGAGGGGAATATAGTATTCTTATTTAAGACTTTTAAATCAAATCAAGACTCTATGACATGCAAGACTATGTGGCATTGGGTAAATTATTTAATCTCTCAACTCCTAGAGAATTGTGATGCTTAATAAGCAGACTAACCCTAAGGTTGCTGGGATTATGGCATTGACTCTAAAAAGAGTTAGCAAAGAAGTGGAGTACCAGTCGAGTAGGAGAAAAATATCCTTGGGGGATGATATAATTTGGCCGCCTGATTGGCTATAGTAATTGTGTAGTCATGATAATTTTGTCAATGCAAGATATTCACAAGAAAGGACAAGATGATCCTGTCATTGCTTCTCCCTGCTTTGTGAACTATATCCTTTCAAAGCTTAATTCAAGTGCTGCCTCCTAAATAAAGGAAGTCTATCTTGATTCCTTTAAGTTGTTAATGACCTCCATCCCTTGAAATTACTTTTTATTTTTATGGTATTTACTTTTCAACGTACTTGTTTTCTTCCTCTCTTTTCTCTCTCCTCTCCCCTCATGTAAACTCCTTGCAGACAGGTTCTATTTTGTTTTTGATATTTATATCCCAAGCCCAGCATAAGACCTGCACATGTATGAGCCAAGCCATGTGGATTTTAAGGGAAGACAAAGGCAGAATCAAAGGGGGCGATTAGGATTATTCTCCAGTAATATTTCTGTAATACTCATCTGTTTCTCTGAGAAAATCTTGGTTGTCCCCCAAAGGGTGTTTCCCCTGCTTTTCAGCTTAATGACACTTAGGGTGGAGTAGTGGTTGCAGAGGGATGAAGTAACCTAACTAGATAGATGCTGCCACATTTTTTTTAATTAACTATTGATTTGGAGGATTTGTGTACTGAGGTTAATCAGGTGTGACAAGAATAGATAACTTCTTTACTTGGCTTCCTTCAAATTCAAGTATATAAATCTGATGCAGTGTATCCATATATTAGAAATGGAACTCTTTTTTTTTTTTTTTTTTGCCAGAAGCAATCAATATGGCCCCAGAGATGAGAATGCCAAGTATTATACAACCTCCTCGGAATGGCAAGGACCCATGTTTTATTTTCTTGTTGGGTCATAGGGCAAAAGGGAGATATTTTTCTTTCTTGGGTTTGGAGGAATCTGATGACTTGTGGTAAGCAATACTCCTTCCAGTGGAAGGGACAGACACAGTATTTTTCTAAGAAGGAGTCAGATTTTATTCCCAAAGATAGTTTTGCTGAAGTACCAGGCTGGCTAGAAAAGAAATATTGTTTAAGTCCATACTAACTCAGGAACATCTTTGGGGAAAATTTGACAGTTTAGTGACAGGCTGGAGAAAAATATACCAACATAAGATTTCAAACTTGCTGAAGGATGGCTGTTTCTTGATGCTTAATTTATGGATCTGTGGTCAGAGTTGTTAAAAGTGGGGAACCAAGTGAGAATGCTCACTCTGGGGTTCTCAAACTTTTTCCCGATGGAAGGTTTCTAAGGAATAGCCTGACCAGTCTGGCGCTATAAGATCCTGGTCCCAAACCAGGAAGCAGGCTCTTCTCATATACTTTGTCTCATTATGCTCTCAGCTCAGAGCTCCAGAGAAAATCTCTAAAAGAATTAGTAGGAGTCCCCCAGTAGAATGATACTAACTTTACAAAGTGGGTATGAGAAAACCACTTAATTCCCCCACCACAAAAGAAATGCTTAAAGCACAAAAGGACTCTTGAGCACATTTTGGCAAATACTTAATATGATACTGTATACCCACTATACTTGTGGCTCTCCTGGGAGGTTGATACTTAAAAAATTAAAGCAGAAAATCATTTGTGAGATTGTGGAGCAACCATATCATCTTCTCCTTGACTTTGATACCATCTAAGCAATTCACTCAAGGTCCATATTTTCTGGCTTGGTTTGGATTTATCTTCATGGCGTGGTTATCTTCTCTGAGAAGTTGTTTCAGAGATCATTTCCTGCTAGGCAACTACAGATTCCCATTCTCCATAGAGGGAGTTAAGAACATGTCACTCCTACGATTTGGAAAATGCATTAAAAATATTTGGCCCTTCCTTTATACAGCAGAAATTTGAATTTTTTCTTTTTCTTTTAGGGGTATTGATATTATACAATATTATACATATATTTTATGTATTTCTGAGCTATTAAACTTTTTCTGTGTCATCTGCTAGCCTTCTTATGTGACCTCTGCAAAATTTCCCTTCAGATTTTCATTTAATTTCTTATGATGATTTGCAATATAATGATGCCATGATGTGGAAGAGATGATGGTAACCATGCAGATCCATAATTCCTTCTTGCCCTCATTAAGGTGCTGCCAAAACTAGAGACATCCATATTTGGATCTCTGTTCTATCACTAATACTCAGAGAAAGAAAGCCCAAACAAACGAGGCACCCAGAGCCTTGAGGTTCAGACAGATTTCAGTATGCTTTGACTTCTGGGATGAGGGAGGAGGAGGAGGAGAGAAATCACCTTTTTAATTCTTCAGAAGGCCATGGGAGAGGTATTAATGTCACAACTTGCATGTTCAGTAGAGAGCAAGAGTGGAAATTGTCCCTTCTTTTAAAAAGTCACAGAGTTGTAGGCACTTCTTACTCAGTGGCCACTTTTCTTTGTCACAATCCCCATCATGGGAGAGGGGCACATCCGGATCAACCTAATGCTTCTGGTTGTGCATCAAGTTTTTAATGGGGTTCACTGAAAGGTGGCAGGGTGCAAGTGTGCACGGGATAGTCACTTCATATAGTCGTATGTATAAATAATTAATTTCTATTCAACAAACATTATTAAATACCTACTAGGTATAAATTGAGGACCAGCATGATGTGATAGGTAGAGATCAGGGGTTGTCGCAGGCCAGATGGGGCCCACTGAGGACATTTATGCGCCCGCCGGGTTATGGCAAATGGGCTGAGGGGCGGAGACAGAGTGTGAGCTGTAGTTTTTACTATAGTCCAGCCCTCCAACAGTCTGAGGGGCAGGGAACTGGCCCCTATTTAAAAAGTTTGAGGACCACTGAGTTCTTGGAGCCTTGGATTCAAATCCAACTTTTGGTACATGATGGTTTTTGACTGTGGGTAAGTCCCTTAGTTTCTCACTGCCCCAGGCAACTTTCTGAGACTGTACATGTCCCAACGATTGTATTCTATCTACCTTAGTATGATAGAAGCTCCCTATTGCAACAAAATCATAGAGTCAGATACCAAAATGTGTGTAGACATATTGTGTTAGGTTCTAAAACATTTAGGGATCCAAAGACAAAAAAGACAACAAAATACAACCCCTCAAAATTAATTCCTACTCTCTAGGAACTAGAACTCTATTAGAGGGGAAACAACATATATACAGATAAGTAAATACAAATTAACTATATATATATAAATTATTTTTGGGAAGGATGGGGAAACATTAAAATATGTCTTTGTGGAGTTGATGCTGTAAGATTAGCCTGGGTGGTCTCAAGACCACCATGACAGTTTCTCTTTAAAGGAGGCTGTAGCTTATAGAATCTATTCATGAAAAACTAGTGGGAATAATATATTTTAGGGTTAGAATAGCTGAATATCCCCAAATACCATCTTTCTAGCAGTTTGTTGTTCTCCCTGTACCTGCATACATTCAAAATCTATGTACCCCAAACCTGATATGCAAAGTGGCCAGTATTAGGTGGCTGCCAAAATCGGGGTTTAAATATCCCATTTTTGAAGGAAACCTTGGAGGTGCCTTGCCAGCTGGATGGATGGGTGTCTCTGTGCTCCCCAAGGCAGCACCATCCTCTAGTGAGTTATACTATCCATTATTATGTGTGCCTGAGTTGCATATTGAGCTCCATTCTTACTTTCTCCTTCCATCTCGTCTCCATTGTTTGCCAATAAAGCTTTGCATTGAATTAACTCCTATTGTTTAACAAATTATTTTTGGCATTCTATCACATTAAAAGATTGTTTTCCCTGATGTCTCAAACTATCTCAGGGCTTTTCTTTAAATATAAGCCAGATAACTGGACAAAGACTTAAGCTATTGGTAACTGCATGTATGCTGGGGGAGCTTGATACTATGAACCCAGCAGTAGAAAGCAAAGATCAACATGGGTATCCTGTATCGTCCTAGAAGGGACTCTCTTATGTCAGAGAACTATCATAAACATCCTCAAAAGAAGCTAGGATTTTATGATAACACTACCAATTGCACATTACAATAAATACAGAGTGTAAGTGCTGAATGAACCAAAAAGAACCCTTGTAAGTTTCTCATGAGAACCTGTTTAGCCTCACGTACTGGATCAAAGTGACAAGAGTGACCTTGGCTATTTCTGTTCTTTTGCTTTCTTGGGCATCTCATCTGTGAGGTCCTTCTACAGATAAGATCAGTTATTATTCTCTGAAAATACTGACCTGGAAGATCCCCTCATTCCCACCATTATATCCATCTCAAGCCCATTCCACCACAGTATGCATCCTGTTATTGCTTTAGACTTTAAAAAGCATATTTTTCTTGTATAACAACTGCCTGATGATAAATAAGGAAATTACCTAACCACATTCTTTTTGCTTCTGTATCACCTGTTTGCTTTGCTAGTTACAATTCTATATAAGTCTGTGCCTCAGTTCCTCTGCACCAAATGCTTTGGATGATAGTCCCATCAGTCAGCTAGTTTATTAGACTTTCCACTTTTAAAATTAAATCTATTCACCTCAGTTTCCCTGATATTACATGAGATATTTGCCAGAGGTTTACTTTTTTTTCCACATAGAAAATGATAATACCTAAAATAGGCTAATTTATAAAGTTATCCATTCTTTCTACAAACCTAAACCTAATTTAAAAAAAAAGAAGTCCAGATGTCTAATTTTTGTCACCATATATCTTTTCTATGCTTTAAGAATCTACCAAACTTGATAGGAGCTTTGTAAATTAAAGAAATGTAAAAAACTATATGAGAAAACAATCTGACCATCAGTTCCTGATATTTAATTTCAAGGTCCCTTAAAGTTTTTGTTCTGTACTCTTTGTGCTCTATTTTTGCCTTATCCTTTTTAAAAAATTTTTGTTTGATTCATATGTCAGCACATTTCTCCAGGTCTATGTCCTGACATATTTTTATTTGTTAGTTTTATTTTTTTAAGCTTCTAACTGATTAGGTAGTGAAAGTTTCTTGTAACTTTTTCCACCTCAGCTTCAAGTTAGGTCATATTCTGAGATAATGTGAACATCTTTATTCCTTTTCCATTCTTCCCATTCCTTTTTCATCTCTCATTTAAAGTACTCCTTTTTAAAGAGTTATTTCTCATATTGCAGGTGCAGGTAAGAAGGGAGAGACAGACTGCATATCTGTTTAGTATTTAAAGCACTCCACAATGTGACTCCATTTTGTCTTTTCAAGGCCAATTATATATTACTTCCCCTCACATACTTTATGCTTCAGCCAAATTAATCTATTTACCATTCTCAGAACATAAAATTCTCTCTCTCCAAATCCTTGTAACAAATATACCCAGTTAAGCAAAAACCAAAGTCTCACATCAATCATGTCCAAAAATGTATGTCTTATTCTACACCTGAAATCCATCATCTCTCTTTAAGGAGGTGGGGAGCTGGCTTCATTATGGTTCTCTTGAATCATATATTTATTTTTCAACATCCAAAACTAACTTTATTTCCCCTTTTTTGGGATAAGATTACTAATTTGACAAATTAGAATTATATATGTAAAATTTACCTAGATAATATTTTTTGATTAGAGACTTAGGTTTAAATGGTAGCTTTTACATTTTCTACTTGGGTAAACAGATGTGTCACTTGCACCCTCAGCTTCAGTTTTGTTATCTACAAAATGGAAATAATAGCAATTGTATAGGAGGTGTTGTGAGGAAAGTCCTTTGCAAATCCCAAAGTACTAATACAGTGTGTCCCAAAATTTTTAATAATTTAAAACCACATTAGGAATTTTGGGACACCATGTGTAATTGTGATATCATTATTACCTAAAAAGTGTTCAGAATTTTGAAATTCAGTCCTTTTTAGAATTCCCTTCTGACCACTGGATGTTGTGACCTTCTGGGTAAAGTAAAACTGGTCTAGTCTAAAGAGTTGACAAATGAATTCATTAAGTCTGAAGAGGATAACTTCACCTGGTGAGGCACACTCTTTGTCCTGTATTGTTTCCATGAATAAGAAAACCTACTGAGTAAAAATATACATCACCTTCTCCCCTGCTGTTTTTCCCAGAAGAGAAATTGTTACATTGGGAGAAAAAATCCCTCTCTCTTCACCTGAGTTTAAAGTCCCATGCTGCGTAATTCATAAGAATAATTCCTTTTCTTCTTCTTGCATAGGTCTTCCTCTGTGGGTGACTCTATATAAACTCATGTCAAATTCTCCCTTTCACCTCTCTTCCTGGATCTATTATGCAGAGGGGCAGCATGCTTTTTCTTGATGTGAGTTCAATGTGACTATCTTCACTTCTCCTTGCTACTCTGTATCATCAGTCTCTGGAGGAGCCCTGGAGTGATGATATCATTGCCCTAATGAGTGATCATCCTTTATTGATTACTGACTGGGTGCCAAGGTCTGAGATATGACTTGGTAATATCATATACAATATATGAAGGATCTGTGATTTTTTTTTTCAGTATGGAGCACCTGGTGAGAGAAACTTCATCTACCAATACAGATTAATGGATCTATTATCTGAAGCATTTAGAGGTCAAGTGTTTGCTCAGAGTTTCATGATGTCAGAGGTTGAATTTGACTGTAACTCAGAATAATGATCAAGACTAGCTTGAGATCTTGATAATAATTTCATAATTAATCCATGCTACTTGAAAATGAATTAAGATCTAAGTTATCTGAATTGGTTAAAAATAAATAACCAGCAGGCATATACGCATTTTTCATACTCTGGTTATACATATAATAATAGGGCTCTGGTTTCAGGGACCAAGAGGTGTGTTATTTGTTTGACACAGACAAGATTAAAAATCTACAGGGGAATGAAGGTCTAAGGGATATGTATTTAGAGAGGTTTTCTATTTGAGGTATGGAATAAAAGCTAGGGTAGAAGAAATTAAATGCAAGTTTTAGAATTGTGGGACTGGATCTTGTCTCATTGGCCACTGTGATATTTCAAAGATTGGAGAGACTTAATTTCTGGGTAATTAATAATTCTAGCACTCTCAAATGCCAAAGACAATCACAACAGCAGGCTCAAGGTTTGTATGTCCTTGGGAAAGTGGGTGTTTCAGAGGGTGGCAATCAACTCTGAGTAATGAGATAGAATGAATATTGCAATGAGGGGCTGGACTTATGAATTGTGATTATGTCATTTACTTCTAAATTACCCCCAGTTTTGGTCAATCTGATCAAAGAATTTATTCCTATCCAAATTTGTGTAGAGTAATTGGCTGTAAGGTTGGCTGGGATCTGACCATGATTGAGCAGAAAGTAAACTTGACCTTCAAAGACTGAACTTAGTAATGGAGTGGTAGTGATGATACTGGTGATATGTAGGGGCAAGATGGTGGGGAAATCCCAGCAAAGAGGAGCTCTACAACATTGTTCAATAAGTCAGTATCAGGAACCATGTAGTTTGAGTACTTTGAGCTAATAGAATCTGAAGTGGGAAGTGAGTAAAGCAGATAGAAAAAGAGTTAACACCAGAAAATCAGCAGTATGTAACAAGAATGGTAGGGAGAAAAAAAGGGAAAAAAGAAATTTACATGATAACTTTATTATATGTTTAAAAGGAATAGCAAGTTGTACATAATAGGTTTGCAGTTTTATGTACAATCATCCTTTTAAAAAATTATGCCTTGTTATGGAAATATTTGTTTTAGTTCATAAATTAAAATTAAATAAATAAAAATAATAAAAAAAAATGTTGATGAGTGTTGATTTAAGACCTTAAAGGTTCATTGGCAGATGATAATAAGGAGCTGACTTAAATTGAAAAGTATGAATTTAATTTGTACCATTTAAGGATTACAGTGATACATATGTCTTTCAATTGATCCCTTTCTTGACTTGCCCAACTTCTGTCTGTTGGGGGAGTGCTGATTGTCATCTTTCTTAATCTCTATTGTCAGATAAACCCTCTGTAATTCTATCCTGTGAATGAATATTATGTATCCCCGCTGACAGATCCATCAATCTAATACTACTATTAATAAATATATGTATATATATAACACTTTGTTAATGAAGTACTTTACATATATCATCTCATTTGATATGAACCTTATAAATATTTGTGATACTTGTGTAATGCAAGCAGGTCAAATCTACATTATGGATTGAATGCTGCCTTTCTTAAGCTTACAGGAAGACAGTGTTTTGCTCTATTACTTATTCAGCAGAGGAGCATAAAATAGGACTCCATCAAATATTACTCTATTGAGTTTCTTGACACCTTCTGAAAAGGTCAGGTTATTTCTACTCAGTGATGTAAAACATCATTTACCTGCTTCCCCTACTGCTAAACTCAAAGCTTCAACATGGGTACCATGTGTTTTTAGTTCCACCCTAGTAAGTGAGTCTGGAATTAATCACAGGTTGAAATGGAATATTACTAAAAATATAAAATTAATAGTTTATACGTAGCTCATGGCTGTTTGGGCTTTTCTTTCCCTTTTTTGACTTCCCATATTCACAAATTCCATCTTCACATTCTGTAATCACATAGTTTATTGTACAAGGTATAAAATGATAGGAAATAGATCAAGTGCTCCTACGTGATGTCTACTTTTAGTCAACTCCTAAAGCCACTTCTTTTTTATTCTTCTAGATCTTTGGGAGGCAGCCAGCAGGATTTCCAAACCACCTCTGCCTACAGTTTGTGGAAAATGATGATAAAAGGAGGTGTCTTTCCCCATCTCAGAAGAGGGACTAAAAATAATGGATAAAATGGAAAATGGACAGAAAATTCAGTCTACATCTCTAGCTCACCAGACCAAAGGGATTCAAAACATCTGGCAGACTTAGAAAGTCAACCCCCTGTCTCCTATTACTTTATCCCTATTTCTGCTCCAGGATCAAAATCTGTCCTGTACCCTTGATCTCTGGTCATTTCACTCATGCCTTTGACTACAGCAATGATAGTGGCAGTTGCAGCAATAGTGTCATAGTTACAGTCCTTGTTATTCCTGCCTACTTCATTCATAGAAGCCCAGCAATCTTAATCTAATGCTAGTGGCTACTTGGCTTCATTGCCTTCATAATGGCCAGGAAGCCTCATTCCAACTTATCATTCAATGAAAAGAAATTAAGAAATTGATCTTGGATCACAAGAATGAGGACACCATATCTCTTTTTTATTTTAGCTTTTTATTTACAAAACATATGCATGGGTAATTTTTCAACACTGACCCTTGCAAAACCTTCTGTTCCAACTTTTCCCCTCCTTCCCTCCACCCCCTCCCCTAGATGGCAAGTAATCCAATACATATTAAATATGCTAAAATATATGTTAAATGCAATACACACATATATGCATATGTATATATATACATATATATATACACACACACATATATATATATATATACAGTTATCTTCTGCACAAGAAAAATTGAATCAAGAAGGAAAAAGAAAACAAAATGCAAGCAAACAGCAGAGAGAGTGAGAATGCTTTGTTGTGGTCCATACTCAGTCCCCATGGTCCTCTCTCTAGGTGTAGATGACTTTCTTCATCACTGAACAATTGGAACTGATTTGAATCATCTCATTGTTAAAGAGAGCCTCGTCTATCAGAATTGATCATCGTATAGTCTTGTTGTTGCCATATACAATGATCTCCTGATTCTTCTCAGTTCAGTTAGCATAAGTTCATATAAGTCTCTCCAGGCCTTTCTGAAATCATCCTGTTGGTCATTTCTTACAGAACAATAATATTCCATAACATTCATATACCACAATTTATTCAGCCATTCTCCAATTGATGGGCATCCTCGTAGTTTCCAGTTTCTGGCCACTACAAAGAGGGCTGCTACAAACATTCTTGCACATACAGGTCTTTTTCCCTCCTTTAAGATCTCTTTGGGATATAAGTCCAGCAGAAACACTGCTGGGTCAAAGGGCATGCACAGTTTGATAACTTTTTGAGCATAGTTCTAAATTGCTCTCCAGAATAGCTGGATCTGTTCACAGTGTCCCAGTTTTCCTACATCCCCTTCAACATTCATCATTATCTTTTCCTGACATCTTAGCCAATATGACAGGTATAAACTGATATATCAGAGTAGTCTTAATTTGTATTTCTCTGATCCATAGTGATTTGGAATACCTTTTCATATGATTTGAAATAGTTTCAATTTCTTCATCTGAAAATTGTCTGTTCATATCCTTTGACCATTTATCAACTGGAGAATGGCTTGAACTATTATAAATTTGAGTCAACTCTCTATATATTTTAGAAATGAGGCCTTTATCAGAACCTTTAACTATAAAAATGTTATCCCAGTTTATTGTTTCTCTTCTAATCTTGTCTGCATGAGGTTTTTTTTTGTACAAATTTTTTAACTTAATATAAGCAAAATTATTTATTTTGTGATCAATAATGACTTTGACCTCTAGTTCTTCTATGGTTCTATTCCTTCCTCCTCCACAAGTCTGAGAGGTGAACTATCCTGTGTTCTAATTTGTTTATAATATCTTTTTTATGTCTAGATCATGAACCCATTTCCACCTTATCTTGGTATATGGTGTTAGGTGCAGATCAATTCACTATTTGACAGAAATGCCTAGTTTCTGCCATACTAATTTCCAATTTTCCCAGCAGTTTTTGTCAAATAGTGAATTCTTATCCCAAAAGCTTGGGTTTTTGACACCATATCTCTTTATGCTCTTATAGCTTGTTTTTATTGCAAGCTAATGTTCAAGGATGTTCCTAGGGAGGGAATGGAAATCACAGAGATGTGTCAGGATCATTGGAAACGTCTTCTTCTCTCCGAATCATCATCATCCCATGGAATATGATAAGATCATCATTGGGATATGATGTGGGAGGTAGGACAATCATCATCACCTCATGGGACAATAGCCATTAAAAAAGATAAGATGGTGAAGCAGGAGCGCCAGCAACAATTATCATGGATATTTATCCAACAGGTAGCAAACGGATATTTAGGAGTCTTAAATATTTGATATAGAGGTTTCATCCTCCATGCCATCCTTGTTTAGCACACAGAGGCTGACAAACTATAGGTTTGGCTTAATTTTCTAGTTTTTGTGTCCTCAAGAATACATCTTCCATAAAACCCTACTTGGATGCCTTGGATTCACAAAAGAAATGATAGGTAAGTATAAGCTCTGGCAGGTTCTACCATGCTAGGAGGAATTTCAGTATTGTTCTGAACACAGATTTGTGTCTGCTTTCTGAGGTCCAGCCTAGCTCAGTATGGAGAGGTAGCAAACTATTCACTTAGCCAGGAAGTTTGATCATGGTAGCCAATGAAATGCAATTTTGCCTTCTATCTTCTGCAGTCCCTTCTACTTCTTCACTGATAGTGGTAGAATGACAGAAAATGATACTGTATGTTAAGAATCACAGTTTTTGGACCATCTATAAACATTGACATAGTTTGTGGTGCTCTAAATGTGAGACCCTTGTCTGATAAACAAGGGATGGACACATGAGCCTTATAAACCCAGAACTGAACAGGAGACTGGGATGGATTGCTTTGCAAAAGACAATTCTTTTTAATGACCCCACACTTCTCCTTGAAAGAAAACCTCATCTTTCAAAGATTAATTGTTTGGTATCTATAGTATTATAGAATACTATGGTATAGTATATAGTATGGTAGAGCCTTTGAAGGATTCAAATTGAGTGTCATGAAAAAGGCAATGGAAAGGCATGTGTCAGACATGAATTACACAATAGATGAATTAAAAAGAAGAAATAGTATAAAGGATGTCTGCAGAAAAATGTTTGACCAGATTTAAAAATGGGTTAGAGATGTATCAAGAGTTAACACTAACTGGTGGCTATCTCTTGTGCTTCTCTGATGTCTATTCAATATTATGTGATGGAGAAAAAAATCCCAGTGCATATTAAGTGGACTCCTTTTTGTGAATTTGTAGGAGCACCTGGGTAAGAGTCACAGTGAATGAGCAGATGTTTATGGATCATGATTTGTGCCATTAAGTGGAATACCCACAGTGGTAATAATAATAGATATTTATATATTGTTTTTAAATTTGCAAAGTGCTTTACTCACATGATCACATTTGAGCCTCAAAATAACTTTGTGAGCAACGTATTCATGTATGGATTTTTCCGTTTTAATAGAAGTATACTTAGTGATATTATGTAATGGCTATGGTCCCACAGTTCATGAATGTTGGATTCTATAAAACCAAATCTAGCACCCTATTCACTCTACCCCCATACTGTCTTAACATTAACTTCCCTGAAAAAGGCTTCTTTGATTTTCCCAGTAGGTAATGAAATTTCCATTCTTGGATCTCAAAATAACACTTTCCATCTTACATGCATTTATTATTTATTATTTTGTACCATGTCCCTATTAGACAATGTCCTATGTCCCTATTAGACTCCAAGCTCGATGAGGACAAGGACTGTGTCATTCAAATTTTGTGTCTTCTTGGCCCCAAGCAAAACATTAATCACACAGTGAGCACTTATGTGTTTGTTTAATTAACTTGTACAGCCTAGTGGGAGAGAGAGAGTCAGGACACTTCACCAACACCACCTTTGTAAGTCTGCTACCAAGTCTGTTTGTTTGCTGCTTATGAAAGTAATTTATATTCATCATGGATCCATTGATTTAGAAGTTCTTGTGGTCTTGGGAAAATTAAAGCAGAGAAACAGAACACAACTAATTAAGGCTAGAGCAGATGTTGAAGTGGTGATGTAGGGATTACAGAGTAGGAAAAGCCCATTGTTCTCTCTTGCCTACCTTCCTAGCTGGGTGATGGTGCTTTCAGTCTTAGGCCCTCTATCCTCAAATCCAGATTCCAAACCTCTATTTTGTTTCCATGGATTAGTGAGAATTCTCTTTTCACAAAATGTCATCCCAAACTTGTGTCCAGAATTAGACAACAGGACTGGCTCAAAGTATAAAAGCTCAGTCCTAGATCTATGCTTCTGTTCACTCACAGTGCCAGTATTCCTCCTGGGAATAGTCCTGTTGTTTCCAGTCTGTTTCTGCTGGGAAGCTTTGCTCACTAGGGCAGTAGGCAGGGAAATCTGAGTCAGAAAGCTGGCTTGTTCATCTTTTGTTTCTCTATGTTTGTGTGGTTTCCCAAACATCCTTTCCAAGTAACCAGCCACAGGTTAGGTGTTGGAAGATCCCCAGAACTCAGAAATATGTTAGATTACAAAGAAAAGTTGGAAAGTGTTCATTTGAGAGCCAAATAGGCAGTTAGCATAGAGTTTTAAGTTCAATAAGGATATAGAATTGTCCCAGAATGCCCTGGTCTCATATTCTGTATTTCCTTTACTTATGGGTAGTATTTTAAGAAACTGTGTTTTCTAGTCCCCAAATGGCAGGCCTAGATTTGTGTAACTTTAGCATTACTTCATGGGGGGGGGATGGTCTTTGGAACTGAGTTATTAGAGATGAGCCTAGGGCAGGATTGCACTAAAATATCTGGGAAGAGTCCAAAATGTGTGTGGACAAAAGAAAGCCCCCTCCCAAAGGAAAGCTCTCCTTCCACCAACTTCTTCAGACATGAAATTTTAATTTAAAGGTAAGTGCTATTTGAAGTTTTTGCTTATACCTGAGGGCTTCCAATTTCTACCTGCAAATTACCCAAACAAGACCTGACTTGGTAGAACTGGATCAATTTGCATGGATTTTGCAAGTCAAGGCTAGAAGATGCAGGGATATTGGAGTAGCAGTATCTGAAGTCAATTTTCAAGAAACTGTTACGTGACGTTCATTAAATGAAACTTTAAATAAAGAAGCAATTCCTCATCTAGTTCAATTTCCTTATTTAAAGATGAGGAATTGGAGGCCTAGGGAGGGGAAATGATGGAAGGTCACATAAATCCTAACTTTCAGATAGATGCAGGATTTGAACACATTCTCACATCTTCTGATGATGTCCTGTACTGATTCCAAACAGCAGATGGAGGGCAAAGTTAGGTACAGAATGGATAATTTCAATTACATTACCTTCCCCATGATTTCTGAGGTGGAGCTACTCATGGAAGTGGGGCTATAATTCTTTTTTTGAATAGTTTAAATGAGAAAAATGGACTCATGGCTTTCTTCAAGGGAAGAGGAAATGGTATGGAGTGGAGCCCAATCAGTCCTAAGTTTCCATATTCTATAGCTTATTTTTTAGTAACAGTTTTTTATTTTCAAAATATATACAAAGATAATTTTTAACATTTACCTTTGCAAAACCTTGTGTTCCAATTTTTTTCCATCCCTTCTGCCAAATCCATTCCCCTGGCCAGCAAGTAATCAGTATAGGTTAAACATGTGTGTTTTTTTTTATATATCTTTCCACATTTATCATGATGTACACAAAAAAATCCGATCAAAAAGGAAAAAATGAGAAAAAAGAAACAAAAAAGCATTAATAGTAAATATTGGATGGATATGCTACTAAACTGTCAATTGTCCAAGCCTCTGAGACAAAGCAGCAAATGAAGCAGTTCCAAGAAACTAGCTTCAGCCAGAATTGTATATTAAGTCTGAGTGACTCCAATGGTTAGGGATAGGCTTATTTTACCCCCAGGAATACCATAGGAGTTGGAGCCTTTTCTTTTCTTTAAATTTTTTTTATTAGGTATCAATAAAGTAGGACATGTCAATATGGAAAGAAAAGCAAAAGAAAAGACTGTCTGAATCAGTGAACTTGTTATGTACAGTTGTTTTTCTCTATTACTATATATATACATGTATATCTATATATCTTGTTTTTTCTCCCTAATTCAAATTCAGTATGTGTCTCCTTTTCAGTGTCTCAAAAAACCTAACATTTTCTTTTGTTGATTTTTTAATGATTCAGTCTTTTCTTTACTTCATTTTTACTATAATAATCGCTATCATTATTAGCTTATCACTGTCTCCTTAAGTCTATCCCTTACCAGAATAAAAGAAAAACAAAACTTTTCCCTTTTAACATATAAATATAGTTAAGCAAAAAAAAATCTACACATTTTAGTTATTTTTGAAAATATTCATCCTGTAAGACGGGAAGACTATTTTTAGTCCTATTGACTCTCCCCATTTCTTTGCTCCTCCAGGATCTATGAAACAATGATTAGCATACATAAATTTATCCTCCATCATGGTGACAATACTATTTATTCACCATCTTTGGTGTTATATTTCCTAATATCTTTCTTTGAACTCATTCTTTTCTATGGAGAGGAAATGAAAATAAAGTCAGTCATTTGGTATGATTTGGATAATTAGGACCATACTGGATCTGAGCAATAGCTATCATTCACTTTTCCAATTCAAACACAAGGGAGCTCCTTGAGCATCATGCACCACAAACCTATATTAATATGGACACTCATGAAGAATATTCCACTCTCCCATACTTACCCCACAACTGTAAAATTGAAGGGAAGGTGACTTAAGAACAACATTGTAAGTCTCTCAATTTCTCTGGGTTTCCCAAACTACTACATAACTTCCATGAAAACACTTCCCTAATTCATAATACACTACATGCTCAATCTGTTTAGCCACTCAACATACTAAGTAATGTCTACTTTGTGCATATAACAAATTACTCATATGCCAGAAGTTTTCCTAACCTCTGGCATTTTAAGTACTTCAGCAAGCATTCTCATGCTTTCAGCTACCAATAGTGTGAACTGTTTCCCACATCTCTGAGAGCACTCACTTCCGCTTCCAAGACATCCTATTATCCCTAATATGTTGACAACTAGCAATATGCTTGACATATAGTAAATACTTAATAAATATTTGTTGATTGATTGATAACTACATACTTGACATTTATAAAGCCCCTTTAGTTTGCCAGGTGTTTTACATGCATTATCTCATTTGATCCTTATGGAACTCTACGTAGTTAAATCCCCATTTTGTAGAAAAGAAAACTGAGACTGAAAGATTAAATAACTTGCTCAGGGCCATACCGGTAAAGCTAATAATGACTAAGAGGGAAAATAGGGAGTATCTTTGGTGGCAGAGTCCTAGTATGACATATTTCAGTGGTTTAGTACATCTAGGATTGCTTTGTTCTTGTGTCACTTTTCTGGTGAAGGCACCTCAGACACTTTTGAGTTAGAGGGTAGTGTGGTTGTGGTATATAGAGCACTGGTCTATTAGGACCAATAGAAGAAATCTGCTAATTGGATAGCTGTGTGACTTTGAATTTGTCACTTCAATTCTTTAATTGTTAGATTTCTCGTCTGTAAAGGAGGAATGATAATTCTTACTCTGTCTAATTTACAGGACTTTTGTGAAGAGTGACTGACATAAATAATGTATTTGAAGAATACAGAATGGAGTATAGAAGACAGAGGTCCAGTCTTGAGGACAAAAAGACCTGGATTCAAGTCCTACCTTTTACAGGGATTAGCCTACTCTTTAAGACTCCAAGTTGCAGAAGAGTCACTGATTTGCATTCATAAAGATAATTTCCATGGTGGGAGTTTTCTCCCACATTTGAAATCATAGTCCTGTACTAAAGAAGGAAAATGTATTTGAAAGAGAATTGTAAACTGTCTAGTATTATCTAAATGTAAGGTAAGATGACAGAGATGATAATGATGATGACGAATATTGTTATTAAATCCAGCCTTTCTTTCTCTTTCTTTTACCAGCCCTTTAATGGAAGAACATATCCAGTTTGCTTTCTAAGCAGAACAAATAAAACACTCTTACAATTGGTTTCACTGCAGAGAGAGCATTACGCTGATTTATTTAAGTCAATTCATGATAATAGCCATAAATGAGAGCTAAAGAGCTCCTGCACTGTTTCCTAGGGAAATCTAGTATAACCTGAGGGAAGTATGACAGGTGAGACTTGTCAGAGGGGGTTTAAGGCACAATGGTGACTTTTGGTTTGATGAGATTTATGATAACTCCAGAAGCTGCTATAGAAGCCTCCTTCTATATGGTTTGGCTGGGCCTAAGGCTCCTGGCTGTGAACTCTGAATATGTATGAGAGGGGACAGATGCTTGCCCATTCTATTCTTGGGGGAGGGGAGAGAGGAAAAAAAGGAAGGAGGAAGAGAAGGAGGAGAAGGAAATGAAGGAGCAGCAGAAGGAGGAAGGTTGAAGAGAGAGAAAAGGAGTGGAAAGAGAAGAAAAGAGAAGAGAGAGAGAGATTCTATAAATTCCCTCTGTAGAAAATTCACTGAATCATAGCATTTAGAAGCTCTTCTCTGAGCTCCCTCTTTCTTGCCCTGCTCTTTAGTTTTTCCTACACATAGATCAGAACAATCTTTCTAGAATGTAGCTTTGATTATGTCACTCTTCTAGTTCAAAACCCTTTCTTCATTGTCTAGTGTTGATAGATACAGTTCTACTTCCTTAACTAGGATTTTAGAGCTCTCCACAGTTTGGCTCTAACCCATTTAGTCCACTTTTTTGCTCATATATTGAAAATAGGATACTTATTTAACTTCACATCTCCCATATTACATAGCTGAGTGCTTTCATTGCACATATTAGGTTTATTATTAAATGTTTGTTAAATGAATTCCTTCTACTCATATAGTCTATGACCTGGCTAAGGAGGACCACTCATTATTCTCACAGACCAGTCTCATTCTTTCTGGCCTCTATGGCCTTACTTGAACCAGCATTCATGTTTTAAATAGAATCTAACCTCTTCTTCTTATCTTTACATGTTGAAATCCCTTCCATGCTTCCACTACTTCATAAAGCCACAATCCCCTACACAAAATGGAATCTCTCCTTCCTTGAATCTTCTATGTTTCTTCTATATCTCTGTCATATTTTGTAGCAGAGTTATTTGTATTGCATTCATCTTTCCCACCAAAGGCATGCATAGATCTGGATGTATCAGGATACTTGGGGGCAAAGATTCCTATGGTCTTTCCCTGATGGAAGAGAATATGATAGAAAGAGTCTTGGATCAAAAAGTCTAAAACCTGAATAAAGTACTTTATGCCTTCAAGGAAGTTATCTTCTAGTCAGGAACATAAGCTAACAGTGCATTGACCATGTATACGCTGGTAAGTTGCCACATCCTATAGCAAATGTTATCATTGACCTTTTTGTGGAAGGCACAGTCAGCTCAAGCTCTATGCATACCTATGTTCTTAATTGATTATAAGCTCCTTGAGTGAACCCTTTTATTTCTATTTTAGGGTTTATAGTTAAAACTTCTTTCTACTATATCACATTGCTTCCTATTGTGTATCACTCATAATCAAATAGCTCTTGATTGTTCAAATATAATTTTATTATTTTAATGAATAAAATGTTTTTTTCTTCCTCTTTCCCATCTCCTTCCTCTATTGGAAAAAAGAAACCACTAAGTGTGCTATTGCTTTAGTTTAAGCCCATTTACTCTTATTTGTTGCTATGAACACTGAGAACAATTGATCAATCCTCTTCATAAAAGAGATTAGTGGAATTGGATCATATAAAGAAATCATATCTTAGTAATCTCTACTTTGGGTTATTTTCTACTTACTGGTACTTTTCTTCAATGAATTTTCCTCCTTTACTTTAATTGGTTTGAACTCTTTTTTTCTTTTTCTATCTTCTCTTTGTCTTTCTCTCTGTCTCTCTCCCCCCATCCTTTATTATTCCATGTAATTTTTTTTGTGTGTGTGTGTGAGACTTTTGGGTTAAGTGATTTGCCTGGGGTTACTCAGCCAGTAATTGTCAGGTGTCCAAAGCCCCATTTGAATTCAGTTCTTCTGGTCTTCAGGACTGGTGCTCTATTTACTGTATCATCTATCTGTCACATTTCATGTACTTTTAAGCAATATAACACTCTGATAGGGGTTGAGAATATCTTCTCTACATTCTGAAGTTTCTATTTTTGTCCATTTTGTTCCCTAAATCTAACTGCACCCACCATCCCAACCTATTCCTTAAGGTGTTAATTGTATAACCTATGCAGTTTCTTTGGTGTACCATCTAACTGAAATATCTCATGGTGCAATAGATAGAGTGCCGGGCCTAGAGACTTTCAGTTCAAATCTGACCTCAGACACATATTAGTTTTGTGTCTTATGCAAATCATTTATCCCTATTTGTCTCAGTTTTTTAATTTGTAAAATGAACTGGAGAAGGCATGGAAAACTACACTAATATTTTTGTCAAGAAAACCCCAAATAGAATCACAAAGAGTTAGACATGACTGAACAATAACAACAACAAATGCAGCTAGGTAGTGCAGTGGATAAATTGTTGGGCCAGGAGTCAGGACGATTAATGTTAACAATAGACCTCTTGAAGATGTTGTGAAGATCAAATGAGATAATTTTAGTAAAGCACATGGTACATGGTAGGCACTTAATAAATGTTTCCTTCTTGTCAACATTTTGCTTTCTTTATAGCTTATATTATAGCCACAAAGCATTTTATAATGTTATAATATACAAAGCACGTATATTAACATATTTGATTTTCACACCAATCCTGTAAGGCAATTTGAACAAATAGTATTATTTCCATCTTATATATGAAGTAAACTGAGGGTCAGGTTTGGGGATTTGCTCACAATCTTGCAATTAGTAAATGGTGGAAGGGAGATCCAAGTTCAAATGCTAGGATTCAAGTCTAGGGCATTTTCTATGTCATTCCCATTGTTTCTCATAACACATATACATGCACACACAATTATTTATATGTGCACGTATACATATGTACATGTGCACAATGTTCTCTCTTATAACCATGATGGGGCAGGTTTAAAGATCCCTAAGGAAAGAAGCTTTTGCATTGTTTCCTAGAATTCTTCTAAACTTGTTAATTGTTAGTTGTTACCTGAGATTTAGAGTTTTGTCTAGAAGCTGTATTTGATTCCACTTTTTCGTTGATTATCCTATGGTGGGTCATTGTTTGGGTCCTGATGACTCATTTACTCTGAGCAATTGTTTCTGTTTTGACTAGAAACACTTAGGATCTTCCCCTCCCAGATAGGTTATGATTATGATTATTGTTTTTTCTTTAACTAGATAAAAGAAGCCATTCTTTCTCTCATTTCTTATATACCCTTAATCATTGAATGGGTGTTGCCTCAGTTAAACCAAAACCTGGGAAAGATCTTAGCTTAAAAAGACCAAGGTCTCCCACTGCATCAGGGCCATCTCTAATTGTCCTGATCTATATCTTGCTGGTTCTGGAAGAGAGAATGAGGCTGGCAACTTTGCATAGCTTTTCAGCACTTAAATGCAATTCACTTGCAAGTTATGACATCATCTTCTGGATGTCATGATTCTCTTCAAGAACAAAGGACAAATAGCAAACAAAGAAATGAATGGGTCAATTAGGTACAAGATATACAGCATTGACCTCCAGGATCATTCAACTCTTTTCTTCAGGGGACCTGGGGATCAGTGCCTAAATCAATCAGATATAAGAAATAAGGTAGACAGCTCCAGGTGGTGCATGTACTTAGTGCCAGCCCAAGTTGTGCTCCCTTTGCCAGCTGGACCAGGTCCCTGTATCTGTCACTGAAATATCCCACTCCAAGATATAGTTTTCTCATCACCACAGGTGTGCTCAAGCTGTGCTGTCAGAGGGAAAGGGGGTAGATGGGAGATATATACACACAATTATATTATACATATACATGTGTGTGTGTGTATATATATATATATATATTCATGTAGATACATATATACACATAAGTCATAGTCATTAG
The DNA here is from genome assembly GCF_048593235.1 of Sminthopsis crassicaudata. Lineage (NCBI taxonomy): Eukaryota > Metazoa > Chordata > Mammalia > Dasyuromorphia > Dasyuridae > Sminthopsis > Sminthopsis crassicaudata. Next base: position 423,373,047 of record NC_133617.1, read on the forward strand.
AAATTTACATATAGTTATTAGAAATTATATGTGTAATGTATGCAATAAGGAAAAGAAGATTTTGCTCTGACCATGGTGCTAAAACCTAGAGCCTATTGTACAGCAATGGAAGTCAGGAACTCCACCTGGGAGTAATGTGGTCTATGAATTTGGTTATAAATTGTGCTCTGTGGATCAGTGATAAATAAAACAGGAACAAGTTAGTATGCCATTTCTATATATACTGTGGAAACTAAGTTTGGACACCTAAGTAATCAATTAGAACAAGTATTTGGGGGTGATTATATTGTTTTACCTAGCACATTTACTCAGAGACATCCATGCCTTTTTCAGGTTTTGTTCTTTAAATTTTCTTGCAATACCCACACCATGATGGTGTGGACATGTTGGGAAATAGAAAGTATAAAGAAATGGGTCTTACTTAGGCCCATAGTGTAATCTGCTGGTTAGATCCTTTTCTCTTGAGATTCTTCTGGGGCTACTGGGAAATTGTTATTTTACAGATTAACTCATCATATTATACCTTGTGGGGAATCTCTTACTAACCAGTATCAAATTTCACTTTCTGGGTGTAGGACACTTACTTCAGGAATCTGAATTCTTGTGCTTGGTTTGGCCCTTCGATGCCTCAACATAGAGAAAAATGAAAGGAAAAATAATGAGACCCTTTGCAACATATGAAAAATACCCACTGTATGAATGTTCATAGAATTCTGATTTTCTTCTTGTATTTAAATGGTTAAGATAGCTTTGTCCTGTACTGGTTATGGAAGATCTCTGCAGTATGAAGAATTTTGGTTAAATACAAGGAAGAATAAGGCTTATTAAATATTGGAATGAGTGAACAAAACAAGCCTTAGAATATCCTTCTCTGGAGACCTTTAAACCATTACCTTTCAAAATAATTTTATCATCCTCTAAAGAGTAAATTGCAGAAACACTGACTACATAAAACTGTTAAGTACTACTTCCCTAAAACCAAAATTTCCCCCTAATGACTGTGGCAGATAATGAAGTTATACAGGAGAGATTACAGCCCCTCTCAATGTTTAACTGTGATTTTGATTAAAGGCAAAGGTTTGGACTAAGTGACATCTATTTGCCTCCTGAATCTATGTTCTCCATTGTTGCCTATATGTGAGCCCATTTAGGACAGAGTCCTGCAGTTGCAGAAAGAGCTGCAGAACTTGTCAGTGGGGGAGGGTTCTGTCTTTCTTTCCCCAGCATTCTCTCACATCACACACTATGCGTGGGTGCTCTCTTTAATGCTATCCTCTCTCAACTCTGCAATTTATGGTGCAGTCATGCCAGGGAGAGGGAAAGAATTAGTCTTTGTTGTCAGAGGGTATGTGTGTATTAAAAGAATCTTGTGGCAACCAGCATCTCAGAACCAACACCCATACAGGACAGCATGAGTCCATTTAGGAAGGAAAAAGAGGAGGAGTGATTTGGGTAATCAAGACAAATCCCTATGTGGAGGAACAAGTCTTCAGTAAGAAATGGCAGCACTGGTTTTAGATAAAGCTGAGATCTAGTATATTTGCTCTCTGTTCTCTGGCATATGTCTTTTAAACTAAGTTGCTTAAATGATGAAGAAAGAAGAAACTGGGGAACCCTCAAGAGGCTTATGGATGAATTTTTAGAGTGAATTAAACACTGGCAATAGTTTTATCCTGAAATGAAGTAAAAATCTGAGATTCTGATCACATAGCAGAGTTAAAAGAGAGAACCAAAAAAATGCCATCTCTGGGCCCAGCACATAATGATGCTGAATAATTATATTTGCATCTTGTTGAAGTAATGAGTAAATGTAAAACCAAAAATAAATCTTGAACAGGTCCTTATGCACCTATGGCAGAGCCAATAAAGGTCTCATTTATGATCCTGTTTTGATAACTAATTCAATATGATTGGTTTTCTTTATAAATGCATGCATTTTATTTTGCTGAATTTAATAACATGACTATGAGAAAGAAGATGGCGACTTCAGTGCAGATTCCCAAATGAGTCCATAGCAGAAAAGAAGGTTAAGGACTTTTGTTTATAAGGAGTTGGGAAACCCCAAATAATTTGCAGGTGCCAAACACACACTTTAAAGATGAACTGGTAAAAGATATAAGTAAGGGCCATTGGAGTGGCTGGTGGTTTTTCAGGAGGAGAAAGCTTTTTTCTAGTTTGAAGTCACTGCTGTTGGATGACAAGTAAATAGGATTGTTAAGTAATAGTTTGAAGAGCACATAGGCCTGATGTATTGCTTATTATAGGTTTCTTTTGGGTCCACTGGGCAGAATGGACTGAGAATAGAGGCTATTAATACTGTAGGGGGCTTGAGGTTTGACCTGAGCATCTTTCATAGTGAGCAACAGAAACATGTGTACCCAGGGTTCTGTATATAACCTCTTAATGCCCTCTTTTGGTGGAGAAGGGATCAGCAGTGACTGGGCCCCTGCACATTCAACCCAGTCATTGGGCATCACAGATTATATCTGAACTTTGAGGAATGACAAATCTCATGGACTCAGCAGCCTCAAAAATGAACTTGCATTTCTCTGTTCATTCAAGTTGCTCATTTTTTTTGTGTGTTTTTTCAGTCACCAAAACATTTGTATGAGAGTCTTAAAGCAGCTCATGAAAGTTTGTATTAGTTGTTACTCAATTCTCCATCAGGCCTAAAATGATATAAACAAATTGGTTAGAATGTTGACTCTCTAGGCTTTCTCATCACTTCTCCTTTGTGAAGCAGCTAGATTGTAGACAGAGTCCTGATCTTGAGTGAGGAATACCTGAATTCATATTTAGTGTAAGATACTTACTAGCTGTGTGACTTTGGCCAAGTTAACCTCTGATTGCCTCAGTTTCCTCACCTATATAATGGGGGTAATAATAGTACCCACCTCCCAAGGTTGTTGTGAGAATCAACTGGGATAATATTTGTAAAGCACTTAGACACATAGAAGACACTGTATAAATGCCATTTGTTGCTGCTGTTTTTGTGGTGTTGTTATTGCTACTTCCATGTCTATATACTGCTTTTCTTCCTTTTTTCCCAAAGTTAGACTGAAGACCCCAACACCATAATCAAAGCTCATTTCTTTTTCCTAGGTGCAAAACTGAGAGGGAACCTCAGGAACATGTGGCTCTGGGAGCAAAGAAATAAAGAATGCACATATATGTTGGGAAGCCTGATATTCATATCTGATTTGGTTCTATTCAACAAGCATTTATTAGACATGATATGTCAAAACACTGTTCTTGGTCCTAAGGATAGGAGACAAAAATGAAAATAATTCTTTTCTTTCTAGGAGCTAATATTTTACTAGGGCAGGATGAAGGTGGAGGACAACTTGTATACATATAATTAAATCCATGCTTTATGAAAAGTAAGTAGAAATTTTTTTAGGGGAAGTGCTAACAATTGCAGATCAGGAAAAGGCTTCATATAAGAGGTGGCACTTGGGGCATGGGAAACAGCCGGTGCAAAGGCATGGAGACAGGGAATGGCATGTTGTATACAAGGAAGAATAACTAGGCTGGTTGGGCTAGCAGAGACTCAGTCTTTTTGTTTGTTTCGTCTGTGTGTTAATGTCTCCCATCGGCAGTCTGGTGAAGATTATGATATAGCTTTAAAAATGCAAAACATAAACAATGTTGAATACAAAGGAAATCAATTTTATTGATATATAATTATCAAAGTACTTTTTTAAAAAGTTAGTTCATGTTGTGGAGGCAGAATTGATAAGACTTGGTAACTAATTGGATGATCTTTAATCTTGAAGCTCTCCCCAATGATGCTTTCTGCTCACCAAACGTTTTCTCTTTAGACAACTCTGATAACATCCACACTAATCTCTGCATCCATGGTTTTTTATGGGCTGGATTGGCTTGGGCTTTCCTGGTGGGAATTCTTAGCACCTATCTTGCCTGGGTGGTTAGATTAAAGCATAAAATAAATTGTTTCAGCCCCCAGAAAGTTTGCCTGTTATCAAATAACCTCACAACCACTCCTCCTCTATCTCTCCCTCCATCCTGTCCAAATCTAACTTGAGCCAGTATGATATAAAGAAGTGAGCACTACTAAACTTAGAATCTGATGACATGGTTTCTAGTCCTGGCTCTTGCCAACCGTTTCCTAGCTGTGTGACTTTGGAAAAGTCACCTAATGTCTCTGAATCTGCTAAAGTGAAGATGAAATAATGCTTGTAGCACTTATCTTACAAGATTGCTATGCAGAATAAATGAGGTGATATATAAGAGCTCTTGGTCATTATAAAATACTCTATAGATCTGTTTTTCCTATTAGATTATAAGCTCCTTGAGGGCAAGTCTGGGTCACATTGATCTCTGTGCCTTTTCTCGGTGATTATTACAGGACCTTGTAAGAAGTACATGTTTATTAATAGCTATTGAGTGATTAACTCGGCACATATAGAGAAAACACGGAGGGGGCTCTGTACGTACAGTGTGTGACTCAGTCCTTTCAGACATATTCTCTCTTCCTCCTGGATACATTGTGGGAAAAAGCTCATGTGCATCTTAGAAGCAGCACAGTCCCTCCCTCTCTTAGGTCTATGAGAGCAGCCCAGCTCTCCATGGGAAGCAGGGACCTTTTCTTTGCAGCAAGGCAGTCATCATCAGTGGTGAATTATACTTTCATGTTTACCAAGCACCCACAACTTCCCGGGCAGAGAAACTGGCAAAAGGAATAGTTATACAAAAGACAAAAAGATTCTCTTCCAGGAGCAAATGTTGTAGGCAGAAATACCCCCAGGTGAGGAGAGAAAACGGGACCTAGCTCCTTTTCTGCCAGCATCTCCCTGCTCTTGGTCCCCGTCCTCTGAGTGGGCTGTCTTGGAAGAAAGTCAGTGACTAGCATGGGATGGAGGGAGGGAGGGTAGAAGGAGGAGGGATTTTTTGTCAAAATGAGCAGCGGCAGGAATCTGCAGGCAATCAGTATGGAGAGGATTATTGCCTTTATTAAGGACCGCTAAGAACAGATGAAGCTTGTTTCAAGAAGGGCTGCATGTGTGGCTAAGGGCCCAGCAGAGGGCGGCAGAGAAAATGCGAGTGGTCCATGGGTGAGCCCGTCGAGGGCTCCTGAAATCCCAGCACTATCTGAAAGAAGGCAGGACACACAGCGCGAGCTCCCAGAACCCGGTCTCCTACGGAACGGCTGCTTCATCAGGGCAGAATTTTTTTTTAAGTGCAGGACATTTCCAAGCCATGGCCAGCCCTTGTGGGACCCCGGAAGACTCGGGGAAGCAGCGAGGCAGGGATGGCAAGATGAGGAGAGAAGAGGATGATACCCCCCCGGAGGGGAAGAGGCTGAAGCTAGGGAAGGAAGGAGACGGCGGGAAGGAGGAGGGAGAAGACACGCCGGGTCTGGGCAGGGAAGACACCGGGACCCAGACAGGTGGTGAAGGCAGAAGTGTAAGTGAGAAGTGGTGGGAAGGGCGGGGAAGGGACAGAGGGCGCTCGGAGTCAGTGGTCATTGTGAAGTTGGTAACAGGGCACTGGAAGTGTGGGTGGGACATGGCAAGACTAGCTGCGATCCTGGAGAAAGTGGAAGTGTGGAGGGTTTGGCTCACTGATGATAAGTCCTTTTCTGCTTTAGACCTGACTTTTTAAGGAGTACCTTCCTACTTGTACCCGAGGCTCGTTTTAATTTGTAGTTGCATGGAAAGCTCTGCGTCCCAGTGGTAGCTGGAGAGAGGGGAGACTGGGTGGGGATGGCTAAATGGCCTGATCCGAGCAAACCTCTTGGTGTTGACTCCACTATCCTACCCCCCCTCCTGGACAGGGCTGTTTTCTGATCTTTAACGGACTGCTGCTGTAGTGAGAACTCCCACCCGACAATGGTCGTGTTTGTGTTAGATGCTTGGAGGTGGCGGTGGTGGCAGAACTAGCCAGACACAAGGGGTTAACTGGCAAAAACCTTTTCGGAAATGCCCCTCCGTGGGAAGTATTGACTAGCGGAGCTGCCTTTAAGCCCCCTGGATTTTCCAGGACTGCTGTCCTCATGTTGAGACAAACAACATGAAGAGTTCAGAAAGGTGGCAGGTGAATTCTGACCAAGATGTGCTTTCACTCCCCATTCAAGGTACAGGGAGGTGAAGTTTTTTGGCACACCTTCTAAGTATAATCTCAGAGCTTGGAAGGGGAGAGGGAGAAAGAGAGAGACAGAGAAAGAGACAGAGAGAGGGAGAGACAGACAGAGACAGACACACACAGACAGAGATAAAAAGAGACAGAGAGAGAAGAGACAGAGACAGAGACATAGAGACACAGAGAGACAGAGACACAGACAGAGACAGAAATAGAGGGAGGAAGGAGGAAGGAAGAGAGGAAAAAGGGATAGAGATAGCAACAGAAAGAGACAGAGAGACAAAGACAGAGAATGACAGACAGAGAGGGATAGAGGGAAGCAAGAAGAAAGAGGAGAAAGACACAGAGAGACAGGAGAGAGAGGAGAAAGAGAGAGAAAAAGAGCGGGGAGGGAGAGGGAGAGGAGAAGAGATAGGAAGAGAGATAGGGAAAGAAAGAGACAAGAGTGACAGAGAAAGCACACACACAAAGAGACAGAGGGAGAGAGAGAGAGAGAGAGAGAGGGAGAGAGAGAGACAGAGACAGACAGAGACAGACAGAGAGAGACAGAGAGAGAGAGAGAGAGAGAGAGAGAGAGAGAGAGAGAGAGAAAGAGAGAGAGAGAAAGAGAGAGAGAGAAGAGAGAGACAGAGAGAGACAGAGAGAGAGAGAGGAGAAGAAGAAGAATGAGAAGAAGAATGAGAAGAAGAAGAAGAAGAAGAAGAAGAAGAAGAAGAAGAAGAAGAAGAAGAAGAAGAAGAAGAAGAAGAAGAGAGGAAGAGAGATTTGTATACATATCTGTGTATACACCTGAATGTGTGTGTGCACTCATGGTTCATAGCCAATTGTTGTACCCTGTACTGTGTATGTGCCAGCAGAAACTAGTGGTTATTTTATTTCCAGGGCACCTCCCTGACCTTATAATTCTGAATTCAGATGCTTGAGTTGAAAAGATCAGGGCTTATCAGACTCTATTGCTTTCTTTGGAGGAATTCCCTGTCTCAAGAGGTTCATGTAAACAATGGGGTAGCCTGTTTGTTTCCCAAGATTGTTATTTTTAACCATTTGCCTGAGTGAGTGTGTCTTAAAATTTTGATTAGTACATAATGAAGTGCTGTTCAGGAGACTTCACCTTCTTCCTTCCTGAATCCATTTAGGCAGCAATCAGGCTGTCCTCTTCTGATAGGCAACATCATAACTGACCTGACATAGACTCAGTCCCAGAATAGCACTGTATTACAGCTGTTGTTTTGGTATCTTCTTGATAGTAGCACACACATCTAGATTGCAGTGATTATTTTCAGTAGTTGGGGCTACCAAAGCATTCAAGCTAGTTGTTGCTTTTACTCAGACTTCTCTAGAAGTCTATTTTTTGGAAGTTTGCTAGGCTAGGGAGAGGTCGTAGAATGCTTCTTAGGGTGCAGTAGAGAACAATGTTAGATGCCAGAAACTCAGTTACTCTAGAAATATAATGCTTAAAACAAACTTTTCCTTTCTTTAGAAATGATTTTCTTTCCTACTTTCTCTTCCTTCATTTCTCATCTTCTCTATAACTGTTAGTTGAGTTCTTTTGTATGCTATATCTAGCCCAATGACATGTTGTAAAAGATAGAATCATAATGAATTGGATCACAGTGTCAGTATTTAACCTCTTAGGAATGGGTAAATGAATTGCATTTTGGTAATGAGATTATTTAAAGAAGAAAATCCCATTAAGCTATTGGCAAACAAAGGACATTTTTCATTTATTTCTTTGGTGGATTACTTTAATTGGCCGGCACTTGTATTCTAATCCTAAACATGACTCCCATTTGTATAGTCATTCTCTTGGTATGACCTAAGCAGGGCTTATATGGACTTAATAGCTATGTGACCATGGTCAAGTCACTTAACCTTCCTTAGCCTCAATTTTCTCATCTGCAAAAGGAGACAGAGTAGAAACTCTAAGGTAAATTGTAGCTTGGAAATTCTGTGATTTATGTCTTAATCTTATCTTTTAAATTGCTAAGTCTTATATTTATTCAAAATTGCTTCCCTTCTCTTTACACTTTTTAATTATTTCTTTGTAGCTTCTTTTCCTGATGCCGTAAATAAGCTATAAAGGGTTAAGAAACTGTATAGTTAATTTGATCAGTGTAGACAGTCAGTAATTATTCTTCAACAGATGATTGACTTAGCCTGCACTTGAATAAGAAACTAATATATTGAACAAGGGGCTATCCAGTATTTGTTTTGAGACCTCTGATGAGGGAGAAGATATTCTTTCCAATGTCAGCCTATTCCACTTTTGTATAGTCTTAATCATTAGGAAGATTCACTTCTATCAAGCTGAAGTCTGATTCTTTGCCTCATTCTTGGTTCTGGTCTCTGGAGACCATCAAAAAAAAATGAAGAAAATCATTTGTGTAATTCAGGTTGCTCTTCTTTCAAACTTTTTTGCCTGTAGTATCTAACATATTGAATTGAATTGTTGATGAGCTATAAAGATCCAGACCTTATACATAGGCCTCAGGACATTTCTAGATAGAACTTAGTTTCTTCCAAATCATCAAAAAAATTCTCATTTTCTTTCATTTTTGCTTTTGCCTAGAATCTCAGGAATAATGTTGGCATGCAGAACAATCATTGCTTAATATAGTTTTACTCATTATACTTGGAAAGAGCAGAAAACTATTCTCTTTTATTTGATTGTATGGTCTTGCCAATATAGAGATTTCAGACTAAAACCAACATTGGAATTCTTGGATTCACAAGGGCTTGTATACCATCCACTGAGACATTTTTTTCTGATATCTCTTCTGAACAGAAATACTGATTGTCAGTCAAATAGTATTTATTAAGTGTCTGCTCTATGTCAGCTCTTTGATAAATCCTGGAATTATTTGGTAACTTAATAAATTGGGTAATTAAAAACATCAAAAATCAAATGCCAGTTCTATTACTACTTGGTTGTCAGCCTGGTACTCTAAGAAAAGCAATGGTTTAAAGTCAGAAATCCAACTTTAAGCCTTCCTCTCTCATTTTCTACTATGTGACCTATTACAAGTCACATCAAATAAGATAACATTTATAAAACACTTGGAAAACTTTAGAATATCATACAAATGCTAGCATTATCATTACTTTCCCTCTCTGGGCCTTGATACTTTGTCTGTAAAGTGACAAGGTGGCCCCTGCCAAGGGTCTAAGATTATGATTACATGGTTTTCTTTTTCTTTGATTAAGTAAAAATTTCTTGAGAAAATGAAATACTGGAGTCATCAGAGTACAAGAGGTCTAATTCTTTATGATTTTTTGCAATTCCTGAGATAGTTCAGTGGAGTGAGAAGAAAACCAGCACAATATATAATTCCTGTTCATGTTCTAATGTAAATTGTGAAATAAGTTCTATGGGAGGTAGCACTTTGGATGGGAATGAGTAGGAAGTTCACCCACTTTCTGAAAGCCAGGAATGGAAAAGGAAGAAGTGGAGGAGCCTTGAGCTGAAAGAGAAGCAGAAGTTTTATCTCTTAACTGGAAAGAAAGTTATATTATACATGTTAGATATTTTAGATTACTTAGGGAAAGTGAGCTCCTTTGCATTTTTTTTAATTACCAAGGTTGTTTTAGGATGACATTAGATCCATTTCTTACTTTAGCAATTTTAGAATCTTTAAGAAATATATAGGGATGCTGGAACTAGATTTATACTTTTTAACTTAAAAGACTCAAATTCTGTGGGTTAAAAATTTACTATTGCTACCTTTACCCCCTGGAAGTTTTCTGCCTTGACATGGAATTTTATGGAAAAATTGGGGTTTAGATAGAGATTATGTCTGTATGTCTGTGTGTATGTGGGTATGTAAGTGCATATGTATGTATGTGTACATTATTGTTGTTGCTGATGGTGGCAAAGTCATTACAAATCTTCTTTCCATAGTCTACGTGTATGCTTTTAAGAGCAAGATTCCTCTACTTTTAATTATCCTCTATCCTAAGACACAGATTTTGCAGATTGCTAAATCTGGGGTTAGGTTAAGGATGTCTGAAGGATCTAGGGCAAATTCCTTCTTGAATGGACCTTTAGATTATAACTATCTCTGTGATCAGTGGAGAGGAGGAAAGCATGCCTGGTCCTGACAAGCTTTTTTCTAGTTTGTGTTTTTTACCTTGAAGCTGAATGCTTAACATTTTTGTGCTCCATATTCTGATCTGAACTACCACAGTACTTGGAAGCATAGAGGAACTTTTGGTGCAAAATGTATCCCAGTGATTCTTTCCTTTCCTCCATCCCTCGCCAAGATTCTCTACTGAGACAAAATACATAGGTTTGTAGCTTACATAGAAGGAAGAATATTTGTATTGTCATTTGATAACCTATAGGGGAATCACTATAGAAGATATTGAATTAAAACTTGCTTTGGAGGTTGTCTAGGACAAGCATTTCAGAAGTAGTGATGCAGTGGGTCAGGGAAGGCATAGCTTGTTTATCCTATGCCAATAGTTACTGAGCCACTTCTTCAGAAATGGACTTTGCTGTCCATGGTGCTGAATGCACTGTGTTTTACTCTGTCCTACAAAACAGCACTCATTGAAAAGGCAGTACTCACTGAAAGGGATGGGAAAGGTGGTTTACTGATTTTTTTTCCCCTGAGGCAATTGGGGTTAAGTGACTTGCCCAGGGTCACACAGTTAGAAAGTGTTAAGTGTCTGAGGCCACATTTGAACTCAGGTCTTCCTGATTTCAGGGCTGATACTCTATCCACTGCACCACCTATCTGCCCCGGTTTACTGATTCTTTATTGAATTTCTGTGAGGCAAGTTCCTAAAAAATGCTTGATGGGAACCAACCTTTAGAACCAGGTTCTTACTGAGTCTGTTAGCCTTTAATCTGTGACCGGGGCAAAGAATCTGAATGAAGAAGGAAAGAGAAAGATAATTCCACAAGCATACACCGAACTTGGGTTATTGAAAGTAGTACTCCCCTCCCCATTTTTGGTAATGTCTGCATGAATATTTAAACGACTGGATCAAAAGAACTTGTTAATAACAGATGGTACATTTAATTTTCTTTTTTTCTTTTCTTTTCTTTTGTTCTGAATACTATGAAGCTTCTTGTATAGTTCTCCTGGCAGGTATACCTGATGTGGAGCTGACATATACATCTGACCATTAGCATGTGGGTCACTGAGTAGGCTGCTGAGAACCATGTATTTGTGTAGCTGCTCAGCAGAGGAGGTGACCTTTTCCCTTTCTATTCAGCCTCAGCATGAAGTCGTCAGATTACTCACACTTGAGCAAAAGAAATTCCTGCCCTTCTTTGTTTGTCTCTCCTAAACACCCAGTCATTTATGAATTCCTTAAATCTAACTGGTTAAGGTGGGGGGCATGGTATGCTATGTTTCTAAGTATGGAGATCTGAAAGGAACCATGGGTAAGCTGTAAAATATCAGAGGTAATACTTGGTCCCCAAAATGGAACTCAAGCCTCATAATAGAGAAGCCTTTGTAAGTACAGATGAAAAGCCAGGTAAGGTCTAGTGTCTCTCAGCATTCATTTTCTACCAAGATGCAGCTGTGGAGGATAATCAATGCCATTCACTTCAATCAGGATAGGTTCTTAGGCAAGAGAACCATACAGCATTCAGTTCACATGCCTTTATTAAAAACTTATTATGTTCTAGGTATTATGCTAAGTATTGGGAATGCAAAAGAAGACAAAAAAGTACCTGCCCCTGAGGAATTTATCTTCCAGTGGGTGTGACAACATGTAAAGCATTAGGTACTACAAGATACATTCAAAGTAGAAGGAAGGCAATCTCAAAGGATAAGGCATTAGCAACTGGAGGTGGAGAGCAGGAGAGACATCTTTTGGGAGATATGATTTGAGTTGACAATGGAAAGAAAGAAGGAAAAATAAGAGGTGAAGATGAGGATGGAGAACATTCTAGGCATGAGGAATGGGAATACAAAAGTATAAAAATGTGAGATGGAGTATAATGATAGGAACAACAAATAAGCCAATATAGCTGTATTGTAAGGTAAGTATAAGTATAGCTAGAAAGGTAAAAGAGGTAAGGTTAAGAAGAAATTTAAATGTCTAAACAGGACTCTCTATTCAATCTGTAGGTAATAAGGAGTTATTAGAATTTTTTGAAGAGGGAGAAGGAGGATGTCATCAGACCTGTACTTTAGGAAAATCTCTTTGGTAGTGAATAGAGGAGAAACTTGAGGTTGAGAGATAAACCAGAAAGACTATTACAGTAGTTCAGTATTACAATAGTTCAAGTACGAGGTGATGAATGTGAATGGAGAGAAGCAAAAAATATAAGATAAATTGTAAAGGTAGAAGTTACAAGATTTGGCTACAGTCTAGGTAGTGGAGTTAGTGAGAGTTGAAGATAAAAGATTAGAAACTTAGGTAACTGGAAGAATGATGCTATTAGAAGAGTGATTCCCTGTTCCCACCCCAGAAGAGGGAAGACTTTTGAGGGACAGACAATGAATTTTGTTTTGAACATGATAAGTTTGAGATGCCTATGAAAATATAGAACTGGGTAAATAGATCTGGAATCATTTGCAAAGATTTAATTGAATTCAGAAAAGTTTATGAAATTATCAAGTATTATAGTATGTAACAGGGGTGGGAAATGTCTTGCTTGCAAGTTGTATGAGGCTCACAAAACCATTTGCTAAGGTGGGCACAAGTAATGATGAGCCGAAAGCTAGGTACAACAGCCTCCCACTGTTTGAGTTCTATAAGTTAGTACTTTTGTATGACTTATGAATGATGTTATAAATATTCAGATGACCCTTGGAAGATAAAAGATTCTCTACTCTTGTGATAGAGGGAGAAATTACAAAGTGAGATAGTATAGAGGAAGAACAGAAGTGGGTCTAGAAGAAAGCTTTGGGAAACAGTTAGTGTGACATGTATGAATATATAGAAGAAGAGACCAAGAAGGTATTGTTACATAAGCGGGACAATCAAGAGAGAGTGGTCACTAAGCACAGGGAGGAGAAAGTATCTAGTAGAAAAAAGTGGTCAACTGTGTCAGAAGAATGAGGATTGAGAAAAGACTATTACATGTGACAATGAAGTGGTAACTTTGGAGAACATTGTTTTTGTTTAGATAGGAATCTAGATTGCAGAAGGTTTACAAGAGAGTGAGAGAAGATGAATTTTAGGTAAGAAGCCTAGTCTAGTTTCTTAGATTCAGGTGAGAGAGAAGACAGATATACTTTGCTAGCAAGTGGGGATGTTGTGATCAAGTGAACTGGAGGAGAAATGACTGTCTTTATGGACATGAGAGAGAGACAGAGAGTGAGAGAGAGACAGAGACACACACACACAGAGTATGATAGAGAGACACAAGAGAGAAACACACAGAGAGAGAGACAGAGACAGACATAGAGAAGGAGGGAGGGAGGGGAGAAGAGAATCTCCCAGAAAACTTTGGAGAGTATGGGATCAAGGTCTCAGCAAAGGTAAGAGCTACCATTTTATATAAGTTTGGAAGGAAAGAAAGATGAGAGTGAAAATATATGAGTGATGTGAAGTAAGGAGTAGGGGAGAAGGGAGAGCTCTTGTTCAATGGCCTCAATTTTTTTGATGATGATCCTTAGATGAGGGAATGGATGAAGATGGATGCCAGGGGAGGATTGAAGAGAGATGAGGATAAGGACATTAATTTAGTTGTTCAACAATCAAATAATAACCTTTGAAATTAGATAAAAATTTGTTGTTAGTCCAATTAGTGCAATTTTGTATTTTCCTTTAGGTCTATTAAGCAACACATAAAAAGAAATGAAGAAGGTAGATGTTGAGATAATCCATAATAGGTTTTGACAAGGTGTGTCAGACATAGCATTAAGGGGCTAGATTGCTTAGAGTAGATCTTAGTAAAGTCAGTGCAGGGATGAAGACCCAGAAAGAACTGAGGGGTAGAGGAATTGGAGGTCAAGGTGAGGATGAAGAATAGAGTAAGGTTTAGGGAAGCACTGAATGATTAAAGATCATAATCAGATAAAGAGATTTCAGAGTTCATGAACATGGAAATAAATGATGACTATATCAAGGGTATGACCATTACTGTGTGTAGCTGAGGTAGAGTGGAGGAGTAGCTCATGAAAGCAGAGAAAACTGAGGAATGAGAAGTTAGGATAGTTGAGAGAGCATCAATAAAAAAATCAAGTAAAATGTCAGGAATAAAAATGAAAAAAATATTGTAACCTGAGTATTGAACTCAATGAAGAAGGAAGGAGAATGTCCTGGAAGTTAGGTAAATAATGTCTTTGGAGCTGGATTGAGTTATATATGAATAACGTGCAATTAAAAGGAGAAAGGGTTCTTGGATGGTGGTAACAAAGGTAGAGAGTAGAAGTGACAATGAGGAGCAAGAGTTAGGATATGATAGAAAATGATCAATACAAGAAAGGCTAGAAAAGGAAACAGTGCTATTAAGAGGCAGCTAGATCTCATTGAAATATCATTAAGAAATTATATCTCAGTGACTTCCAGATGTCTAAAAAGGAAAAAAGTTTAAGATGAAAACAAGGTGGTTAGTTAAGGAGTGGATGTTCTAGAAGCAAAATGAAAGGGACAGACATATATCTTCAGTGGGATATTGCTGGAATAAGGTTGAAGTTATTGAGAGTAAGGTAATGGTCAATTGAAAAAGGGGAATGGAATTTTGTAAATTACCAGCACTGGAATGAGGGAGAATATGAGGTTTGGAATATGCTCTTCAATGAGAAATGAATCCAGGTAGAATTCAAGAGGTCTATTGAAGGAATTACATTGTTAGACTGTTTAAGGCAGGATCCCATTGTGATCTCTTTTCTGCCTGAGAAATTTTTATGTTATCCTGGGTATATAGTACATAAAATATACATACAAGTCAAACATTTGCTGATAATAAATCCTAATTTCATGACCCTTACATTCAGTAATGTGACCCCCATCTGAACTAATGACCCACAGTTTAAGATGCTTTGGTTTAAGATCTTTCCTTCAAGTCCAACCTTATGGCAGGTATTATGTGACACCTACCTCACAAGAGGAGAAAGAAGTATGGGAACCAAATTAGGAGGAAACAATTCTGGATGTGTGCTGGAATGATGGCAGGGTAGATGCAGGGACTAGCTAGAGCTCTCCCAAATTCCCCTTCAAACAACTTTTAAATAATGGCTCAAAATATATTTTAGAGTGGCAAAACCAACAAAAGAATAGGGATGAAACAATTTTTTAGTCCAAGACAACTTAGAAGGTTTGAATTAAACGTCTGTCTTACTGGGGTGACAATGGAGCACAGTCTAGTGCAGACAGCATTCTCACCAGGCCTTGGAGGTGATTGGATCAAATGGTAGTAGTCTCTGAAGAACTCAGCTAGCAGATAGTAAGGGGATCAGGGAATTGCTCAAAAAGAGTAGGTCTCTCTTCCATTGCTCATATATAGTGCTGGATGAAAGTTCTAGGGGAAGGAAGAGAACTAGCGCACTAGAGCATGAGGCTACAGGGTAGTGGGGACCCTGGTAACAGTTTCAGGGTGGAAAAGAATGCTTGTAGTCACTCACAGACTAGAGCACAGGCTGGGAGAGCAATAGCCACAAACTTCCATAGATCATATCACCTTAGAAGAACTAATAACTAAGAAACAACTTTGAAAACAATGGCAAAATATAGTGCCCTCCGCCCCAGGAGCAGAGTCTAAACTTAATATAAAGTTAAAGGTCAAGAAATAAGCTAGGAAAATAGACCAAAAAATAGAAAAAATAAGCAAACAACAAAAAAGAATCTAATCACATAATGTTACTATAGTGACAGGGAAGATCAAAAAGCAAACTCAGAAGATAATGAAGTTCAAACAACCACATCCAAAGCCTCAAAGTAAAATATGAATTGGTCTCAGACCCCTAAAAAAGAATTCTCAGAAGAGCTCAAGTAAAAGTTAAAAATCAAATAAGAGATGTAGAAGAAAAATTGGGAAAATAAATGAAAGTATGCAAAAAAATAGAAAAACTCAATAGCTTGGTAAAGGAGGCACAAAAATACTGAAGAAAATAGCATCTGAAAAAAAACAGAATTAGTCAAATGGTAAACGAGGAATAAAAGTTTACTGACATCATCAGACAAAGAAATTAAAGCTACCTATTGTCACATGAAAAACTTCTCTAAATCATTATTGATCAGAGAAATGAATATTAAAACAATTATGAAATATCAACGTATGCCTATTAGATTGGCTAAGATGAAAGAAAAAGAAAATTACAAAAGGTAGAGTGGTTGTGGAAAACTTGGGACCTTAATATACTGCTCTTGAAATTGTGAATTGATGCTACCATTCTGGAGAGCAATTTGGAACTCTGCCTAAAGGATTATAAAACTGTGCATACCCTAAGCAACTCCAATACTCATTGTTGCAAAGAGATCAAAAAGAGAAAAAGAACTTATATGTATAAAATATTTATAGTAACTCTTTCTGTGATAGCAAAAAATCGGAAATTGAGGGGATGCCCATTAATAACAAGTTGTGGTATGTTATTGTGATGGAGTAGTATGGTATGTAGTAAGGATGTTTTCAGAATAACCTGGAAAGACTTAGATGTCTTGATAAAAAATGAAGTAAGCAAATCTAGGAGAACAATTTATACAGTAACAGTAATATTGTCTATGATCTACTGTGAATGATTTAGCTTTTTTCAGCAATACAACAATCCAAGATAAGTCTGAAGAATTTATGATGAAAAAAGTTATGCATCTCCATAGAAAGAACTGATGGAAGCTGAATGCAGATTGAATTCACCTTTGCATAATCTTGTTCCAAATTTTTGTCTCTCTTCTTCTCTACCTCCTCCCCAACATAGCAAACAATCTGATATAAGTTAAACATGTTCAATTTTTCTAAGCATAATTCCATATTCATCATGCTATGTAAGAAAATCAGATCAAAAGGGAAAAACACGAGAAAGAAAAAAACACAACCAACTAACTATAACAACAAAAGGTTAAAAATGTTATTTTTCGACTCCCTACTTTTCTCTCTCAATTCTGATGGCACGTTACATCACATCTATTAGAATTGCCTTGAATCACTTCATTGTTGAAAAGAGTCAAGTCTATTACAATTGATCTTCACATAATATTGTTGATACTGTGTACGATGTTCTCTTGGTTATGTTCATTTCACTTAGCATCAATTCATGTAAGTCTTCCCAGGCTTTTCTGAAATCAGCTTGCTCATCATTTCTTATAGAACATTCATATACTTTAACTTATTCAGCCATTTCCCAATTGATGGGCATTCACTCACTTATCAGTTCTTTACTGCTACAAAAAGGGTTATTACAAATATTTTTGCACATGTGGGTCCTTTTATGATATCTTTGGGATACAGACCCAGTAGAGACACTACAAGATCAAAAGATCAGTTCACAACTCCACCATCATTGTATCAGTATCCCAGTTTTCCCATAACCCCTCCAACAGTTATCATTCTCTTTTTGTTATCTTAGCCTGAGAGGTGTAGAGTGGTAACTCAAAGTTGTCTTAAAGTGCATTTCTCTAATCAATAGTGATTTAGAGCAAAAAATAAAATATTTAAAAAATGAAAGCAATCTTATCCTTCCATGGATCTTATTCTCAGGCAGGAATTCTCTAATTCTTATCTGCAGAGAAGAATTAGAGAAAAGAGAACAAGTAAGAAGGAGATTCAAGGCATCAAGGCCCCAAATGAAAATATTGTTTGTCTGGACAAAGAAAGGAGATGAAAATACTTTTAAAATGCTATTGACACAGTTCTGGTTATATTCATTTTTGTTATTTCCTTTTCTGCTCTCTTTGCCTTAGCATTTTTTTTTTCTCCCATGGTGTCATAGAAACAAGACTATATAGTGTGCTGTCACTCCTGCTTGGAATTCTAGTGCTTTTCAGGTGTCAGCCTTTATGTTTTTTTGTCTCTTGGTAGTGCTAGCCCTTGGTCCTCTCCATTCTTGCTTGCAGACACTTTTTACAAAGTACCCTGGTTGACATCTTCAGGCTACTTAACCATAGGTTCCTGAACTGAATTTATTCCTTTCGATCTCTGGGCCTTAAGAACTCAGAAAGTTGCTTATTGAACCTGTTGACTTGAGGCAAATAGCAGCTGTTACTTCTGAAGGAGGAGGCACCTAGAAGGATCATTAGATATCGATATATATATATATATATATATATATATATATATATATATATATATATGTACATATATATATATATATATATGTACATATATATATATATATATATATATATTTAAAACTATTGGGGTTTCCTATAAAACTCATAATATACTCATGTTGTTACTCATTTTCCAAAGAGCTTTTTTTCCCTCTCAACTATTTCTCAGTTAGCCTTGATTTAAAAAGCACTGTGTGCAATAATGCCTAATTTATATCCATCTTCCTGTTTGACCAAATTACTCAAACATTCTTCCTACTTTGTGCCTCGTCCTACTTGGAAGATGTCATCTTATGCTGGTTACAGATTATAGTGTCACATTGTACTGCTTGTAATTGCTCACAACAATTCACTATTCAAAATCTTTGAGGCACAGCTGCCCCAGTTTTCTCTTTCCACTAGGGATTCTTATGTACCTGTATCTTTGATAAATAGCCTTGAACTGTGGGATATTATATTTCAGGAGAGTTCTCGGAGGTCCTACAGGCTACATAGAGGAGACAGGGAATAAGTGCAATAGCTGTTGGCTTTAGCTTTGGAAAATTAGACTCATGTTAGTTTTTCTAAAACTTTTATTTCATTAGTTCTTGCCTGCAACTTCTTAGAGGTGTTTGGTGCAATTAATATCACTAAAAATTAGCTATAAGAGTTTGGTATTTCATTATTGGATTGAGGAAACACAATTTTTCTTTGATCTGGAAATTCTTTCTGGAGGAGGTGAGATCCAAAGAGCAATTCAGTTGATAGGAGAAAGATGACTTGCTAGATTAGGGAGAGGTTTTAACGCTGTTTTAGGCAAATATCACTTCTAGACCAAAAAACTCTTTCCTGGATCCTAATGTTTTAAGTGTTGCCTCCTCCCTGTAGGAGTTTTAAATCTTTGTGTGTGTGTGTGTGTGTGTGTGTGTGTGTGTGTGTGTGTGTGTGTGATGAATCTCTTGGTACTCTGGTGAAGTCTGTGGACTCCTCAGAATAATTTTTAAAAATTCATACTAGAAAGAAACACTAATTTTTAGTTTGAGGTTATTGAAAATAAAGATATATTTTTCCTTAATCAAGTTCATAGACTGCCCTCACCCCAAATCTATCTATGAACTCCATATAAAGAACTCCAGAATTAAGAACTTAAGAAAGAAATTAAAATGCATGTAAAGTGCTTTGAAAATTTTAACTGCTATGTGTATGTTAGATATTAGCTATTCAGTATTAAGTTACTAACATACATCCATGTTCATTCTTCTGTGTGTCTGTGTTTTTTTGGAAACTACTCAAAATGATTCCTCATTTCTGGATCTCCATAGGATAAAAGGGAGACTTGGAAGTTTTGGGAGGTTGAATCTGTCTTTGCCATTAATATTGTGCTTTTGGAAGGCTAGACCAAATCGTGGCTTTGTCATTTACTAGTATAATCTTTAACCAGTCACTTAATTTCTCTGAGACTTAATTTCCTTCCTTGTGAAATGGAAATTGTAATTCCTGTATTCCTTATCTCATAGAATGGTTGTAAGGTCTGAAAGAGCATATATGTATACATGTATGTCTACACATATGCATGTCTGTTTTGTCCTAGATTACTATAGACATTTAAGTTGTTGTTGTTGTCTCTTCTGTTACTTTATGAATTGTTGAGGATATGAATGAAGTTTAATGTTCTAGGATTACTTTATGTGCTGGGCAGGGTTATTTAAGTGTGCATTATGTCCTGTTCCAATGTGGATTTGGGATTAGTTTCTCTCTGATCCAACATCAATTGGATAGAAATTCCTGCTTCTTCCCCCGGTTTTGAGAGGATGACAGATTGTCTAGGCAAGGTCACAGATAATATGCAGATGGCTGCAAATCACTTCCAGAGTTCCCTTGCAAGTAGACTGGAGATGAAAGGGAAATACTCTGTGATGACATGAATACATTCCCAGAAAAATCTGACCATGTCCTCCTGATGCTCTCTCTCTCTTAGAGACCCAAGTAAAAGGACTGTCATTATGCTAGAGTCAACAAGCCAAATAGTTCCTAAGTATGGTACTATTAGCCTCTTGCTATAAATATTGGTAATTTATTTGTGATGTGTATATAAGTGCAGAAAGAGGACATTTAAAAAACATTATTCTAAGATGTCTTAGAATAGTAAAAAGAGTAATACTTTTAAAGTAAAAGAGTAAAGGATTGATCACTCATGCTATTTTAGCCATTTGCTAAGTATGATCTGGAAGCTTCTCTCCTCTTGGTGAATCTAAAGTAGAGGCACAGAATTGTATTATGATAGACTAGGAAGAAACTTTGTCAATCTAGTCTAAATTATCTTGTTTTATGTTGAGGAAATGTCATCCTGGAGGATGGAAATTTCATGTGACTTGCTTAAGTCACAATTAGCTAGACTCAGAACCTCCACGTCTTAGTTTTTTTTTTCATATTCTCTTAATTATATCAGAGGGGCAGTATGGTTCAGTAAATAAAAACCTGGCCTTGAGATCAGAAAGCTCTTGGATAAAATTCTGCCTCAGTCACATACTGGATGTATGTGACTTTTCAAGTGTCTTAACCTTGATACTTTGGGCAACTCTCTAGACTTATAGGTAGCAGAGAAGGTGCTTATCTATACTGGTATAGGGAATTTCCTCATCTGGTAATTATGCCAATGAAAATCATAGATCTTGTCCTTATTTTTCTACTATCATGTGTCCTGAATTGGATTTGAAGATGGTTGTTATAAAGTGAGAAAGACTTGCTGAAGAAAAAATTACTAGGAATATTTCAAGAAATATAGGATAGAGAAGAGCAACACTATAGGCCTCTTCAGTGCTTCACAGTGAAGGGGGAAAATTGCTATGTCTAGCCTTGATCCTATTAGAAGTATTATTATCATGAGCATAATTTAAATTAGCCATGAAAATTTTATGGTTCCATAATTAGGATGGGGAAGTTGTTGATTCTTCTTTAATCAATCTGGAAATTCTGGAGAAGGTTGGATCTTAATAATTGTTGAAATGATGGGAGAAAAATAACTTGATAGACTGGAGAGTAAAGTTAAAGCTGTTCTAGATAAATATATTTTCTTTTCCTTTTAAAAAATAATATATTCCTCCCATTAAATTTAAAAAGGAATTTTTAAGATAAATTTTAAAAAAGTTTTGAATTCCAAATTCTATTTTCCCTCATTCCCTTACCCCTCCTGAGATGATAAGTGATCTGATTTGGTTGTACACATGCAATCATGTAAAGCATTTTATGGAAGAAAACTAACAAAAACAAAAAGAAAAAAGAAAAAAAATAGTATATTTTGGTCTGTATTCAGATGCCAACAGTTCTTTCTCTGGAGGCAAATAAAATTTCTCATCATGAGTCCTTTGAGATTGTCTTGGATCATTGTCTTGATCACAGTAGCCAAGTCTTTTACAGTTGTTCATCACACATTACTGTTACTAAGCACAGTATTCTCCTGATTCTGCTCACTTTACTCTGCTTTAGTTCATGTAAGTCTTTCTAGGTTTTTCTGAATTCATCCAACCCATCATTTCTTATAGCACAATACTGTGCTATTATAATAATATACCATTCCCCAGTTGATAGACATTTCTTCAATTTCCTTTTTTCTATTATTATTTAATATTTTAAAAAATTTCCTCTAGTTACATGTAAAAAAATTTTACATCTGTTTTTTTTTAAACTTTGAGTTCCCGATTTTCTCTTTTCCTCCATACAGAAGACATATATGAAGTTATGCAAAACATTTCAATAAAAGTTATGTTGTGGAAGAAAAAATGTAAATTCCTGTAACCCCCCTGGGATTCTCCCCTAAAAACCATCAAAAATAAAGTAAAAAAAGTGTGCTTCAATATTCAGATACAGCCAGTTCTTTCCCTGTGTATATATAGAATTTTTTCATTATAAATTCTTCAGAGTTGTCTTGGATTATTGTATTGCTGAGAATAGCAAAGACATTCATAGTTGATCATCTTACAATATTGTTGTTACTTTGTACACACTATATTTCATTTTGCATGAGTTCATGGAAGTCTTTCCAGATTTTTCCGAGAGCTCATTATTTCTTATAGCACAATAGTATTCCATAATAATCACATATCACAATTTATCCATCTATTTCCTAATGATGGGTATCTCTTCAATTTCCAATTCTTTGCCCTGAGAAAAGAGCTGCTATAAATATTTTTATTCAAATACCTTCTTTCTCCCCACCTTTAAAAAAATCTCTGGGACATATACATAATAGTGGCATTGCTGGATTAAAGGATATGTATAGTTTAATAATCCTTTGGGTATAGTTCCAAATTACTTTCCAGAATGATCGAATCAGTTCAGAACTCCATCAATTGTACAGTTTTCCCAAATTCCCTCTAACATTTATCATTTACATTTTCTCTCATATTAGCTAATCTAACAGGTGTGAGGTGGTACCTCATAATTGTTTAATTTGCACTTCTCTAATCAATACTGATTATTTTTTCATATATCTAAAGATAATTCTGATTTCTTTGTCTAAACTGCAGGTCAGTATCCTTTAATCATTTATCAATTGGGATATAACTTGTATTCTTATAAAATTGACTCAGTTCTCTATATATTTGAGAATTGAAACCTTTATCAAGTATATCTTCTACTCCCCTCCCTCTGTTTTTCTGCTTTCCTTCTAATTTTGGTTACATTCATTTTGTTTGTGCAAAAACCTTTTAATTTTATGTGATCAAAATTATTTATTTTACATTTGTAATGCTTTTTGTATCTTGTTTGGTTCTAAATTCTTCCCTTATGTATAGATATGACAGACAAATTATTCCATACTCTCCTAATTTGCTTATAATATCACTTTTTATGTCTCAATCATGTACCAATTTTCACATTATCTTTCATTATTATCTTGGTATATGGTATGAAATCTTGGTCTCCAATTAGTTTTTGGCCACCAATAACATTTATATTGACTCAGTCTATTAGAATATAAGCTCCTTGAGGATGATTTCTCTTTCACATTTGCATTTCTAGTGCAAAGTCTGATCCAAAGTAAGATCCTCACAAATGCTAGTAATTCATTTAAAGAGAATAAGCAATAATTATAAAACCAAAATTTTAAGTAGGTATGCCTGAAAGTAACTATGTGAACTGGGTGAAATATAGGGGAGATGAAAGTCCTCAAGGTTCTCTTCTCTCCATTTCCTATACTGGCAAGCAAATTTGAAGCACTGTCTCTAGTGATCTTAGAGTTGATATATAGAGAAATGGAAATTTTTAGATTTTGAGCATGACTTGGTGAAAACAATGGATGGAATAGAGGATGATCTTGAAGATCACTTGGAATAAGACTATGGGCAATTTGATAAGAAGCAAGAAACAAAAATCCTGGAATCTATTTCATTTCTAACACCAAAGAGGATGGCATTAGAGACAATAGGTTTAATCAATAGCAAATATTTATTACACACCTGCCATGTTCAGGGTGCTCTTCTAAGAATTGTGAAGAACACAAAGAAAAGATTATATATATAGTTCTTTCCATGTCTATCCTTCTGATTTTCTGGACTTAGTATGCCTCAGCTTCAGCCATACACTAGAACTTCCCTCAACAACTCTGATCTTTCCTTGTAACACTTATTCACTTTTGTTATTTTCTCACCCCAAAATATCTTTCTACAAAGTAGGTCTCTTCCTTCAAGGACCTCAGTTTTGAGAAAGGGTCCAGTCTGGCCAATTCTAATTTGCCTCCTGGCTATATTTATGACTTACTGTACTTCCGCACCAAACACCATATCTATCTATCTATCTATCTATCTATCTATCTATCTATCTATCTACATCTCTCTATAAATATATATTATATATAAAAGTATAATAGTTTTGGGTGGTATATAATAACATGACAATCATTACCACTACTACCACCACACATTTATTACATAATTTAAACTTGTGATTTCATGCTTCAATCCATACATCTGCCAAATTTTTCTGTTTCTGTTAAGAGCATTGCAATCCTCCCAGTTACTAAAGGCTCACAGTTTCAGAGTTTTTCTATACTACTCTTTTTACTTTAGATTGGTTGCCAAATCTTATTATTTCTATTTCAAAAATTTCTTGCTTATATTCCCTTCTCTCCACAAACATAATGATTACCCTAGTTCAGATCCATAGTCTTATAATTTACATTCCAGTTTTCTTCCATTCCCTCTTTTATTCATTCTCAAACTGATATCACCAAAATATGGATTTATCCATGTCATTCTTTTACTCAAAATTGTCTCCATTGTCCTCTTTAAAATATAAAAATTTCACTTTAATGTTTGGAGATCTCAACAATATAGCTCTGATCTATCTTTTCAGTCTTACTGCATATTGCTCCCTTTCACACCTTGTTCATCCTAGTCAAACTGCCTCTCTAGCTCTTTCTCATAAATAGTTTTCTCTCTCCTTTATGCTTGGGTATATGTGGTCCCTCATATGGAATGCACTTCCTTGACATTTCTGCTTCTTAGAATCCCTAACTTCTTTCAAAGCATGCTCAAGAGAAACCAAGTGACAACCAGGGGGAATAGGAAGGACACGAGATCTTACCTGTCATCCTTTCTCCTTGAAATAACTATGTATGACTTTGTATATACTTATCTTGTATACACTATATGTCCCTAGTAGAATATAAGCTTTTTGAGGAAAAATGCTTTTATTTTTGTTATTATATCCTTACCACCTACATAGTGCCTTTTGCATAGAAGGTGATTAATGTTTATTGAATTGGTACTGAGTAAAATGATACACAAAGAAGCTAAGTAGTTCCATGTATGGAGTGCTAGACCTTCAAATCCAGCCTTAGATATTTACTAGCTATGTGACCTTGGGCAAATCAGTTAATCTATCAGAGAAAGAAACCACTCTACTATTTTTACCAAAAAACCCTCATGCACAGCATTAATGTGCCATGGTACATGGAGTCACAAAGAATTGGACATGACTGAATAACAGCAAAAATGACGCTTAGATTGTTTAGCCTTTTAATATTCTAGATAACTCTCTAATGTACTGTATAAGTTGCACAGAAAGTACTTATCTGCCATTTGGTAAAAGGAGTTTCCTCCCTTGTATTCTTTGTACCAGTTAAATCATGGTCCATTCCTTATTCCCTAAAATGGAGCAATAAATGAAGCAGCTGGTAGCATAGTAGATAGAATGCTAGCTTTGAAGTCCCAACTGCAAATCCTGCTTCAAACACTGACTACTTGTCTGTTCCCAACAAACCTTAACTTCTCTCAGCCTCAGTTTCCTCTTATGTAAGATGATCAAAATGGTACCCACCTTTGCTGTGAGGATAAAGTGAGATTTGTGTAGTAAAAGCACTACATAAAAATTACCTTTAATAATAATGTAAAAACAACAATAATTTTAGTATTATTAATAAATAAAATACAGACATAATCTCTGTTTTAAAGGATGTGAAAGAGAAGATCCATAAATGAATATATGTTGAATAAGTATACAATGAATGCATGTTGAATAAGTATATAAATATGTTTATTGAATAAGCATGATAAAGTCATGAGAGGTACAAACAATTTGCATGTAGTTGGCGCAGATAGAGTGCTGGGCCTGGAATCAGAAAGACTCATCTTTCTGAGTTCAAATGCAACCTCAGATCTTGGGCAAGTCATTTAATACTTTGTCTCAGTTTTCTCATCTGTGAACTGAACTCAAGAAGAAAATAGCAAAATACTGCAATGTCTTTGCTAAATAAATTCCAAATGGGGTTATGAAGAATTGGAGACAATTGAAATGACTGAAAAACAAACAATTTGGCTGTTAGTATAGATTAGTACTAAAGAAATTTAGAGGAAGAAGAGCTTATTATGGGTTAGTTCAAATGCAACCTCAGATCTGTGATAGAATTTGAAGGGCATAAGTTTAGAAATAAAGGATGATTACCTTCATAGTATAATTATTGTGAAAGTCTATAATGAAGATTGTATCATCCCTGTACTTGGAGACATTTGAACATATTGGAAGACACACAATGATTGTGCAAACTGTGGGTTATGGCTCATGCTGTTTATGGTGGGAAACTTTGGGTCCTGAGTTACTGATAAAATTCTAAAGTTAGTTTTCAAGGATGAGAGTTTGTGGTTGTGCTCATGCCTGAAGTGTGAGTGTTCAAACACATGGAATCTTTATTCCTCTAACCAGTCATTAATTTACTAATGCAAAGTGATAGTTCCTGATGTACCAACATGATCAATTCACTAAGCACACATGTTTTGAGAAACAAGAGGCTGTTATTTATGCTTGCCAAAAACCTTCCCATTTTCATCTGAAAAGACTTCCAATAGAACTGAAGTTTAGCCTTGGAAGAGAGCCATTCATTTTCCTATTTGTGGGTTCTGTATATTTCTTAATATCTGATAATTACTTAAAACATTTAATTACTCCCTTCCCCTAGTTATCTCAGTTTTTAGAGGTACCTTTGGGTATAGAACTGAAATGTTGCCAGGAAAGACATTTCAGATATGCTTTAAATTGTACAAACTCATACCACATTTAAAGCACTAAAGAGCTTTATCCCATATGATTTAGATGTAATGAAGGATATACATAGCTAGAACTTCAGGCATGGGAATCAAAAGTAAGAAGAAGCTGTCAGTAATATACCTGCCTGTCACATTCTCACTATGTGATATAAAATTCTTAACTTTTATGGCCTATCCCATGCAAGATTAAGCCAGGTTATGTCTTCAGACTCTCACCAAGGTAGAAAGAGGGAAAAAGTTAAAACTGTCAAGTGTTGCAATATATGGAAGCAAAGTGAAAGGTCTGGTACAAAGCTGGTCTGTAGCTGGCTAATTTGAGCCATGAACATGTTGCATCCCATTTGAGAAAGAATTAATGATTAGTAGATAAGTCAATATAAGGTACATTGGCCATTGATTTATAAGTCAATATGAGAGGTAAGACCACAAGTGAATACATATTGAACAAGTATAATACAAAACAAACAGTTTCATGAGAGGTACAAACAATTTGACAAGTGTTATAGATAAGTGCTAGAGGAATTTAAAGGAAAAAGAACTCAGCCTAGTGGATGGAAAAGGAAATTGTTATCTGGGTCAAAGGAGGAAAGATACAAATTAGAATGGACATGAAATGTGAATAGAATTCTGGATTTAGAATCAAAAAGACCAGAGTTCATATTCTCAAATACCTTCTCATTATGTGACACTGGGCAAGGGACTTCACTTTTTTGTGTCTTAGTTTCCTCATCTGATAAATGAAGATGTTAGACTTTATGGACTCTGAGATCTAATCTTTGAGATAAATAAAGCATATTAGAGTCATGTGGGGGGCTATGTTGGTATGGTCTTGGAGTCAGTTTGTCTCTCATGCTTGAGAATTGGGAAACCAACAATGAGGCTTTTGCATGGACATCACTCTTTCTGTTTGCCCACCTGTAAAAAAAAGGAATAAACTTATGCTGCTTACCTTACAGGGTTATTGTAAGGGTCAAATAAGTTATTTGTAATAAAATGGGATTCAAAATAACCAACTTTAAAGTAAAAGAAGGAGATATGGCCGGTTAAGATTGTATGGAAAATTTTTTGGGTTTTTAATTACTACAAATTCAGTGGCTGTCAACAATAGTACAGAGAAGCTACACATAGACATACACACATATACATGCTCTCACACACGCACAAAGAACACCTGCTGTATTAAGAGAAACAATATTCAATATGGGAGGTGGTTTTCTTGCTGCATTCTGCACTGGTAGGACACTTACTAGTTATGTCAGCCTAAAGTCAATTAACTTTTCTATGCCTCAGTTTTCTCATCTGTAATAATAATTATAATTAGCACTTTTATAGTGCTTTATGGTTTGGAAAACACTTTATATTATTGCTTTTAATTTGTAAAATGGGGAATAGCACCTTCTTCATATGGTTTTCCTCCTGAAGATCAAGTATACAAAGATATCTAAAGTGCTTTGCTCACTTCAAAGAACTACATAAATATCAGTTATTTTTATTGTCATTGAATCACTATTATTTGAGAAAGACATGAATTAACAAAATGGAGAATGAATGTACAGAAAAGGACAACCTAGTTAGCAAAGGAACTGGAGACCATGCCATAAGAGGATAGATTAAAGGAAATGGAATATTTAGTTTGAAGAAGAGTAGGGGCAGCTAGATGGCACTGTGGATAAAACACTTGTCCTGGAATTAGGAGGACTTGTGTTTAAATCTGGCCTCAGGTACTTAATACTTCCTGACTCTGTGACCCTGGGCAAGTCACTTCATCCCAATTGCTTTGCAACCACCTTATCTTTCTAAAAAAGAAGGAAGGTAGAAGTGAGACATAGTAGCTATTTTCAAATACTTGAAGGACTATTGCATAGCAAAGGAATTAGATTTGATTTAGTTTGCCTTGGTTGGTAGAATTAGGAGCAATGTGTGGAATTTGAAAAAAAATATTTAGGCTAGATAAAAGGTTAAAAAAAATTTCTCAAGTGAGAGGAGCTGAAAAAAATGGACTGTTTCAAGAGGTTTGAGGTTTCTTCTTCACTGGATAACTGCCTATTAGGTCTATTTAAACATTTAAAAGTTGGATTAGATAGTTTTAAGATGTCTTCAGCTCTGAACTTCAGATTCTGTTTGGTAATTGGAAAGTGCTTTGTTAATGTAAACTGCTATTATTGCTGGGTGGAGGTAGCAGATGGAATGCTAGTTTTGGAGTCAGGAGGATCTGAGTTTTAATCTAACCTCAGATTCAATGGCTTCTTTAGTTTTCCTTTAGTATAAAAATAAGAATAATGATACCTACCTGTTAAGCTTATGAAAGTGAAATGCTATGTAAAAGCTTTTTAAAAATTTACTTTTGAAGATATTCAGAAATTTTTTTAAAAAAAAGGAAAACGGATTATATATACAAAAATATTCATAGTAGTTCTCTTCTCGGGGCAAAAAAATTGGAAATTGAAAAGATACCCATCAATTGGAGAATGGCTCAATAAAGTGTAGTATGTATTTATGATGGAATATTATTGTTCTTTGGAAAATGATGAGCTGGATGCTCTCAGGAAAAAAAAAACTGGAAAGTCTCCCATGGACAAAGTGAAATATACTATATACAAAGTAATAGTAATGTTTTGGGATGACCAGCTATGAATGACTTTGCTGTACTTAGTAGTACGATCATCCAGGATTACCCTGACAAAAAATCCTATTCATATCCAGAGAAGGAACTGATTGTGTTTGAATACAGATTTAAGCATTCTCTTTCTTTTTTTTTTAAACTTATTTTTTCTTGAAGGTTTTTCCTTTATAATCTGACTTTTATGGAAATTTTTGCATAATTTCACATGTGGTTTCTTAATTGTGGGTGGGGATAAGGACCTAGAACTCAAAAATCTTGAAAACAAGGGTTAAAAAATGTTTTGAATGTAACTAGGTAAAACTATTAAATAAATAAATACAAGTTTACTTTTGAAGGGACCTCTGATTTGACATGCCTAGAGACATTTTAATGAGGATCTTCTACTAGCAAAAGAGGCACCTTGTTGGCAACTTAGAGTTATAGAGAATTGTGGAGGGGAGGAAGAAGTGACTTTTCCAGGGTCATATAACTAATATTTCAAGGATAAGACCTGACCTTTTTGGCCTTTTTGAGTTCAATGCCAGTTTTATTTTTGCTATTCTAATATTGTGTCTTCCACTACTAGCATTTTAATTTTTTTTACATTTTTTATTATTATTTTATTTTTTTATGACAGCCTTTTATTTTTCAAAATACATGCAAAGGTAGTTTTTAATTTGCAAAAACTTGTGTTCCAAATTTTTCTCCATCTCTCCTCACCTCTTCATACCCTAAGACAACAAGTATAGGCTAAATGTACAATTCTTCTAAACATATTTCAATATTTACCATGTTGTGCAAGAAAAATCAGATCAAAAGGGGAAAACAATGAGAAAGAAAAAATCAAGCAAGGAAACAACATTAAAAAGATGAAAATACGATATTGTGATCCACATTCAGTCCCCATAGTCTTCTCTCTTGATACATATGGCTCTCTCTATCACAAGTCTATTGGAATTGCTTTGAATCACCTTATTGTTGAAAACAGCCAAGCAAGTCCATCACAGTTGATTATCACATAGTCTTATTGCTGCTGTGTGCAATGTTCTGGCTCTTCTCACTTCACTTCACATCAGTTAATGTAAATTTCTCCAGGCCTTTCTGAAATCAGCCTGCTCATCATTTCTTATAGAACAATAATATTTCATTACATTAATATGCCATAACTGATTCAGTATTCCCAAACTGATGGGCATTCACTTAGTTTCCAGTTCCTTGTCTACAAAAGGGCTGCAGCAAACATTTTTGCACATATAGATTCTTTTCCATTTTTCTTATAATCTTTTTGGAATAAATATCCAGTAGAGATCTTGCTGGATCAAAAGGTATACACAGTTTGAATGCCCTTTGAACATAATTCTAAATTGCTTTCCAGAATGGTTAGATCAGTTCACAATTATACCAACAATGTGTCCCAGTTTTCCCACATCCCCTCTAACATTTATTATTATCTTTTCCTGTCATCTTAGCCAATCTGAAAGGTGTGGAGTGGTACCTCAGAATTGTTTTAATTTGCATTTCTCTGATTAATGGTGATTTAGAGCATTTTTTCATATAATTAAGAATGACTTTAATTTCTTTATTTGAAAATAGTCTGTACATATCCTTTGATCCTTGATCAGTTAGAGAATGGATTGTACCCTTATAAATTTGAGCCAATTCTTTATATAGTTTAGAAATGAGGCCTTTATCAGAAACCTTGGATGTAAATTTTTCCTCCCAGTTTTCTGCTTTCCTTTTGATCTTGGCTGCATTGGTTTTGTTTGTACAGACCCTTTTAAATTTAATATAATCATAATTATCCATTTTGCATTTTATAATGTTTTCCAATTCTTCTTTTGCTACTATCAGTATTTTTAGAAGGAGGTAAGTGGATGAATTTTTTTTTGAAAAAGAAAAAAGTAATAACCAAAAGCATTGATGCTGATGACATAATTAGCTGGTGTTCCTTGTTGATTGTTTGAGCTTATTTGACTACTTTTATGCAAGCCCAGTCCATTCTATCTTGATAGTTGTTCATTTTATTTGCCTTCCTTAAATTCCAATTAAACTTTATCCTATTTTTACAACTAAACTCCTCCCAACCTCTACCAAATAATAAAATTCAAATATTGTTTCTTTTTTTTTTTTTATTAAAGTAGAGTTATGGGAAAAAGGACATGAAAATCTGTCAGCCAGGCAGTAACTATGTATTAAGCCCTACTATATGTCAGACATTAATATAAATGCTAAGTGCTAGAATATCAAGAAAAAAAGACAAAAGATAATCCTGCACCCAATGAATTTCAAGTCTAGAGGAGGAGACAACATGAAAACAACTATATAAAAACATGACAAATATGGGATAAACTAGCAGTAGTCAATATAGAGAAGATACTAGCATTAAAGCAATGGACTCAGTTGTTTTTTTCTTATTAGGATCTAAAATTTGAGAAAAGTCGTTTTCCTGGATACCTTTATTGACTATTATCTGAAAGCTAAAAACCAAAACCATACTCTGAAACTTTGTGGGTCAGTTCATGGTTGGAAACACTTGATTAAGATGCTTAATTTAAAGCAGGGATTAGAAGCTCTCCTGGTGGGAAAAATGCATTGCACTGAGTGGCACAATGTAATCGCTTTATTGATTATGGATTGCCGAACTACAGAAGTCAACTGAATAATTTTCAGTTAGCTGTAACACATACTAATTAAGAAATATAATTTACAGCTTTTTAAATTGATGAAGTGGGGTAAAAAAGGCAATAATCTTGGCCAGAAATTGGTAGGAATGACTAAGATTTCTTGAACTCTTGAAAGAGTTCCATAAAGATACCATAAGAATTAAGTTTGGTGCTTTAAAAGAATATCTATCTTCATATTACTGGAAATCATAAATATGTTGTCTGATTTGGAAGAGAGGGCATATAGCCATGTTTCCATTTTATAGCTTGGTAAATAGCTACAGATGTGTGTTTGAACAATAGATCGAGTGCTTTGAGAAGAACAAAATGAAGAAGGCATGTAGAATAATTATTTTCTTTGCTTTAATGCCCATTCATACCTGATTGCAGAGATAAACTTGGTTTGTGTAAGGCACCATTAGGGAACATGTATCATTGTTTGTCATTCACTTTATTATTTTTTTATTTTTTTTACATATACTTTTATTTATTTAGAATTTTTTTATAATATTATCCCTTGTATTCATTTTTCCAAATTATCCCCCCTCTCTCCACTCCCTCCCCCTGATGACAGGCAATCCCATACATTTTACATGTGTTACAATATAACCTAGATACAATATATGTGTGTAAATACCATTTTCTTGTTGCACATTAAGTATTAGATTCCGAAGGTATAAGTAACCTGGGTAGATAGACAGTAGTGCTAACAATTTACATTCACTTCCCAGTGTTCCTTCTCTGGGTGTAGTTATTTCTGTCCATCATTGATCAACTGGAAGTGAGTTGGATCTTCTTTATGTTGAAGATATCCACTTCCATCAGAATACCTCTTCATACAGCATTGAAGTGTACAGCGATCTTCTGGTTCTGTTCTTTTCACTCAGCATCAGTTGATGTAAGTCTCTCTAAGCCTCTCTGTATTCCTCCTGCTGGTCATTTCTTACAGAGCAATAATATTCCATAACCTTCATATACCATAATTTACCCAACCATTCTCCAATTGATGGACATCCATTCATCTTCCAGTTTCTAGCTACAACAAAAAGAGCTGCCACAAACATTTTGGCACATATAGGTCCCTTTCCGCTCTTTAGTATTTCTTTGGGATATAAGCCCAGTAGTAGTACGGCTGGGTCAAAGGGTATGCACAGTTTGATAACTTTTTGGGCATAGTTCCAAATTGCTCTCCAGAATGGCAGGATTCTTTCACAACTCCACCAACAATGTATCAGTGTCCCAGTTTTCCCACATCCCCTCCAACATTCATCATTATTTTTTCCTGTCATCTTAGCCAATCTGACAGGTGTATAGTGGTATCTCAGAGTTGTCTTAATTTGCATTTCTCTGATCAGTAGTGATTTGGGACACTTTCATATGAGTGGAAATAGTTTCAATTTCATCATCTGAGAATTGTCTGTTCATATCCCTTGACCATTTATCAATTGGAGAATGGTTTGTCATTCACTTTAGAAGACATGGTGTGATATCTTGATTTATGCATGAATTGGATTTAAATGAGGCAAAGTAGCACAAAGTTGTCAGCCCCACTCTCCCAGAATCATTGAACTTCAGTGGCAAGATGGAAGTTAAGATGGCTAGTGATATCCTGGAATGCAGTAGTTGATCTTGGCAACTTTGACACCTGACCAAGCTCTACATGATACACAAGTACCTGTTTCAGTCAACTCCATGGCCATTGGAATAAATTTTTCTCATCTACCCTTTCCACCTTAGTAAGTCTTTACTTGGGGACTCATGTTTCATCTGCCTATATTAGAATGTAAAGAGATTATATTTTCTCAGTATTTTATGATTGTTCACTCATGTTTCTTTTGATTGTATTTTTTCTTTTGAAATGTTTACTCTTCAAAATTTCTACTTAACTCTTTGCAACAGGAATGCTCACTATTTCTCTATTTCATTGAAGATCCATTTCTTCCCTGCTGGATTATCATCAGTTTTACAGGATAAGTTATTCTTGGTTGTAAACCTATATCCTTTGCTTTTTAAAATATTTCATTCCAAGTTTTTTTGTTTTCTGGCTATAGGGATATATGTATATTCTGGATTTTGGCTATAATGTTTGGTGTATCTTTTAGGAGACAACTAGAGGATTCTATCTCTAATTTGCTCTCTGATACTAAGAGAACTGGGGAATTTTCTTTTATGGCTTTGAAATATGATGTCCAAGATCTCTTTTGGATATTGATTTTCAGGAAGTTTAATGATTCTTAAATTATCTCCCCTTGATCTGTTTTCCAGGTCAGTTATTTTTGTTATGATATATCTTATATTTCCTTTCATTTTTCAGTCTTTTGATTTTAATTTTTTCTTTTTTTAAAATAGTATTTTATTCCCCTTCCCTATTACATGCCGAGAGAATGTTTAGCATTAATTTTTAGAAGATTTTGAGTTCCAGATTTTTTTCTTTCCCTCTCTCCCTTCTTCTGTTCTGAAGATTATAAACATTTTTATACAGTTTATACATGTGGTATCATGTAAAACCTATTTACACATTAATCACAATTATAAAAGAAGAAACAGATCAAAAGAAAAATTATGAGAAAGAATAATTTTCAGGAAATCTGTTACTTGGATAAGGCTTTATACCACCTGTGCCAAGCTGTTAAGACCCTTTCCAATTTTTTCTTGACAGCTCCCATTTCTTTTCCATTTTTCTCTCATGCTAATCTATAAAAATACTTTAAACTCTCTTTTAAAAAACCTCTTGGTTCATTTTCGCAGGAATTTTTGTTTAACTTGTGCCCAAACTGTTTTTTTTTTCTTTGAGGATTTGCTTAAAAGTTTTTTAGAGTCATTCTCTTCACAATAATAACTTTTTAAAGTGGAAATAGAATTTTAAAAAAATTCCCATCCTTTTAGTCTACTTTCTATCTTAGAACTTTATGTTAGGGATACACTAACTGGAGGGAATGTTTGAGCTGAGCTTGTGTTCTTTGGAGTCATGCTGCTACTTTCTTGTATTGAGTATTGTATTATTCCAAAATATCAAGGAAAGCCCAGGCTGAGGTTTTCCTCCTTCTGCTGGAAAGCGTTATTGTTCCAAACAAAGTTTTATTCTCCTCTTTTTGTTTGAGCTCTGCAAGTTTCTGATACATTCTGCACAATATGACTTGCCCTTGGTTGGAGTTGTAGTGGACTGCTGCTAGACTCAGCCATTATGAGCTAGCCAGAAAACTATGCAAGTTGAGTGGTAGAACTTCAAGATCCCTTTTGGTTAGATATTGTGGGCCTATTTGTTCTGATGTAGACTTCAGAATGGACTGGTTGGACTCTACTCCTGAAGTTAAAGCTTCTGAACTTTCTCCTCATTCAGTCACCTCAGAATGCCACCCATAGGTGCAAGTCTCCTCTTTTAGCAGGTCATGATTCAGTGATGCAACTGCCATGCCAGTTGGTACTTCTTCCTGCATCTTGCATAAAGTCAGATTCTTCTTAACCAGTGGAACAGCCTCTTCCTGCACTGGAAGACTCCATGCAGCTATTCTTGACTTGGTTCCATCCTCATTATCTAAAGACCTTTCTGTTTCCCATTGCTGACCTACATGGAAAAAAATGACTCACTGTAATTTTTTTTTTTAAATTTCCTAATTGGGATAATTTTTCTAGATCTCTGTGGAGGAGTTTTGGGAGAGGAGTGTGGCTTACTTCCTTTCACTCTGCCATCTTGTCCCTGCCTCCACCAAGTGTACTCTTAATAAATTTATGAAGCATGGCTTATGGGGATCTGAGTTAGATCACATGACATGGATCCTAATACTTTGGAATAGTATTATCTTTATAGGACCCCACCCCCCATCAACTTGGAGCTAACGGCTTCTTTCTCATCATAGGATACTGAAACACTGCAACCTTTTTTGTGCTTCAGTCTTATCAGCTACAAAATGGAATAGGAAATATATGTCCTCTTCATTGCCTTGAGGTCTTGGGATAATTTAAGTACTATTGAATAGCAACATGGAAGGTGCATTGGAAGTCATTCCTAGCTATGTTACTTAACAACATTTGATCTTGGGTAAGTCACATAATTTATCTCAGTCTCACTTTTCTTATTTGTAAAATAGGAAAAATGATTCTTATGCTACATTTCTTTCAGGGTTGTAAAGATAAAGCAAGGGGACTTTCCTTCCTTTATATGGAAAGGGGAAAAACATGATGTAACCATATCACAATATGTAAATGAGAATTATTATGTATAAAATGTTGCACACATGCAAAACCTTGTTTTATTTTGATGTGAAATTTCAAAAAGAGAATCTCCACAGAAGGGTGTAAAAATCTTGGTCCATAGCACTACTGCTGCAAATTCTAATCTTTTATGTCAAATATTAAGATTATAGATATAGAACTAAAGTAGACATTAGAGGGCATCTAGTTGAACTTTCTCATTTTACAGATGAAGAAACTGAGGGTCATAGGACCTGAGGGAATTCAGAAAAGTCATAGAAGTTATAAATGACTTAGTAAAGGTTTGAATTTGACCCTTCTCACTCTGGTTTGAGAATTCTTTCCTATGCATCATTGTGCTTCCCAACTATTTTGTTTTGAACTTTAGGGAAGTATTCACTGGGGATCTGGAGGAGGGATTGATTAGAAGCAGAATTGAGTAAAGAGGGACTTTATGGGTAAATATTTGTTTAAAAAGCCCTTTTATCCTTAATCTGCTTTTGTTGTGAGTCAAAATGATTTACTCTAATGGAGCCCAGCTTAATTTAAATGGAGATCATGCCCTGAAACAGTGCAAGGTTATGCATGAATGAAGCAGGCAAGAGTTTTTCTCATGAAACCTTTCTTTAAATGCTACCCTTTGGTTAAAAAATGCAAAGGTTATTCTTTCGTGCCTCCTTTATTCCCTTCTTCCTTCCCTCCCTCCCTCCCTCCTTCCCTTTTTCCCTCCCTCTTTCCCTCCCTCCCTCCCTTCTTTCCTCCTTCCCTCCCTGCCTCCCTTCTTCCCTCCTTCCTTCCCTCTTTCCCTTTCTTCTTCTCTTCCTCTCTTCCTCTCTCCCTTCCTCCCTTCTTTCCTTTCTTTCTTCCTTCTTTCCTTCCTCCCTCCCTTCCTTCCTTTCTCCCTCTCTCCCTTCCTTCCTTTCTCCCTCTCTCCCTTCCTTCCTTCACTCTTTTCCTCCCCCCTCCCTCTCTCCCTCCTTTCCTTCCTTCCTTCTTTCCTTCCTTCCTTCCTTCCTTTCTCCCTCTCTCCCTTCCTTCCTCCCTCTCTCCCTTCCTTCCTTCACTCTTTTCCTCCCCCTCCCTCTCTCCCTCCTTTCCTTCCTTCCTTCCTTCCTTCCTTCCTTCCTTCCTTCCTTCCTTCCTTCCTTCCTTCCTTCCTTCCTTCCTTCCTTCCTTCCTTCCTTCCTTCCTTCCTTCCTTCCTTCCTTCCTTCCTTCCTTTCCTCCCTCCTTCTCTCCCCATCTCCTTCTCTCCCTCTCTTACCTTAGAAATAACTAGCACCTTCAGAAAAAAAACTTTGTAATGTGAAAATAGTTGTGTTACATAGGTAGAAATAATACCCCTTCTGGCCTAGGTTGGTAACAATATTATTGCTATTTATTTAATATTTGTGGATTTGATTTGCAATTTCATCTATGCTGGGAGTTCTCTGCAAGGAAAAGCCCTCTAACAATGCAATCGTTTTGTAATTTATGGATCCTAGGTTTTTGGGGGCACCAAGAGGTTAAGTGACTTCTGTGGTCACACAGAAAGTATATGTCAGAGGTGGGATTTGAATTCAGACCTTCCATACTGAGGCCAGCTCGCAATCCACTATGTCATAATGCTTCTCAATGGACATTTACAACAAATTTAAATTTGTAAAGCACTTTATATACATTGCACCATTTAAGATACTGGATAACCCTATGATGTAGTTAATAATAATGTTGTTAAGCCCATTTTACAGATGAGGTTTAGAAAACTTGACTTGCAGGATCACATAGTAAGTATTTGATCCCAGGTATTCTTGATGTCGTGAGTATCTATTATCGTGGGTTTATTTTGGAATTCTGCTTTATTCATATTTGACAACTTCAGTTGCAACTAATTTCTTCTTTCTCCGAAGTCTTATTTCATTAATTACAAATAGTACATTGACATCACAGATTTAGGGCTGGAAGAGACATTAAAGGTCATTCTTTTATATCTAATATTCTCTAACTATTCATGGTTGTTCATCTTGCCTACTAACTAGATCTTAATATTCTTGAGGACATGTGATATTTTATTCTTTTACATCCTTTACATTTTATTCTTTTACATTTACTAGGCTTAAATAAAAAAAATGTTAACTGGAATAATTGATAGTTGACATGGTCTATTGGTATTTCACTATTGAAAAATGTGGGAACTGGCTTCATCAGGACTTTTAGTAAATCTGAAATAGGAGGGTAGGTTGATCCTCAAAGATATGGATTTAAGATCATACCATTTGGGTTTCAGTCCTGGTTCTGGGATTTACTTCCTTTGTGATCATTTGAAACTCATTTAATCTCCCTGTGCTTCTTTAAAATGATTAGCTTGAACTAGATGATCTCTAAAGTCTCTTCCAGTTTTGAAATCTTATAACTTATACAAGTGAATAAAAGGCCCTTCAGATGTTGAATGAAAGTGAGACCATTTTTATTGATAGAGAAAATTTCTTCAAGTGGCATCAGCCCAGCTGCTTATTCTAAGTATTAAAACCTTATGCTTATATAGAGTGTAGCAGATGTTTCAGATACAGTTACCCTAACCCCTTCTAACCCTCCTAAATCAGTACAAGAGGCAATGTCACTCTTCTGGAACCTTCCCAAGAAAAATGCCATGACTTATTTTGGGGCTCTAGAGATGTCATATGAATTAGAGAGGGATGCTCTGTGGTCAAGGCTGATTGTCCCTTCTCATGAATTCTCCAGACTCAGAGGAGCAGAAGAGTTCCTTTCATGTTTGGATTGGAGATAGAAAGGACCAAAACTGAACTAAAAACCTAAGGATTCTTTCAATGGTAGCATATCATGGATTTTCTTGGAAAGATCAAATTTAAAAAGACATTCCTGTACTAAGTACTGTTTTATCTTCTAAAGTAGGAGTTCGTAATGTATGTGTGTGTGTGTGTGTGTGTGTGTGTGTGTGTGTGTTGTGTGTATGTGTGTGTGTGTGAGAGAGAGAGAGAGAGAGAGAGAGAGAGAGAGAGAGAGAGAAAGAGAGAGAGAAAGAGAGAGAGAGAAAGAGAGAGAGAGAGATAGAGAGAGAGAGAGAGAGAGAGAGAGAGAGAGAGAGAGAGAGAGAGAGAGAGAGAGAGAGAGAGAGAGAGAGAGAGAGAGAGAGGTGTTTTTGGAAGTCTGGTGAAGCCTATGGACTCTTTTTCAGAATAATTTTTAAAAATCCAAAATTAAGAGAAATGGTAAATTTCAGTTTGAGAATGTGAAAGAGTTTTAATTTTTTCCCATTCAAATTCATAGACCCCTTAAAATCTATTCACAAACCTTAAAGGAGGGGCCTTTGAATTCCAGTTTAAGCCCTTCCGTTCTATAGGACTCTGAAGATAATTTGATTAAATATTATATCTGTAAACTAGCCTAATGGTAGAATAACCAGAATAATAAACTTCTGCTCTGCATATAAATTGTCTTCTCCTTGAGGCTGAGCATTATGTTATAAAAACTCATAAAGTGGGAAATGCAAGTATTCTCCCAAAAAAAGATGAGGAAATTGAGGTTAAGAAATGTTCTCATTACCACCAGTTCCATGTCCAGTTATCTTTTTTTCTATCTCCCTGTGAGCCATGCTCTTATTTATTACAGTTCTCTTACCACTTCACATGTATGCTATATTAACTACATTCAAACATTATCAATGAATTTGCTTTGTTGGTCCCCAAATTAAACACCTTAATCATAAGCAACGAATTGAATTTCAGGTGACTAATTCACAACTGTCACCCAAGACATAATAAGATTATATATTTTTTGGAGCTGGACCATAAGAAAATTGACAATAAAAATGCTGATCGATAGGCAGTTCTCAAGAGGTAAAGGCTGCATTAAGATGCAGAGGTGTTTGCTGGTTTGCTTTTTAATCTATATTTTTAAGTAAAGAGAAAATCCATTTCTCTTCCCTAGAGGGGAAATCTTTGAGCACTGGGCTTAGAAACTGCTTCACTGTCTGAGGCTTGTAAAAATAAATAAATATATACTGCGTATAATTAATTGTCTGCCTTTTTTTTTTAAGACCACATTTCTTCAGGAAAAAAAAAATGGTTGGGAGCCATTTAAACAATAATGATTTGTATAAAGGCCAGAATAAGGAGGCATCCTAATGGAGTGAGTACTTAGGATGACTAGGTCCTAGTTTTATCTTGCCACTTACTCATTGTTTGACTTTGAGAAGGTCACATGACCTCTCTGAAGCTCACTTTTCTCATCTGTAAAATGAATGTGTTAAATTAGATGACCTCTAAGGTCACTTATAGCTCTGAATCTGTGAATCTGTGATCCAAATCTTAAGATAATAAAGGCAAAGAACTTGGCAAATATTTAAGTCCTTCCAGTTTTAACATTTTATAACTCTATCCTTTGTGGAGAAGACAAACTAGGCTCATGTTCTCAAGACTCTGGGCCATCAGGAAGTTCTGGATTCTCTGGGAAGGATTTTATTTTTAAAAATTGCTACTGAGCTGCCAATTCTAAATGTTTTAAAGCTGAATCTCTGAATCATATTGATGTCACTTCTTCAATTCACTTAAACACATATTTATTAAACACATTATGTGCATTGCACTGGGTTAGAGGGAAGGCATACAAAGACAAATCATTTCAAGGGTTAAAGTTGATCAATGAAAGTTTTCCTGGGAGAAATGATTGTCCTGAATATTGATCTCTCTTACCAAGTTGCCTGCTAAATGAGTATTAGGAGTATCTTAGCTAGAGACCTCTAGATTGGCAATGCGGAGTGAATGATAGTGATTTGCTTTCAGTGATCACAAAACACTCAGCTAAATATCACCCATCCTTTTGTATAATGTCAATTGCTTCCTTTGTAATGTATCAGTAATGGGCTTTTCTTCCTCACTAGAGAAAAGGAGAGACACTCCAGACTACTAGCCATTCTTTAACAGGATAGAAGAGCAAGGTGTCAGACAAAGGAAGAGAATGTGTAACTTGAAATTCCCCCTTGATGAGAGTATGGTGTGGGAAGAGAAACCTTAGTACATCAACTATTCACTCTGTGATACCAACTTTGATAGAAAAAGGGAATATATTAATTAGAATGAAGAATCTAGGATCCTGCGCTGTTGACTCTGCTAAAGTATGTTGAAGTAATTGCATCTTTCTGAGCTGAATCTTCTTCCAGACCTTAAAGGCTCTGAAAATGCAGAAGCCCAGGATTCTGGTCACTTTAAATGTGCTTCCAATGATGGCACAGATCTGGTCCTTGCTTAATCCCTCCTTCCAGTTTTCATGCATAGTTTAATTTGCTCAAAGCAGAAAAGAGCCAACATATGCATTTTTCTCAGGTCTCAATTTATATATGCACATGTGTATGACTTTTAGGTGTTTCTGTGTGCATGTCAATTGTGTGTATGGACATGTGGCTGTATCTTGGATGTACATGAAAGGATAGAGATGACTCAAGCTTCTCTTAAAATTTCAGATCCATTCTCCACACAGCTGCCCAAATATTATTTCTACAGCACAGATCTGACTATGTCCACAGCCTGTTCTAGAAGCTTTCTGATTCTCTGCTCCTTTGTTTGGCATTTATTATTGGCACTAATAATCAGATTTCTCTTCTCATTACAATATAAGCTACTTCTGAATGGGGACTCAGTAGCTAAAATAATGCTTGGTATGTAGCAAGTGTTTAATAAATGCTGTTTTTGATTAGCTGGCTAGATGAGGGTTGAAAAGGAGCCTTATTGCTTGATGTGAGAAGTAGAACAGGAGTACACTAAACTCTCTAAATGAAATTTACCAAGAACTTATTGACAGTTCATACTCTAGTACACTCATGTATACAGAGAGAAAGCAAAGCCACTCAATTTTTATTTGATTTCAGTTTTTAAAATTAGTTTGTAATAGAAATTTCAATAAAAATGACTAAGAAGGAACTGATATCAGATAAGTAAGGAGATGGTAAAAGCTTGCCTAGCTAAAGTTTATGATTCAAATCACTTGATTTGGATGAATTATATCCTCAGATATTGGGACAAAATGTTGGATGTAAATGTTGAAATACTATTTGAAAAATTTTGGAAAATGGAAGAGTTACCCAAAAATTGGAAGGGTAATTATCCTGATCTTCAAAACAGTTTTGGAAAAGAGAATTGAATCTGAAAACTATAGACTAGTGAACTTACTTCAAATTCTACAACAAATTATTAAAGACAGCAAGCATCTAGAAAACAAAGAAATGATAATTACAAAGAGCTATCATAGTTCCATCAGGAACAGGTCATGCAAGACTAACTTCAATTCTTTTGACAGGATTACTAAAACTAGTAGATAAGAGGATTGTTTTTGGATATAGTTTGCCTAAATTTTTGCAAAGATTTTGATAAATATCTTATATTCTCCATTAAGAAAAGTTAGAGCGATTTGAATTAAATAATGATAGATTCAGAATTAGTTGGATAGCAGGACTTAAAGAATAGTTATTAATGATTTAATGTCAACATGGTAGGTGGTGTCCAGTGGAGTGATTGGCCATATGCAATTTAACATTTCTTTTGACTTCTTTTGGAGAAACATTTAGATAGTAGGCTCCTCATCTTTGTATATTTGTAGGGCTGGTATGAAGGAGAAGAATTAGATTTATTTTGTGAAGAACCAGAATTAATGGGTAGATATTATAAATAAGCAAATTTAAACTTAATCTCAGGAAGAACTTTTTAACAAAAAGTGGAATGAGCTTCTTGAAGAAGTGATGAGTTCTCTCTGCCTGAAGGTCTTCAAGCTGAGGCTGGAAAATTACTTGTTGGCATATAAATATATGTATATATGGAATTCCTTTCCTGTGTGGATTGGATGAGATGGTTGCTGCTCATCTTTAAGGCAGTCAGAGCCACTGGAATTTCTTAAGCATCACTTCTGTGTTT
This sequence comes from Sminthopsis crassicaudata, assembly GCF_048593235.1. NCBI lineage: Eukaryota > Metazoa > Chordata > Mammalia > Dasyuromorphia > Dasyuridae > Sminthopsis > Sminthopsis crassicaudata. The sequence continues at coordinate 423,416,199 of NC_133617.1, forward strand.
TAGGAACATTAATTTGGTAACTGGGTGAAGGTGAGTTGGAAGGAAAGAGACCTGAAGCAGAGAGATGGGAAGCTATCACGAATTTCCAGGTGAGACATGATAGTATTTATATAACAAGGCATGGTATAAAAAGGTAAGCTAGCATCATTCTTTAAGTAGAAGGAAGACAAGGAGATTTAGAGATATTATTCTATCTTTTTCCTCCCACACTTGGTGTCAAAAGAATCAATTTCCTGTAGACCAGGGGTTCTTACCCTTTTTTTAATGTCAAGACTCCTTTAACAGTTTGGTGAAGCCCTAGTTCTATTCCAAGAAGAGTGATTAGTTGCCTAATTAATAACTGAAGGAAACTCGAAATTTCACTTATAAAGTAGGAAAATAAAGATGTAAATGTTTTCCTATATAAGTTCAAAGACATCCTACAATCTATTTATAAAATCTGTGGGATACCCAAACTTGTTATGGAGAATGAAAGGAGACTTGTCTCAAATCCATGACCCAATCAACTCAGTATTTATTAAGCATATACTATATGGTGCACACCATGCTAGATACTCAAAAAACATGGACAAAAGTGAAATAGTCTCTCTGGAGCTTACATGCTTAAAATTAGATTAGCTAATGGTCTATCTATTTTTATCATTCCTCCAATAGTTCTTAGTTTAATTAATTAATTAATGATTGATTATTTTTTTGCTTTCAATTCTATTAATCTCTTCTTTGTATCAGAATTTTTATTTTGGTATTTTAGGTCCTTTTAATTTGTTAGTTTTCTAGTTTTTAAAAGTTGTATTCTGAATTTATGGATCTGTTCTTTTTCTCTTTCCCTTTTTTATTGATGAAGGAGTTTAGGAAGATAAATTGTCCCTTAAGAAAATTCTACAAATTTTGGGTTATTTTCCTCATGAATTTTTGTATATTAAAAGAGCTTACATTTTAACAGAGAAGACAAACATACACAAGTACACAATGTGCCCAAAATCTTAATGCAGTTTTAAAGCTTAAAGGTTTTAAAGCTTTAATCTATGCTAAGACTTTTGGGACACTCCATATATAATATCTACAAAATGGATAAAAAGTAGTGTTTTGGGAGGTGTTCAATAGTTGGAGGCAGAAAAGTTACAGATAAGGAAAGACTTTATTTAAAAAATCATAGGGAGCTGAGTTCAGAACCAGAGAGATTCTAAGAGATGGAGGCGAGGAGGGAATCCATTCCAGGCATGTGAGACAGTCAGTGCATAAGGCACAGAGATAAAGATAGAATGCTGTATGCACAGAGTAATAAATAATACAGTATGGCTGAACCATGGAATGGAATAATGTATAAGGAAAATGTGTAGGAACTTATGTCGTGGAGTGATTTAAATGCCACCCAGAGGAATTGATATGTAATCTTAAAAATCAGGGAAATCACTGGATTTTGAGTAGTAATTTAGTAAAATCATTTTGGCTTTGTTAAAGGTAGATTGGAATGAGCAGAGATTTGAGGCAGGAAGACCAAGTAGGAGGTTATTTCTATAGTCAAGGTAAGAGATGATGATTATTGTAGAGGTTATGTGAGTTGAGACAAGAGGGACATAGAGGAGAAATGTTGCAAAGATAGAAATGACAGGATTTGGAAATGAGGTGGATAAATAGAGTAAATGAAAAGTCAAACACAAAAATGAACTTACAAATTTGAGTAACTGGAAAGATGCTGGTGTTCTTTTCATAGTAATAGGGAAGTTCAGAAGGAATGTTGGTTTTGGGGCAAAGCTAATGAGTTTTGTTTTGGATATGTTGAATTTGCTGAATGTTTACAGGGTATATATTTCAGAAGGTCCAAAGGCAGTGAGTGATGAGGGATTGCAGTACAGAAGGAAGACTAAAGAGGGATATATGAATCTGGAAATGATTGCATATTATTAGCAGTTGAACCCATGGGAGCTGATGAAGTAACTAAGTGAGAGAGTACAGAGTGAGAAGAGAAGTGGATTCAGGAAAGACCCTTTGGAGACAATTAGATTTGATAATGAAGAGATTGTTGATAGAGTGGTTTCCTTTGAGTGATAAAATAGGAAGTCATATTACAAGAACAAAGGAAGTAAAAGTACCTTGTTATTCAAAGAGTTTGGCTAAAAAAAGGAGGGGAGATAAAAGGTGACAGTTACCAGGATTGTGCGATAAAGTGAGATATTTTTTAAATTAAAGGATAGTCAAATGTGTTTATAGGCTTCAGGGAAGAAATGAATAGATAGAGAGACACCAAAGGTTAAAATGAAAAAGAGAGAATGATATAGTAGCAGCAATATCTTAGAGAAGATAAGAGAGCAATGGAGTTTAGGGTACATATAAGAGGGTTGGCTTTGGTAAAGAGAATATTCCTTTCTTCATCAGAGACTGGAATAAAGGAAAAAAATGGCTAGGATGATGTCAAGGAATTGAGAGATGAAGAGAAGGATACAAGAAGGCATTCTCAATGAATGGTTTTGAATTTGGGGGAGTAAAGAATCATGGGAATACCTTAACTGAGAGGATATAGGGAGGGGTGCTTTAGGAGGCTTGAGGAGGGAAGAGAAGATTTGGCACAATTTTTATGAAGAATAGAATAGAAAATCTAGGGAAGAATAAAATGATTGCTTTGATATAATGAGGACACAGTTAAAATTAGGTAACATATAATTGAATCAGACTCAGTTATCACAAATTTGTGATTTCTTCCAGTTCTGGTCAGCAACATGTGAGCAAGATTACCTCTTGGTAGATGATAGCAATTGGAGTTTTATAAAGCAAAAATATTGTTTGAAAAAAAGAGCAAGAGATTTAAGAGTAAAGCATAGTATAGTGCTGAACTAGTCCATTGAGAGATTGAGAGTGGGAAACAAAGAGAGTATAGCCAAAGCAGAGAATGGAGGATGGTAGAACAGACTGAAGTAGAAAAATAGGTTTGGAAGAAAGAAGGCACAGAGAGATGGAATGATAGAAGATTGAGATCGGGCAAAGGAGTTTCATAGTTATTGGTCATGGAACTGAAATAATAGGCAGTGATAGAAAGATGGAAAATGTGATCATCTCTAGGTCTTTCTCATGGGGAGGAGAAAAGTAGGTCACAGGAATTGAGCAGATTGAGGAAATAGGAAATTAGGGTGCTTGAAGGAATAATCACACACACACACACACACACACACACATATATATATATTGAAGCTCTTTTTCAAGGGAGAAGTTTGGGTGGAATAAGAGAGTATCTATGAGCCAGACATTAAACTAATTAAGAAAGTAAGTAGGAATACCCTAGGAGGACAATAGATAATAGCCACAATCTGAATTGGGTGATAAAATTTTGTTAGAGTGAACCTCAAAGAAAGAAAGATTTTAAAATAATGTAGTAATGGGAGAATATGGAAATGACAACAGAAATTCCACTTCTAGGATCAATGACAATAGGGGGTCTTAAGAAAAGTAGGTTGGTACTGGAAAAGAAGGCTTGGGATACATTGTTATCTGTGTTAAATGAAGTCTTGGGGAACAACAAAAGAAAAGGGGTTTCAAGAAATGATAAAGAGAATGGTTTCAGAAAAACCTAGAAAGACTTGTACAAATTGATGGAAAGTGGAGAAAGCAGAACCAGGAGAACAAATTATACAATATCAATAATATTATAAAGAAAATCAACACTGAAAAACTTAGGTACTCTGATCAACAAAATGACTAATCATAGTTTCAAATAATTCATGAAGAAATGTGATATCCACTTCTGGATAGAGAATTGATGGACTCAGAGAAATGATTTTTTTCTTTTTTTTTCTCTTTTCTTGTCTCCTCTCCTGTTTCTTCTTCCCATTTCCTCCTTTCTTTCCCTTCCTCTCTCTCTTTCCCTCCCTTCCTCCCTCCTTTTCTCTTTCCCTTCCCCTCTCTCCTCCTCTCTCCCCTCTCTTACTCCCTTTTTTCCTTCTTTCCTCTCTCCTTTCCTCCTTTGGAGGAAAATCAGGAAGATGATGGTGGCAAGAAGGAAGGAGAGAATTTCAGGCATATAGTATGGCTAGTGAAAATGCATGAAATCAGGAGATGGAGTGTCTTTTTCAAGAAACAATGAGGAATCCGATGTCCATATTTAGGGGCAATGTGCTTCTGAGTTTCTATAGGGAGCAGAAATAGTGGAATACACAAACGCTTTTACACCAGAGAAGCTTAATAATTAGGGGTTTGCTTACTCAAGTCACCATCACCCTTATACTCTGGGCAGTATAGCAACTTGGTAGGCATTTAACTTAATTATAGCATTAAACAGTATTCTAAAGAATTAGATTGTGTGTGTGTGTGTGTGTGTGTGTGTGTGTGTGTGTGTGTGTGTGTGTGCATTCCAACACCTTTCTGTCTTCCCTCTTCTTGTTGAGTAAACCAAAATGGAATCAGCATGATTAAACTTTTTCCTCACTTGGTGGAAATCATTATTTGCTACAGAATAGAGAGGCTGTTTTCATGGCTCATTTAGAGAGTCCTCTTAATACATTAAGACCTATATGTAATCTTCCATAAAGCAGAGCTGTAATGAGTAGATCTGATGAATCCATGGACAAGCTCACAAAATGTGTTCTGATGCAGGCAGTACCTTCAGAATTGATTAGGCTTCAAATCGACTCCATAAGAAAAATTCAAATAAGGGGGGAAATATCTCTGGGGGGCATCTGGACACTGGGAGACTACTTTTGAGTGGTTATCACCAAAGGAAGCAATGGGAAAAGACTATGCTGAGGGGAAGTTCATTTCATTTGTTCAGTTTAGTAGCTTTTTATTTTGATATTTATCATTGCTAACTGGATGCCAAGCTCAGCTGTTTCTGTTTTCCAAAGGAGAGCAAGTATTGTCACTAGGCCCTCTAAGTTTCAGTACCTTGAGTTAAAGCTCTGGTTGCCCCATACAATTTATAGCTTGGACAGCTGGATCTCCTGGCTTAGTAAATGTAACTTTGAAATAAAGACATCTCAACTTTGGGGGATACTTTCTGAATTTTTTCCATACAAAGTAAAGAACCTAGCCTTAGATACCTGAATTTCTTAGTTAAGAAATACAGGAGTAGCATCAATAAGTAACTTGCATTTTTGTAGGTGGCTGTTTTAACTGGGTTAAGACCACTGCTATTATCCCCACACAAATCCAGTTTTGTAATGCTATTATTAAAGTGGGTAGGGGGATAAAGTAAGTGCTTGCTTTTATTTTAAAGGCCCCAGAAATATTAACATTTGTCATTGCTAACTAAATTCCCTTTTTATGTGTCTCAGAGAAGGAAAATGCAAGTACTTTCCGCCATCCCCCCCAAGTAGTTGGCAGAAATGTTGCTGAGAGCTTGAGTGTTCATTTTCTCAGGTCTAATATTGCTGCAGAAAATCTCCGCCAACACTCAGCCATGTTATTAAGCAAAGGTTCCAACGTGGGCTATGATTTGTTTTTCCTGTGAGTGACATGACCATATTTTCCATTAAGTCTCAGTGCAGATAGAATCTCTAGCTCCCTTGCTGTGTCACTTCCTCTGTCTGGGAGGGAAAGGCAAACCTAGGTGATTATAGTTGAGTATTAATAGTAGATTAGTTTTTGAAAATCTGTTCTCAAATTAGCTTCTGGTTCTTTGTTTTTGACTTGGGGCAAGGCATGCACTATTTAGGTTGAACTCAAAAAATATTTATTGAATGATTGCTATGTGTAAAGCATCAAAGACTATATGGAAATCAGTAAAACAGTGAAATCCCTTCCATCTGGAATTTACAATTTAGAAAGGGGAGACTGATGCATTAAATGTGGCAAGTTACATTAACATGTGGTGATGTCATTGCTGTGAAACACGGAGACTACTGCTAGGAGCAAAGATGAATTCTTCTCTCCTGAGAAGCAACTGGTGCTAATCTATATAATTTGGTCTAACTACCCTGAAGGAAAATTAATAGTTGAAAGGTAAGAGGAAAAGTTATGAAAATACCTTTCTAAACTTCCACAAAACCCAGTGGGAGGAGGCCTACTAATGAATGGGGAGGTACAACATTCAGCTGTCAGGGGAGGGAAGTGATATCAGGAGGATGGATTCATTCTATCCTGGTGAGGCGTGAGAAACAAGAGATGAAGACAAGAAGGATTGATAAAAAATATATATTTCCATAGCTTCCTGAGAAAACCCAGGGGGTTGGACATTGAGATATGAAACAACACAATTTTTAAATACTCTTGGCTGACTGAAAACTCAAGGAAGTTTCAAATATCGAAAAAGGATTCTGGGATATTTGAAAAAAAGCTTTATAACTGTAAGCTAAGATTTCATTGTAATGGCTCCATGGTTGACCCACTTGAGAGCAAATGCCATCTGCTGGAGAGAAAAGCAAACAGCAGAAACCTTTGAAGCAGAACTGAGGATAGAAAGAACCAAAATCCCATGATGCTTATTATTTAGATATTTTTTGACTCCTTGAAAGAGCCATTCTTTGTCTCAATTTATATCTAGCCTTAATTATTAAATGGGTGTGGCCTTAGCCAAACTGAGACCTTTCTGTAATGTCTGGACTAGTTCACTGTGGGATCTTGGTACCAGCTTGAGTCCTTGATCTTAGGAGAGGAGTGAAGAGGCAGGACTCATGTGGATGATCAAACATGGAGTACATTTATTCCAACTTCTCTCAGCCTTACATACCCTAATATCCTTACATAGATATAGCACACTGTGTATGCACTAACTCTACACTGTATATGGAGGATCACATAAACAACTTGCTATTATGTGGAGATGTTTCTTTGCCACTTGGTATCACTTTGCTTTAATTACAACACAGGTTGTTATGCCCCCTGACTTCTAAGGAAGGCTGAGAGCTCTTAGCGGGAGATGGGGAGCCAAACCAGACACTGTCAGCAGGGTTCCTTTTGCTGGATAAAGGGTATTATACTTCACCCAGGGTTCTCTACTATCTGTGGCCCTCTACACTTGTTCAAAACCTTAGCTAAAAAGGACCAAGCTCTCCCATTGCCATCTCAAGTCATCTTGATCTTTATCTGGCCACTGGACCCAGATGGCTCTGGAAGGAAAAATGAGGCAGGTGAACTTGGGCAGCCCTCTCTCACTTAAATCTAATTCACTTGCATGTCATAATATTACTCCTTGAAGTCATGGTCTTCTTCCAGAATGAAGAAGAAACAACAATAACAACAGAGACAAACTGGGGATGTAGTCCTGCTGGAGGTTTCGCCCAGGATAGTGCTTGTGGCCCATAAAGGGAGGTAATAATCCTTGAGAAATTGCATTAATTATTCACTCGTTCTCAGTCCTATATAAGTTCACAGGCTAGCACTTTCCCCTTGGTAGACTCTTTATGGTAATATTCTAAGCCAATGGAATTGTTCAATTCCCATGGAAGAAGAGTGGGAAAGAAGAGACAAAGCTCACTAGATGAGGATGGTCTTTTGGTTCTCTAGTGATATGGATGCAAATCCTTTCTTTGTCTTTACTGTATACTTGAAACCTTATGATATCAAGTGTTTCTAATGGTGAACTTTGTGGATAGCTAAGTGGTATAGTGGATAGAGTATTGGATCTGGAGTCAGAAAGAGCTGAGTTAAAATCCAACTACAGCCAATGGACTGTGTGAATCTGGGCAACTCACTTAATCTCTGTTTGCCTTATCTTCCTCATCTGTAAAGTGAAAATGGCAAATCATTCCAGTATCTCTGCCAAGAAAACCCCAGATGGGGTCACAAAGAGTCTGAAATGATTGAGCAACAACAAAAATGGTGAACCTTGGGGTTTTGGTACATGCTTGAGTGCCCCAGGTCCTACTGAGAATGGGGGTGAATAAATCAATAAAAACGTGAGATTCTGGAAGGCACCCACATCCTTGATGTTAAGAAAAACATTTGGCAAAAGGAAACACACATCACATTAAAACTAAAATTGAAAGCACAATAAGAAATAAAAATAAAATGTTAGGGGAATTCAGTGGAAAGGGAGCTTTTGGATGATTATCACTGGTGCCACAGGTCTCCCATAATCCTTCACTCTGCAGGAGTATTGTTTTCTTTCAGTTCTTTCTTTTTCAGCATATCCCTATAGTTAACTTTATTTTATCACAGGATGCTATGTCAAATAAAGGACTAGAATTAAGGTGATAGAGAATTTGATAAATTCTATTTTATCAATTAATAATCAATCATTTATTAAGTACCTTATGTTAGGAATTTTGGTGGGGATACACATAAAAATGTGGCAGTCCTTGTCCTCAAGGAGCTTACCTTTTACCAAGGATGCCATATGTTCACGAGTAAATAAGCATATATGAAAATAAGTCCACAGTGTTTTGGGAGGAAGGGTATCAGCCATTGGGAAAATCAGGGAATGCCTCTTAAAAATGAATAGCTTTTATTCTTTACATTACTTTCATTTTCTATATCTTTCTCTCAGAAAGCTATTCCTTAAAACAAAGATGAACAAAAAAGGGAAATTGTTTAGCAAAGCCAAATAAGACATCAATCAAGTCTGACATCATATCTTGTGTTACATATTCACAGTCCTCCTCTCTTCTTTTGAAGAAGGGAGAGGATTATATTCTCTTATCTCTTCTTTGAGGCCAAACTTTGTCATTATATATTTACAAGATTTCATTTTGATTTTTGTTGTTTCTTCTGTATATGCTATTATATTCACCATGTATGTTGCTTTCTGCTTACTCATTTTATACTTGTTCATGTAAATGTCAGAAAAGGATTTTTGAAAGAGGTGACATGTTTGAAAAGAGCTAAGGGTGCCAAGAGGCAGAGATGAGGAAGAAGAGCAATCTACAAATGGGAATTGGTCTGTAGAAAGGCTTGGTGGAGTTTATGGGAGTGGGTGTGAGAGTAATGTGAAATTAGTCTGAAGAGACAGGTTGATGATGCGAGATTGTGCAAGACTTTTTCATGAAAGACAGAGGAGTTTGTGTTTTAATCTAAAGTCAGGAGGGAGCCACTAAGACTTCTTGAGCACAGGGGGAATGCCATGATCAGACTTGTGCTTTAGGAATAACAATTTGGCAGCTGTGTGGAAACTGATTTGTAGACTGGTTATGGAAGACAATTATAACAGTCTGTGTGAGAGATGGTGCAGACCTGGACCAGGATGGTTAAGATATGAGAACTGTATAAAGAAAAAACAAAGGAGAGAGATGTCGAGGAGGGAGAGTCGATCAGACTTGGCAACTAATTATATATGTGGGGTGAATGAGAGTGAAGATTTAAGGAGAATGATAATACTCTTGCCAGAAACAGGAAAGTAAAGAGATATGCTTTTCTCTTCTCCTGCCCCCTACTTTCTTAGTGGAGACAGAGTAGCTTTAATCATCCACACTTGTGCTTGTATTAATATATCTTAATATATTCTTGAAGATCAGTATCATTAAGTCCCTGACTCATCCTTTTCTTCTGCAGTATGATTGATCTTAATTCTTTTACTCATTTTCAACCACTGTCATTCTCTAAATAGTCCTCAACTTCAACTATTACTTATATTGTGGATGCTCCAAATAGAATACTGTCCACTAACCAAAACCTCTTGACAAGAAGGATTGAGAAGGATGCTACCCTCCACAATTCTGCTTACTATATGGCTGTTGTGTGCCAGAGCTATGTGTTACATCATCTCCACCTGACAGCAGGGAAATCTGAAGCATAGTGGATTAGGACAAGATCTTTCAAGCCAACTTCAGCTTAGTTCTGTCACTTCTTGAACTTCCTGCTCACATTTAACCCATAAGCCATTAGACCCCTTTTGATGGTGGCAGTGGAGATGGTTTCCTGAGAGGTTTGGGTCAAAGCTTAGTAGTTATACCTATGTCTGCTTTGTCAATGTGAAGGGAAACTGATTTTGCTTGATAGGGTTATGGCTGCATATGGCCTTTGCAGGTAGACAGAGGGATGAATTGCTAATGAAGACAAAAATCCTGTCCTTGCTGCAGGGACCCCTTCGACACCTCCTAGCATGCTTTGCTCCAAAGTTTAAGCTAAATAGTGCTGAAAGAATGTTGTCATTTCATTGAATGACTGTTGTCAGGACTAGCTGTTAAAGTTGGGAGGGGATTTTGAGAGATAGATATTGGGATTGCCTAAGGAGACTTCATTGCCATAGATGGTAGAGACAAAATATACTTTCTTCCTAATTTCCCTAAGGCTAATCTTGACTACTTCATTGCTTTCCTCTGCATTAACTTAAACTTGGACCTTTCCTGAAATCCTCTTCCATCAAAACCTATTTGCTCTTGTTTCTTCCCCCTAGGGCTCTGCTTTCTATTAGGTAGCAAATGAAGAAGTTTTGAATGCTGTGGATAAGTTCACTTTTCCTTGGTAGTATACTTTCCAGGGATGTACACATTGATAGTGAGGTTGACACATGCATTGCCACAGCTAGTTCAGTATTTAGGAGGCTCCAAAAGAAAAAAAAAACGGAGGTATTAGACTGACTACCAAACTGAAGGTCTACCGAGCCATTGTGCAGACCTCATTGTTGTATGCCTGTCACACCTGGATTGTGAACCAACACCATGCCAGGAAACTGAATCACTTCCATTTGAATTGTCTTAGGAAGATTCTGAAGATCACCTGGCAGTATAAGGTATCTTTCTTGAACTAAACTTCCAACCATTCAAACTCTAGTGCAGAGAAGGCAGCTCCATTGGGCTGGTCACATTGTTCAAATGTCATGCAGACATTTATTTTAAAAAGACTATTTTATGGAGAATTCACACAGGGGGCAGTGCTCATATGATGGTCAGAAAAATGACACAAGGACACTCTCAAGATCTCTCTTAAGAACTTTAGAATTGATTGAATGGCATGGGAGATACTGGCACAGGATTCTACAGCATGGCATGCCTTATCAGAGAAAGTGATGTGCTCTATGAGCTCTATGCGCTTTATTCTGCAAAGCATAATTGAATTATCCTAGATGAAACATGCGATGTTCAGAGTTAGAGAATCATCCCCGAATGTTTACATGAACAATCTGTGCCCAAGCTGTGATAGAGAATTCTGAGCTCATATTGGTCTGATTATCCACAGAAGAGCACACTGATTCTAATATGGTGATGTCATTTTTATCCTCTTCAAGAATGAAGGGCAACGACTAGCAACCAGGTAGTTAATTTAATAGATTAATAACATATGATTGACTTCTCAGGTCTGTGGAGGAGGAAGGAATTTGTGACCAAAGAAGAACTAGAGATTATTATTGAACACAAAATAGATAATTTTGATTATATGAAGTTAAAAAGTTTTTGTATAAACAAAACTAGTGAAGACAAAATTAGAAGGAAAATAATAAACTGGCAAAATGTTTTTACATTCAAGGGTTCTGATAACCCTTGAATGTAAAAACATTTTGCCAGTTTATTATTATTATTATTATAAAGGCCTCATTTCTAAAATATATATAGAATTGACTCAAATTTATAAGAATCCAAGCCATTCTCTGACTGATAAATGGTCAAAGCATATGAATAGACAATTTTCACATGAAGAAATTGACACCATTTCTACCTAAATTACTATTGATCAGAGACAACTATTGACAGAGAAATTAAGACAATTCTGAGGTATACATCTCTCAGATGGGTTAAGATGACAGGAAAAGATAATGATGAATGTTGGAGGGGATGTAGGAAAACTGTGACAGTGATGGAATTGTGAACCAATCCAACCATTCTGAAGAGCAATTTAGAATTATGCCCAAAGGGTTATCAAATTGTGATTACCCTTTGATCCAGCAGTGTTTCTATTGGGTTTATATCCCAAAGAGATCTTAAAGGAGGGAAAGAGACCCACATGTGCAAAAATGTTTGTGGCTGTCCATCAACTGGAGAATGGCTGAATAAGTTATGATATGTGAATATTATAGAATATTATTGTTCTATAAGAAATGCTCAGCAGGATGATTTCAGAGAGGCCCTGGAAGGACTTACATGAACTGATGCTGAGTGAAATGAACAGAACCAAGAGATCATTAAACATGGCAACAACAAGATTATATGATGATCAGTTCTGATGGATATGGTTCTTTAAAAAATGAGATGATTCAGGCTAGTTCCAATGATTTCATGATGAAAGGAGCCATCTACACTCAGAGAGAGGACTGTGGGGACTGAGGGTGGATCACAGTGTAGCATCTTTACCCTTTTTATTGTGGTTTGATCGAATTTTATTTTCGTTCTCTTTTTTCCTTCTTGATATTATTTTTTTCCTGTGCTGCAAGATAATTGTATAAATATGTATACCTATATTGGGTTTAACATAAATTTTTTTTACCATGTTTAACATGTATTGGGTTACTTACACATCTAGGGGAGAGGGTGGGAGGAAGAGGGAAAAAATTAGAACACAAGGTTTTTGAAGAGACAATGTTGAAAATTTATCTTTGCATATGTTTTGAAAATATAAAAACTTTAATAAAAAAGAAACAACAACAACAAAAGAATATTATAAACAGCAAAAAATACATATGGATGCTATATTAATCCTTTAACATAAAAGATGACTTTCAGAAAAAAAAATCTAAAAAAATTACTCTAATGGTAGAAATTTCAGGCATTGTGGCAAGCCAGTGATAGAGACAATTTTGGGAAAGTGGACCTGTTTGTACTCCTCTGATTAGACTAGTTGACCTATTTATTAGGTAAGCTCTGCACATACCTTTTGATGAAAGTTAAAATCATTTAATTTAGCCAGACCTAATTTGTAAAACACAGGGGAAAATAAAATATTTCACAAAAAATAACTAGCACTTGCTTTTAAAAAAGACAAAAAAAACTTGTATCTGATAATACAAACTGTTTCATAAAATTGGAATTTTTAGATTCTATGGAATGATGTTTCTTGTGATAAAGTTGATAAATTATGTAAGATGTTGATTCTACTCTTCTGTGTTATTTATGGTTATTGCACCTTAAATTATCTTGTAATAATCATTAAGTAATAGAGATACTTAACTTCATCCTGAAATACATGGGATATAATAGATCTAGAAGCAGAAGGATGTTAGAAGTTATCTAGCTCAACTCCTTCATTTTGAAAATATGGAAATGGACTTAGAGATTATTGAATTTGCCCAGATTTTTCACAGATTCCAAATAAAAATCAGGATCCTCTAGATCTCTGACTTGAAATCCAATTTTCTTTTCCTTATAGCACACTATTATTATGTTTGTGTTATGCATGTTTTAAAGACCAAATATTCAGCCTTCTGTCCTTTCTTTCTTTTTAAATATTTTATTGGTGCTTTTTTCTTTTCTTCTCTCTCTCTCTCTCTCTCTCTCTCTCTCTCTCTCTCTCTCTCTCTCTCTCTCTCTCTTGTTAACAATGTTGCCACTTTCCATTGATTCCCATTTCTTCTCAATAGAATACTACTTTGTAAAAAGTAGGTTGTGAGGAAAATTAGTTATTAGGTAGAAAATATATGCATTACTCTACCTTGTAGTCTACTATCTTTCTATTAAGAGGTGTTAGATAAGTCATATCTGTTTTCTGATGTCATGATTTAAAGATGCATTGGGCAAAGTTTTGAAGTTTTTTTTGGCGTTTTTATTTATATCATTGTTATGGTTCTACTCACCTTACTTAGTTTTGCATCAGTTCATACAAATCTTCCTCACTATTTTTCCCCTTCATTATTTGGTATGTTATAATAATATTTCATTAAATTTGTATACCTCAATGATGGTTCCTTAGTTGTGACCCCAAAATACTGCTATCAATATTTTTGTGCATGAGTGTTGTTCTCTCTCTTTGGGGGTAGCTGCCAAGTAGTAGTAGCAATATGTCTGGGTCAAAAATATGCATAATTTAGTGATTCTTTTGGGGGGGAGGGTAAGCATAATTTTGAATTCTTTTCATGAATGGTTGGACCAATTCAGAACAATATTGGTAATAGTACATCAGCATGCCTATCCTCCTATAATATACTTGTATTATAATTCTTCCAATATTTACCAGTTTTATCTTTTGCCATTTCTGCTACTCTGATGAAGGTAAGGTACAACATTAAATTTATTTTAATTATTTTGTATTTCTTCTTATAATTAGACATTTGGAATTTTATTCCATATGGTTTTTCATAGGTTGCATTTCTTTCTTATTTTTTAAAAAAAAGCTATTTCTTTACCTCTTGGGGAATAGCTCTTGCTCTTGCATAGAGAACTGTTAGGAAATACATGAATCCATATGTACACATGTATATGTGTGATATTGGACCTTTTTCAAAAATACTTTCTTTAAAATCTTCTCCAATTAATTGCTTCTCCTTTAATGATAGCTGCATTGATTTTTCTTTTAAAATCTTTTCAATTTTAAGCAATTGAAAAGGTTGCTTTTATCTTTGATGGCAATCTCTGTCTCTTCTTTACTTAAGTATTCTTTTCCTAATCATAATTGTGAAAAGTACCTTTCTCCATTCTCTTCTAATTTTTAATAATGAGACTCCTCTTAGGTGTAAATCTTGCCAAAATATTTCTTGGCAAATAGGGAATTCTTATCTAAGTAGGTAGTATATTTAGATTTATGCAATGCTAGGTTAATATGTTCCAGTTGTTTCTGTCTTATTTATTTTATTTGATCAGTTTTTCTTTCTTTTTTAAAAATAATGCTAAATAGTTTTGTTGGTTAGTATTTTATCATATAGTTTGAAATCTAGGAATGCCAGACCCCTCTTCATTCCTTCTTTTTCAAAAATTATTATTATTTTCCTTGAGATTTTTGATCTTTGGTTAATCTAGATAAATTTTGTTATTCTATCTAGTTCAATAAAGTAGCCCTCCTGGTAAGTTGATTGGTATTTTTCTTTTTATAAACTTATTTCCTTAGGGAGTTCATCTACTTTTATGATTTCAGCTATCAGCGCTGTGTGGATGATTTATAAATCTACAATTCTAGCTTTGATTTATCATCTAAACCCAGGCCTGGAGGACATCCACACTTAGATGTCTACCTGCTAGCTCAAACTTATCATGTCAAAAATTGGGCTCATTATCATTTCATCCCATGTGCAGGGGGACACATCATTTTGTATAGTGCTCTGTTGTTCTCATAAAAGCCTTGTGTATTTAAAAAAAATAGAAGAAAAACTACTAAAACTTTCTCCTCTAAGCCTGGAAGTTCTCAGCAAATGAATATGGAAGATCTTGAGATCAGAATATATGTATAGCTTTTTTTTTACATTGATATTCTGACTTTTCCTAATTTTCATTGCTCTTATATGTCCTTCTGGAAGTTCTACTTTTATCATTTTTTCTTTTAAAAAAGATGGAACCTTTCTGAAGCTTCTATCAAGCAATTATTCAATTGATAAATATTGATTAAGTAGTTACTATGGTTCACGTGCTGTACCAAGCACTGGGGTTATAAAAAAGAGGCAAAAGACAATTCCTGTCTTCAAGGAGGTTATGATTTAATGGAGGAGGTAACATGTAAATAAAAGTTAAAAATAAAACCTTTCATCTTGCTGTATATTGGGGAAGAGTTTGTATTTCCTTTTAAAAAAGATATTCAGAATAAGTTGAGTGAGTTGGAAAACATCCTGTGCTGTTCCAATGACACTAACCTTTTTTGTTGCCCATCACAAAAAATACTTCAGCCTTACTCCATGAATTTTGATGGACTATTTCCTCTCCTCCTCCCTGCATGCGTGGAACCTTTTTCTTCTTTGCCTCTACCTCCTGGTTTCCTTCAGGTTTCAGCTAAAATTGCACCTTCTTGCAGAAACTTTTCCTGGTCTTTCTTAATGCTAGAGCCTTTCCTCTGACATCATCTCCCCTTTACTCTGTATGTATCTTATTTGTACATAGTTGTTTGTATATTGTCTCCTCCACTAGACTGAGCTCCTTGAGAAACTTTTCTTTGAATCCTCAATGTTTAGCATAGAACCTGGTGCCTAATAAGTACTTAATAAATGCTTGTTTTCCATGCGACAACTTTTCAAATACATGAAAGTCACTATCATTTTCCCCTGAGATTTCTCTGGGCTAAACAGGTTCTTCCACTGCTCCTCATAGGTCATAAACTCAAGGCCATTGTCCATCTTCCTTGATCTCTTCTTAACCTTTTCCAGTTTTTTTTGTAACTTGCTTGATTTAGAATCAGAAGGATTTTTATCCTACTCCTGCCACCCTAATTCTATAGCTTTTCTCAGAAAGAAAAAGTGCAGCAAGTTAAGATCACACAGTGATTGCTAGTGCCCTAATCTGAATCCTTAGGACCTTATTCCTGTCTTTTGTTCCAATCCATTTTAAGTATTATAGTAAGATTAAAATCCACCAAATACTAATTTTTAAAATCAAGTCATTCCTTTACTTAAAAACTCAGAAAATTGAATAGTGTTTAGCTTGGCACCCATCACAATCTGCTCTCAGTTTACTTTCCCACCTTTTCACCCATCCTTGCCATTCACCTCCTAGAACTTTTCGGATCAGGGCAGACTGGCTTATTTACTGTCCCTTAAACATGCCTTTGTGCCTTGCTTATGACATTACTCTCGTCTGGAATATCTGCCCTGCTTTATCTCCATCCTTCAGTTTGGTTTAGTGTTGGAAGCAAAGCAAAATCTAAGGAATTTGGAATGATTTCCAGGATTGTCTTTTGCTAATTGAAAGGACTTCAGCCCAGGAAATAATCTCTGTTGATTCTCAGCTGGGAATTAGACTGCTTTGGAAATGGCCTAGATGGTCCATTGGATTCATTAATATGCTCATTATGCTCTCCTTAGACACCTAAAGCATGGGGTGCACTGTATGACATCCTTTGTTCTCTTAGGGAATTGCTTTCAGGCTGTAGCATATGATCTCCTTTGGCATCAGGTTATGAGCAGACATACCATGAACAGCTTGGTTTGGGGTAAATGCCAGCATTTTGGATGCTGCTTTTCCGCTCTGTGGTCAAGCTAAACTTATCTCCTGGGGACTCCAGACTTCTGCTTGCTGTCACCTCCTTCTCCATCACAGCTGTTTCCTAAGCTTGATAGAGAGAAAGCAGGGTATGCTCTGAAACCCTGGAGAGAAGATGTCTGTGATATTCATAGACTTCAGAATTTCAGACAAGCTATGTATAAGCATTTGAATTTTGAGGGGGTCTTCTTCTAAACAGCATGCTGTCAGCTTCAGAGGCTTCTGTCTTCTCAGCCCACTTCTCTTCCCTTTTCCTCTCTCAAAGTGGGTAGAGATTTTGGAAAGAATAATCGTATCTTTGGGGACTAAATTTAACATTCACTACATTCTTCCCTCCAGTTGTGCTTTGTTTATGACTTAGTATTTAATTCTGTGTCTCTTGTACCTGGACTCCTATGAAAATTCCAATAAAGAAAAAATGATTAAAAATGGATTGACCATAGAAGCCGAGGCTGCTTTGTATTTCCCCTGGAGTCAGGTTCAGCATCCAAATGAGAAGGGGAGGCCAAGGCCCATCATATTGGGATTTTAAACAGACTCAGTGGGAATAACTTGTGTTGCCTCCATAAATACAAAACAGGAAATCTTAAATGGAGTTTTTCTCGGTGGTTAAAAAAAATCCAATATGAGATTATAGCTCCGATCATAACTTAATTTTTCATTTCCATTTGAACTTTAATTTTACTTAAATTTTCTTCTGACAAATCTCTGAAGGAATATTTAAGTGACATGGCATAACGTTGGCAGATTATTCATATATCAACCCTTAGGCAACCAAGGAAAGCTTCATCATCTCGAAGTGAGTTTTATTGGAATCTGTAGCTCAAAAAATATTGCTTTCTGACAGCCCCTGTGCAGGAGAATTTAAAGGCTTAAGTTTCTGGAGAATTTACACATCTGTAGCATTCTCTCCTACACCTCTTCAGAACATTAAATCAAGAGGCTCATGGGCTCTACTCTCATGGAAAGGTGTTAAAATAAATAATTCTCCTGTATTTATCTCCTGATTTTGTGTGTGTGTGTGTGTGTGTGTGTGTGTGTGTGTGTGTGTGTGTGTGGTGTTGTAGTTGTGGAACTGGAGATTACTTGCTTATTTCTTTTCAATCCAATTGGGACACTGCTTGGGAAGTGTTTGGTCATTTTCCTTAGCCCATGTATCACCAAAGAAGCTGAGACATGGCAGCCCTAGGGTCTTGAAACTTGTAGTCAGATAATGATTTAGGATTAATGGCTTCTTTTGGATGATTAAAAAAAATTGTAACCACTAGGTATCATAGTTGAGGCTAGGGTGACTAACAATTGTCTTTTCTTTTCCTTCCCTCTGGGGAAAGAGGGGCACATTTGAAATACTCTTTCTAAAGTGTCAACTTGGAGGTGGGACTTTCTTCTCTAGTCCCTCCTACTTCTCCCATTTCTTCATTTGGTTTTTGGCTAGAAAGGAAACTTAATTAGAGCTTCTGGCATGGACTTTCCTAGTAAGTCATACTTTGGGTAAGTATTCATATTGGATCCCAATATCCTAAGGTAGTTCTCAAACACCTCATTCCTTTAGGGTAAATCAAAGTGAATTCTGAAATTCTGAAAATTTTGGTTGTGCTTGTTGGGAGAAACATTACACAGCTCAATAATCTTTTAGGTAAGCATATAGCTAGAAGTATACTGGTATATGTTTAACAACCAATTCTTTGTACTTATAACCCTCTTCATCATTCCCATTTTATCCATCATTTTCTTAAGACAAGATAATTGACAAAACAATAAATCAAGCTCTAATTTGTCAATTTTGCAAGCTCACTCTGACAATTTAACAAAAACCAGTTCTGATATGGCCCTAGCATATCACTGTATATCATCCTTAAAACTGGCAGTGGGAACTTCCAGCTCTCACAATCTCAAGAGTTGTCCAATAAAACATGGCCCTCATATACCACTATTAAAGACATGTGTACAAATGCCTGTCCTGGCCAACCAACTTTTATAAAGAGGGAGGAAGAGTCAATATAAAGAAAGTAATTTAGTACAATGGGGAAATTTGAGTGAAGACAAGTCTTTGTAGGTTATGACCAGAGCTAAGACATAATCAACAGCTGCTTAGTTAGTCTCTCTTTTTTCCTGTTTGCTTTATAAGGTCCTTAGTACTGAGCTGATCTACATATGGTGTTATTTATTTGTTTTTTAATTTTGCCATTCCTTTCCAATGACTCTTAACTCTTCCTCATAATAGATTGGTAAGAGCTAGCATTCATTCAGTGTCCTAAAAAGTCTTAGTACATTTTAAAAGCGAAAACAGAAAAGTCTACTAAATTTTAAACTTTATCTTAAAACTGTATTAAGATTTTTGGGACACCAAGTTTAGCACTTTATGGTTTGTGAAATACTTTTTCAGATGTCATCTTATTTGGTCCTTGCAACAACTCTGTGAGATAGTTGCTATTATTACTTGCATTTTATTGATGAGAAAACTAAAACTAAGAGGTAAAGGATCGCATCAGTTCAGTCAGTTCATTTTCAGTTATGTCTATCTCTTTGTAACCTTATTTGAGGTTTTTCTGCCAAAGGTATTGGAGTGGTTTGTCATTTTCCTCTACAGTTCATTTTACAAGGGAGAAAACTAAAGCAAACAGGATTAAGTGACCCAGTAAGTACCAGAGGCAGGATTTGAATTTATGTCTTCCTAACTCAAAAAAACCTGTAGGTTCTACTTGGACTCTAAAATGGCAAGTAACTTCTTGAAGGTCCCTGCATGAGAACAACAGCTGTTTATTGCAAAATGCCCAACCAAAAAACCTATTAACTTGTATTTACTCCCTAGTTACTGATTCATTTTTGTTTTAAAACTCACTGATGTGATAATTCTCCCAGTGTCCAAATTCTGCCATCTTGCCAGCCACATTGATGGGTAATCTTATTGCACTTTATGGCTGAGTTTCCCTCTATTACAAAGATGACAGCTATCAAATGCTGGATAGGTCATCTCCACAGTTTAGTTGTAAGATTCTTCTTAAGTGAAAGGTCTGGGCTTAGGTCTTACTCCCAGATAATGACATTGGTGTGCTGGGTCCTGATATCTTAAGATCATAAATATAGAGTTGAGATGAATCTTAGAAACTATTTAATTAATAGTTTTACAGATGGGGAAACTGAGATCAAAGGTTATTTAACAACTAGTATGAGGCACAGAAGGAGTATTAGGGATTCCAGAACTTTGGAATGCACAACAGACTTTTAAAATGGTTCTTTCTAATTTACTATTATTTCTCCTTTCTGCATAAAACATTTTAAATAAAATAATTACAAGCAGATAATTTTGGTTTGAAATAAAAATTTTATCCTATTATCTCTATTTTTTGCCTCAGATAAAAAAATGTACTGTGTCAATGAAGTGAGGTCCTTCAAATTATTCTTAAATTTTACTTTTCTTAACCCCTAGTTCTCTACACTCCTAATTCACTAGATAATCAGTCCACTTTGGAATGCAAAACAACATTACATTACATTACATTAATTCTCCTGAGCTTACTCATCACTGCCATTTTGGGTGATTTGCCTTTGGTAACCTATATAGGAAACAATTCCCTCAAACTAACGGTCTACACTTATGTAAAGCATTTGGTAACTAAAAATTACTATATACATATAATCTATCATTTTTTATTGTCTTAGTATATAAAGAGCAGATTTTAGAGCCAGGAAGATGTAGGTTTAATTCTCATTTCTGATACATACTGTCTGTATGATCCTGGGTGAGTCACTTAATTTCTTAGTGCAATCGGTAGCTGTTGAGAAGGTGCTGACCCCCCCCCCCCAACTGGTAAAGCAATTTCCCAATCCAGAACTCATTATTCTAATGAAATCACATGTTTATCCCAATTTTTATCCTATTTTGTATTGGTTCTGATCCTGATCCTCTCTATTCAGTTTTGCTCTTCGAAGGGTGTTCTGGGAGAAAGAAAGGGCTACTTGAGTGGGCTAACATTCAGTGACAATTACCCAGCAAGAAGTCAAAATTGGTAGCACCACCTAGTGCTGTTTTGGCCAATTCAGATTTTAGCTAATAGAGACACAATGCTCTTTGAAGTCTTAGTGGGACCTTCCTACTTGCTGTGCTTAATTATAGAAGTTGGGGTTAACACTAACATCTTAGCTCTCCCTTACATTGACTTGCATTAGGAGCTGCAAATTCTTGGCAGGGATTTTTCCTGTGTCCCTAGAATGCTTACTCTTTGGGCCCTCCAGAGAGCTTGCTTTCAACGGGTATGACTGATGAGCTGGACGATTGGTAAACAATGTGGTCTTATTTATTCCTTTCAAATCTGCTCCCAAGATGTTTCCTATGACTCGTTTAAAGACTATGCTTTAATTTATGGATAAAAAAGAAAAAAATACCTCCTTCCCTTTCCATAAAACCTGCAGGCAGAAGCCTGATGCTGAGATCTGTGGGTTTTTTATTGATTGTTTCTTCTCCTTATACCTCCATGAGAAATCCTCAGGTGTGGTTTGTTGTTGTTATTGTTGTTCAGTCCTTTTTCAGTCATGTCTGACTCTTTATGACTCCATTTGGGGCTTTCTTGGCAAAAATAATGGAGTAGTTTGCCATTTCCCTCTCCATTTCATTTTGCAGATGAGGAAACCAAGGCAAAAATAGTTAAGTGTTTTGCCTGGCATCACACAGCTAGTCTGAAGCCATGTTTGAACTCAGCAAGATTAAGTCTTCCCACTATACCACCTAGCTGCCTCTCACATGGTTGGTTATTCTTCCTCAAATTTATGACCTTGTTCTGGCCCTTAGGAAGTTGGGCAGTAGAATATTTGCTTTTATATATATATAAAAGTAGGGGACTACAGCAAATTTACAATGATTATGATTGTTATTAATAATGATAACTTTTTAGTAGCTTTGAAATGCAGGGTTTTTTTTGGGGGGGGATAAGCATTCTTTAATGTTTATAAAACATTTCACATATATTATCTCATTTCAGCCTTACACTTAACTTGTGAAATAGACATTATTATTCTCCCTATTTTACAGATGACAGAACTGAGATTGAAGGACATTAAAGTTCTTACCCAAGGTCACACAGCTGATAAGAGTCTGAGGCAGGATTTGAACTTGGGTTTATAGGCCTGGAGTCAAGAAGACCTGAGTAAAAAAAATCTTCTTCAGACACTTAATAGCTATGTGTGACTCTAGGCAAGTCACATATTTCTGTTTGCCTCAGTTTCCCCTCTAAAAATGAACTGGAGAGGAAAGTGGCACACCACTCTAGTATCTTTGCCAAAAATCCCAAATGGGCTCATGAAAACTCAGACATGACTGAAATGACTGAACAACTAACTCCCTGACTACAAGCCCAACACCCTAATCTAGTATGCTATCTGTTAAATGGTTATCCTACTATTTTAACCATTTAATTTTGCTGGGAACTTCCTCAGTCCCTGACACTAGATTCCCTTATTAGTCAAGTGTGGCTATGGATTGTTATATATTTAGGGCTAGAAAGGACCTTAAAGACTGTTTTATCCGTTCTTTTATTTTACAGATGAAGAAACTGAGATTTGGAGAGGTTAAGTGATTTAACTCAGTTCCCCACAGATAGGAAGTATTAGATATGGGATCTGAATTGAGTTCCTCTGAACTTAGTGCTCTTTCCATCTGCCTCTTATTTTGGGCCTAGGCCTACTTATATTTGGATACCAATTCTGACCTTAGATGAGATGGTGATTGGAAAACTCCTGGACAATACATTCTTTTGTTAGAAATCAGGCTCTCTTCTTGGTACTCAGGGGTGCAGTTGTCACTTAGACCTCTTGTCACCCAGATGGCATGACATATGTTTTCCAATTCTTGTTGTCTCTTTAGTTGAGCCTCTGAACTTTTGGCTGCACAGTCTTCTAATCTGAGGCTTTCTATCTTTTTTGCTTCCCTGCCTAGACTCTAGACCAATGCCTTTTTTATGACTTAACCAATTTACCTGAATGAGACCCTCTTGTTTTTTCAGACCCCTAGTAACTCTTTTTTTCCCTTTTCCCTTTTTTTAAACTTCTTTTGAATTAACATCTTCAACCTGACTTATAGTGTATGCCAGTTCTCTACATATTTTTTTCCAAATTCTCAGCTCTTTTGGTCAACCCTGTCATATTTTTGTCTTAGTTCCATAGATTCATAGAATCATAGATATAGTGCTAGAAGGAACCAAAGAGCCCATGTAATCACCTCTACCCCCATCATTAAACTTTACAATTGAGAAAACTGAGATCCAGAGAAGTTAAGTGATTTATTCAAGCTTGAAATAGCAGAGGCAGGGTTTGAACCCAACTCTTCTGAGTCTAGAGTCAGCTCCCTTCCCTCTATATCATTTAAGTGCCAGTTGGGAGGTTGCTGAATGTCTAGAATAGTATAAATAGTAGTGCAAATAAAGGTGCATGACTTGGAAGGAGCAGAAGAAGCAAATGAATTTGAAATCCAGTCCAAAATCTTCAATATAAAGGTCCTTCCATTGGGAGACATTGCTGGTTATAATTTTTAATGTGTTGAACTCAAGAAACAAACGTTGAAGTTCATAATATATCAATTTAAGTTTTTTGGGTCATCATCTTTTGAGGCAAAACCCCCCAAAATCCCACCTTTTACATTTATTACCATTTTCATGAGAAAATGTGTCTGAACCCATTCATCCCTTTCCAGTTTCACACACTTCTTTCCATCTCTTTTGTTTTTTTCATTTTCTTATACTTTTGGAAACTCTTTGGAAGACTATTCTTCCTTGGACCCCTACTCCAATGCAGGATGTTTTTTTTTTCCTCATATGACCTTTGCAAATGCTGCCCCCTATGCCTGGGATGATTTTTCTCATAGAATCTACCTTTCTTCAAGAGTCAGCTCACAGGCTACCCACTGTGCAAAGCCCTTCTATGCTTATCATCAATTTTTGATACTTTATCTTGCTTTTCCCTCCCTCCCTTCCTCCCTTTCTCCCTTTCTCCCTCCCTCTCTCCTTTTCTCCCTTCCTTTTCCCCTTCCTTTCTTTCTCTCTTCCTTCCTTCCTTCCTTCCTTCCTTCCTTCCTTCCTTCCTTCCTTCCTTCCTTCCTTCCTTCCTTCCTTCCTTCCTTCCTTCCTTCCTTCCTTCCTTCCTTCCTTCCTTCCTTCCTTCTTGCCTGCCTGCCTTCCCTACCTTCCTGCCTTCCCACCTTCCTGCCTCTCTTCTTCCTTCCCTCCCTCCCTTCCTCCTTCTTTTCCTCCTTACTTCCCTCCTTCTCTCATAAAAAAACAGATAAAACAGATTTCTGTTCTAACATATATTCTAAAGACCAGCATGT
Organism: Sminthopsis crassicaudata; assembly: GCF_048593235.1. Taxonomy (NCBI): domain Eukaryota; kingdom Metazoa; phylum Chordata; class Mammalia; order Dasyuromorphia; family Dasyuridae; genus Sminthopsis; species Sminthopsis crassicaudata. The sequence goes on from NC_133617.1 coordinate 423,440,424, forward strand.
CATATGAAAGAATGACAAAGAAACCCACCAGATAATACAGTATATACAGTTTTGATTGGACCTATACTATAATGATTTTCCTGAAAGAGTATAGTGATTGAAAATTGGTCTGAATTAATTTTCAAGAAGGAGGGCTATATAAAAAGAGCTGTATTGTTCCTTTATTACTGAATTATGAGAGATTCTCAGATCATTTTTTGAAGGAAGAAATTCAAAGTATTTTTGAGGTATTTGGAGCCTGGAGGAGTACATCAGTAATTAAGGGTGTCTCAGACCAATGTGCCTAGAGATGAATCTTAGAATAGTATTAAAGCTGGAAGAAACCTCAGAAGTCAACTAATGCAATCTGCCCATTTTTCAAATGAAGAAACTGAGACATAGATTTTGAGCAATTTAGCCCAAGTCATAAAAATAGCAGATATGGGATTTTAACTCAAATTCTCTCTGAATTTAGTGTATTTTCTATGGCTCCATGCTAGAAAGATACATGGTTGAGATTAAAAGAGATCTGACTAAGCAAACAAACACCATGAATAAATGTTGCAAATATTGGCTTCCTATAACTAAACTTTTTCTTCTTCTTGATCTATATATTTTGATTCTAAAAGTTCCTCATCCTTACTCAATTGGAGGGAGACTTGGGAATCATTTTTAGACTGAGACTTAACACTATTGTTATTGGTAAGTCAACAAGTGTTTAGGAACCCTTTCCCCAAAAGAATGCAAAATCTCTGAGGGAAGTACCCGCTTCCCTTTTTGCCTTTGCATATCCCCAACTGTCTAACACAGAGTAGGTACCAATTCAGCAAACATTTATTAAAATCTTACAGTGTACCAGACACTGTGCTTGGTTGATTGACACAAGGAAGGGTTCCCACTCTATCCACGAATTTGCTCATTACATCTACTTATTTCATTCCTCCATCTGTGATGCCTCTTTGTTGTCTATATTCACTGCACTATAGAATTCATATAACCACTGTATATGCTGAATGTGGTAGGCACTGTGCTAAGCACAAAGAAAGGCAAAAATAAAATGGCTCCTACTTTTAAAGAACTCAGTTTTAATGGGGAAGACAACATGCAAACAACTATTTATACACAAGATTCATATATTATAGATTGGAGGTAGTTAACAGAGGGACGATGCTGGCTTTAAAGGAGCTTCTGAGAACTGGGTTATGAGCTTGCAGATTGCTGAAGTTTCTTATTATCAGGGAATGAAACAAGGCTTCAGTGTTGGATTAGAGGTATTGCTACTAGAAGTAGCTTCTTGCCTGGAGTGATCCTTAATTCTCCCATCCCACATGTGGAGTCTGAGCAAACCTTTGGCTTTCTGACTTGGTTTAGTGGAACAGAAAAAATGAAATTAGTATTTTCACTTCCACTTAAGCTTCTTGGTAAAAAATGAAGTCTGGTCCTGGGGCTTAGTGGCAGAGTTGGTTACCATATTATTAAATTTCAGAAGTGCATCCTCCAGGCTAGACTTTGTTATCTTCTCTTTCATATTCTTGGTGCCTGGGTAGTTGGTGTGACTGTAGGGACCCCATAACCCTTGGGTTCATGCTTTCTACTCTGGTTCATTCCTGGAGGCATCTGTAGAGGTAGCCAGGTGCACAGCACTATCCTGACTTCTCTTTAATCAGTTTTATGTCCCCCTGGCACTCATTTACTTTCAGAAGCCTTCCAGAATCTTGTGTTTCATTTAGAGGTAAAATGTGAGTGCATTTCTCTTTCTGCGTATGTGATTCTTTGATTTAATATGAATTTCTGGTTTTTTCTTCTTTTGCTTTGGGGCCCCTGGTGTAATATGCTATTCAAAGCACAATCTTTACTCAGAAGATGCTCTCTCTATCCTCTGGTATTTAAGAGGGACAGATCTTGCTCCCTGGACTATGATACTTTCAGAGGAAGAAAATCTCCACAGACAAATGATATGAATGGATTATAGCTATAGAAAGATAATTTGATGGCAGGACTTAGGGAGAGAGGAATAAAGATGAAGATGGCCTTAAGAATTCTGGGAAGCCATGCCAGGAAACTATTTACAGAAGTCTAGGAAAACTATTGGAACTAAAAAACTAGGAAAACCACCATGGTTCCTAATGGCTCATTCCTTCTTGACCTTGTTATTTCTGGCAAGAGGGAATGGGTCATGAGGCAAGAGGGATAGTCATAGAATCAAGTCTAGTGCTATATTGTACTTTAGGAGGTCATCCAGTTAATCATTCAGTTTCCTCAATCATACAGTTAAAGAAAATGACTTGTTTAGTGTTATACAGACAGCATGTAGCAAAACCAAGGTTTGATCTCAGGTCTTGTGACTGAGAGGCAGGATAGTATAACAGAATGCTAGACTTGCTGCCAAGAATTGGGTGCAAGTGTTGTTTTTGACATTGCTAACCGTGGGAAGATGGACAAGTTTTGTAATTTTTCTCTGATTCAGTTACCTTTTTAAAATGTAATACTTGTAGATATTCCTATGCAAGGTAGAGCTTGTTAGGTGGTACTTGATCCTCATTATTTCCCTCCTCCCTTCTGGACAGGGTGAAGCTATATACATCCTGGATCTTTTGTATCTTCACTCTAAAAATGAAACAGCCATTCTCTTTTTAAACCAATTAGCTTGCTTTCAGCCTAAAGGCAATATAATGTCTTTCAGGTCTCCACAGTCTCTTTTTCTACTATTTTAGGGAGTTTGTGTCAGATGAAGAGCTAATGTAATCATAATAGCTCTGAACACCAAGTCAGGATAATTTCCAACATATAGACAGATGCTTGGGCAAAATACTTTTAATCGTAGATTTTCAGAAAACTTCCATTTACTCCATTCACTATTTTCTTGACATGGACTAAGCATGCAATGCAAGTTTCATGTCTGAAACTAGTATATGGATGATACAGAAAATATTTAAATAAATAAAAGAAAGGGAGAAAAGCAGTATATATTCTGTAAAACTTAAAATATTGACTGTTAATAGACAGGTACAGGGAAGTAAAGTTGGGGAAAGAGTAGACTTTTGAGGATTTCCTTAGCCCTGATCAGACGATCAATAATTAACAACTTTGGTCTCAGTTTTTTTGTTCTAATATGCCTGCACAATTTAAAAAAAAACACACCTCAGTATTTTCCTTCTGTGCTATAGCCTTGTGCTTCCCCCCTTTCTATCTCTCTCTTCCCCACCTCCAATTTTTCCCATACTGCTACTTCTTTTCAGCTCAGTTCATTCAGTCTTGGTCTTGGCTGAGGATGTCATCTTCATCATTTCTGCCACTTCTCAGCCCATATAGTTGCAGCAGCCATTCTTCTCAGTCTACTATCTTGCACACGTGTTTGTATCTTTTTCAGAACTCCTACATGTGAATACAATCCGCTTTCTATACCAAGAGATAGTCCAAATTGCTCTTAGGATGAGAAGAAATATTTGTCCCTCTGAACTACATATCTCGGTAGGCTAGTCAGTACTCAGTCAACAAGCATTTCTTGAGTAACAGGCACTTTGCTAAGTAGTGAGAATATAAAGAAAGGCAACTCAAAGAGTTGCTTTCAAGGAATTTACTGTGTAAAGGGAGAGATAACATGTAAAAAAAGTGTCTGAACAAGATATAGATAGGATGAATAGGCATAATAAACAGAGGGAATATAATATAATTAAGTGGGGTTGGGCAAGGCTTCTTGAAGAAGGTGAGACACTAGTTGAGCTTGAAGGAATCCAAGGAAGCTGAGATGGGGGAAACTCTATTACATGTAAATTGATAATCTCCAAAATTTCTTAGAATTCTAATTTTGTACTTTTTTCCTCTCCAGGTTTAATTCTTTTCCCCACTGTTCTATGAGACATCAAAAATCCTGGAGAGCCAAGGCTTGATTGGGCAGATGGTGATTGTCCTTCATGGATCTCATCTGTATAATTGGATAGATTGTACTATCTAGTTGTATCCACAAGAGACTTGGGCTATTAATGACAACCCAGGACTTAAATTCTTTTCCTTATTGAAAACTGGTGATTCAGTGTACTGTGCAATGATTCTAACTCTCTTGGGATAGTCAGTGTTAATTATTGGGAGGACTGCTACTTGAAGTCAGCACATGTGGTTTCACAAGGTTCCTTCTGTCTCTTAAGTACATCTAATAGGCCCTGATGACCAGTATTTCTTTAGGAAGTTGATGGTGTCTACCAGGATTTTGAGTTTTGGGAAATCTGGAATGACAGTGAAAATCTGAATTTTACTTGAAGAGCTGTGACTTTACTGACTATGTTGAAAATCACTTGTCTTCATTGACTAGGTACCACCTAATTGTGACAGATTTTTGGATGACTGAGTTATTTAGAGGTTTGACCAATATCAGTCACCAAAGAAGAATCCAGTGTAAGTGATGAATTCAATATGCAAAATGAGGCATATGCTTCTGGATAGTGCCAATGAGGGAATTTGTTTTGCTTGATTAGGCATGTATTATAAGGGCTTTGTCTTTTATTTTCTCACTGAGAGGAAAGGGGAGAAGTGAGAGGGAAAAAAAATGCTTCTTAATTGGACAAAAATTAATTAAAAATTAATTTACATTTCATCAGAATAGAGTTTCTTACCTACTTTTGTGTTGTGTGTCTTGGACTCTTTTGGCAGTCAAGTGAAGCTGACAGACAAGCTCTTCTCAGTACAATGTACAATGCATAAAATAAAAAAAAATAGGATTTCAAAGGAAACAAATCATATTATAAATGATTGTCAAAATATTTTTTTAAAAAAGAGTTCAGGCTTAGATCCCTTGAATGAGAAATGAAATTATATTGGTTTCTATATCCATGGCATATTTGAAGTAGCCTATTCTCCAGAAAAGCCCTTTGTCTGGTCCAGACCAGTAGGGTTCTCTAAGAGATCTTAGGATCATGGTGGTTAAGTTGTCAGGGATTTCAGAGACTATCTGGTCTAAGCCTTTATTTTATAGAGGAGAATAAGACTTATTGAGATTTTGTTCAAACAAGTAGGATGCATGAGAAGTAAGATTTAAATCTGGAACCTCTGATTTTTATCAAGCCCTTTGAGCATTTCAGATGTTGCATCTTTGATTCTGCTAAGAATTTTAACTTGATTGGTTTATTGATTAATATATATTTTTAAAAATTGTGGACCTTTTGGAATATTAAGTTAGAAATAACTTTCCTACACTAGAAAAGGCTATAGGATATGAAGGAGAAGGGAATAAACATTACTAAGCACCTACTATTTGCAAATATGATCGCATCTGATACAATAACATTGGGAAGCTGATGCTATTAGGATTTCCATTTACAGATGAGGAAACTAAATCAGACAGAGTCAAATAATTTGTCTTGAGTTACAGAGCTAGTTAATGTCTGAGGCAAGATTTGAACTTGGATATTCCTGCCTCCAGCCTCAGAGATTTATCCATGTGCTGCCTCATTGCCTTTGTGAGAAAGACGAAAACCTACATGGCTATGGAAAAAGGGATGAATGTCATCTGTCCAGGTAAAATGTTTTAAATTAGGATGAACTAATTAGAATGAACTAATTAGAAAGGGAGAGTGATTCAATAGATAAAACACTGGATTTGGAGTCAAAAGACTTGCTTTCACATCTTGGCTTTTTTGATTACTGTGTGACCTTGAGCAAATCACTTCATCTCACTTCTCTGGACCTCAGTTTCCATTTGTAAAATCCATGGCTTGGAGTAGATGGTCTTTAGGATCCCTTCCATTTTAAATTTATGATCCTGTATTTTGCAAGTGATTTATTGAAGTCTGAACATGCTATGAATCAATGTGTCTTAGAATCTTAGCAAACAGGTTTTAAGAAAGCTATATTGAGTCCTTTCTTTTAACTCCCACACTGTCCATCAGGCTGGGACTTCCAGCAGATCTGAGGCTGCAGCAAGCAGAATCCAGCCTGAGCTGTCTTGGCCCTTGGAGGGCCCAAGCTGCTGCTGCTACTTACTCATATGCTAGGTATTCTTATGCTGTTCACTCTCACTTGGAGGGTAGAAACTAGAGGGGACAAGACCCAATCACTCTTAGTATTTGTTTAGCAGGGACCCCCATTTGTTAAATACAGTAAGAGAACTTGGCAGGCAATTAATTTAAGGTCTCTTTAATTTACCATGCCAATAAGCACTTTACTCAAGAATCCTCTTTAGTGAGGTAATTGGAAAGTACTACAAACTGAGTCTTAGATCTGCAATTTTCTTCTTCTCCTTTATGGGTTACATTAAGATAGAAGCCATTTATTCTTCTCTTCTGTAGTATTATGTTGGACTTCAGAACTGTCCAAGGCTTAGGACATGGTCAGAGTTGTTGAAGTCAAGCTTTTGAGCATGAGACATGGCAGTTAGTATAAGTCAGGCTTCAAGCAAAGGTAGGCTAAATTTGTAAGAAACTAGGTGGTAAAAACCTTGGATTTTAAATTAGTAAGGCAAATTCTTCTTCACGGACTAAAATCCTCTCTTTTCAGATTCTGTCTTTGTTATGTGAAAGAGGAACTTCAAAGCTCACATGTTACTCTCCTTCAGGATTGCTATGACTACTTTGTTAAAGAGAGAAATATTCTTGAGTTGTAGGTCCAATAAAACTTGGATAAATCATTGCAGAGTGCTTTAATGCCTGGTCTCTGTAGTTCAGGGGTTCTTAATCTTTTTTTGTGTGTGTGTCATGGACATCCTTTGTCAGTCTTGTGAAGCCTTTAGACCCCTTTTCAGAATAATGTTTTAAACAAACAAAATAAAATAATAGGAATCCCACTTCATGAATACCTCAAAAATATATTCATGGACCCCTGGGGTAACAACTCCTGCTGTATTCTGAATTTGTTTCATATGTATATAAAGATATGACTTTGCTTCTTAAAATCTCTTAACTGCAAGTACTCTCCTTCCTCACTCTAAGAAATATAAATGCATTACTACAATTTGCTATGGAATACATATATGAAAATACATTTGTGCATAGTTTTATTAGTATTAGAAAGTTATTCTCCCCTCCCCCATACTGTTTCTGTTCCCCACTCTCTTTAACTCCATGGAATTTAAGTGTTTGATATATGGAATCCCAAGAGGGCAAAAGAGAAAACTATCCATAAATAACTCTCTGAGGTCTTTATTCCTCATTTGAGATAATAACTGAAGGCCATTCTCTTGACATTTGCCAGTTAATTGCTATGCCTCTCATAAGTCCTTTGGTTTTATCCCTAAAACCCAGTGCAATCTCACCTTTTCCCAATAACACCCAAAAGTTCCTATTTTGGGTCAGATTACTTCAAATAAGACCCTCTTACCTCCTACCCTCCATGTTGCTTATCTTGAGCAGTAAATCAGAGGACATTCAACTCTTGTACTCCCAATCCCCTCACCCAATTCCTGTGTTCTGAGATTCTGAAGCATAAATCTGAAAATAGAAATAACAGATAACAATTTTATCTACCAGTCACCATCGTGGGACTTCTGAAAATGAGGACATAGCTCTGACATATCTCAGAAATGGGACTTTTTCTATGTTAAAGGAAAATTTGAGAATCCTTCTTTGAATTTGCCATGTAATAATCATTAATTCAGAATAATCAATTCACATATGGATTTGGTGGACTGCAGTATCCCCACTCCTATCTTCAGCCCCCCTGAAGCTGTGGTTGGTTATATATAATATCCTTTAATAAATTTTTTTGGGGTTTAAAAATCTTGTGCCTGAATTTGCTTTCCCCCTCCACAATGTAGTTCTGTATAATAATGTAGTAATGGATTTCATTATTTGAAAAAAATGAGGGAATTGGAATAGTTAGGAGAAATAGATCAAATATCTTTTTAAAAAATTACTTTAACTCAAAGGATTTTAATTGTCAGGGAGGGACCCTTACCTATCCTGGCAAAAGAACACCAATCCAGCTTGGATCAAAAAGTCCTCCCCTCCCAGCTCTACTTAGTTGCAGACAGAAAGTTGAGAGCCTTGAGGAGACAATGCTTCTTTGGAATTTATTTAGAACCCTATGAAGAAAACTGTAGTTCCAGAAAGAATATAACTTTCTAAAAGACATATTGTGATTGACTTGAGAGTCTAGAGAAAACTTCCTCTATGTCTTTGTGCCCTTGGGTCAACAAAAAGATTAATAAAACTTATGAGGTGGAGCTTGAGGGATATGAGTTCAGCAGAATGCATGGTAAACACTTAGGGACTTCAATTGAACAGTAGTAGCTCAGAGTGAGCCAATGATATGATGTGGTTGCCCTAAAAAACAATCTTGAATACTTGAAAACAGCTATGATTTTGCTGGTATAGGCACTTCTTTCATAAATTCAGATTACAATGCTTTAATATATTTCATGAGTTGGTTATGGTTAAAAAATTCATTACTTGATGGCCAGCCCTTTAGGGATGAACCTCTTAAGATGGAGCTAGTATAAGACTGATAGCAGGCTCATCTGTGAACTATATCTATTTTGGTAGGATATGCCAGGACATTATGTTTCCTTGGGCATAAACTTTGGGAAGGATGATGAAAATTCCAAATAGGATTTTTATGGTGAAATGCAATATAAGGCTGTATAATGATTAGCAGCAGGGTCAGAAGGCATAATGGATGGAAGACAAGCCTTGGGAGACCAAGATTCAAGTCTTGTCTCAGGGTGTGTGACTATGGGCAAGTCATAACCTCTAAAAAAAGTGCCAGGTGGTTCTAAGACTATAAATAACATGAGCTGACATTCTACATCAGTGGAAGAAATTTTCACCTCAGGGAGTTTTGCACAGATGAAATTACAGGTTTGTGGTTCAACCAGTGTACTCTTTCCTTTTCCCTCTCCCTTTCCCATACCTTCCCCCAAAGTTCAGAATCAGGAACATAAAGAGTCTTAGTCATCTGGATAGACAAAGCTTGGAGTATTGTGTTCATTTAAGGTTGTCATATTGAAAAATTGTACTGGAATACATAAAATGTGGGAGATATTGATGGTGGAATTTAAAATGTATTCTTTTCATTTACATTGTTGCAGGCATTGTATACTAGTGTACACATCATACACTGTATTCATACTGTTTCATTTTGTATTAGTGCATACATTTCTTTGAGTTTCTTTGTATTCATCATGTTCTTTGTTTCCAACAATGCAATAAGATTTTATTACATTCACATTCCATAATTTGAAACCATATCATATGAGAAGGGTGATTTTGATGGTGGGGGAATTTGTAACTATGCAGTATGAGGAATGCTTGAAAGGAGGTACAGTGAAAATAATAATATTTTGGACATCCATGGATCTAGGTTCAAAATGCAGCTCTACTATTGTAACCTATGTGATTTGGACAAATTTCTTCCCCTCTGTAGGCCTTGGTTTTGTTAGTGGTAAAATGAACTCTGAGGTCTGGATATAAAAAATAATACAGTTTTGCTTATGTTCTTCCTGTTCATTTCTGGTCTAATTCATTTTTTTATCTGCTGTATTTGAATATAAGATATATCCTGATGGACCACTTCTATGGATGATCCTATTCAAATGCATGTCAAAATCTTGACAATAGTCATTCTTCATCCATTTTGTTTTTCTGCATAGAAGCCAAGTTCTTTACAGTGATTATGAACCTTATTTATAAGACTCTGCATGCCTAGGGCCTGATGAAGTCAGAGCAATACAATCTTCAAGCAGAGGAATTTGGAAGACAGCTATAGAAAATTGCTCTTCCTTATGGACCTTGAACAAAACATTCCTGAAAATAGTGAATACCTTTGGCAAATGTGTTTTGTATGCTTCTCAATGTTAAAAATGAGAAAATTATCAAAAGAATATTATCTGTCGTTAGATCTCTCAATATCTTGTATGATTTTGATATAGAAGGAAAGGCTTTAGAATATATTTTTGCTATACTAGTTCAAATTCCTTTTTTTTATATATAACCAAGAAATTGTAAACACAATGATATATTGTATTCTACATCTTTTTGTCAGTTATATTGATAGCACTTATCATAGTGTCTGGAACACAGTAGGAGTTTAATAAATAGTAGTTCTAGGATTATTGATTATTAAGGTGTGGTCTGCTATAGGATCTCATTAAAAAAAAAACTTATTCCCTCCTCAGATTTTCCTCAAAGGTGCCCTTGATGCATGTGTAAAATATTTTATAAACACTTTGTAGAGATAGGAAAGTAGGAATATGGGTTGATAGTTATAGATAGTTATAGTTCTTTTTTGGGGGGGCAATAATAATAGTACCTATTCCCCCACCCCCATTTTATCCTATATCCTTTTAGATTGCTTGGGGATTAATTTTTCAATGCTCTTTAAACACGATCTCCAGCATGCATCTTTTCTATGAGTGTTTGGTCTAATCCAGAATTCTTTTCAGATTTTGTTATTATTATTTTTAAAATGCCTTCTCCTCCTTCATGTAGCATATTTGGGATTGGAATGTAGAGTCCAAAATGGATGACTCTATTGTTATTGATTGGAAAAATGAATTTGTAAAAAATTATTATTAGATTTTTCCTAATTTTTATCTGATGTTTATCCTTTCAGTTTCATCCTTAAATGCCCTCTGGAAGATTTTTCTTAGTTGGGTTTCCTGCCAAACTTTCTGTAAATTTTTCTCCTTCTTCTGTTTCTTACTATTTTATGAGGTGAGAATGCTTATATTGTTCCACCATTAACTTTGGGGTTGTTAATCTACTCAGCTTTGGAATGCTGCCCCAGGCTTGAGTTCTTCTGATCCAGAGGTGAACAAAAATTCACCTAACCCTATTATATATATGGACTATATATAGTCCATACCAGATTTACTATCCATCAGGAAGCCTGGGCCTAACTGAGCATCTGCCTTTGTTATCCCTATCCCTAAATTCTCCTGTCCTTTGGAACCTGTAGGAAACATGTCAAACCTCATATCTATGAGAGATTATCTCCTTTGTTTTAGAATTTTATCCTGAGACTGAGCTGTGAGGATTGTTAAGTGAGTGATTGTATGCAAACCCACCAAACTCATTATATTTAGTCAACATCCCCCAGTGCCTCCAATCATATTTCATATCTTCTTGATCCACAATCACCATAAAACCACCTCATATTTTTGAGATGGGAACATTAATCAAAATCAATACTATTATGTCTACAAGAAAGGGCACAATAGTCACCTACCCTATGGCTCTAGTGACTCTTAATCCCCATGATTTCCTAGACCAAAACACCCTTCCCTAGCCATTATCCCTCTTTGTGTTGTATTTCCATATTAAAATATAAACTTTTTGAAGGAGGGGTTATTTGAATTTTGTATCCTCAGAATTTAGCACATAGTAGGAACTTAATTAGATTTTGCAAATGATTTAATTTTCTAAATTGGTGATACCCTTTTCAAGGAGATCCATTATTTGATCATGAAAGTCTTTTTTTGTTGTCCCTTTCAGAGGACTTTCCTTGTAAAGCCCTTTCCAACTCATATTCTTCACTGTGATCATTCTGAGGTATCAGGACTCTTCTGAAGTTTTTGCTTTATTTTTAGTGAAAGGAGAGTTTAAGGATAGACTGGATTCTTTAACATTTACACTTCCAAGTCTTCCCAGTCCCTTCCAATTGGGTTTAATTCTGTTCAACATTCATTCATTCATTCATTTATATATTTATCTATTTGCTTATCTATTTCCATTATGAAAAATGTACTGAGAAAAACAGAACAAAATGAAAAACAGGTGCTACTTTCAAGAAATAGACTATGATATTTATTCAATCAGTAAATAAAAAAAAAATTCTAGATTGGTGAGAGCACTAAAAATGAGTGGGAGGATTAGGAAAGGCTTTCTATATAGAAGGAGGCATCTTTGCTGAGCCTTTAAGAGAACCAGGAGGTCAAGTGAGAAGGGAATGCCTTGTTAAGGCCCCAGAGGTAAGAAAGGGTAAACTAAGGGGGGTGGTGGTGTTGGTTTGCCTGGAACTTAGCAAATGTAAAAGTTAGTAAAGTAAAATTAAAAAGATAAGCACGATCAAGTGTATAGAGCCTTTAAATATCAAGATGAGGGTTTTGTATTTTATCTTAGTCTAGAAGCATTAGGGAATCATCAAAAATTCTTGAGAGGAGGATAATATGGTCAGGCCTTTAGGAAGATTGTTTTGGTAGCGTATGGAGGATGGATTGGGAAGGGAAATCAATTAGACTTTTGCAGATAGTCCAGATAAGAGATAGTAAAGGCCTGAACTGGGATGGGGACTTTGGCAGTGGAGAGAAGGGGGCAAATGAAAGATGTTGTAAAGATAAAAATTATATGATTTGGCAACTGATTGGGGTGAGATGAAGAGAGAGGGAGGGACTAAAGGATGACATGAATGCTGTGAATTTGAATGAAAAGAAACTCACAGCTAATGACATAATAGCCCAGGATACCTTACTTCAAGTCTCATCCAGAAGTGGCACAATGTATTAGTATTTAATTAATTTATTGGTTAAGGTACTTTTTGTGTTGTAAATATATTTCTAATCTTAGATGGACAGTGGGAGTGTGAACATGAAGAAGGGGTCCCTCAAATTTCCCCATGGGGTCAAGTCCCATCATCTGAAGTAAATCAGCATTTTAAAAGTTTTTTGGCTGGGGGTGTAATCAGCAGAGGGGAATCAAAAGGAAACCCTGAAAAGGATGAAGTCTTTTTGTTCTTGCTTGTGATTTGTGAGAACTCTGTTTCTTCTGTCTTGATGATGGCCTCAGAATTGCTCTATGTTGACTTTCCTAACTTTGGTTTGTCTTCATCCAGGCTTTGCTCTGCACTCTGAGAGAAATGAGAGTTGTCCATAATCCAACATTAACAGTTTTGTTGGTTTTGTTCTTTAGCTTCAGGGAAAGATTAGTGAACATTCCTTTCTCTAAATGACTGAGGATTGAACACATTTTAGATATCTGAAAGCTCTGCACACTGGAGAGGTGACCAAAAATATATTTTCTACAGCCTTCAACTCCCTAGGAGTTCTGTGGGAGAAGGAGAGAAATGTGTTCTGGTTACCTTGTTAGGGGTAGGTTCAGTAGAATGTGATTTTGCAGCATGACTTGTGTAGCCCTCTTTCAAAAATCAGGGATTCTAAGACTACTAGAATGATCTATAAAAAGCCATACCCCTCTTCTTTCTCAGACTTCTGTGGCTCTCAATATTTTTGGATGATGGAAAATTTAGGTGGTGAACATGTTTAGGCTCAGGATAGCTTAGGGATGACTTGTTAATTCTGTATTTTCTTTCTGTATTTATGATAGAAATGAGGAAAGAGAATACTGACCCTGTCCTCATCTGTGATTACCTAGATTGGATAAATAAAGATGGAGAAACTGTAATGAAGAAACTCTCTTGAATGAAAACTTAGTTTTTTTCTTCTCTTTTTAGGTTTCATCCAAATATTTTTTAATAATATTTTATTTTTCCAAATACATGTAAAGATAGCTTTCAATATTCATTTTTGTAAGAGTTTCTGTTCCAAATTTTTCTCCCTCCTTCCTTTACCTCACCCTTCTTAAGACAGCAAGTAATCTGATATGTTAAATATGTGAAATTATTTTAGACACATTTCCATATTTGTCATGTTGTGCAAGAAAAATCAGACCAAAAGGGAAAAAAAACACAAAAAGAAAAAACAAATAGACAAGCAAAAAGGTGAAAATGCTATGTTTTGATCCACATTCAGTCTCCATAATTCTCTCTCTGGATGTTGATTGGCATTTTCCATCCCAAGTCTATTTCTTCCTAATATTCTTAGTTCTGGTCAGATGCAACAGATGCTCCCAGTCAACTTTGGGCTTAAGTGTGTGTGTGTGTGTGTGTGTGTGTGTGTGTGTGTGTGTGTGTGTGTGTGTGTGTCTGCTATTAGTGGTATGCCTATCTGTTTATGCAATGTACATAAGATATTTTGCAAATCTGCAAACATTTGTTTGCTGTTGTCCAGTTATTTCAGTCATGTCCAACTCCTTGTCATCCCATTTGGGATTTTCTTGGCAAAGATACTGGAGTGTTTAACCATTTCTTTTCCCAAAAAACCTAAATAGATGTTAGTTATAATTATAGAGGCAGTCAGATGGAGTAGTTCATAGAGTGATATAGAATCATAAAGATCTAGGGTCATATTCTGCTTCAGATACTTATTTGTTATGAGACCCTGGACAGATCACTCAATCACTTTCAGACTCAGTTTCCTCACTATAAAATGGAGATGATGAAAATATTACCAGTTTCACCATGTTATTGCAGGGATCCATTAAGATAATACATATAACAGTGCTTTGGAAACCTTAAAACAGTATATAAATATTATTATCACTATACAATGAAAGGTGTTGATTAGCCTTTTGACTGATGTTTCCTCTAATTTCTCCCCTCTACAATCCATCCTTTGTAGAGCACCAAAATAACCTTTCTGTTATACATCTAACTACAATAATTTCTTGCTCAAAAATCTTAAGTGGTTCTCTATTGCCTTAGAAAATAGAAACTTCTTAGTTTGAATTTTAGGGCTTTCTACAGACTGCTTCTATTCCAGCCTTATTTCATGGTGCTCTTCTTAATGAACTCTATGTTCTAGCCAGACTAAACTTAGCTATCATCCCCTTTTGTGCATTTGCCAACTCTTTCCTGAAATGTACTTTCTCCTTATTTTTGTGTTTTAGCATCTCTTTCTTCAAGGCCCTGGTCAGCCTTTCCTGATAAAATTCCTCCATCCCAAGTTGAATGTTCTTTCCCTCTTCAAATTTTCCAGGAACAGTTTGGAATTCCTATTTGTTTCCATCACATGTTCTCCCATAGGATACTTAGTTGTGTATAGTTTATAATGATCATAGTGGAGTTTAAAACCCCTTGAGATTGGAGAGGTTGTTACTTTTTTTTTTAATCTCACAGCACCTAGAACAGTATCTTGCTCATGGTGGAATAACATATAATAAGGTTGGTGAAATGAATGAATATGTTTATTTAAGAATCTCTTCCAGTTCTGTGATTATATGAATTCTATTAGGTTTGGGGAAAGAACATTATGTAGTAATAAAAGTACCTATCCTATGAGCAGAAGAAAAATCAAGGAAAAAATTTGCAGAAGAAAATTTCTGGGGATGAATCTAAAGAGAAAGTCAAATGTGTTTGTAATACAAATGTGTTCAAAGACCAATCACTGATATTTGGGATTGCATACCTTAGAGAGTATTATCAGGGAAGACAGAAGAAGCACTACTTTCTCTCGGTCTATTGGCTTTGCAGGTTAAAGTATTTCAGGTCTTACTAAGCTATATTTTATATGAAAGGAGAAAGAAACCTTTTCTGCTTATTTGCCTTCATTTTTCAAAATGTACCATATCCCTCTTTTGATGGAGGAGAATCCTAAACTCTGAGGATAGTTACTGATTTTTTGTAGTCTTTAATGCTGCTTGAATGATTCTTGTCGCTAGCATTAAGAAGCTTGGAGGACATTGGAAATATCCATGCTCAGCCTGATCTAATCCCTCACTCCCTATTGTCTCTTTGCAGCTTATGTGTAATTGAACACTTTAGTCTTCAGAATCTTATCCATCTTTCAAAGTCCATCTTCTTGGAAAGCCTTGTGTGACTAACGCCAATCCCTAATGATTTCTCCTATTTGCTGACATTTTATGGTACTTATGGTTTAACACTTACTTGTACAGTATCTTCTATTATTTTCTAATTGTTTCAAATGTGTTGGCTTTGAAGGCAGGAGCCATATCTTGTATGGACACTTCACAAAATCTAACATAGCAGGACTCTGAAAGTTCAATGAATTCCTTTGGGTTTGATTAGCAAGTAGAAATAAAAAGTAAGGTTTCTGAAGTTAGGGACCAGGTTTGACTTAAATATTGCAAGATGATGGTATCAAAGAGAAAGTCAGGTGGGGTGCTCTGTTAGTGTGGAATGGATGTAAATAGGCTTTGAGGATCCTATTATTGTGAAATAATTTGCAAACTAGAGAGATTGGAAGGTCATGAAAGCATGTTCCTTTGGGTACTACTGATGCTGTCCTTCAAATGCCTTCTATTGCCATCTTTCCATCTATGTTCTGAATATTCCTCTAATTATAGACTCCTATTATTCAAAATATTATTTCCTTTCCTTTAGTGGGCATCAAATACTAACAGTTTTATAAACTAGATTCTCATATTCTACTTTTGTAAGGGTTGATGTGATCCAAGATTTATAATCTAACTATATAAAAAACCATGGGGATAGAAAACCAAAATGAGAAATAGTTCTTTTTTCTTCTTTTTAAAATTAATTTTATAATTATAATTTTTTTTGACAGGATGAGTAATTTTTATAACATTATCCCTTGTATTCATTTTTCCAAATTTTCCCTTCCCTCCCTCTACTCCCTCCCCTAGATGACAGGCAATCCAATACATATTAAAAGTGTTACAGCATAACCAAGGTACAATATATGTGTGTGTAAATCCAATTTTCTTATTGCACATTAAGAATTGGATTCTGAAGGTTTAAGTAACCTGGGTAGAAAGACAGTAGTGCTAATAGTTTACATTCAATTCCCAGTGTTCCTTCTCTGGGTTTAGTTGTTTCTGTCCATCATTGATCAACTGGAAGTGAGTTGGATCTTCTTTATGTTGAAGATATCCACTTCCATTAGAATATATCTTCATACAGTATTGTTGTTGAAGTGTATCGTGATCTTCTCGTTCTGCTCATTTCACTCACCATCAGTTGATGTAAGTCTCTCCAAGCCTCTCTGTATTCCTCCTGCTGGTCATTTCTTACAGAGCAATAATATTCCATAACATTCATATACCATAATTTACCCAGCCATTTTCCAATTGATGGACATCCATTAATTTTCCAGTTTCTAGCCACTACAAAGAGAGCTGCCACAAACATTTTGGTTTGATGATCATATGGTTTTTATTAATTTGATTATTAATATGGCCAATTATACTAATAGTTTTCCTAATATTAAACCAGCCCTGAATTCCTGGTATAAATCCTACTTGATCATAGTGTATTATCCTGGGGATGATTTTCTGAAGTCTTTTTGCTATATCTTATTTAAGATTTTAGCATCAATATTCATTAAGGAGATTGGTCTATAGTTTTCTTTATCAGTTTTCAATCTACCTGGTTTAGGTATCAGTACCATGTCTGTGTCATAAAAGGAGTTTGGTAGGACTCCTTTATCCCCTATTTTTTCCAATAGTTTTTATAACATTGGTGCTAATTGTTCTTTAAATGTTTGGTAGAATTCACATGTGAATCCATCTGGTCCTGGGGATTTTTTCCTGGAGACTTGATTAATAGCTTGTTCTATTTCTTTTTCTGAAATGGGACTATTTAAGCAGTTTACCTCCTCCTCTGTTAATCTAGGAAGCCTATATTTTTGGAGGTAGTCATCCATTTCATTTTAGTTATCAAATTTATTGGCATAAAGTTGGGCAAAGTAACTCCTTATTATTTCTCTAATTTCCTCTTCATTGGTGGAAAGATCCCCCTTTTCATTTTTAAAACTAACAATTTGATTTTCCTCTTTCCTTTTTCTGATCAGATTTACCAAAGGTTTATCTATTTTATTGGCTTTTTCATAAAACCAACTCTTGGCTTTATTTATTAATTCAATAGTTTTTTTTACCTTTAATATTATTGATTTCTCCTAGTTTGGTAGTTCTGCAGCTTAGCCACTATGTTCCGTGGAGTTCTTTTTTTAGGATCTTTTTCAGAAGGTGTTCGATGAATTCTTTCAATGCCTATTTTCCCTTCTATTTCTATTATCTCTAGACAGTTCTCTTTGATGATTTCCTGTAGGCTCTTTTTTTCATCATAATTTTCGGGAAGTCCAATGATCCTCAGATTATCTCTCCTAGATCTATTTTCCAGGTTTATAGATTTTCTCAGTAAGTATTTGATGTTATTCTCCAGCTTTTCATTTTTTAAAATTTGACTGATTCTTGGTTTCTCAATGAATCATTCATTTCTATTTGTTCAGTCCTGATTTTTAATGAGTTACTTTCTTCATTCACACTTTTTAGTTCTTTTTGTATATGTCCAATTGAGTTTTTAAATTAATTATTTTGCTCTGGTGAATTTTTTTCCATTTCACTATTTTTTTAAGTGAGTTATTTTCTTTTTCCAAATCACAAATCCTACTTTCTTGGGAATTTTTTATCTTTTCCAATTCAGAAATCCTACTTTCCTGTAATTTTTAAACCTTTTTAATTCACAAATTTTGTTTCCCTGCACCTCCTGTGAATTCTTTATTTTTCCAACTCAAATTTTAGGACATTGTTATTCTCTATCATAGCTTCTCTTTCCTTTCCCCATTTTTCTTCAAACTCTCTTAACTTTTTAATAGTGTCTTCTGGGAGAGAGTTATGTGATGGGGGGCAGGTATCATTCCCCTTTAGGGTGGTATCTAGAGACTATCTGCTGTTAGCCTCCTCAGGGTTGGATACCCACTCTTTTTCTGTGTAGAAAGTGTCAATCATTCTCTTCAGCTTCTTACTCATTGTTAACACTCTGTGGGGGGGTCTGCCCTTGGGCAAGAAATTTATTTATCAGCTTCCTCCCAGACCAGGGATAGGATGCAGCAATCCTGTGACTGGGCTAAGAGAGAGTTGTGGGAGAGAGTTCCCCTCCCCCAGAAATGCCTCAGAGGTGGTTAGCACCACTGTGCTGCAAGGAATGCCCAGTGAGGAACCCTGCTGTGTGTCCTAGAGACTGCCCTGAGGTTTAAGGCTGAACATTGAAAGCATCACAAACCTCAGCCAAAGCCTCCCATGGGGCCATGGATATTAGCAGCTGACACAAAAAGCCCCTGCACTCAAACCGGAAGTGTCTGCCCAGAAACCAAGGTCCCTGCTGCTCAGGTTCCATTGCTCTGGGAGTTCTGCTACTGTTGGAGTTTTGCTACTGCCAGAATTCCACTGCCTCAGGCTGAGCCCCGCACTATGTGGATTAGAGGCTGCCCCGGGCTGTGTCCTCTGCTGTTCAGATTCTTAACTGCCCCAAGGAGAAGCCCTGGACAGCAGAAGGCGGCTGCACAGCCTTGCTGAGATTAGTGCTAGAGATTGGGGTGGATCTAGGATCTGGCTTTATATTATAAAGTGGCTTGACTTCTCTTCTGATCTGCTGTTTTATAGGCAGAGTAGAGCTATCAGCTTGTGCCAGATTCCTCTATCTCAGTGGCTTCTCTGATCCCAGAGTTCTCCCCAGCCCGTTTGGCACAGTGTGCTAGCACCTAACCCTGTCTGTGCTGATCTTTTTTTCCTCCCCTCGGAATTGATCTTTTCTGTTGAAATTCCAGATTCTCTTCAGCTGGTAAATTGTGCTTCTAATCCTTGTGGTTTTTATCAGTCCAGTGTTATTTTTGAGACTGATTTAACTAGTATTGAGGTAAGAAGAGGTATTGAGGAAAGAAGGGAGCTTACAAAATCGTGTGTATCTTCTCCACCATCTTGGCTCTGCCCCCGAGAAATAGTTCTTGCCCTCAAGAAACATATTTTCCTGGGAGATAGGGAGATCCATCATATAAACATATAAACAATATTCATTAAAGTCAACTAATGTGACTCTGGGATAGTCATTTAATGTCTCTGTGCCTTCATTTGTTCATCTGTAAAATGGGTGGTGGTGGTAGGAGGGGGAGATAGGAGGGGACTTGAAAGTCCCAAGCTTCCTTTCAGCTCTAAATCTATGATTGTATGCTTTAAATATTTTTAATAGTTTTTTTTCAACATTCATTTTTTGTAAAACTTTGTTCCAAATTTTTCTCCCTTTTTCTCTTCCCCTCCAAGATAGCAAGAAATCTAATATAGATTACATATGTGCAATTCTTTTAAGCATATTTTCTCATTTGTCATGTTATGCAAGAAAAATCAGACCAAAAGGGAAAAAAAACATGAGAAAGGAAAAAACAAACAAAAAAGATGAAAATACTATACTTTGATCCACAGTCAGTCTCTATAGTTCTCTCTCTGGATGTAGATGGCATTTTCCATCCCAAGTTTATTGTAATTGCCTTGAATCATCTCTTTATTGAGAGGAGCCAAGCCCATCACAGTTCTTGTTACTATGTACAATGTCCTGGTTTTGCTCACTTCACTCAACATCAGTTCATGAAATCTTTCCAGGCTTTTCTGAAATCAGTCTGCTCATATGATTCTACAGTTGAAAAGGCAGCAGGTAGCTCAGGGGATAAAAGATTGAACCTATAATCAGGAACACAAATCTAGCCTCAGATATTTCCTAGCTGTGTGACCCTAGCCAAGTTACTCAATCTCTGATATTCTGACAAAGTGAATCTTTTGAATAAGGAAATGGCAAACAACTTACCCTGGCCAAGAAAATTCCAAATGTGATCATAAAGGGTTGGATATGACTGAAAATAACTGAACAATAAGAATTGAAGCAGGAGAACTAGAGCAAATTAGGAAATGTTTATCCTAGAAGATGACACATAAACTGAATCTTACTAAGAAGGTAGATTCAATGAGGTAGATATGAGAAGACCTCCAAGACTGGGGCATAGCAAGGAGGCTAGTTTGACTGGAGGTTAGAAACTGTAAAGGAGAGACTTGTAAAATTAGAAAAGAGTCAGGTTGTGAAGGGCTTTAAAGCCTAAGCAGAAGGGTTTTCATTTATCCTGAGCATGATATGGAGCCATTAAGTTAAATTGTTAGATTTGTGCTTTAGGAAGATTATTTTGGTAGTTGTTTGGAAGACAGGAGAAGGGAGATACCAAAAGCTGATATGCCAGTTAAGAGATTGTTACAATAATCCAGGTGAGAGGAGATAAAAGTGTTGGAATGGGTTAGTATCTTAGTGAGTGGGAAGAAGTGGGAGCGATGTGAGATATAGAAACAGAATTAATAAGACTTGGCAACCAATTGCATATGGAAGGCGAGGGTTAGCAAAGAATCAAGGATAATGATGAGGTTGCAACCTTGGTTACCAGAAGGAGGATTGTGCTCACCACAGAAATCACCTTCCTTGGCCTTCTCCTGTCTTAGCTGATACTGTCACCTGAGGAGATGCTAACAGCTGGGAAAACATGACACTTGCCTTCTCTGCTTTGCTTTGGCCCTCTGCCATATGTGGTATAATGTCAACTTAAAGGCCATGCACTCATTGAGGGCCTTTTTTTTCTACCTTGTTTATTTTTAATTGTTTAGGTCCCCTGACATTGGGAACATCTGGCCCCCCACATAAACAGGCTCCTCTCGTCTTTTCAGCATCACAGACTTTCTGCAGACACACTGTTCTGTGCACCTTCCAAAGCAGCAGATTAATTAGACATTTCAGAGAAGATGGACTTTTTAAGCACTAGCTTCATTAGCATGTGTGTGCTGGAAGTCCCAGCAAAGTAAAATGTGCTTATTTGTATGTTAATAAGCTAACCCAAGCCCTCTGGAGCCCAGATGAGCTTTGCAGTTTTCTCAACTATGCTTGAAAAATTCCCTATTTGAAAAAATCATTTACACTCAACAGTGTGACTAACGCAGCCTTGCAGAGAAGCTTTACAAAAATCTTTCAGCCTATAACATGATCCATGTTTACAGATGTCATAAAGATGGTGGCAAGGAGTGTCAGTGATGAGAAAAAGTTGAGAACACTAGGGCTCTGGTTGAATGGTCTGTTGGTAAAGTAATGCTTAGCTCAGTGTTATAATACATATCAACATTATACTTCTGTGTTATATGCATATAATTATATAAATTTTTGAAAGTTATTAATAATGATCCTTTATATTTTTATAGCACATTAGAACTTTCAAACACTTTACAAATAGACTCTCTGTTTTGGTCTTTCACTAATAACTTTTTGTAGTATGTTATTAATACCAGAGCATGTAGAATCTGCTAAAGTCCAGTGATGTCTCTGGGGCTCTTTTTGGCAATGGACAATGGTGTGGTGGGACTGAACCTAGTGGTATGCTGGCAAACATTTTTCCCCTTGCATATATAATATGCTTTTAAATTTAACATACATCATTAACATTTTCTCCATCACTTAAGTCTATACAATCAATAAAACAATAAATTAAGGTCTAATTTGGAGCATTTTCTGATTTCTTAAGTCTAAATGTTCAACAATTGACTTCTGCAAGTTGGTTAGTTAAGTCTAAATTTTTAACAATTGACTTTTGCAAGTTGGTTAAAGATGGCTCCAGCACATACCTGGTTGAAATCTAATTGAAAAAAATAATATATATGTATATACATATATTTTACTTGAAAGGGGACTAGGAAGGACATAGGCTACTGGGGATGGGTGGAAAATTTCTAGTTCAGTAAAACTTTGGTAAATAATGTCAAGAATGTAATCCTTAAGAATGATCCTAAAGATAGGAGACACAAAAGCGTTCCTGCAAAGAGGACAGA
Source organism: Sminthopsis crassicaudata (assembly GCF_048593235.1). NCBI lineage: Eukaryota > Metazoa > Chordata > Mammalia > Dasyuromorphia > Dasyuridae > Sminthopsis > Sminthopsis crassicaudata. The sequence continues at coordinate 423,462,764 of NC_133617.1, forward strand.
AAGGATTTAAAATCCAAGGCAAAGTGGTACAATGGATGGAGTGTTGGATATGGAGTCAGAAATATTTAGATTCAGACATTGGTATGCTGCATCGTGCTTCCGAACTTCAGTTTCCTATGGTCATATTAATAACACTTATTATACAGGTAGCTGTGATGATCAAATGTGATCATTGAATCATTGATTTAGAATTGGAAAGGAACACAGAGTTTCAACCCATCCCCAGCCACTCTATCTATTTTACAGGTGAGAAAACCAAAGTCCAGGAAGGTAATCGCCTTAACCCTTTGGCCACAGAGGCAGTAGGTAACTGAGCTGAGATCTGATGCTGTGCTTTAGAAGATAATGCATTGAAGTACTTGATGAAATTTAGGTGCTATATAAATGTGAACTGTTATTATTATTAATTAGTACCACTCCTGGGTTAAGCAGGACTGTCATCTAACTTCCAGTAAGAGCAAAATTGTCTTGTGAGACAATGTCCCAATTCTCTGTCTCACAAAATGAAAAAGTGCAGTGGCCAGAAATCTCAGAAGTTCATCCCACAGCTGATCTAATAGGTCTGATCTCATGCTATAATCTTTACCATCCCATCTTTCAGCTCCTCCCATCTAATTGTTGGGGGCAACATGCCCTCCAAGTTTTGTGAAATCTGAAGATTGCTGGATGAATATCTCTTTTCAAGGGATTAGTCAATGTAGAGTTCTGCCCAATTAAAAACAGAAAATCTTTTACTCAGTTCAGTTATGTACAACTGTACATAACTGTACAACTGTAGTTGTCTCATTACTATGGGTCATTTTTTCTGAAACCTAGCTAGGGAAAGGTGAAGTCATTAAACCTTCCCTCACACCTTCCAGACATACATATAGAGATACACTCAATTCTAAGCAGCTAGTAGATAAGTAGGTATAAGTTGATAATTATGTTTCTATTGAAGTTAGTTAAGTAATTTTGTTCTAAAATATATATATATATATATATATGTATATATATATATACATATATATATATATATATATAAACATGTATGTGCTTTTTGGTTCACTAATTGTTTTGTATCTTATGAATTTGGCTGTAAGCTTCTTATGGGAAGAGACCTTTTCTTAAATATTTTTTGTTCCCCATTGTATCTAGTCATGTTAGACAGCTGTTTTAGATAATCAGTGAGACATGAAATTGGAATATTAATATTTAGGGAACAATGAACAAATCATTTCGGTGGGGGGGGGCAATTCCTAGAAAAGAGTAGTAGGAGATTGTTTTAAAAGAGTGAAATAGATTGTCTATTAGAGGGCTTAAATGTTTGGCTAAGGAGTTGGGACTTTACTTTTAGATGATAGAAAGGTCATTGAGTAGAGCAATATTGAAAGTATATTTAAGAATGAGAATGACCCATTGAATGGTTAATAGAGATTGATGCTACTTTCTTCTCATGCCCTTTGATTTCTCAGGGATGGGGATATTCTGTAAATACTTGGTAAGTGATTGGCTTGCACGCTTAGAATGATTACCTATTTTTGTGGGTTCTAGGAATGTAGTGACTTAAGAGACTGTGATCAATGACTCATTTGTAAACTTATGATGCAATATGATCTAATATTTTGGTGATTTCATTAAACTATTTTCCAGAAAATTCACGGAATTAGAATTTGAATGAACTTTAGAGCTATCTCAGCATGCCTGTGGTGATATTGGATTATAAGTATTAGAAATGCAGCAACAGTGGTGAAAGGACAGAAATCAGGTGTACTTGTGGATAGATGTTACATGTCACTTTATGTTCAAACAGGATGGCAAATTTCATAGATGCCTAAATAAATAGTCTATCAACTATGTTTGGGAAGAGAAAGTGAGGATGGAGATATAAGAAAGTTGACTGGGCCAAAAATAATGTGGCTCCAACCCAAGTTCCTTCCTCTGTATTTAGTTAGGTGACTGTAGATAAGTAATTGCGCCTCTCTGGGGCTCAGTTATCTCCTCTGTAATGGAATGATAAAATATGACTTACTAATTTCTCAGAGACACTTTGAGGATCAAATTAGCTAGTTAACTTAATCAACATGGCTTTATTAAGCTTAACTGTTTGCCCAAGTGCTAGGTGAAACAAGAAATAATGCATTCTTTGTCATCAAGAAGCATATAGTGGGTAGACCTCTGTGCTTAGTCAAGGAAATTTGAGTTCAAATTCATCCTTAGATATTTACTAGTTCTATGACTCTGGGAAGGCACTTAACCTTAGTTTGCTTCAATTTCTTTATCTTTAAAATGAGGATAATAATAGTACCTACCTTCATAGTGAGGATCAAATGAGATAATTGTAAAGTACTATAAATATCTAAATTAACTATAAAGGACATATGAAGAAATACACTATCTTCATCTAGAAAAAAACTGATAAATAAAAGCATGTATATAATAATTATATATATGTGTATATGTATGGAAATATGCATACTGCATGCCTTACATAAAATACAAATAGATGCATGTATGTATACACATATACATATACCTATTTGTGTTTTATGATATCCATCTCTAAGGTGGGGTAGAGAAAAAGAAAAGAAATTTACATGACAACTTTATTATATATTTTAAAGGAGTAGCAAGTTGTACATAATAGATTTGTAATTTCATATGCAATCATCTTTTTTTATTATACTATGTTATGAAAATGCTTGTTTTATTCCACAAATTTAAAAAAATTAAAATAAAAATTTAAAAAGCACTTAGCATAGTTCCTAGAAAATAGTAGGTGCCATATAAATCATAGATATTATTATTATTAAAAATATTAAATATAAAAAATAAAAATAAAAAATAACCCCATATATATATATATGGGGTAGATTTAAGGGGTTAGCAGCTTAAAGGGTCAGCAAGGATCTTGTATAGAAAGTAGTGTTTGAGCTGAGTTTGAAAATAAACTCAGGATTCTGAGACAAATATAAAAAGAAAGAGAGGACAGCCTGCCCGAAGGAATGGAGTTGAGTCAAAGGGACTCTGAAAATCTCAAAAAGTACATGTAAATGTGCTATTATCATTCAATAACTAAGTACAAAAGTCATTGAGTGATTGTATACCTTTAAACAATGCATGGAAAGTAGAGGAAGTTTAACTGGGTCTGAAGGGCCAGCACCCTAAGTAGCAGCTGGATGGAGTAGGATAGAACCTAGAATGAAGTGAGCAGCTGAAGAGGGAGGGATTCTCTTCATGCTGCCAGAGGTGGAGAGGATGGAATCCTGTAAGAAAAAGACGATATTCAAGTAACCTAATCCCAGCCAGTCCATGGCATAAAATAGAATGATTTCTCCCATGCTTAGTCAACAGGTGGGCTCTAAAATGAAGGAAATGATCTGAGCTGTCTAAAGCTGGATACAATTAAGGAACATTCACTGGTTTAATTGAAGTCTTAACATGAGCTGTTTATGAAACGCTCAGATCTGAACTCTGCAGCTGCAAGCATTTAATTTTAAGATTTAAAGATAAATAACTGCTGCTTGCCTAACAGGTTGCTGTGACTGAATGGTGAATATTCTCTGTGCTTAGAAGGAATAGGGCTTTTTTTAGCTTTGGTCTCTCTTTCTTTGATAGCTGAGTGAGGGTGCCTGCACTAGCCCTCAGCAGTCAGCTGCCCTACTTTGCTAAAGAAGAGCTTTTTGCCTAATTAAACCAAAATTAAAATGAAATCCATAATGATAATTCCCCCTTCCCATGGCTAATAAACAATGACAGCCTCATTAATGGTTCGAACAAAGGCTAATTAGAGATAGATGTAGAAGAGACCTCCAAAGTCAGATGACTTTGGTCCAAAGGCCTCATCTTATAGATGGGAAGACTGACACACAGTTGGTTACATGATTTACTCCGAGCTATTTATGAGAAAGCCTATAGATTGGTCTATCTGTCTTAACTTTTAGCCAATGTGCATGATATTCTCTGGGCAGTTAGATGGTATAGATGAAAAAGTACCTGGCCTACAGTCCTGAAAGCCTGGGTTCAAATCCAACATAAGACACTCACTAGATGTGTGACTCTGGACAAGTCACTAAAGTTCTGAATGCCTTCCAAAATGGATGCACTGGAGAAGAAAATGGCAAACCACTCTAGTATATCTTTGCTAAGAAAACCTCAAATGAGGATCAATAAAACTTGCAAACAATTGAAACATCCCAACAACATCAAAAAAGATTTTCTCTATGGCACTGGTTTCCAATGGAAGCCATAACATCATTTCAAGAAGAATGTGATAAACTGATTAGAGAATGGAAACATCCCACCCTCTCCTTCATAACACAACCAAATCTACCCTTATATTCCAACAGCCTCTGACTTCTCCCCACCTTCCATTGTATACTCTTCTAAATTGTAAAAGTAAATATGGCTTCTTAGGGTATTAATATCTAACCATTGCCAGGATCATCATAGCTGCAAATGCACAGATATCTCTGAGAAAATTCCCCTCTTCTCCAATATACTCACCTCTTTCATTACTTCCTGGCTGCAGGTTCAGGGCAGGTTCTATATTTCAGGGTAGTGACCACTTAATAATAATAATCATGATCATTATCATAATAATCTTTCCTCTTTTTGTTTTGGTTTGGATTGAATCAGTCATAGAAGATAAACTGGCCTAGATGCATTTTGATATTTATTATAAATCTCATTTTCTTCTTTCCAAGTATACTTCTCTTCTAAGCTTCCCTATTACTGTTTTGGGAAATACTATTCTAGGCACCCAAGTTTTACAACCTTAGTGTCATCTTAAATTCCTCATTTTCTTTCATCCCATATGTCCAATCAGTTGCCAGATCTTGTTTCTACCTTCACAACATCTTTGGCATCCATGGTTCCCTTCTCTCTACCCACATAGCTACCACCCTAGTTCAAGATCTCATCTCTCACAATTGTAATAAGCTCTTAATTGGTCTCCTTGCTTCATAGTTTCATTTTTTTCCTCAATCGAGCCTGTCTATAGCAGCCAACATTAATTTTTCTCAAGTGCAGTTTTGAATATGTCCCTCTCGTATTCAATAAAAGTCAAAGACTTCCTATTGGCTCTAGGAGAAACTATTACTTCCTTTTTCTCATTCTTTTTTAATGTCTATTTTTATATAAGTTTTAAAATGTAGATTATTATTAATACAATCAAACATGTATATAATTTATAAATAGGTGAATACCCACACATGATGTGTAGAGGGGGTATGCTTAATTTTTACTCCCTGATAATCTATGTTAAAAAAATGTTTCTTTGCTCTAAGGAACAGGCCAAGGCCTGGAGCTAAAATGTAGGTGAGTAGAAGAGGTTGTTATTGTTGCTCAGTTATTTCAGTTATAATGGACTCTATGTGACCCCATTTGGGGTTTTCTTGGCAAAAATACTGGAGTGGTTTGCATTTCCTTCTCCAGTTTGTTGAACAAATAGTAACTTAGCAAACAGGGCAAATGACTTGCATAGAATCACACAGCTAATAAATATCCAAGGCCAGCTTTGAATTCAGGAAGATGAATTTCAGTACTCTACCCACTGCACCACCTCACTACCTAAAGAAGTTCCTGGGAGGCTCCTTGTGAAAGTACTTAAGTCTATCTATGGTGATTGAAAGCCTCCTTATTTGGGGAATGTGAATACCCTAACAGCTACTTCCTGAGATGTTCTCCTTCCCTGTTTCCTTCAGCATGAATTAGCAGCAGTCTTGAATCTTTAGCACAAATGCTTCTCTCCCAGACCTAATTCCTGCTCCTGTTTGACTCAAGTAAAACCCTTTTTAAAAAAATCCCTGGAATTTACCAGTTTCACCAAGATTCCCAACAGACCTGTTTCAAACATTCCTGAACTGATCCCTTTATATTGTATTTCCCATTAATAAGAATATTGCTTTATTCTCTCTGCTTGAGTACATGTTCTGATTTGTTGTGTTTTGTATTTCTTTATAATTGTACTTGGGAATCCCAAATATTATTCAAGACTTTGTTTAGAACATAGGGCATTAAGGGAAAATAGAGATAATGCCCATGGTCAAACATTCTTATGATACTATCTTTTATATTGGGAGATGTGGTGTATTGATTGGACAGAGAGCTGGTATCAATCAGGAATTGTTCTGGATTCAAATTCTGCCTCTGTTACTTTGACTGTATAACCCTGGGCAAGTCAGTTAGCTTGTGGTGTCCAGGCAAATCTCTAATTTGTAAAGTAGGTTATGATTTTGTATTTTGTATTAGTTTCCTCTCTAAAGTGAGGAGATTGTATTAAGTCAATCTCAGATTACCTTCCTACTCTAAATCTAGGATCCTTTGTAAACAATAATACCTAAAATATTTGAAAAATATTTTACAAATATCATTACAATTTTTTACCCATATGGAGTGGATAAACTCTGTAAAAAACAAAACAAAACAACTGTCTCCTTTTGATCTGTAAAATTAAATCTCTGAAATTCTGTGCCCTTTGTGCTCCCTCCTCCCGCCCTCCCCCTCCCCCCCATTTGTAGCTGGATCCTCATTCAGGAAGCCTTAAAAGTAATTTCCATTCAATTGGAGATCTGGGCCTGATACTGATAAACATAAGCTGGGGACTTTGGCTTTTTTTTCAACTTGAAACCTCAGATTTCCTATTAAGGATATTTTTTAACTCTTAATCCTTGAAGAAGTCTGGAGTAGGGCACAGTTGCCTGCCAGAACTCCTGTCTGCTGTGAAGACATTCTCTTCTCAGTACCAGCCTCAATTTCCCTTATAGGACTTTGCCACTTGGAAGTCAGTCTTCCTAGCAAAGCTGACTTCTTATCCAACAATAAACTTCCCCTTTACCATTCAATATTTCAGGTTTTTGAATTCTTTCATGAAAGATCTATGCCGACCAGAAGAGGATTCCACCACTCTCTGCACTGCCACTAACTTCATCAATATTATCCTTACAACAAACTCAGGAGGTAGACACTATTATTATCCCCATTTTACAGGTAAAGAAATGAATCTGTCAATAAACATTTGTTAAGCAGTTAATGAGGAAACAGAAATATAGTGTCCTACATGAGGCTCCATGTGTTAAGTGTCAGAAGCCAAATTTGAATTTTTGTGGCTGACTTCAAGACTAGCCTTTTTACATTCTCCATGCTGAGGGAAGTCCTCAGGTCTTAATGAAGGCTTCCAGGAGCATCAGTGTTTCCAGACCCTTTATTACAGAATCAAAGCCTCTTAATGAGCCTTAGGTCAGGCCCAGTTGTAGGCAAAATTTGAAACCAGTTGTGTGTCTTTGGTATTCTTCCTCTCAGTGCTTCCTAGTTCCTCCTGGATGTCCACAGCGTTGCTTTTTCCTTTTTCCCTCCCGCTCTCAGCTAGCTATCTCCCTAATCTTCCATTAGGCTCATCTGTGCCAATTAGGGGTCTCTTCTTTCCCACTGATAAAGTCTCAAAGCTTTCCAGGGGTACTTGCATTTTAACAGAGAAAGCGTTAAATGCCTTTTTTTAAATCTTATTTTTATTTTAAATGCCTTTAGGGACCATAAGGAGTCTGAATTCCAGGTACCAAGAGATATTTTGGGGCAGGTGGCTTTTGGTGATGAAAGTACTTCCTGGCAATTCTTTAAGTAAATCACACCAGGAAACAGCCAATTGCATCTACTTGTGGGATTAGCCCAACACCAGGTGAATATTTCAGTGACACTTTGTGCCCCATATAAGGCCCCAGATAAATATAACTTCCTATCTCTAATTAATAGTGAAATAGGCCTGAGAGGAGAAGGAGGGGGGTGGAGAGGGAAGATTGTTTTCTTTTTTGAATGTTGATATATTTCCAGAAGTCTGAGTTGGGGAAAAGGAAAGCAGGAATACTTTATTTTAAATGGGACCAGCAGAAGTCTATCTTCTTAAATGTCTTTGGTATTTTGAGTAGTTTGTTTTTTAACTCCAGCACAAATATCAGCTTGAGAGGATGTAATATAAAAAAAAAATTTTTTTTTTCTTTGCAAAGTAGTGGTCTCAGAGAGCTAGATTCAAATCCTTTTTCTGACACATTTTGGCTGTGTTAAGTCTACCTAAGTAAGTCTCAGTGCTGAAGTTACACAGCAGGGGCTGATCTGCTCTTCTAGGGGACATCCCCTATACTAATAGATATACTAATAGGATCAATCTCTTACCTCAAGGATGACCTAGGTGTTACCAGAAGACATGCGACTTCAGCATTGAATTTGATCTTGGAGATCATTTGTCTTTCTCTTTGCCTCTTTGCAGTTACTTACTTTTGAACTCCTCCCCTCCACCCTCAGGAAACAGTATGGACTAGTGAATAGAAGGTTGGTTTGAAAGTAGGAAGATAAGTGTTCAGATTCTACCTCTGGTACACTCTGAATGACTCTAGGATCCTGATCTGAACACAATAGATATAAAGTGTTTTGAAAATTTAAAAGCTCTGTTTTTCACCATTATTATGCTCTGTTCTCTTGGGTCACTCTTTTCCACAACTTTTTTGACTGCTGGGGGAAGGAGGAGATGGGGACAAATGAAGGTATTTGCCACAGGAACATGGTTTTTGAGTGTCTGAATGCTAAAGAAAGTTGCATGAAATGTTAGCAGCAGAGAAGGCATGGGTTCAAGCATCATTGTGGCCCCTATTTCTTGACCAGAGGCTGTAGCAAGGTCATAAAAAGCTTTGTAGGTCACTGATCCTTGAAAATGTTTGCCAATGAGTTAGGATTTTTTTGTTTAGTTCCTCTTTCTTCTAGGAAGCCTTTCTTGAATGTTCCAGCCCATAGGACTTCATCCTCTATATTCCTGTGCTACTTTTTTTTTTGTCTGTACCACTTTTGTAGCATTTATAAACAGTAATGCAAGAGTTATCATAAAGCTGTAAAAATGTAATATTGTGGCATTATTTTTTCAAGCACGTATATCTTTACCTTCAACTAGACTATTATTTTATTGAAACAAGAATGGTGCCTTATAATTTTTTAGTGATTTTATATGTTACCATATTTCAATGCTTATTATTCTGTACAAACACAGCTCAGCACTCCTCAAATAGGAAGCTCTATAGCTTTTTCAGATTCAAGGCTCCTTAGCATCAGTGTCTACTGAAAAACACAGGTCAAAGTCCACATCTGATATTTTACTTTTGTTATATAAAACCTCAACTTAAATCAAAGGCATGCAATTAAATAGAAGAGCAAATTAAATAACAAACAGAATTCTTCTCCTTGCCCACTCCTAAATTCCACCATCACAAGGAAACAAAACATGCTTAGCTTGGCCTAAGACATTCTCTCTGTCTTTGAAACTCATGCTTGCTCCTTTCTTGAAGAGCTGTTGATGTCATTTGCTGGGCTGATGTTATTCTTGCCATTTGCCAAAGAATTATTGCTTACAGAAGGGTATTTTCAGCTTTTTTTTTTTGGTGAAAAACCCTTTTAATTTAATATAATTAAAATTATTCATTTTATATTTCATAATGTTCTCTATTTTTTGTTTGGTTAGGAATTCTTCCCTTCTTCAAAGATTTGACAGGTAAAGACTATGCCTTGTTTTCCTAATTTGCTTGTGGTATCACCCTTTATGTCTAAATCATGAATCTATTTCAACCCTATCTTGATATGAGGTGTGAGATATTGATCTGTGCCAAGTTTTTGCCATAGTATTTTCCAATTTGCCCAGCATTTTGTCAATAGTGAATTCTTACTCCAAAATTATTTACTCTGGAGTCTTTGGGTTTATCAAATGATAGATTACTATAGCCACTCTATCTATTGGGTCTTGTGTACCTAAGCTATACCACTGATCTATCACTTCCATTTCTTAGCCAGTACCAAATGATTTTGATGACTGCTGCTTCATAATATAGTTTTAGGTCACCTAAATGATAGGCCACCCCTGAATTTTTTTCCCTTTAATTCTTTTGATATTCTTGATTTTTTGCTCTTCTAGATACATTTTGTAATTTTTTCTAGCTCTATAAATATATATTTTTTGCCACTTTGGTGGGTATGGCATTGAGTAAATAGATTTATTTAGGTATAATTATAATTTTTATCATATTAGCTCTGCCTACTCATGAGCAATTGATATTTTTTCTAATTGTTTAGATCTGACTTTATTTGTATGTAAAGTGTTTTGTAATTATATTCATAAAGTTCTACAGCTTTCTTTTTTGTTTGTTTGTAGACATAACTGATAGTCTCAAGAGATTTTAATTTTTTTGTTGTTTTAGATTTGCAGCTGCATTCAGGTAGCAGAAGAAAAATATCCATTAGGTCAAATGTATTTTTTGATTTGCTTTTTTTCTTCTTCATAATGGCAATTCCAGAGGTGGATCTGCCATTTAAGTTGGGATAAGCATGCTCTTTTCATTTCCTATCATGCCTCAGGTTTCTACACAATAGCTGTGCAAATTATCCTGAAGCTGGACTTCAATAAGATTGGCAGGGTTGAGTAAATCTGATGATCTTTGTTCTCAGGGCCTGAAGATGTTTCCAAATTATTCTTCAGTACAGAAAAGACCTCATATAAGAGATGACATTTGAGCTGATCCTTTAAGGAATATGGGGATTATATAGTGTAGAGGTGAGGAAGCGTATTACAGAAATGGGGAATAGTTTGTGCATAGAGATAGAAGTTGGAGTGTAGTTTTAGAAGTATGGAATAGGAACAATCTTATCTTTTAAAGAAGTCTGCAGCCTTCCTTCCTTCCTTCCTTCCTTCCTTCCTTCCTTCCTTCCTTCCTTCCTTCCTTCCTTCCTTCCTTCCTTCCTTCCTTCCTTCCTTCCTTCCTTCCTTCCTTTTTTTGTCCTTTTCCTTCTCTTTTCTCTTTTCTTTAGAATGCAGCAAATATCCCTGAAAATAGCTCCATAGATTCCTTGCCTTTTAGTGGTTGCTGATTTATACCATTTGCTTTCACTATCACTTGTACACCCCCTATCTTATCATTTACCTTGGGTTCTGGATGTGTAGCAAATCCTTCAGATCTGTGGCTTTTTTTCAGCTCCAAGAGTTGCCATCTAAGGGGATCCAACAGTCCCAGGTGTATGTTAGAGCTAACTCAAACTGGAGATGATTGTTAAATTTTCATTGTAAGTATTTATACCTCACAGATTGACAAACAACACATCAGGGTTTTATCTATTGTTTTGTTGATGATTTAGACTCAAAAAAAATTATGGAGAAAATATTGATAATGCAGATTAAACTCAAAAGCATGTTGTGCACATTATTATTATTAATTTTTTTTCTGGAGAACCATCGGTCCCTTGAAGGAGTATTTTCATGAAAAGAATAAAAGAAGTTGAGAAAATGGTCCTAATTAAGAGGCTAAAAATACTAAAGCTACTATTTAGCCTGAAAAAGAGAAGTCTAAGAACAAACTGATTCTTTGATAAAAAAGGATATTTTATAGAAGGTGATGAACAGATTTTTGTTACAACTGAGACCAAGAATAGTAGGCTTAACTTTTAATTTGAAAATATAGTTAGAATTTAAAGGGGAAAAAAACCAAACTTATTGACCGTGGATTTATAGATTTGAATTATATTATCTATAGAGAATATAGAGATCTTTTAAAAAATGAGCCATATTTCTGGAAGTGTTGATGTGACACTTGCTAACAGGAATGGAATAAGGGAGGCTAGGCCCATTCTTTCAGTCTCTGAATAGAAAATTAGTACTTAAGTTATTATAGCTATTCTGTCTTATAATTTGTATGTTTCCTTATATTGATGGCTATTTAGTACTTTCTATTTTTCTTTACTCACCCTTCCCCAATGCTCAGATCTGAGTGGGAAGGATAAATGAGAAATATAATTGAGGACATAAACCTTAAATATCTGTTATAAATATCAAAACAAGAAAGTAAAATGAAATGCTGAAGGGTGGAAGAACTAATTCTTAGTTCATTTACTTCTAGATTATTGTTATTCATGTGCAGTATCAACCTGAGCCAGTAACATAACCTTTGTCAGCCTCTGTTTCCTTCTCTGTAAATGGTAATAATAGATGCCCTGGCTTCATAGGCATACAGAACTATGTGGAAGATACAGCTAGTAAGTCTTAACCATTTGTAGGCCAATTTGAAATCAGTCAGGGTCCAAAGCATTGTGCTTTGTTCTGCCATCATCCCATAACTTTTCTGCAATAAGGTCCCAAATCATCAATCTTTGCAAATGTATTCAAAAAGTATATTTTGTCATTAGTCCTTATCTTAGCAAAATCAGGACTTGTAGAACTATTATGAAAATCAAATTCCTGACTTTAAATCTAGTGTTCTTTCCAGTGTGCCTTCTGTTCAAATCCTGTTTCAGACATTTGTTGATTGGGTGATCCTAAGCTAGTATGAGCTCTTTGAGCTTATATCCTCATTAATAAAATGTGGGTAAATAATAAGAATAGAAGCAAAAATAATTCTGAGATAGTACAGTAGATAGAGTATTGGGTCCAGAGTCAGCAAGATTTAAGTTTAAATTTGAATCTGGCCATAGATATTTGCTAGTTGTGTGATTTTGAGCAAGACACTTAACCTGTCTCAGTTTTTTGTCAGCAATAAAATGGGAATTATAATAGTAACTGTAGAGTTGTTATGAAGATCAAATAAGATCTATTTGAAAAGTGCTTAGCAAAATGCATGGCACATAATAGGTGCTTAATAAATGCTTGTTTTCTTCTTTCCCAATAATAAGTAGCATTTCCATGACTTCCCCAAAGTCTTAGGACAATTTTAAGTTTTAATAAGCTTTAATAGCATAACACTGTACTAAGACATTGGGGACACCCTGTATAAAGCATTTTAAGGTTTGCAAAGTCATTTTCTTAATATCAACTGATTTAATTCTCATAACAACCTTAAGGGATATATATATATATATATATATATATATATTATTATCATCATCCACATTTTATATATGAGGAATTTGAGACAGAGATTAAGTGACTTGTTCAAGATCTTGTAGCTAATAAAAATTAATGTGCAACAAGAAAATGGTATTTACACACATATATTGTATCTAGGTTATATTGTAACACATGTAAAATGTATGGGATTACCTGTCATCCGGGGGAGGGAGTGGAGGGAGGGAGGGGATACTTTGGAAAAATGAATAATAAAAAAAAAGATCTTGTAGCTAAGAAGTATCAGATCACACAGCTAGTAAGTATCCAAAGCAGCATATGAACTCAGACCTTCCAGACTCCAAGTCCTGGACTCTTTCCATAGCATTTTCTAGCTGCCCTACTAATAGTACCTAGTTTTCAAGGTTATCATGAGAATATCATGAAATAATCCATGTCAAACAAGTTATAAACCTTAAAATGTTATTATATAAGCATTAGCTATTATTTCAGCTGGACTCATGATGATAACTACCTCCTGCAATATGAAGTCGAGATATTAGGTGTCTGCATCATTAAAAACTAAAACCCTCCACCCCACACCATAAAATCTAAGCTTGAAGAAAAATCCTCTCTAAATCTAGCATCCATCCCTTCAGTAAAATGGCTTGAAGGAGTGTACAAAACAAAGTGAAGCTAGATGCACAAGATGTGGTTTCTCCTGCTCTAGGTAGATCCCTGATGACTTGTCTTCCCTGAGGAAAGAATCTCTCCATTTTAAGTATTATGTAATATGTCCCTCTAAGGAGGTCCAGGACTCATCCCTATCACTAGCCCATATAAATTGTAGTTGCCTCCTGGAAAGATGTGGGCTCCTTTTGTGACCTGAAATGTCTGTGTTCCCTCTACCACACCGCCCCACATCTTTCCTGTGGATGTATGTGAGTAATGAATGCAGTGGTATGGTTGAGCCTCATGGGCCTTGCCTCAAGGATTTCCATGCACAAATGAATTAAAAACAGAGCTAATGCCAAGAGAAAGTAATCTACACCGAAACATTTTTCTCTAAAAGAAGGGGACTCAGTCATTTGTAGCCTATTTATGATGCTTGCACAGATCATATTTTTTTTAAAATAAAGAGAATAGGATATTCTCTTCCCATCTGGCACATGGAGTTAGAGGATCAATAGCTGTTATAAAAGGGGGAAACAAAGCTGGTGGGGAGATCAAGGAAGAAACTAGCTGGATAGGCTGAATACCCAAGAGAATTGCATTGGTCCTTATTTCCCTTTGGCTGATTTTGTTTTTTATAGCAACAGGTGGTAAATAGATGCTGTTTTCAGAACTCACATCTTGCATGAGACTTTAACTAGCTGTGTGATCCTGGCTAGAATTTAAACTTCCTCAGCCTTATTTTCCTGACCTCCTAAATGAGGCTAATCATAGTATCTACCTTACAGGATTATTGTTAGGATCAAATTTTATCTATCCATCTGAATATTTGGACATGTGTATGTGTGTGTGTATTTGTATACATCAGATAGAATAAATAGAAAAAATATATACAGATAGATAATATAGAAAATATATCTATATAGATAAAATGTGCATATCTTAAAGTGCTATATAAACATTAGATATAATTAATAAATGCTATCACATTGCCTGTCTCTCTTGAGGTCATTCGTTTTGAGATCTGGCTTCAGATGGATTCTTTGAGTCATGTCCTAAGGGCTTAGCTTTTAATCCAATTCCTGATCCTACCCTGCAATGTTGTGCAGGACATGGCAGAGCAAGACCCCAGGGCAGGATGCAGTTTCAAATTTCTTGGAAAACTTGTTCTCATCTTATTTTCCCAAATATGGAGTGACTGATGCTGTTCTGGTATCTATTTCTTCTGTTCTAAGAGATTTCCTATACCTAGTGCACAAAATGGTAGTGTATATTCTGGATTTTTCCCTGGATAATGTGAGAATTTTATCATAACTGAATTTGCTTCCTGTGCCTGAGATTCTGAAGAAGCATATTATAAACTAATGTATGGAGAACCCTCCCTCTTTTTTTCTTTGCAGGCTAATTCTCAGGGTCATACAGCTAGCAAGTATTAAGTGTCTGAGGGCTTATTTGAATTCGGGTCCTCCAGATTCTACCTAGCTGCCTCTTTCTCTCTCTCTAACTTCTATAGAAAAGAAGCAGCAGCAGTGTTATTCCAAGAGGTCTATGGATTGTGAGTATAGGAAAGGGCTGTCATCAGATACTGTGGCTATATTTCACTATCAGATTTACAAAGCACTTTGTACATGTAATCAAATACTTAATTCTCAACACATCTCATGAGGTAAGTGCTCTTATTACCTTCATTTTATAGAGAAGGAAACTAAGATAGATAGCAAGGTGGCAAGGTAGATAGAATACAGGACCAGGAATCAGGAAGTCCTAAGATCAAATATGACCTCAGATGCTTACTGACAATGTGATCCTGGGCAAGTCATTGTAAATATAGGGATAATCTTAGCACCTATGTCCCAGGGTTGTTGGGAGAATAAAATGAGATATTATTTATAAAATTCTTTTTTATTATAGCTTTTTTTTTTTTACAAAACATATGCATGGGTAATTTTTCAGCATTGACTCTTACAAAACCTTCTGTTCCAAATGTTCCCCTCCTTCTCCCCACTCCTCCCTTAGAGGGAAGGCAGTCCAATACATGTTAAATATGTTAAAGTATATGTTAAATCCAATATATGTATACATATTTATACAGTTATCTTGCTGCACAATAGAAATCAGCTCTAGAAAGAAAGGAAAAAACCTGAGAAGGAAAACAAAAATGCAAGCAAACAATAACAGAAAGAGTGAAAACGCTATATTGTGGTCCACACTCATTTCCCATAGTTTTCTCTCTGGGTGTAGATGACTCTCTTTATTACTGAACAATTAGAACTGATTTTAATCATCTAACTCTTGAAGTGAGCCATATCTATCAGAATTGATCTTTGTATAGTCTTGTTGCACATGGGTGTACAACAATGTTTGTGGCAGCCCTTTTTGTAGTGGCTAGAAATTGGAAACCGATTGGATGCCAATAAACTGGAAAATGACTGAATAAATTGTGGTATATGAATGTTATGGAATATTATTGTTCTGTAGGAAATGACCAATAGGATGATTTCAGAGAGGTCTGGAGAGACCTACTTGAACTGATGTTGAATGAAATGAGCAGAACCAGGAGATCATTATACACAGCAACAAGACTATACAAAGATCTCTTTGGTATATAAGCCTAGTAGTAACACTGCTGGGTCAAAGGGTATGCACAGTTTGATAACTTTTTGAGCATAGTTCCAAATTGCTCTCCAAAATGGTTGGATTCCTTCACAGTTCAACCAATGATGTATCAGTGTCCCAGTTTTCACTCATCCCCTCCAACATTCATCATTATCTTTTCCTGTCATCTTAGCCAATCTGACAGGTGTGTAGTGGTATCTCAAAGTTGTCTTAATAAGTGATTTGAAACACGTTTTTCATGACTAGAAATAGTTTCAATTTCTTCATCTGAAAATTGTCTGTTCATATCCTTTGACCATTTATCAATTGGAAAATGGCTTGATTTCTTATAAATTTGAGTCAATTCTCTATTTTGGAAATGAGGCCTTTATCAGAACCTTTGAATGTAAAAATGTTATACCAATTTATTGCTTTCCTTTTAATCTTGTCTGCATTAGTTTTGTTTGTACAAAAACTAACAATATAATCAAAATTATCTATTTATCAATTTATCTATTATCAATAATGATCTCTAGTTCTTTTTTGGTCACAAATTCCTTTCTCTTCTACAGGTCTGAAAGATAAATTATCTTATGCTATTCTAACTTATTTATAATTTCATTCTTTATGTCTAGATCATGAACCCATTTTGATCTTATCTTGGTGTATGGTATTAAGTGTGGGTCAATGCCTAATTTATGCCATATTAGTTTCCAATTTTCTCAGCAGTTTTTGTAAAATAGTGAATTCTTATCCCAAAAGCTGGGGTCTTTGGGTTTGTCTAACACTATATTGCTATAGTTATTGACTATTTTGTCCTGTGAACCTAACCTATTCTACTGATCAACTACTCTTTTTCTTAGCCAGTACCAAATGGTTTTAATGACTGTTGCTTTATAATATAGTTTTAGATTTGGTACAACTAGGCCACTTTCATTTGATTTTTTTTTTCATTAGTTCCCTTGAAAGTCTTGACCTTTTGTTCTTCCAGATGAATTTTGTTGTTATTATTTTAGTTCAGTAAAATAGTTTCTTAGGAGTTTGATTGGTATAGCACTAAATAAATAGATTAGTTTAGGTAGTATTGTCATCTTTATTATATTTGCTTGACCTATCTAAGAGTACTTGACATTTTTCTAGTTGCTTAGATATGACTTTATTTGTGTGGAAAGTGTTTTGAGTAGAGAAGTTTCTCTGTAAAGCAACTGTCTTTTATTTTCCCTTTGAGCCAAATCTGATGAGAGTAAGATTCACAAAATGTTCATCACTCTCTCTTCTTTCTCTCAGATAAAATAGATTTCCTTTGCCACTTTGTGAGATGTAATTTCCCTCTTTTTACTTCCACTTTTCCCTTTTTTTGGTTCAATCCTCTTTCCACCTCTGCTTCCTTTTTTATATTATAACAGTAAAATCAAATTATACATGCACTTTCTATGTATACTCATACCAGAAATGCAGTTCTCAAAAGCTTTTTTTTTTTTTTTTTTTTTTTTTTTTTTACCTTTTTATGCTTCTCTTGAGTCTATTTTTGGAGGTCAAATTTTTTGTTTAGCTCTGTTTTTTTTTCCATCAGAAATAAATGGATTTCACCTGTTTTATTGAATGTTCATCTTCTTCTCTGGAAGAAAATGCTCAGTTTAGCTGGGTAGTTTATTCTTGGCTACATTTCAAGTTCTTTTGCCTTTCAAAATATCAGATTCCGGACCCTTCGATCCTTTAATGTAGAAGCTGCTAGATTCTGAGTGATCTTTCTTGTATTTGAATTTTTTTTCTGGATGTTTGTAATATTTTCTCCTTTGTCTGAGAGTTCTGAAATTCAACTACAATATTCCTTGGAGTTTTAATTTGGGCGTCTCTTTCAGGAGGTGTTTGATGAATTCTTTCAATGGCTATTTAAATTTAAATTTAAATGGCCAGGCTAAGTCTGAATGTCCAGATAACATTAGAATTCCTAGGTCTTGTCTCTGTATTTTTCATATAATACCCTAATTCCCATTTTTTCCCTTTATCATGTTCTTCAAGTAAAAGTCATATCTTCTAAAAATGCTTTTCTAATGGGCTTCACTCCAAATTATTACTCCTGCATTCTGCATTCTTTCAGCACCACAATTGGTCCATATTCTTATTTTGCACTTTGCTGATAACAACTTCCAATTACTTCCTTCCTGAATACAGCTTTTTACCAATTAGATTTTAGGCTCAAGGGAAAGGATACTCTGTTTCTGATTCTATGACATCTGGGCAGTTCTCTTTGATGATTTCCTGAAAAATAGTGTCTAGGCTCTTTTTTTCATCATGGTTTTCATGGAGTCTAATATTTCTTAGATTATTTCTCTAGATCTATTTTCCAAGGTAGTTGTTTTCCCAAGTAGGCATTTTACATTTTTTTCTATTTTTTCATTTTTTTTTTTTTTTTGGTTTTGCTTGATTGATTCTTGATGTCTCCTCGAGTCATTCATTTCCATTTATTCAGTTCTGATTTTTAGTGAATTATTTTCTTCATTTACTTTTTTTTTTACTTCTTTGTATATTTGTCCAATTGAGTTTTTAAATGAGTTGCTTTGTTCTATGGAATTTTTTCCATTTCACAATTTTTTTAAGGAGTTATTTTCTTTATCCATTTCACAAGTTCTGTTTTCCTGGGAGTTATTTACCTTTTCCAATTTACAAATTCTGTTTTCCTGGGAGTTCTTTATCTTTTCTATTTCACATATTCTGTTTTTAGGGAATTGTTTTCTTTTTCCATTTTATCAAATCTATCTTTTAATGAGTTATATGCTTTTTCCAAATCCTCTTGCCAAGTTTTCCCTTCC
The DNA here is from genome assembly GCF_048593235.1 of Sminthopsis crassicaudata. Taxonomy (NCBI): domain Eukaryota; kingdom Metazoa; phylum Chordata; class Mammalia; order Dasyuromorphia; family Dasyuridae; genus Sminthopsis; species Sminthopsis crassicaudata. Next base: position 423,481,661 of record NC_133617.1, read on the forward strand.
TTTCTCCATTTTTCTTTTAGCTCTCTTTTAAGATCTTTTAAAATTTCTTCTAGGAAAGCCTTGTGCCGTGGGGACCAGATTACATCACCCTTTGGGGCTTCATCTGGAGACAATCTGCTTTTAGTCTCCTCAGGGTTTGTAATCTGTTCTTCTCTTTCACCATAGAAGCTATCTATACTTAGAGTTCACTTTGCCTTTTTACTCATTTTTTTAAATTGGGATCTGCTCTTAAGGCAAGGAAGGTTTTCCATGCCCTACAGGCAGCAGCAGAGTGGTAGCAGCTGAGCTGGGTCCTTGCTGACTCACTCTTGGTGCTGAGTAGGTGTGTGTGCCTGGGCCCCATGAGGCTCTGGCCTTTCAGGTTCACTATTTACCTTTTGTGTTTGTGTTGTATCTTTTATAACTTCTCTGCTGATCTGCTGGCTTGAAATCAGGGCAGAGTTCCCAATGCTGGTATAGATTCCTCCTTGTAGTTCTCCCCAGTGTGGAGTCTGCACCACCCATGGAGACCGCACTGGATCTGTGCAGCATGCGTTGGCCTCCTTGCTCTGCCTTTCTGCCTGCACTTGGTCACCTCCCATGCTGGACCAAAACAGACCTTTTCTAGTGATCTTCGAAATTATATTCTGCTGGTAATTTACTGCACTCCCAGTATTAATGGATTCTACTATTCCAGCACTACTTCAGAGGCTAAATTTTGTAATTAGTGTGAGGATAGTAGGAGAGCTCAGAAAGAAATGTGTGTCCTCTCTGCCATCTTGGCTCCACCCCCTAAAATTCTTGATAAACTTTAAAATTATATATATATGTATATGTGTGTATATATATGTATATATATATACACACACACACATATATGTATATATATATATATATGTATATATATATACACACACACACATATATATATATATTTATTTATTTATTATTATCAAGAGTGGTAAAGTGACTTGCCCAGAGTCATAATGTTGGTAAGTATATGAGATAAGATTTGAACCCAGATTCCCTTATTCCAAGACCATTGCTTTGGCCATTATACTATCTAAGATGATTTAAATACTTAGATTAAATATAATTATCACTAGAAGTTCCTTGAGGTCAGAATCTCTTTGTTCCTTTTTCCCCCTCTCATCTCTGTCTTTCGGTCTAGTTATTTGCTTGCTCTGTCTCTCTCCTTTCTTCTCTTTCTGTCTCTGTCTTTTTGTCCAATCTCTCCTTTCCTCCTTCTCCTCCTTCTCTTTTTTCTCCTCCATCTCCTTCTTTTTTTCCTTCCTTCCTTCCTTCCTTCCTTCCTTCCTTCCTTCCTTCCTTCCTTCCTTCCTTCCTTCCTTCCTTCCTTCCTTCCTTCCTTCCTTCCTTCCTTCCTTCCTTCCTTCCTTTGTCCATCCCTTCCTCCTATTCTCTCTCTCTTTCTCTTCCTTCTTCTCCTCTTACTCCTTCTCTTTCTGCTCCTCCTCCTCTTCCTCTTATTTCTCTTCCTCCTCCTTCTCTCTCTTTCTCTCTCCTTCTCTTCCCATCTCTTCTCCTTCCTTTATCTCCATTCTCTACCATGCTAAGTGCTAGGATTCAAAGAAGTATTAAGAGACTGTCCAATTTGGTGGGGCATTTGATAGAGAGTAATGTATAAAGCTATTAGGAAGGAAGTAGCTCAAACAGGATTATGGCTATGTTTGTGAAGAGAAGAGGATCACAGATTCAAAAGACATTATTGAGGTAGAAAGGACAAGATTTGGTGACCAAATGGCTATGTAGGATGAGGAGGAGTGAGGAGTCTGGATGACACTGAAGTTGTGTACCTGAATTACTGGAAAGAAAGTGTCTCTTTCAAAAGTAAAAGAGAGAACAGATTGTTTATTACTCATTTTGGGGGCACCAAGGAGGAGGAAAGAGGTTGAAGAATTTGTTCTGTTGATTGCCCTATTCTATGCTGGATTTTTCTGCCACAAAAAGATTTAATAGCCGCTGATCTCTAGCCTAGCAATGGCTGTTTTCTTCATTCAGCAGGGGTTGCTTGTTTGAAGATGGGTACTGATCATTCTCTGAACTCTAGTTAATGAATCCAGAAAGATGGTATTAACCCTCTGACTATGTTTATTAGTCACCAGAGTCATGCTGCCTTGGAGAGCTTCTCCATGCTCTGGCAGGCCTCTGCTCCAGGTGTCTTTGAGCCAGGCTCAGGGACTTCTAGGAAAGCTTAATTGAAGTTTATTGTTTCTTAGAACTATTTTGTTTTTCAGATATCAAAGCTAATAGAATTATGGATCCTCTTGGTGTTCTGTATGTGCATGCACACACACACACACACACACACACACACACACACACACACACACAGAACCTTCACATCTTTCACAATTTGCCATATGACAACCACCAGTGCCTAGCTAAAGTTGAGAAAGATTTAAGAGACACCAAATTAATTGCTTTCTAAGCACAGTGGTTGAAAGCAGCTAGACACTTGGTATTTACTCTTTATGTGGGTGGGGAACAGAGGAGGATAGCAGAGTCCAGGGTGGGACAGAAGAGAAAGGAGCAATGTTAAAGCAGTTTAGGAATTTTATTGAATTTGAGCGACTCAAGTATACAAAGGGAAAAACTTTAGAGGGCTGTGGATGTCCTTTTCCCTTTTCTGATCTAATCCAAGAAACTTTTTTTTTAAAGGTGTATTTTTCATTTTATATCATCCTTATTTCTAAATATATTCCTTCTTCCTCCCCTTTGTGAAGAACCATCCCTTGTAACAATTGTTTTAAAGAAATAGAAAGGAAAGTATTTCAGCAAAATGAAAACTAATTTATCCATCCATCAATAATAGTTCCATCAATAAGCATTTATTAAGTGCCTACTTTATGCCAAACAGTGTGCTAGGTGTTGGGGATAGAAAGAAAAAAAATGAAATGATTTCTATCCTCAAGGAACATTGATTCTAATGAGGAACACACCTGTTACTCATATTAAGTACATAGAGAATAAACATAAAAGGAACAAATAGAAAATAATTTAAAATAAGTTTGTTTGTAAGGGAGGACACTAGAAATTTTAGGAGGGGCACTGGAAAGGCTTAATGTAGAAGGTGGTACTTGAGCTGTCTCTTAAGAGAAGTGTTCTAGGAGATGGAGTGATGGAGAGACTGTATTCTCAATAAAGGGGATAATCTATGCAAAGGCACACGGATGGTATTCTAGAAAGGCTAGTATGACTGGATTCTGGAATGAAAGAGGGAAACTTATGTCCTCTGAAACCAAGTTGTTAACGGCTTTAAGAGATAAGAGAGGCAATGGTATTTGATTTTGTAGACTATAGGGAACCAATGGAGTTGATTTAGTAGGAGAGTGATGTGATCAAAATCTATACCAAGGAAAATCACTTTGTCTGCAATGTGGAGTGTGGACTAGAGAAAGACAGACTTGAGATCAATTAGAAGTGTGACAATAAAAACTATATTTGATACCCATAATCCCTTACCTCTGCAAAGAAAGGAAGGAAGTATATTTTCTTATCTCTTGCTTGGGACCAAGCTTGGTTATTATGATCATACCAGATTTAACTTTATTCCCTATCCCCCTCCATTTATATTATTATTGTCATTGAACAGAATGTTTTCATGGCTCTGCATCAATTCATTTAAGTCTTCCCATGAGGATTCTGAATTCTTTAATTTCTTATGCTTCTGGAATATTCAATTATATCCACATTCCACAATTTATTAATCTGTTCTCCAATCAAGGGATATTCACTGGCTCCTAGTTCTTTGTTACCATAAGTAACACTGCTACAAATATTTAAGTGCTTTCTATGTGAGGTACTGTGCTAGTTGGGGGCATAAAGATACAATGAAAAGCAAGTCTGCTCTCAAGTAATTTATATTCTTCTAGGAGATGGGGAGAAGATACAGCAACTTAACAGATAAGTATGTGATAATTGAGGTTTGAGAGTGTACTAAATAGGGGAATAGGATCTTAGGATTCTAAACAGAGAAGAGTAGGAAACAATGCCTTGTACTAGTGACTTTGTGCCCTTCCCCTGGCCCCTCCCATATTCACTCTGATTGATGGAAAGGATAGAATACTGAATGTGGTCAGAAGACCTGTATTACTTAGAACCCACATAACCTTGAGTAAGTAACAATTCTGGACTTCTAGATGTCTGCTGAGGGTCCTTCTAGTTCTAGGTCTATGAGCCCATGATTCTGAAATCCCACAAATCAATTTTTAGATGACATAATAACTAAGGAGATCAGAATGGTAGTAAATAAATTGGACATTTTTCTCAGTGCATTCAGTGAAGTTCTGAAAGAGAAATGCTCCTGAAGATTTAATTAAGAAATGCTCATGGGGGGACTGATTGTTCTAAGAGGAGGTATCAATCATAGTTTAGGAAATCCAAAATGATTTTAATGAATTTTCTTAAGGATATTATGGGAGTTTTTATTTATGTTTATATACAAAGTATAGTATGATCTATTCTGAGCATATTAATGTGCATTTTATATGAAGATTATTGATACTTTGAGGATCTTCCATCCATATAGAAAGTGTTGCTATATTTGTCTCAGAAGACGGTGGCCAGAAAAAATCATAACTTAAAGGACAATCTGGTGGTAGTGAGTTTTGTTAAATTTAGCTTACTGATTTTCAGATAAAATATGGTAAGTCCATCACTGAGTCTATGCTTAAAATTTTCCTAACTTGTTAGTATAGGGAAAAGAGTGCAAGGTTGAAAAAGAGAGGGAAAGGAAGGGAGAGAGGGAGAAAAAGAGGGAGAAAGAGAGAGAGAGAGAGAGAGAGAGAGAGAGAGAGAGAGAGAGAGAGAGAGAGAGAGAGAGAGAGAGAGAGAGAGAGAGGGAGAGGGAGAGTGAAGGAAGAAGAAAAAGAAAAAGGAAAAAGAAGGGAGTGGGGGGAGGGGGAAGATGGAAACAGACAGATAGACAAGCATTAGACCTGGGTTTGAATCTTGGCTCTCCTTCTCCCGTTAGTACATTTTTGACCATGTGCAAGTAATCTATATTCTCTAGGCCTCAGTTTCTTTATCTGTAAAATGAAGGAATTAGAATAGATGAATTTTAAAACATGTTTTTGCTCTATATTTATGAAGCCATTGACCTTACAGGACCACCCAGCCCATACTGGCATAATCTTTGAAGGCCTAGGGTCATCTTCATGCTATTTTGAGGCATAGGAGCAGAATTCTAGCATATGAAGATTAGCATCTATAAAGTAAAGGGTTAATGTAGGTGATTCTTGTGATCCCAAATGGCTCTCAGAAGGCCTGGATTAAAATTATGCCTCTTTTGCTTGCTACTTGTATTATCTTGGGCAAGTTTTCTAGGTCTCACTTTATCCATTTATATGTAACAGAGCTAGGATGAGGAGTTCCCATATGTAATAGAAACTTGATTGTTGATCATATCTCACTTGTAAATTTTTATTCAGATTACAGATTAGCTTACTTTTTTTTTTAATAAATGAAAATTTATCTTTTCTCCTTCCTCCTCTCCTCCAAGAAAGAAAAACAAAACCTCTTTTTATAAACATGTGAATAGTTAAGAAAAACAAATCTCCTTAACTATGTTCAAAAAGACTTAATCTATACTCTGATTCCATTGCCTCTTTGTCAGCAGTTGGATAGGATGTTTCATTACAAGTTATCTATTTTTAGTTATTGCAATGATCACAATTCTAAAGTCTTTCAAAGTTGTTTATCTTCATGATAATGTTGTATGAACTATTTTCTGGTTTTGTTCACTTTATTCTATGTCAGTTCATAAAGTCTCTCCAGCTTTCTCTAAAATTGTTTCATTTCTTATAGCACAGTAGAATCCAACTAAGTTCATGTACTATTAATTGTTCAGCTGAGCTACTTGTTCTGAAGCAGGTGATGGTTCAGTGGATGTCACATGCAACCTGCAGTCAGGAAGGACTGAGTTCAAATCCAGTGAGAGACTCTTACTATGTAACGCTGGGCAAATCTGTTTGTCTCAGTTTCCTCAATTGTAAAATAGGGATAATAACATCTGCCTCACAGGGTTGTTGTGAGAGTCAAAGGAGAAATTATTTATGAAAGCATTTAATATGATGCTTGGAAATACATAGTGCTTATTTTCTTCCCTTTCCTTCCCTTCCTTCTTTTCTTTAACTATTCTCTCCAATTGATCGTACCTGTTAAGTTCAAAGTTCTTGCAAAAAATGCTATAAATATTTATGTACATATTATGGATCATTTTCCAATTTCTTTCATCTCTCTTTCTGAGTGCTTATAATATTTTTCTTTGACATGGAAGCTTTAGGATTTTGGTTATAATGTTCCTTGGCATTTCTTTCACAAGATGACTAGTGGATTCATCTTATTTCCCTGCTGCCCTCTGTTTGTTGTTTGAGAAGGTTTGATATCTTTTTCCTCACCAAAATGTGAATTTTCTTTCAGGTTCTTTCTTTTATAATTCTCCTTTCTTTCTTTCCTTTAGAACTCTAAATGGGGAAATGGGAAAGAAAAAATTATTTATATTAACTCTTGCTTTTCTTTGAGGCTTTTCATGTGGATATTTTGAAATCAATCTTTTCTTCTGAGTTATATCTTGAGTATCTCTGTCATGGTAACAGCTTTTTATGACCAATCTTTGCCCATTATGCAAGAAGGGGCAGATTTTGAACACTTCTGAAGGGAATGTCTAGGCTGAGCATGTGTTCCTCTTGGGTCCTGCTACTTTATTGGAATGTTGAGTGTTATATTATTTGAAAATCTCAAGATCAGCTCAGGATGGGGTACTGAAAACTTTTAATGCTCTTAAAATGGTCTTATCCAGAGAGTTCTCTTGTTCTTAACTCTGCCACTTCCTGACCTGGATTAATGTCTGAGCAGCTTGTGTGAGATTTCCCCATTTGAAGTTCCAGTAGACATTTGTTGGATTCAGCCACTATCAACTAGATGGAAAGATTTGTTATTTCAGAGTGATAGAAGTATATTTTCCCCTTTGGTCTAGCATTGCTGCCCTTTATATATACCACTGCAGTCTAGGCTTGAAGCTGAAACTGAGAAGCAGCTCTGCACCTAAGGTCAGAGCCATATAGTTTCTGCTTGCTTCTGAATTTATTCCTTGATCACTACACAAATGAGGAGCTATTACCACTTTTCATTCTGGCACACTACTCCTAGACATAGCTTCCCTTCTTAATTAGCCCTGAAGATAGGACCCAGAAATGGATAGTGAGCAACAGAGGTATCTTTTAGTACTAGTTCTTACAGCCTAAGAAAGGAAGGGCTTCTGTGGTAATCTGGCACTTCTTGTTGCTCCTCAATGGAATGTCCTATGCCATGATTCCTAGCTAGATTTTCCCCACCAGTATAAGCAAACTTATTTGTCTGTCTTCCTACACCAACATGGGCTGTAAAAATGACTCACTGTGATTTATTTTTCTTGGATTTCCTATTAGGACTTAGTCTGGTTTATTTTATGGATCTTTGTGGATGAACTATAATGTGTGTGTGTGTGTGTGTGTGTGTGTGTGTGTGTGTGTGTGTGTGTGTGTGTGTATGTGTGTGTAGAAGGTATAAGGAGATAATTAGAGCTAGGATATGCTTCTTGACATCTTGTTTCCTCTTCCTGCTCCTTACCTGCTGCTTCTTGATTTGTTGACATTTATTGTCATTACCCTGAAGTTTAGGATAATTTAAGGGTATATTTGAATATTTTCTCTTTAAATGGTAAGATTGCAACTTCTTTATCATTAATTAAGCAGTTAATTCAGAGTCCCTACCCTAGATGAGTAGCTATTATTTAACAAATTGGAGAAACTTCTTTCTCCATAAATTGCTGGTTCTCATTCTCTCTCTCTCTCTCTCTCTCTCTCTCTCTCTCTCTCTCTCTCTCTCTCTCTGTCTCTGTCTCTGTCTCTGTCTCTCTCTCTCTCTCTCTTTCTCTCTCTCTCTCTCTCTCTCTCTCTCTCTCTCTCTCTCTCTCTCTCTCTCTCAGTATTAATGCTACTGGATATACAACTTCTCTGCCAGCAACACAGAGATATAAATAATGATTTACAACATTTTCATTGTGAAAAAATCACAACCACAATCACCTCTAGTTATCATTGTAACTTCTTTCTTCTGAAATTATAGTTCTCATTCACTTAAATCAAGATACCAAATAAAGTGTCTTTACTTTGAGACTCTTCATGCTGTTCACAAGATAGAGATTAAAATAGTTTCATCTGGAAAGAAGATTCCTCTTCCTTCTTTCTCTGTCTTCTATAGCTTCTTTCTATACATGAAAAGAAAACAGTCTCTTTTTTTCTCAAATCATCACTCTTAATAGTTTTTCCCAGATTGACTCCTTATGGACTTGTTAGTTAAATCTCCAAACTTTCAGACAAACAACTATTTCCATAACATTCCATTTGGTTTTTAAAGATAGAGTAAAAGTATCTGTAATCTGTGTTGGAGGAACCTAGTGAAATAGATATTATTTATAAAATAAAATGAAGTAGGTGAAATGACCTTTGAGGTAATGCATAACTCTGGATATGATTTCAGAAAGGTCATATTATCTCAGGACTTGACCCTTAAGTAATATTATGGATGTTGCTTCCATTTTTTATTGTAATAGGTACAAGTTTTAACTGATAGGTTTTAAACAAGCCAGGAATTCTTTCTCTCTTTTGTATTCTTCCTTTATCCTCCTCTGCTTGAAGGAGGAAAAAACATATCCTGGTTTTCCATTTGCAGAATGTTTTCTCCCTTTCTTCCCTTCTGCATGAGGGGGGAAAACATATCCTGGTTTTCCATCTGCAGAATTTCTGGCCAGGATTCAGGATGTAGTCTATAGCCTTGGGGCAGAGATGTGCTAATGCCAGCCCTCTTCATAATGACACACAATGTACTTTTTTCCTACCAATATTTCCCAATGACTTCCCCATTCCTCTCAACCACATCTGTTTCTTCTTGTTTTCTGTCTCAGCAGGATAAGAGGTAAGAACATAGGATTTTGTCTATAATCAGTAATAACTCATATTTAAATAGTGTACTAAGGTTTACAGAATACTTTCTGTACAACACTGTAAGCATAACAGTACAAAGATTATTTTTTCCATTTTATAACTGATGAAAATGATACTTTTGTCTGTGTCTTGCCAGTGGCCACTCAATAATTATTAGAACTGGCATTCAAACCCAATCACTCTTGTCTCCCAGTCCAGTATTCTTTTATTCTAACATTCTATTTCTCAGCTATTGACAAATATTAAATTAAATTAAGCAAATATTTTTAAATGCTTAGTATAATGGCACTGTTTTAGGCATTAGCTATGAAAAATAGTAACAATATAGTTTCTGACCTCAAGAAGCTTACATTCTCCTAATAGGATGAAGCTGGACTATGAGGTAGTAAATGATGAAGACAAATGAGAAATGTTGGCCAAATACTCTAGAATATTTTGAGGAGAAAGAAATGTGATTTAATTGAGGTATATAATGGAAGAAACAATGAAGTAGAATTTGAGCTAAGACTTGAAGGTTTTAAAAGATTGAGCTGAAAAGGGAAGTGTATTCCAAATATGGGGGATAGTCTGGACACAGAGGAAGATGGCATACTAATTTTGGAAACATCTAGTAGTCGAAAATAGCTGTAAAGTACATGCAATTAGTCATTCAATAATCATTTCTTAATCTAGGCCAGTGTTGTAGAGCACATAGTTGGAAGTAAAGTGTAGGATAACTGGAAAAATGATGGAGGAGATTAAATTATGAAGGGCTTTAAACAGAGAATTTTTCATTTGATCCCAGAGTTGATAGGAGCTGCTTGAGTTTATTAAGTAGGGGGGAGAGATACAGTCAGAAGTCTGCTTTAGCAAAGTCACTTTTGTGGGTTTAATAGAGGATGAATTGGAAAGAAAGAGGCTCGAGACTGGTAAACCTACCAATAAGCGATGGCAGTAGTCCAAGTGTGAATTGACAAATGACTATACCAGGGTAGTGATAATATCAGAAAAGAGAAGAAAACTTATTTGAGAGATATTATAGAGATGAAATTGTAGAAGATGCCATTACTCTAAACAATAAGAAGAAAGTTAGCAACAAAGGAGGGAGATTTTGAAGGATAGATGAGTTCAGTTTTTGATGCCTTGAATTTAAGATATGTGCTGGACATTCAGTTTGAATTGTCAAAAGACATTTGGAGATGCAAGATTGGAGGTCAACAAAAAGATTAGTATAGAATAAGTATATTTGAGAATCATCAGCATAGAGATGATAATTAAATCCTTGGGATCTGATGAGATCATTAAGTGAAATAATATAGAAGGAAAACAGAAGAGGCTCCAGAAGAGAGCTCTGTGAGTTTGGATAAAGATCCAGCAAAGGATATAGAGAAGGAGCAGACTGACAGGTAGAAGGAGAACTAGGTAAGACTGTTGTCCTAAGGAAAAGTAATAAGGTTCAATAAGATTGCAAAGGCATGTTGCAACCAAATTATCATTGCCATGTTATAGAAACCTTACATGACAAACTAAGGGGTTTGAATTTTATTCTATAACTGGGTACTATTGAATTTTGAGTAGGATAGTAAGACAATTTGACCTTTGACTTAAGAAGATGATTTTGATACCTTTGGGAAAGAGGAGTTGAGAATAGGATAAAATGGAGGGAGGAGAACACTTATGAAACTAAAGCATTAGTTCAGGGGAGGAAAGATGGGGATGCTGGCAGCTTGAGAATAGAAGATCGATGTCCTGAAACATCAGTGGAGGTAAAACTTACAAGACTTGGAAAGTCAGTAGAGATGGAATATAAAACAAAGGGAAAAATTCAAGATGATGTCAATGTTACAAACCTGGTTGATTTTGAAGATGGTGGTTCCATTAATATAAATGAGAAAATTTGATTGATGAAAAAAAATATATTTATTTAATTTGACATCTTGAATGGTTATTTCTGTGGAAATATCTTGCAATCAGTTGCCAGTGCATTAATATACTAAAAGGTACAGATTAAAGTTGGACATGTGGATTTTAATAGTCACTAGCATAAAAAGTGGTGATTGAATCTAGAGGAACAATTGAAATTACCAAGATAGATATTAGAGAGCTAGAGAAGCAGGCTGAGTACAGAGCCTTTGGGAATCTCTAGGCTTTGATAATGGAAGATGAATGATGATCCAGGAAAGTAAAATGAAGAGTGGTCAGACAGATAGAAAGACCTAGGAGAGAGCAGTGGCATGAAAACTACTGAAAGCAAGAATATCTAATAGAAGGGGATGATCAGTCATATCATAAGCTATGGAAAGGACAAGGAGGATGAAATTGAAAAAAAGACCATTGTATCGAACATTTAGGAGAGAAGTTTTGGTAGAAACCATTCACAAAAGGTTGAAGAGTAAATGAGTAGAAAAACAGCAGAAACAGAGTACAGATGAGTCTCCTTAAGAGTTTGGCAGCAGAAAAGAGATGAAGCATGGTTTGATAGCTTAAGGGGATGGAACAATGCAGTGAAGATGTTTTACAGTTGAGGGACCCAAATTTATAAGGATTGGGAAAGAAACAGTAGATAAAATAGAAGGCAGTGGTAGGAAATTATTAGATTAAGCTCCTAGAAGAGACATGATAAGGGATGAAATAATGGACAGAAAGGAACAAGAAGGTGAGCCATCTTATCAAGAAGTATTTATTAAGCATCTGTTACATTCCAGCATCTATGTTAAGCATCATACTTAGGTATTAAAGCAAAGGAGAAGAAGAAAAGTAAAAATATAGAGAAGTTTTTAGGTACCCAGTATGGAAAATGAGGGATGCACCATTAGAACACAATGAATTAGGACATAATTCTGACTCTCAAGGAACTTCTAATCTAGTTGGGAAGAGAAAACATACCCAATGGGGGCAGCTAGGTGGCGCAGTGGATAGAGCACCAGCCTTGAATTCAGGAGGACCAGAGTTCAAATCTGGTCTCAGACACTTAACACTTCCTAGCTGTGTGACCCTGGGCAAGTCACCTAACCCCAGCCTCAGGAGGAAAAAAAAAAAAAAAAAAAAAAAGAAAAAAAGAAAAAGAAAACATCCCCAAGGGAAACAACCAGAGGACAATGCAAACCAGCATGTAATTAAGTAGATGGTTAAGTACAGGCTTCAGGAACTGTAGAACGACCACAACTTACATTTCTGCAGTTCTTTAAGGGATACAAAATGCTTACTTCATTACTTCTGTGAGCTAGGTATTCCCATTTTCCCATGAAGGACTGGATCTCCTGACTTCAAATTTTTTTTTAAAGTATTGTATTTCAGGGAATAGGGAAATAGATGATAGGGCTGGACTTCAAAGGCAACTTGGAGTTTATTCACACCTTTCAATTAATTAATTAATAAACACCAGAGTTTATTATTTTTTCTAATACTATCTTGTGATTTCATTTTTCTTTTCCCTGCACCATCAGATCCTAGATAGTGGTCATGCAGTGATTTGCATGAGTGGAATCATAATTAATTTCATAACTGTTTTATTCAGGTTTTCTTTTTTATTTGACAGTTTTTCTTTTCACACTCACCTCTGTGCCAGGAATAACCTTAGGGCTCAAATTTGGCCTTATAGGTCACAGACAAAGGTGTGAGAATTCTGACACTTGACTTGATGTAGCACCAGACTTTGGGTTTGCAATCTCAGTACATGATCTCATTGGCCTGGTTTGGGCACCTTGTACCAAAGGTTATTAACCTTCCTAGAAACCTTAAAAAATACTTTCTTGCAGAAATATGAAATTACTCTGCATGGAGTCACTTCTAATGTTGATACTCAGGAGACAGGGCTGCTCCAACACTTAAATGAAATACATACGAGAAATCTTTGTCTTTCCCCTGTCCTAATAGTGCCTTCTCCTTTTGGTCATTTTAATGTCTCTTGTTTGTCAGACTCTTATTGCTCCCATGCTAACCCTTAACTAGGCTTAGGGAGGGCACACTGGGATTAGACAAGGGCAAGACTGGATGACTTCCAAGGCACCTTCCGGGCCTAAATGTATGATTCTATGAATCACAAAGCCAAGTTCAGATCCTCCCACTATCACATACTCCAAGGATGACTTTGGGCACACAAGACACTAACCTTTTCTGGGACTTAGTTTCCTCATCTGTAAAATGAGAGTGTTGAACTAGATCATTTCTAAGTTTTCTTTCTAGCTCTGGATCTTTAATCCTTGGTTTGTTATTCCACAGGCTCCCTTTTTTCTTTAGCTACATTTATGCAGTGAGGTTATCCTGCTTTAATATCTAAGTAGAATGCCTAACATAGATGCTGGAATATAACAGATGCTGAAGTAGGTGGTAGCAATACCTGAATGATGGCTCTGACTCCAGGGCATGCATTTTCATCTGAGATGCAAATTTACATCATCTATTTTCCACTCTATAAAATTACATCTTTTTTGAAGTAGCTGAATTTAGATAACATTTATCTACTGCTAAAGATAAAACACAATTTAAGGGCAATGAAATAGAAGGTCTAATTCATTGTCTATATGATTAATTCTTAATTATTATGGCTTTGCTGGGATAGGTAGTTGGCACAGTTGGTAAAGCACAGAGAGTAGAGTCAGGAACACCTGAATTCAAATCTAGCCTCAGGCACTTGCTAGGTGTGTGACCCTAGGCAGGTTATTGAACCCTGTTTGCCTCATTTTTTTCATCTGAAAAATGGGTTGGAGAGAGAAATAGCAAATCATCTCAGTATCTTTGCCAAGGAACAACTAAATGGGATCATACAGTAGGACTGAATTCCTTTCAATTTTTATGACCTCAGAGACAAACCTTCTCTCATGTACTTTGGCTCCAAAGTTCCTGGGATTATACACAGTTAAAAAAAATACAGCCAGGATACCCAAAGCTTAATCTCTAATAGTCATATTTTTCATAGCTTTCTTAAATCTAGACAATCAACAGAGCAATCAATCAAGCCCTGATTTGTATTGTTGCTTATTTTTGAGGTTTAAATACTCACACTGAAAATTTTACAATTAAATCGTTCTTTTAGAAACTGCCTCCAGCATGGTTTCTTTATCTGGTACAGAAGTTTTCTATCCTTGATCATCTCATCATTTCTGGCAGCTTAGTCTTTTCCAGTGAACAAGAATCCTTTCTGTGGTTACTCCTAATTAGAGTAAAGTTTATAATTTGCTTTTCCAACTGCTTTGATTATGACAAACAAAGAACTTAGAAACTTTTTTCTTAGAAAAGTTTTGCATGTTTTCCCCTTTTTTCTGCACCTGTTTTTCAAAGAACGCTATGTAGCTAAAATTTAAATCAGGTTTTTTGAACTTAGATTGAAATTGATCCTATGATAATACTATTCCCTAAGAGCCCTTTCTCTCTCTTGTGACTGTGATGGAGACAAGGCCTTAACATTAGGGATTGTCAGGGCACCAACATTTAAAGTGGAAACAGTGGAAGGTGAGGACTTACATTTTCTTCGACTTTTCAGATCAAGTTTTCCCAGGAAGTAAGCTACTCTGACAAAAAGCCAACCTGTTCTTACACAGAAGTTGCATAGAATTTTGATAGGCCTTATCATTGCCAGTTGTTTCCTCTTCCCACTTCATTCTCTGATAAAGGTGCTAGGGGCCAAAATATAGCCCAAACATCCTTGCCTTCTTCACAGATCTACTCAAGGCAGGGCTACCCAGGAAGCTCCAAAAGGTATCTTTTGAGCCCCCAAAGTACATTTGCCCTGAAAGATTTTTAAGACTTGCCCAGTGCTAGTACTACCATAAGGTGTTTTTCATGCTTCTATAATTACCCAAGCTAATTAAATAAATTGATCCGCTGATGTTCACTCCACAGTAATTTCTGTTGTGTAATTTGACTTTAATAGAATCAGAGCATTAGTGAAAATGAAATGAAAACCCTGGGTAGAAGTAAGATCTTTTCCTTTCAAGAAAAATTATTTTTCAAATGGTTTTTGTTCCCTGTATGTATATAATTTATGCATTTCCTGTCAAAATTAACAGAGAAACAGCAGCTGTCTGGTAAAAAGAACAATTTGGGGCCTTTTGCAATAAGAAACTGAGATTTATTCTTTGAGTGTTGAGGAAAATCTCATAATTTTGGAGGCAAATGAGATGTGAAACATGTTGTTGGGCAGTCTGGTGTCCGGAGAATAGTGGGACCAGCTACTTTGTCTCCATGCTAATGTTCTGCTAAAGGTCTGTGCCTTCCATCTTGGCAGCTGATTATGAAGCACCATGGTTTGTGTAGGTGTGCAAGCCTCCACCTATGGGATCCCTGTTCTAACCAAGAGACATTGCTTACGAGAAGTGGAAAGAACACTGGCAACGTTTTGCATAGCCCTGATTCTTAGGTAGTTCCCCAAGAGACTGCTCATGCCTCAGATTTGTAAATTAAATACTGGAGAAGGCTAATCCATATCTTTTATCTCATGCTACCCATTTAAATTCTACTTAGGAGGTTTGGCTGTTATTTAACTATGTTCTTTCTGTTGATTTGAGGTCAAACAAGATCAATTCCAATTAGTTTGTACTGGAAATGAGACCTAAATAGCCTTTCTTGACTACCTGGGTCATTTCTGAGGGTGTTCTTTTGTACTAGGTGTCAAAATAGTTTCTGTTGTTCTTTCTACAATCTGCCTTTTTATTTCTCCCTCCTCATAATTAATGATTATAATGTTATTAATAGTGATATATCAATATATTTAATATAAATAATAAGGATAGCAGTTGGCATTTTCATAGCATAGCACTTTAAAATTTCCAGATTAACTCATTTGATCTTGCAAAAACACAGTAAGATAGGTGCTGTTATTATCTTTATTTTACAGAGGAGGAGACTGAGGAAAGGGGAGAGTAAGTGTCTTGCCCCAAGTCACATATCTAATAAGTGATGATGAAGGCAGGATTCAAACTCCTGTCTTCCTGACTCCAACTGCTTAGCCTCCCCATCTTGTTCTTCCCTTTATGTATCTCTCATTGTGGTTGTTTTTTTAGGAAGAAGTTTGGTATATTGGAATGGGCATGAATTTTTTAAAATACTGCTTTATTTTTCCAAATACATGCAAAAATAGTTTTCAAAATTCACCTCCCCTCTTCCTCTTCTCCAAGTCAGTGAGCAATCTAAGATAGATTAAACATGTACAATTCTTTTAAATATTTCCATATTTGTCATGCTGTGTAAGAAAAATAAGATCAAAAGGGAAAAAAATCAGGAAAAAAACTCAAGCAAAACAACAACAACAACAAACAAACCATGCTTTGATATACATTTAATCTCCATTCTTTTTCTGGATGCAGATGGCTCTCTCCATCCCAAATCTATTAGAATTGCCTTGAATCATCTCATTGAAAAAGAGTCAAGTCACCACAGTTTATCATCTTATGATCTTGTTGCTGCTGTGTATAATGTTCTCTTGGTTTTGCTCACTTCACTTAGCATCAGTTCATGTAGGTTTCTCCAGCCTTTTCTGAGATCAGCCTGGATTTTACAGGCAAAGGATCTGATTCAAATCCCACTCTTCATTTGTAACCTCTGGGGTCTTGGGCATCCTGTTGCCAGGGGATTCAGACCAAACTCTCTTTCAGACAGATCTTATTAATATGTCCCTCTCTGCTTATCTCTGTCATAGAAAGACAGGACTTTGGAGTTGAAAGGCTGTATCATGAAAAGATTTAGAATTGGGCAACTTCTGTTCAAATCCAATCTTTGCCATTTTCTTATTTCTGTGACTTCAAGCAAATCCCTTAACTTCTCTAATGTCCCCAAAGAGTTCTCATTTGTAAAATGAGGGGATTGGACTAGGTGATATTTCAAGCCCCTTCTAGCTCTAATCCTATAAATTTATGAATCTCTAAGGACTTCTAGTTTAATCTGTTCAGAAATTACTTCTACAACATTCCAACAAGTTCTCAACCAGCATATATTTAAAGAACTTTTGTAATGGGGAATCCACTATTTTCTTAGTACTGTATCTCTAAATGCACTTTACCCTTGAAATTGAACTGAAATTTGCTTCTCTGAAACTTTTAACCATTGCTCCTAGTTTCTAATTATTCAGTCAATAAACATTTATTAATGCCTATTCTATGCCACAATGCAAACTGGGTAGTCCAGTGGATGAAGTTCAAATTTGGTCTCAATTCTTACTAGCTATGTGACCCTGCCCAGGTCACTTAAATCTATTTGTCTCAGTTTCCTTATCTGTAAAATGAGCTGAAGATGGAAATGGGAAATCACTCTAAGAAAATCCCAAAATGGGATCACAAAGAGTTAGATACAACTAAAAATTACTGAATAACAAAAAACCATATGATGGTTCTTGGGATAAAAGTATCAATAATTAAAAATAATACATGTAAAGGGCTTACATTTTAATTGGTGAAAAGAAGTAAATATACAGATATATGTATATATATACTATATAAATATAAAAGGAATGAAAACAAATTTATACAAAGTAGCTGATCTAAGGTTGCAATGGTGGGCACTAGGGATTAGGGAGAATAAGGCTTCATGCAGAAGAGAATATTTGAACTGGGTTAAAATACTTTTTTCTCCTTTTGAAAAATTAAATATATTTTTAAGCAACAAGAATTTGCCTTATCTCCTTTTTACTCTCTTTTCTTTCTAGTTGGAAAAGAAAGGAAAACAAAACATCTATTATAAAAACATATTTTTATAATAAATGTATCCCAAATGCCAGTGGGCATTTGGAATGATTGATGCAAAAGACTGGGGATAGAAGATGAAGTATTGTATGTGAGGAACAGAAAGCTGTTCTTTCTTCATTCTTTGGTCATTGTTTTAGTTTTGGGGACCCAAGTAAGGCAAGTCTTCCACATGACAGGCCTTTAGATATTTGGTGACAAATTTGGTGACAAACTATTGTCTTCTCCAGGCTTAATATCTACAATTTCAGTTCACTCATTCTGATTTTCTTTTTCCAGACATTCTCCAGTTTGTCAATGCCTTTCCCCAAATGGAATATAGCATTCAAAATGTTAACAAATAAATAAATATCACCTGCCTGATAATGAACATTTTTATGCAGCCTCTGATTGTATTTCTTACAAACTGCTATTGTCCACCAAAACACTCAGAGTTTTTTCTTAAGAACTGTTGTCTAATCATGTCTTCCTCAACCTTTGCTTATACAGATTACTTTTTGAACCTCTAAAGTGTGGACTTTACATTTATCTTTATCACATTTAATCTCACTAGATTGTGCTAAGCTGATATCTTTTTTGATCCTGATTTTCTCACCTAACATATCTCTTTGTACATATGATAAACATGTGTCCTATGCCTCTATCAACCTCCCTCTCTGTTTCTAAATCTCTTTTCATTTTTCTTGCCACCTCATTCTTTCCCCATCCCTCCTTCCTCTCTTTTTACTTCAAGTTTCTTTCCCAGTCCTGTGCCAGAGGCGATACTGTGCTATGTTTTAGCTTCACTCTTCTTATTCTGAGCTCCCCTTCTTTCTTTAAGGCAGGTGTCTATTCTCTGTAGGAAAACCTTTCTTGAGAGTTCTTGCAAGGAGAACAAGCTCTACGGCAGGCTCATTATTTTGCAGTGGACAGCCACAGGTCTGTTGGAGCCAGTACACTCTGACCCCACCCTGGAGAGTTCATCCAAACTCTTGTTAGCAGTCACTTTTCTGCCTGTATCAATTAGCAAAAGAGAGAGACCTGAGACTTCCTGCTCAATTTAAGAGTGTAGGTGCACTACTCTCTGGGTGCACTAGCTCTTCCAGGAAGCTGGATTTCCTGTTTTTGCTGATGCTGGCTGGGAAGACCAGGTAGGGGCTGAGAGCTCATTGGATTGTAAGCACATTGCATGGGAGAGATTTAGTTGGACCTGATTCCTTTTGAGATCCTCCACTGAGATCCTTACTGCTCTGAGCTTTGAATTCTAGATTCAAACTTTACTTGACCTTGGGGAAATGAGGCTTCCTGATGCTAAGAGTAATGCTTTCAAGACTTCAAACAAAGGGCTTCATTTGAAGCTAAGAATGGGAAATAGTTCTCCAGACATTTCTATTGCAGTCTCCTATTAGGAGATTGGTTTGAATTTTCTCTGAAATGCTTCAAGATTGGCCTGTTGAGGAGCATTTGGCTGTTATTCAAGGCTTATGTTGTAATAAATGACTTCTTATTCAACTGAATTCAAAAGAAAACTTACTCCAGGCAAGACACCATGCATTCTGGGGATTCATAGCCAAAATAAATGAAATGTTTATATTCTTGCTCTCAAAAAGCTTACAGTCCATCACTGATAAACGTTGAGACTTTTATGTCAATGCATCTTATGCCTTCAAAACCCTTTTTCTGTTTTGAAATCTCTTTTCATTTTTCTTGCCATCTCATTCTTTCTCCATCCCTCCTTCCTCTCTTCTCATCTCAAGTTTCTTTCTTAACCCAGTGCCAGAGACAATATTGTCTTTTGTTTTGGTTTCACTCTTCTTATTCTGAGCTCTCCTTCTTATTTTAAGGCAGGTATCTGTATCCTCTGTAGGCAAGCCTTTGGTCACTGAAGATATAAAGAGTACCTTTATAGCTCAGGCAGAGTATCACTGGCATGGAACTAACTCTCTTGTTGGAGAAAGGAGAAACATAAATTATAAGAATAACAAATCCAACTAATACAGCCTAATTGCTAAATGAGCAATATAAGTAGTAAAGGTCAGTAGCATGAGTTTTCTGGGTCACATCTAGTTTAGTTTCTCTCAGTTTAGTTTCCAGCTGCTTTTGATCTATATATTTGTTTATTGTTAACTAGACATGATCTGTATTATTGTAACCAGGACAATCTTTGGGTATAATTGTGAAATTTGTTTTTGAATTTTTGCCTCCCTTGCCTTACTTTTCATCCCATTTCTCCATCTCAATACAACTTTTCCTTTTTGAATAAAGCAATCTGTATCATGAATTCACACTAAGGGGTTAGTGATGATGTGTTATTACTCCCAGGAATGTTTGCATGTTAAAAGGATATAATAAAAGTAGACATTAATTGATGTCAAAGAATAAATCAGTTTGAAGGTACCATTCATAGAACTTTTGGCAGGGAAAAGGAAGGGGCAAAAAGAGGGACAAGATACTTTTTCCATGTTATTAGCCATAATTATTATTCAACTTATATGCACATTAAGATGTGGCATGTACCTGGTGTTATCTGAGTTAAGGACCTTTTTGTTGTTTGTCCTTTGTTTTCAAAGAGAACCAACCATATCATGAGATGAAGTCTGGATTTAAACAATAATTGGATTTATGTGAGGCAGAGTTGTACAAAAGCAGCTTACTACGCCCTCTTTCAGAGTCATCAATGTCCAGTGGAAGGATATGTCAGGATGACTGACCTGGGAAGCAGTGAACAATTTTTGCCATCTTTGTTGTATGACCAAGCTCTAAGTGTTCCATAGGTCCTGTTTCAGTTGCCTTCATGGATGTTGGTACAGAATATTTTCATCTACCCATTCCACTGAGGTGGGGGAAAGAAGTCTTCACATGCTTGGGGTAGACATCTCCCTAACTCACTGATGGGTTTGACGCTTTTTGGTTAACCCCAACCAAGTTTAGCTCATTTAATTTGAATTGCCCACCTTTGAAACAGGAATAGTTGTGATTAAAGAATGATCCTCTCTCTTCTACATAGAGTGAAAATCATCTGACTTTAGGGTTCCCATGGCCTTTAGATTTCTTCAGCATCAGTTTATAATATAGTCTTCTCTGCTTTACCACATGGAGCTGAATATGCAAGTACTTTCTAATATTAGGGGAATGTGTTTGCTGAGAGGCTTTCTCCTAGGTCAGGGAGGAATGTATTTTGAGGTGATGGATCCCTTTGGCAGTCTGATGAAGCCTGTGGATACCTTTCTTAGAATAATTATTTTAAATGCAGAAAATAAAATACATAGGACTAAAAAGGAAGTCATTACATTAAAATACAATTATCCTATTATTAAAAAGCAAAATGAAACAAAGTTCATAAATATCAGTTTAGGACTCCTATCCTAAACCCAGACACATATACCTATTACATTCAGTGAGCTAATAAACTTACTGGGTATACCTTAACAGGCATGATCACAGTTTCCTCTAAGTGTAGAGTAAGTGACCTGGAAGGGCTTGTATAGGTCCCAGACTATCCTATCCAATTAGGGTAGGTTGAGCTTTAGTGATTTTTATACTATACTGAATAAATGATTAGGACATTAACATCCTGAGTGAGGAAGATAGCACACTTAACACTGAGCCACTCACTTGGAACTCCCAAGGATGGTTTGCCCTTAAGCTTCATTTTAAAAAATCAATTCATTAACATTTATTGAGCACTAATAAGGTATTATTCTACTTGCTTCAGGAGACACAAAAATGAATAAGCTATAGTTTCTGGTCTCAAGGAGCTTACTTGTTAGTAGGGAAGGTGATAAAAATAAAAAAAATAACAAAAATGCAAATAAAAATGTGATCAGTATATAGGAGATGTACAAAATGGTGTGGGAATTCTGCAGATATAGAGGTTACTCTCACAGATGATTTAAGTGCTATGGTGGGGATAATATTAGACTGGGGACTTTAAGGATGCATGTAGTTTAATAGATGGAACATAGGGAAAAGAGTAGTACTGGAAGAGATAGTGGCAAAAAGATTTGGAGGTGAGGAAGTATAGAATATGTTTGAGGATCTGTTAATAATTTGCTTAAGGATGGCATATGAACAGTGAAATGGTAAGAAATATCCTTGAAGATATGTTTGGGCTATGTTGTAGAGGGCTTTACATATAAATTGAGGGATTTAAAATATTTTTAATTAAGAATTTCTTTTTAATATTTTTAATTTTCTCAGTTGCATGTGAATTATTTTTACATTTGTTTTTAAAACTTTGAGTTTCAGATTCTCTTCCCTCATTCTCACCCTGGCTCCTTTTAAGAATACATATCTGAAGTTATACAAAACATTTCCATAAAAGACATGTTGTGAAAGAAAACATATCTCTTCCCCCAAAAAAAAATTCAAAAAAAGTGAAGCAAAAAAAGAGTATGTAATTACAGCTAAGGATTTTAAACTTCATAATATTGGCATTACAAGGCCAGCCAGACCTTGAAAGTTTTGAGCAAGGTGTGTGAGGTGATGAACTTCAGAGAAATTCAAAAAGGCCATATATTTGTAGGCTGCTCCCAGAAGTTTCATTTTGATAGATAATGAATACTATATTCCAGAAGAGTTGGCAAGTCCTGGACTTTGCAAATACTCAAAATAGCTTCTGTCTTAGCCCATAGAAAAAGCCTGTATACTGATTGGGGGCCATATAAGAATCAACTCTTGTGTGTGCACATGCATATGCAGTGAGACCATTGATTTATTAAAGCAAAAGTTAAATATAAACTTTAATCTAGGTTATAGAAGGCAAGAGAAAGATAAAAAGAAGATATTGATAATTATAACAACTTAAAGTTCAAAAGAATAGTTAGTGATAGGGGAAAAATGGAAAGTATACAAAGATACAATTTAATTGTCTTAATTTCTGGCATAAATTTAACTGATATAAAAGTTACCTCAAATGTACAGGCCAAAAAAACCTTTCTATGCAGTCTTGTTCAAACATAGGATTTCTTTATAAGATGTTGATAACAATCAAGGGCAAGAGTTTAGAATACAAACTCTTTTGTGAAACACTAAGAAGGAATAGGAGAGAAGCTCTTAAGTAGTATCATTTTACAAAGCAGTGATGAACAATAAAAAATGAAGCTATAGAAAACTTGGCATAAGACCCAACTGAGTCTCATCATCCCAAGAGCATTTATAGACTGAATTGGCAGGACAACACATAGAAAAATGGAACATATTTATCATTGTTTCTCTAAACTAATTTTGTCATTATATTTTGTACTTATATTATACAAAGAGAGATCAAAAACAATATGCAAGAAAACAAAAACAGTAAGAGCAACTGAACCAGTCCATGCTTATATTGAGAAAATCCTTGCTGGAGATGACACAATTATGAAATTGATGAAGGATTATTTTGTAAGATATTTCATGAATGGAAAACACTGAAAGAATATGATGAAGGGCTATTCTAAAAAGCGTAAAAGACAATTGAAAACAGATCATTTATTATTGACTTAAATGCCTACCTTCAATTGTTAAATAATTTTTATGGGAATAATTTTCAATGTAATTGAAAGATCACTGGATTTGAGCCTGGATTCTAGGATTATATTATGGATGTGCTACTTAGGAACTATACAGCATTGCACAAACAATTTCATGTCTCTGGGTTTTAGTTTCTTAATTTGTAAAAGAATGGGGTGGTTAGACCAGATGATGTCTCAGATTTCTTCCAACTTTAAATGGGGACTGTGCTGATGATAAGTTGTTTCCAATTCTTCATGACCACATTTGGCATTTTCTTGGCAAAGATACTGGTGTGGTTTGCCATTTCCTTCTCCAGTCTATCTTATAGATGAGGAAACTGAGGAAAACTGAAATGACTTGCTCAGGGTCACACAGTAAGTGGATGAGGCTGGATTTGAACTCATGTCTTTCTGATTCCAGGTCTGGTGCTCTAGCCACAGTGTCACCTTAGCTGCTCAGATGATGATGCTAACTAATATTTATATAGAATTTTAAGGTTTGCAAAAAAAAAAAGCCTGCATGTAGATTATTTCATTCAATCCTGTGGTTGCTTACAGATACTTAGCACAGTATTTATAGTTACTTGTTGAAATTATCCTTGATAAAATTTTGAGAAAGAAATAGGACTGCTTTTCAAAAGATTCTTTTCTTCTCTTCTATAAACCACACATATATTGCCACACAGTTGAATGAAAGATTCAGAGACTACATATTTCTTGATTATAACTTGGAAAACACAGCCTTTTAATGACATTTCAACTAGGAGATTTTATATAAATATATATACAAAGATATTTATATACATAGGTATATATATCATGTTTCTATATATGTCTCTATATTTCTCTATGTATATACATACACACATATATACATTTATGTATATGTCATATAAGAGTATGATAAATTCAGTAATAGGGGAAAATGACTCTCTGATGTCAAATGAAGAATAAGACAGGAAGGTATATACTCAAAAAAGTGTTTACTAGTATCTTATCTTATAAAAATTTGTCTTAGATGAAGTCTAGATGGAAAAGGATTTCTCTCTAATTCAGAGGTTCTTAAGTTTTTGTGTGTGCATTATAAATCTTTTTGGCAGTCAAGTGAAGACTTTGAACTCATTCTTAGGATAATTTTTAAAAAGTAATTGAAGGAAATACCAAATTTTAGTTAGAAATAAGTGAAAATGAAAATATTATATTTTCTCATCCACCTTGGCGGAAGCCAGAAGGTTAGAAATCTATCCACAGACCCCTTGAGTGCCATCTAGAGTCCCTGCTCCAGATGTGGAAGTTCTCCAGATAGACTTCTTTGTGGATAATATTGCAGTAATTTCATTGAACCCTGGCACATTTCCAGAGATCCTGCATGAAATTCACAAATTCTTGAAAGAAATGAAGAGAAAATCTAAATGGATAAAAGCTGCCAATTTTTGAGACAATGACATACAACTGGATGGATAGTAGATCAGGCTTAGGAATTGCTTTAAATTACCTCAAATTGGGTCTCAAATGTAGAAATGCCTAGTGAACTTTTTTATTGGATGTCCTGTGAATATCATAAACAATAAATCCTAATCCAAACTCATTATTTTCTTGCACCAAATTATTTCCTCCTTTTTAATTCCCTATTTCTATTTCTGTTAGTTCTATATTCTATTTATATGAATTGACCATAGTTCTTACTGTCACCTAAACTCAAAAAGTCTTATTTATTTCTTTTTGGTTCCTTTTATATTTATGTCCTCCTTTCCATTTTCACTTTCACTTCTCTAAATCAGATATTTATTTTGGGGTTGCTGTTTTTTTTTTAATTTAAAAGTCATAGAAATCAATCCCCTC
Source organism: Sminthopsis crassicaudata (assembly GCF_048593235.1). Classification (NCBI taxonomy): domain Eukaryota; kingdom Metazoa; phylum Chordata; class Mammalia; order Dasyuromorphia; family Dasyuridae; genus Sminthopsis; species Sminthopsis crassicaudata. The sequence goes on from NC_133617.1 coordinate 423,506,615, forward strand.
ATTTTATAGACTGATAAAATGATGACCCAGAGAAGTAAAGTACAATGCCTGAGGATCACACAACTAATAAGTATCTAAGGAAGAATATTTCCCTATTAGAATGTAAGCTTCTTGAAGGCAACCGTTCCTTTTTTTTTTTTTTTTTTTGCTGTACCCTGTGTTTAGTGCAGTGTCTAGCACATAATAGGTGCCTAATAAATGATTTTTTTGTCTGACTTCATTATACTTACTCTCTCACCTTGACTACTAAAATACCCTTCCTCAATTCATTCATGAGTTTCTTCAATATTTCCATAGATATGACATTTTATTATGCAGATGGGTACTTCTTTTAGTAGAAATCACTACTCACCCATATTTTTATCCTGTTTGATTCTTATCCCAAATCTTTCATTGGTTCGCTAAAGAATATTCATCCAATATGTTGAGAGCCTTCCTCTAAGTTGGTTAACATTTTACAGATGCCAGTGGAGAACCCTGTCTATTTCCTATCCCCTTGACCTTATCATAAAACGATCATCTCTATTTTTCTGATTAATTATTAATTAATTAATTAATGCATTTTTGTTCACTTATATTTCTTCTCTAACATAGGACAACAATGGAAATATTCTAGAACCTGACACCTAATAGAAATTTTTCCATTTACTTCAATCATCTATAAATTTTATTTTTTAATGAGTATAATGCTCCAAGATTTGAAACTAAATAGCATTAGCCAGGAGAACATGGCTTTTTAAAAAATGTCACTTTTGATGTAGACTAGAGGAAGTAAGTAAAGGAGTAATCAAAGATTAGTACTGCCTATTTTGAATATGGGTGACTGTGAGACATTTATAAAAATAGAATATAGAGCTAACAGAAATAGAAAAAGAATTCAGAAGGAGGAAGTGACTTGGTGTGAGTGGATTTGGTTTAGGATTTCATTAGATTATATTTGCAGGACATCTAGTAGAAAATGTTTAGTAGGCAATCAGGCATTTGAAACCCAGATTTTGCTGGGGAGAGGTCAAGGTTGGCCATATATGTGTGAAATTCATTTGCAAAGTTTTTAGAGTGAATAAGATCATTAAGGGAGAGGACATAGATAAAAAAAAAACTCAAGAACAAGAGCAAAGTAAACACTTAATTTTAAAGAGTGGGAGCAACAAGAAGAGTCAGGGGAAGGAGTGCTCAGAAAGAGAGGAGAGAAGCCAAGGGAAAAGAGAGTGTCAAGGTATAAAGGGTAGTCTCACACATCAAATGTTATGGAGAGATTAAGGAAAATGAAGAAGGAAGAAAGACCAATGAATTGGCAAAGAGGTTCCTGGTGACTCTTGGGAAAGAAGATTCATTTGTAGGGGCAGCTAGATGATGCAGAGAATAGAGCATCAGCCCTGAAGTCAGGAAGACATAAATTCAAATCTGATCTCAGACACTTAACACTTCCTAGCTATGTGACCTTGGGCAAGTCACTTAACCCCAGCCTCAGAAAAAAAGAAGGTTCATTTGAGTGGTTTTGATGAAAGCCATATTGCAGAGGTTTAAATTAGTGAATGGAAAGGATATAGAAACAGTGAATGTAGACATCTTTCAAATTCACTAATGAATGGGAGCAAAGATATGAGATAGTAGCTTGACAGTAAAGAGAAGGAAGTACTTTTTAAGGATAGCAGAATCTTAAGTTATAAGGAAAAGAGTCTATATACAGAGTGATTTAAAATATTTTTAAAAAGAGATGTAAGGATTTGGGCAAAGCAGGAGAAACATGTATGTATATTTATAATTTTTCCCAGTTATATATAAAATAATTTTTATCTTTGATTCTAAAACTTTGAGTTCTACCCCTTCCTACTCTCCTCCCTGAGAATGAACATGTGAAATTATTCAAAACATTTCCATAAAAGTCAGGTTGCAAAATAAAATATAGATATCCCTATCAAAACCCTACCACAAAGATTAAAGTTAAAAGTTAAAAATAAAATAAAGAAAAATAAAGAAACAAATGAAACAAATAAAAAAATAAAAAATAAAAAGTTAAAAATTAAAAAAATACAATAAAGTGTAAAAAAGTATATACTTCAATCTTTTCAGACACAATTCTTTCTCTGGGCATGGATAACATTTTTCATTATAAATCCTTCAGAGTAATATTGGATCATTATATTACTGAGAATAATAACAAAGTCATTCATAGCTTATCATCCCAAACACTGGTATTACTTTGTACATAGTACATTTCATTTTGCATGAGTTCATGGAGGACTTTCTGAGTTTTTCTGAACATATCCTACATATCATTTCTTATAGAGCAATAGCATTACATCATAATCACACACCACAATTTATTAATTCATTCCCAATTGATGGGAACCCTCTTAATTTCCATTTTTCCCTGAGAAAAGGGCTGCTATTTTATGTATATATATATATGTATATATATATATATATATATATATATATATATATATATATATATATATATATATATATATATATTCTTTTCCTTTTTTAAAAAATCTCTTTTAGGATTCATGCCTAGTATTAGTAGTATATCAAAGGATATTCATGATTTTATAGCCTTTTAGGTATAATTCATATCATTTATTAATTGATGAATGACACAAATTTTATAATATATAAATGTATTATATAATGTAAATAGACAAACCTTATTATTGTTTTCTATGTGTTTTTCATTATTTGGGGTTTGTTTTTTTGTTTCTTGTTTTCTCACAAGATAAGCTTCCATTTACTCAATTCTAGTTTTTAATGATTATGTTCCTCAATGAGCTTTTGTACTTCCTTTCCCATTTGGTCAACTTTACTTTTTAAGACATTTTTCTCATTAGCTTTTTGTATCTCCTTTTGCATTACTCTCATTTCTTTTCCTAATTTTTCCTTTACCTCTCTTACTTGATTTTCAAAATCCCTTTGAGCTCTTCCATGGCCTGAACCCAAATCTTATTTTTTGAATTTATCTTTTTCTGAGTTTGTATTTTGATCCTTTTTTGTGATCATAGTAGCTTTCTGTGAGCAGAATCTTTTTCTGTTGTTAGCTCAATTTCCTAGCTCATTACTTGGCTTTTAACTTTGTTAAATTAGGGTTCTATTTCTAGGATGGAGGGTACAAAGTCCCAATATTCAGGGGTTTTGTGCAGCTGTTTTCAAAGATCCTTTTAGGGTCCTGAACACAAATATTCTTTTCTGCCCTGGAATTGTGAAGAGAGTTCCTGTCCACTGTGGCTGTAAGTTCTAGTATATTAAAGCAATAGAGTTCTTCCTCAGTGATAGTAAAGAGATCTTCTGTGGGCTGAGTCTTCAGATAGTACCACCACTACCATCTCTGCCCAATCCTAGTTTACTGGTTTCTCAAGATCCTCTCACCTTAGTGAGACAACCCTTTCCTGTTGATCTTCCAACTCTCTGAGCTGAGAGGTCTTGAAACTTCTAATACTGTTGCTGATTTAGAGGCCCTAAGGCAGGCCTCCTGCTTTGGCTGGCTTCAGATTGGGCTAGGGTTGTGCTGGAGACATACCCAGGTGCAACAGACCTTTCCTGCTGGCCTCCCAAGTTGTCTTTGGCTGGATAATTGTTCCACTCCATCTTTTTATGGGTTCTGATGCTCTAAAATTTTAGAGTCATTATTTAAAGGAATTTGTGGGGATTTGGGGAGAACTTGGGTGAATCCCTGTCTTCATTCCTTGTCTCCCCAGAAAACTTTTTTTGATGACAAAGGACTGGAAGGCAGATTCCTTATTGGGAGACAAGATTCAAACATGTCAATGATAACATCCCATGATAATTTTCTGGCAGTTATGAAATAACAGAAATAACATTTAATAGTTCCATTTGTGCCTCCAGGGTAGATGAAATAATGGAAAAAAGAGGGAATGAAATAGAGGTAGCAGAGCACAATAGAAACCTTGGCTCTGGAATCTCGGACTTGAGTTAAAATCTTGACTCTGATGCTTACTGTCTGTCTAATTTTAAGGCAGTCTTTTACCATTCTTAGATCTGAGTTTCTTCATCTATGAAAGGAAAACAGTTGGACTGGATGGCTTTTGAGATTGCTTGGATCTCTGAATCCATGATCTTTGGAGGATAAAGAAGCCAGTAAGTTGGTTTTTGTGAGATTGCTCTGAATCCATTTAGGATGTTATGTAACTCAGTGGCTCGCTGACTGGAAACTGTTGGTAAGCTCATCTTCCCAATCTTTTGGCTGGTTTCACACTCCGACTTAGGTTTCACTAGAATCCTTGTTGATTTGCCCACAGGTGTTAATATATTTCATATCCAGTGATTCCAAGAAATTTGGAAAAGAAAAAAGCCAAAGGAGGGCCTGCTACCTCCATCCTTCCTTCTGGAGTTTCCTGATTGTATGAACCAGTGAGAGAAACCAGCATGATATGTTTAATAGGTACATGTTAGAAAACATTAAGAAAATTGCTAATGCCTAAGCTGCTCATAAGTTGATTAAGCTTTAACAGTTTCTTTTAACTATATTTAGAGACTTTCCTCCTGGAAGATTAAAAAATAGAATTATGTTTTAAATATTGCCTTTTTAAAAGTGTTTATATGCCAAAATATCTCTTAGGAGAGAATTAGAAATATGTGAAACCATTACATTTATATTTTACATTCCCATAACTACTCCTAAACTGCTGTGTGCTTGTCATTCACCTTCTTTCCCCTTTGCATTAAAATTTTGGATGTAGAGCTGCAAGGGATTTTAGAAATGATTTGATTCAATGGTGTCAAGCTCATAGGAATGAGGACCACTAAATTGTATTTAAAGATACCTATGGGCCATAAGTTGACCTCATTTTAAAATGTAATATTATCTATATTTTATTGTATTTTTGATTTTGTCAAATATTTCTCAATTACCTTTTAGCTGACAGAACTCAGGAGTGCCATTGAGGGCTGCATGTAGGTTGTGGGCCAAGAGCTTGACACTTTGATCAAAGGATGTGAATCACCTGCAGAAAAATTACCCAGAGAGCACTTTGTAGCCCTAATTAAAGACAGTTAACAAAGGCAATAGCTTTTGGATAGGACTAAGTTCTTTGAATCACAGACCATAGAGTCCAGCCAAGCTTTTGCAAAATCAGAGTAAGTGAATGTCTTTGTAGCATCTCCCTACTTTCCCTCCCTGTTACATATCCATTTAAATGAAAAGACAATGCCCCAAATAAAGCCTGAAATTCTATCATTCCTTTGGCCTAAATTACATTCTTCAGCTATATACTTTAAAAAAGTATATATATATATGTAGATGTATATATCTATATCTATATCTATATATTCCTAAGGGGAGCAACAACTTAGATTATCAGTTTTTTTTTTCTTAAGAAGAAGGTAAGGTAGTCTGAGAAAACTGAATACATGGATGGTGGAAGTGGAATGGGGAAGGTTGGAGTCAATGGGCACTGAAAAATATACTAAAGAAAACCTTTCTGATTTTCCCAATTTGAACTTTGTGGAATTGAAATAAACCTTTCAAAAAGTGTCCCCAAAGGCTAAGATGATAGAAATTAAATATCAGGCAGGCAAAGTTCTTGGAAATTAAGGAAAGGTTCAAGTTAGCAAGCATTTATTATACACCTATTATAGGTAAGGTTTTTGTTTGTCCTTTGTTCTTGAAGATCACCTTGACATCAAAGAGATGATTCCATGACATGCAAGTGAATTGGATTGAAATGAGGGAAGGCTGTGCAAGGTCACTTTCTCCTTCAAGTGGCAAGATACAAATCAGGACCACTAAAGCCTGCGCTGTATGCAGTGGGAGGTCTTGGCATTTCTAAGTTAAGCTCTTTAATAGGTTTCAGTTTGACTAAGGAAACCTCTTTTTTCCTTCCTTTCTTCTCTTCCACAGATTAGGTTTCTTTCTTAAGGATCATGCTTTAAACCCAAATCATTCTGACTCTCATAGATTGACCAGCAAGAGGCCACTTGGTCTTTGTTGCGGTTTTGACCAAAACCTTTGAGCATCTTTCCCTTTTTTTTCCCCCTGATTCTTTTCTTTTCTTTTTTTTTTTTTGGACTAGGTAAAAAAGAACATTATTTTTTACTTTGTTTCTTTCTTACCTAATCTTAATAGTGAGGCTAGTGACTTGCACAGTCCTCATTCACTTAAATGCAATTCATGTCATGGTATTCCCTCCCTGAGATTGTTGTCATTTTCAAGAAAGAAGAACAAACAACAAAAACAGCAACTAAAAGCCAATCATTATACTAAACTCCAGGGATGCTTTTGTTGTTGTTGAGTACTTTTAGTTATATCTGACTCTTTGTGACCCTATTTGGGATATTCTTGACAAAGATACTGGAATGGCTTGCTATTTCCTTCCCTAGCTCATTTTACAGATGAATTAAGGCAAACAGGGTCACTGAGGCTTGCCCAGGGTCACACAGGTAGTAAATCTGAGGCCAGATTTAAACTCAGGAAGATGAGTTTTCCTGACTCTAGCCCTGGCTCTTCATCCACTAAGTGCCCCACCAAAATACTAAGAGAGGCAAAAACAGTCCCTACTATTAAAGCTCTTACTATCTAATGGGGGAAATAACATGCAAATAATTATGTACAAATTATATATATATATATGTATATATATATATATATATATATATATATATATATATATATATATATATATATACATATATATATATATAATTGGTGATAATTTCAGAACGAACGGCACTAGTATTAAAGGGAACTAGGAAGGTTTCCTGAAAAATCTGAATTCTAAAGCCAGAAGGCAGAGAAAAAAAGGATGAAGTTCATTGGCTAAAAATATATTGTCTCACAAAGAAATGTTTACACTGTAAATTAAAAAGTTCAAGCTGACTTCCTTTAGAAAGCCGTGGAATTTAGACTTGAAAATGAGCTTTAGATTGTTTGTTCTCACCCTTTCATTTTGTCATATGAAGAAGCTGAGTCCCAATGTAGTCAGGTGACTTGTCCTGGGTCATAGAGGAAACTTGGATTTAGTTATAGCTAGTCTTATGTCAAGTCCAGTGTTCTTTCTACCATGCTGTGTGGCTAAAATATGTGACTAATGAACTAGAAAGGAATGGTTGGATTCCCTAATGCTCACATTCAGTTTTCCTAGCTAGCTGTGTGATTTGAGGCAAATAACATGACCTTTCTGAACTTATTTTCTATATTTATAAAATGAAGACACTTAGATTATCTGGAGTTCTTAATTTGAAATCTATGAACTTATTTATTTTAAAGCATCTATACATGTGTATATGTTGCATACATATTTATATTCATACATAAATATATGCATATGGCATATATATAAATGATATGTATTATATTTCAATATAACTGAATTTCTTTGAAATTTTTTGTGTTTCATATATTTAAAACATTATTCTGAGAAGGTTATCTTTAGGTTTCCAAGCTGTCAAAGGGATCTATGAAATAAAAGCAAACAAAAAGATTAAGTAACTTTGTACTAGATGATCTTTGTGCTTTCCTTAGCTTGAACAGTCTATGATTATCTTCATATCCTGAACTCCTAGAGCTTAGATTATCCTATAATACTAACAAGAACTCTTTGAATTCTACTTCTCTCAGTTTCTCTTTTCATATTATTCCTGAAGCATTTAGAACACCTCAGTCTTTTGCAGAGGACTCTGCATGATTCTGGGATCCATTTATAAAAGAAATTGAAGGGAGATCAAGAAACTTGCAAATAAGATAAATATTAACATAGGGTCACAAATTTTTGAGTTGGAAAGGACCATTTAATCTCCTTCATAGGCCTTGAAGAATTTCTGCTACACCATCAATGTTAGGTAGTAAAGTGAAACTATTTTGTCCTTATTTTTGGAAGCTATGCCTCTCTTTACTACTTAAAATCCTTAAAAAGCTGACTTCACCATATATTTTTCATCTTATTACCTTATAGATACTTTGTATTCTAGTCAAGCTAGTCTGTCTGCTTTTCTAGGAGATTGTACTCTATTTCCTATCTCCAGGTCTTTGCACAGGCATTACCTCATGCTTGAAATGCTTTTCCTCATTTCAATTTCTATTTCTATTTCTCACAATCCTGAGCTTTCTTCAAGGCTCAACAAAGGTATCTCCTGGAAGTCCTGTCTGTTTCCCCTTCAGTTCCTTTCCTCAAACTCTCTATGGATCCAGTTATTTTGCATTTATAGGACTTTCTATATATCTTGTTTTTATTCTTCTCTGTTCGTGGTCTAGATGCCTTGAGAGTAGGGACTTTTCAGTTATTTTTTTGTGTGTGCTATGGGTCTAGTATAGTACTTTGCAAACAGTAGGCACTTAACAAATGCCTATTGATTTGAATCTTTTCTCCCATAGCTTTCAAGCACAGAAAATGATCACAACCTGCCACTTGACCTTGGGTTGTATGAAATCACCCATTTCTTTCCCCAATTAGACATTAAAAGTCACACTCTGTCCTTCTTAGCTTGGAAAGACTTGAGGAGACTGAGCTCAATGAAAATGGTGGCCATCAGTGGAGTGGCTAACGTGAGCTGTAATGGGTAAGAAATCAGTTCAGACCATTAGATTTGTCATAAATGTATGATGAATGATAATTCCTTGAACTAATATCAAACCTTTGGGAGCAATATGTTTGAATGATGTCACTGCATAATGTTTGAAGTTGTTAATATGATTACTTGAATCATTGGTGAAACATGAGACTGGAGCAGATTTTATAACTTCTCTGTGCTGGGTCCTGTATTTCCATCTCTCTGTTCTGCTTTTGTAAAATAGAAACCTCCAATTCCTTTTCTTTGGTTATTGCAATATTAATGCCAGTAAGATTTGTTTGTGCAATGCTTGGGCACCTGACAAATGTGGGTTTTTTCCCTTCTTGTTTTTCTTGGGCAAAGAATAATAAGGAAAATATTCTACCTTTAGAGTACTATGCAAGAACATCTATTTAAGGCAATTTGGCTGGCAAGTTTAGATGGAAATGCATTTTCTTCATGTAGGGCAATCTGATTTCCAAATCCTTGTTTGGCTTTTATTTCCAAAGATTTAACAAGCTGCAGTACATTGTTTCTGACCACTACTCACATTTCTGAACTTCATTTAAAGAAGTGAAATGAAATGTCATCATTTTTAAATTTCTGAATTCTAAGTTTTGGGTTTGGGTGGTGATGTTTGGTTTAGTGCACAGACAGAGCTAGTCATTAGAATAGATAACATTTATATAGCACTTTAAGATTTGCTAAGCACTTTGCACCTATTATTGTACTTGACCCCCCCCCCCAACTTGATGCTATTATTATTTCCATTTTTCAGATGAAGAAACAGGTTTAGAGAGGTAAAGTTACTTGCCCAGAGTCACATAACCATTAAGTATCTGAGGCAGGATTCAATCCTGGTCCGGGTCCACTAAAGTCCAGAATAGAGTACATCTTGATATCTGTGTTAGGATGGAGGGGCAATTTTGGAGGGTTCCTCATTGATATCTGAGGGATTGATGATAAAAAAGCATGAAATCAAGATTATGCCTTCTTTCACTAACTCATTAATCCTGGTCTTAACTAATTGGATCCTCTAGACAATAATTTGTGTGAAGTCTACAGACAGGATTGTCCCAAATCTAGCTTATATGGGAGTTGTAACTTTCCCCCAAAATCTCCAAGGAAGGAAATGTCTTCAAACTGACCACAAATTTAGAATTGAAATAGTTCTTAGAAGGCATCTAATCCAATGTCTAATTTATAGATGGTGAAATTGAGACCCCAAGAAGTTAAATAACTAGCCCAATAGGTATTATACAAGATAGGTATCTGGACTTGAAGTCAAGATTCTGAGTTCAAATGTGGTCATAGATACTGACTACCACTTCTTCCAGTTACAGCATTATGACTCTGGGAAAGTCACTTAACCTTTGTCTGCCTCAGTTTCCTCACCTGTAAAATGGGGATAATAGTTATATTATTTATATTATAGGTGTTATGTGGGCAAGTGACTTATTTTATAGGCCTATCTCAAGGTCATTAGGAGAATCACATGGGATAATACTTGTCAGACACATAGCAAATTTTTTTTTCCCCTGAGGCTGGGGTTAAGTGACTTGCCCAGGGTCACACAGCTAGGAAGTGTTAAGTGTCTGAGACCAGATTTGAACTCGAGTCCTTCTGAATTCAGGGCTGGTGCTCTATCCACTGCGCCACCTAGCTGCCCCCCACATAGCAAATTTTAAAGAGATAAGTGCTAGTTATGATTAGGAATGGATTCAAACCCAAATTCTCTGATTCCAAATATAAGATTCATAGCATTTCTCCACAATCTCTTCTTTGTCAAAGCATTTCAGCTCTGAATATTTTTTGTGTCTAATATCAAGCCTTACCACTGTACTTTCAATTATAGAATAATGAGGTTTAGAGCTGGCAGGACTTCCCTACCTCCTTAAAACCTGGTGTCTTATTTAAAGATGAGGAAAATGAAGTGAATTGTGCAAGGTCATATGAAGCAGAACCTAGGTCCTATAACTACATATTTATAATTTTTTTTTGCAAGATATGAATCCATCCTAACCATTTTTATATGCTTTTTGTTTGCTTTTAGCATTATAAATTTTGGAAAAGGAGAGATGTAATGGGTTTTAAAGATGGAATATATGGGACACCTAGATGGCATGGTGGATAAGGTACCAACTTTGGAGGCAGGAGGAGCTGAGTTTAAATTCAGCCCTCAGACTCTTTACACTTAACACTTTCTAGCTGTGTGACTCTGGGGTAATTCCTCTCAAAAAAAGAAAGAAAAAAAAAGAAACTAAAGATGGAGTGTAGATAGCATTTGTTATCTAGCCCCATACTTTCTTCATTTCTTGATTTTCTGATTTTTCTGATGGTTGTAATTATGCCCTGTTTTTGATTGCTCTATGGCAGCTTGGTATTGTGATTTTAGTAAACAGGCTCAGAGATATTAAGTGACTTTCTTAAGATCATATATATATATAATAAGTGGCGTATTTAGACTTTGAATCCTGGTCTTTTCACTGAAAACCCGCTATTCTTTTCACATGGGGAAGTAGAATTCAAGGCAAGTATAGGAAAATGACTGTTCTCCTTAAATAGGATCTTTACAAAGTTTATACATTAATATTATTCTCTTTTGGAATTATTGGGTCAATTAAAAAAGATCACCTTTGCTAAGGAATGAAGAATGTTGCCATTTATTCCTTAAAAGGTGTCATGGAAAAATGTCATATGACATATATGGTTCCTTAGAAGAAAGACTTTTGCAGCATCTTCTGACAACACTGTCAGCTGGGGCCATTTTCATTTTTCTGGGCTTAGGCTTTTTGTCCTTGAAGTGATGAGAGAGATTAGTCTGACTCACTCACAGGGACCAGGAATTCTGTCTCCAAAGAGCCTCACAGGTCATCTTGTTCAGGGGCTGCTGGCATGCACAGCCTACTTGTTCTCTTGGGTCTGGTAAACTGAAGTCACTGGAATAAGCAAAAGATATATTGGGAACACAGAATGTGAACTGGACTTCATACTGTCTAATTACTTTAAGTAAGAACTCTAGGCAGCATCTCTATGACTCTCTGCTTTCTTTTCTTACTTACCAATGAATGTAGGATACTACTTCTGGAGCTGGAAGGTCCCATAGAGGTAATCCATTTTTTTTTTACACTTGAGGAAACAGACCAAGAAAAATGAAGTGATTAGCCCCGCATTCGGGCAGTAAATAGCAGAGTTGAAAATTGAACCCAGGTTTAAATGATACTGAGTTCAGAATACTTTCCACCATCTTGAATTGCAACTTTATGGACACAAGGAAAAAAACTGTCCTTCCACTTTAAATTAATCCCACTGCAAAGAGCCCATCTGTAGCAGGATGGTTAAAATAGAAGAAATTTTTTTTCTATAAAGATGTTTTCCCTCCACCCTTAAATACAGTGCCTGGAACTCTCCAAATCATTTTTTTTTCTTTTTTTTTTCCTCCCAGGATCAGAGAAGTACTTTGAGGAAAAAGCATCTAATAAGACCTAAATATATACGTAAGAACAAAGGGAAAGCATCAAAATGTCCTGGCTTTCACTGAATCATCCAGAATTTACTTTCTATGTGCTTTCTATGAGCAAAACTGTCTTAGGAGTTGCGATAGAGATATAGAATCAGACAGAGGTGGGGAGAAACTTCAGAGGACCATCTAGTCCGGTTCCACCTCAGTTGACAAGTGAAGAAACAGACCCCCATAAGTTAAGACTAAGGTTAAGTGGCAGACCTGAGATTTGAACCTAGATTCTTTGGCTCCAAATCCAGCATGCTGTGACTGAGTTTTCTGTTACTGAAGTCCTGGGTTTCTTAGTACTGAAGTCTCTTCTGAACTCCAGTCCATTTCCAAGTGTCTGATGGACAGCTCCATCTATCTATCCCCTGGTGAATGGCACTTCCACATGAACTATGAAAATCCTTTAAGGTCGTTCTCATTTTTTTCCATTTTCAAAATTTCCAAAATTCTTTTCATTATCTCTCTTTTCTCCATCTAACTTCCCTATTTCTTTAAAAAACTTGTCTTTTGTGTTTGTATCATTTCCAAATATATCAACCTCCTCCCTTACCCAGTAAGCCATTTCTCTTAACAAAGAATGAAAATGAAACAGGAAAAAAAAAAAAAACAAACAAAAACAGTTCAGTGAGATTAACCAACACATCAACTAAGTCTGACAGTTTAAACAGTATTCTACCTCAATAATCTCCCATCTTTAAACAAAAGAAGGAAGGGACATACATTTTCTTATCTTTGTTTCATAAGCAAGCTTGATTATTTTAACTGCATACTATTCACTAACTTTCCTGTTTCTTTTGACATACCACCTGATTTACCTGGGCTCAAAACCTTAGTTTCTTGGAGTAATTTGGATATATATTTCCCTACATCAGTGAGGTAGCTGGTGATACAGTTAGATAGAATTCTGTATCTGAAGTCAAAAAGACCTAAGTTAACATCTAAGCCTCATACTTTTACAAGTTGAATGACCTTTGACAAGTCACTTAACTGCTCTCTGCCTCAGTTTTTTCATCTATAAAATGGGGATGATAACATATACTTTTCAAGTTGTTGTGAGGATCAAATCAGATAACATTTATAAAAGTTTATAATCCATAAAATACTATATGAACAAGAGGTATAATGATGGTGATTTTAATGCTTCTCTGTTCTTTACCCTATGCATCTAATCAGATGCTGAGTCATGAAGATTCTATTTCCCCAAATTCTTTTAATCTGTTTCCTTCTATATTCTCTACTATAGTCTCTCCTTTATATTCACAAAAATATCAAATTAATTCAACCTTCATTATCCTTTTCTGAAGCCAAGTGCAGTCTCAAGTGATCTCCCAATTTCTGGCTTATCCTTTCCATTTTTCATCATTCTCACAATTATCTGATTCATCTTGTTAAATCTCAGATCTGATCACATAACTTTTCTGTTCAGAAATCTTTAGTGGCTCCCTAATTCTCTAGGAATAGTAAATAACTGAATGTGCCTTTTAAGATTATCCTCAATCTGATTCCAACATAATATTTCAGAGTAAAAAGGGCTAGATTAGTTTTCAGAATACTTAGATTTGAATTTTAGCTGTGCCAATTTTTATCTGTGTGACCTTGGACAAATAACTCAAATTCAAATTTCCTAATGATCTCTTTCTCTCTTTTTCTCTCTTTCTCTTTTTCTCTCCTTCTTCCTTTCCCTTTTGTGCTCTGCCTTTCTCTTTTCCCTTTCTTCCTCTCTCTTGTTCTCTACTCCTTCTTTGCTTCCTTTCCTCTCTCTCTCCTATTCCACCTTTATTCTTCTCTCTTTTTCTCCCTTTCTCTTCTTCCTTTATTCCTCTGTCTCCAATTCAATGATTTCATTTTTAATTTATAAAAATGAATTTTGTTGATTTTTAACATTGCTTAAATTATGCCCTCTACTCTTTTGCCTTCCCTGAAGGCTATCCAATATGACAAAAATATTTTTAAAAGTAAAGCAAGAAAAAGAGAAGCAAGAGGAAAAAAAAAGAATTACCAAATTCAATCAATCAATAAACAAAATCTAGGAAAAATATATATATACATATATGTGTATGTGTGTGTGTATTCATATGTGTGTATAAATGTATATCTATCTATCTATCTATCTATCTATCTATCTATCTATCTATCTATATATATATATATATATATATATATATATAGTGGAGTTATACAAACACTTCTATAAATAAGTGGGGAGAGAAGTCTTCTCATAGTCTTTCTTTGAATCTATACTTGTTTCTTTTAATTTTTACTTAATAATTTTTTGTCCTGGTTGTTCTTTCCATTTACATTATTTTAGTCATTGAATACATTGTTTTCTTGACTCTGCTTACTTGACTCTGAATCAGTTCATATAAGTTTTACCTTGCTTTACTTCTCTTTATTATATAAAATTATTGTTGTTTATTTAATTATTGAAATATTTTATTATATTTATGTTCCTCTAGCCATTCCCCAATCATGGTTATCTGCTAGTTGCTTTTTATTTGCTATCTTTCTAGTTTCCCTTCAATGTTCTTTCCTCTAGCCATATTAAGAACACTAGACTCCGTGTCTTAACTCTGTGTCTTTGTATTGGTCATCTCCTATGCCTGAAATGTTTTCTTTCCTCATCTCTGCTTATTGAAATACTTCTCGAAATTCAAAGACCAGTTTTGGTACCAATTTGGTGAACCTTTAGCTGATTCTCATCCTTTACCTACCCTAGCTAAATATAATCTCTTCTGCTTCAAATTTTCTTGTGGCACTTTATCTAGACTACTCTTTTGCTTCTGTCATGTTTTATATTTTACCACATATATTTTTTCCATATTACATTCCATGTCACTTCATATATGATTTGAAGATCTCTGAATTTTAGTTTCCTTGTATATAAAATTGGAGATAATAATACTTGTTGTGCCTATTTCACAGGGTTCTCAAAGGATCTGATTGTGAAAACATTTGAAAAAAAGTATGATGCCTATAATATAAATATGAGGAATTTAGGTGGTCCAACAAACAGATAGAGTATTACATTGGAAGTCAGGGAGACCTAAATTTGAATCCTGATTAGACATTTACTAGTTTTGTGACCCTCAGCATATCACATATCTCTCAGTCTCAAATTCCTCATCTGCAAAATGGGGATAAAATGGGGGATAATATTGCACTTTCCCCTTTCCTTGGGTTTATTTAGAGGATCAAGCAAAATAACATAGGTAGAACATTTCATAACTCTTAAACTACTAGATAAATGCTAGATATTGCCACTGTTACTGTTATTTCAAACTTTTCCTGGCATTGTATTCTAGTCATTTTCCCTAACAATTTCAAGAAGTTCCCCTTGGTATGTATGTTTTTCCCCCTCAATCTTTGCTTTTTTATGTTACCTTCTCTTTGTTTTTTTTTTTCCTTTTATAGATGCTATTTGTAACAATTTTTAAGGAAGAATTACCATGTATGGTAGGGATTGGTTTATTTAACTGAAACCAGCAAAATTTGACTGGGATGGAGAGGAACATGGTGAACAAGAATATGGGGTAGAGCTAAAAAAGCAAAGCAGGTCTAGTCCTGGCTGGGATGCGAGAATGGAGATCCCTAAGCAGCTAGGTATAGCACAAAATACTGGCATTGCAAATAAATACTACCCATCCTACTATGTGGTTATAAGAACAGTGCTTTGCAAAAAATGAGAGGACCTTTTTCTCCCCAAATCTGAGTTAGGTTCTGTGGAATAAGAAATAATGGGCTTGGGCAAAATGAAGCAGAGTGAAGTAACCAGCACCACCAGTAAGACAATATGCATAATGACTGCAAAGAAAGATGAAAAACAATAAAATTTCAAAATTGTAATTATAATGACCAAGTCTAGTCCTACAGAAGAAATGAGAAAATGTACCTTCTTCTCTACTGTGCAGAGTAAGGGTGATGGATATAGAACATTGAACATTGCATATACTATCATACATGATTGATATGTTCATTTTCTGGACTGCTTTATTTTTTCTTTTAAGTTCTTTGTCACAAACGCTAGTTCATTGAACAGGGAAGAGGAGAGAAATGTGTTTGGAAATGAAAGGAATGTGAAAACAAAAGATGTCACTATTAAAAAAAAATTGGGTCCTTCAAGGCTGAGATCATAGGTAGGTAGAATTGCTTCTTGCCTATTTGCAAATTTGAGAGATACTAGAAAGCATAATTCTTCCCTCTTATCTTTTATTATGAATTGGGTATGATACTTAAAATTCAAAAACCCCTAGAATATTAGAACTGGATAGGATCTTAAGGGACCTGCAAAGATCATGAGATTCCTATCCTCATATAACATCCATCCAAATGAGGGGGAACTATTAATAATATCAGTGTGACACCCTAAATCCTCTGCAACAGGGGAAAAGCCAAGCAAAATTATTTTGTTTTTTAATATCTTTAAACATTAAAAGATGAAACTCTGACAATTAAACTAGGCTTTAAAAAGCAATTAAACAAGGTCAATCCAATTTATTAGAAATTATGCAGGTAAAATTATCTACTAGTATGTCTGTTAAAAATAAAAATGTGTTAGAAACTTGGATTGGACACTAAATATATATGAGAGAACACCTAAGCTATGGGCAGGTAAGTTATAGGTGGCTGCTGGACCTATAGTTAAAAAGATCCAAATTCAAATTCCACTTTTTAATTATTTGGCCCAAGGAAAGATATTCAATCTCTGTCCATCCCAGTTTTCTCATCTGTAAAATGTGAATCATAATGGTATTTTTCTGTCATGTTGTTGTGATTATCAAATGAGATAATTAGTAAAATGCTATGCAAACCTTATAGTTCTTATATAAATGCTTTCTGTTGTTCTTATTATAATTATATATGGGAATCTGCCTTATAATCATAATGCTACAAACACCATATTCTCCTCTCCTTGCCAAGAGTACAAAACATAAATTAAACTGTGATATATCTATATCTATCTATATCTATATCTATATCTATATCTATATCTATATCTATATCTATATCTATATCTATATCTATATCTATATCTATATCTATATCTATATCTATATCTATATCTATATCTATATCTATATCTATATCTATATCTATATCTATTTATATATCTATATCTATTTATATATATATATATATATATATATATATATGTATATCTGTGTGTGTGTGTGTGTGTGTGTGTGTATGTATATATATTCCATAAGGTAAGTGCAGCTTCTTTGAAGATGGTTTTGGCAAAAATCTCTGAAAAGCTTAAGGATATCATTGCATAGTCCTGGAGTTGAGCTAACATTACATAGAATTTATGAATCGAAATTTCTTGCATAGAGAAGCCAAATGAAAACCAATCAATCATAATTTTAAAATGAGATGTGATACTCCCTAAGACTTTGTTAGAAAGTTTCTTCTCAAATGTTGCATTAAGATGAAGAGATGGTAGAATTGGACTAATCCAAAGAGAAGACATGTTTTGGGATTATCTGTAAGGAGTCACTGTTCCCAGTTGCTTGAGATATTTGAACCATGAGACTTGGTATATTCTGGTTCAAAGTTTTAGCCTGGATTTGGTCTATCTCAGGCAGAGGGTAGGATTTTAGATGGGACTTAAAGGAAGGTAGGGAAGATAAAAAAACAGACATTAGGAGGGAGAGATTACAGACAATGGGAACAACCAGTAAAAACGATAGTGCTTTTTGTTCAAAGAATAACAAGGAAATTAGTGACACTGGATCATGGGTTACATGGCAACAAACAAAGCATAAGGAGAGGAAGAGCTCCCCAATATAGGTAAGTGATCTTTCCAATGTGAAAGTAAAGAAAATGGGGCTCTTTCCTCTCCTGGCATGAATGATCACATGTAGCCATGTGTACTTTCCCTTATGCTTTCCCCTACTATGCTAGCCATAGAGCAATGTTGCCTTCTCTGTTCCTATAACCCCAACTCTACCCATTTTCTCTGTCTCATGGCAAAGGAATAAGCCTGAACTCTATTTTTTCAGGACCTAGATTGACTCCCTCATCTCATTTTCTGCCTTGTTACTCTTCATATGTGTGTGTCTATGCCATCTATACCATTTCTCTCTGTCTCTGTCTCTCTGTCTCTGTCTCTCTCTGTCTCTGTCTCTCTCTCTCTGTGTTTCTCTGTCTCTCTCTCTCTCTCTCTGTCTCTCTCTCTCTCTCTCTCTGTCTCTCTGTCTCTCTCTCTCTCTCTCTCTGTCTCTCTGTCTCTGTCTCTCTCTCTCTCTGTATATATATAATATATATATATACACACACATATGTATGTATGCATTTGCATATATGCATATGTGTGTATATGTTTGCCTATATATAAGTATATACATGTGTGTATGTTTATAGAGAGGTAGGTAGGTAGATGGATAAAGAGAGATATTACATTTGGAATACTCTTGGCTGATGGAGGAAAACCTTCTACCAACTGATATCTTCTTACCACATCTTGTAATAATAATAATGAAAGCTTCTGAACTGTACTCCAAATTTATGAATGACCTCAGGCCCTACAAGGAGTAATATGTAGCAGCTAGTGGTAAGTAGCAAGATTTAAATCCAGTTCATCTGAATCCAGATCCAGATTTTTTTTTCATTGTGCTATCCTTCCTTTCTCTGATTCCAAATTCAATGCAATGTTTTTTCTTAAATACTCTCCTACTTTCCCTCCATGCCATCCTTTTTATGGCCATCTTTGCCTAATCCATGTGCCCAGGGTTATAATGTTCCCTTTCAGTCTGCTCTCCCTATATGGCCATTGATCCCTGCTTCAAAGTTATTTCTCCCCATCCCAATAAATATGCCTGTCCCTCATATTTAATTGTCATATAATGAAAATGATCCAAGAATCATTTTGTTCTCCCCTCATTTTAGCAATGAGTAAGTTTAAGTAGTTTGTTTGAGGATGTGCCACTAATTAATGCTAGCATTGGGAGAATTTAGTTATTCTGATTACCCTTTTGCTCTTTTCTTTACTAGGACATTTGAAATTTTTTTTACAACCAGGTTCTGGCCTACTTTTCCAAACATTGTTTTTATTGGGCATTGCTCCCTTTCATGCACTTTATGCTCTTGTCAAACTGACCTTCTTATGGTCAATAATGAATGATGCTTTATTTTCCTATCTTGGCACTAGCTTTCTCCAGTACCTGGCACATTTTCCCTCTTCATCTTATCTCCTTTGTAGCCTAGTTATAGTGCCCCTTTCCTATATGAGACCTTTCCTGATGCCTCCAGCTGCTAATGCTGCCCAATCACCAACTTACCTTATATTTATTTTTCCTAATGCCTCCAGTTGCTATTGCTGCTCATTTCACCAACTTACCTTATATGTATTTTTGCATATTTTGTATCTTTTGATTATGTATTCGTATTATTTTCTCCTTAGAATATAATCTCCTTAGCATGTAAGGGTAGAGGTATTTTCATGTTTTATCCTTGTCTCCTCAGCATCTTGAACAGCCCTTGGAATATAAAAGGATCATAGGATTATAAATTAAGAGCTAGACAAGATTTTAGAGGCCAGTCACTTGACTGGTGAAAATACTTAGTGAAGTAATTGGCTCAAAGATTTTAATGACCTAGAGATACTTGTTATATCAGCTGTAAATCAAATTAGTCATATAGCTTTAAGCATTGTAGGAGCTAGGTAAGGGAGGTGGTAGATTTCCTTTGTAGGATAGAGGAGGAACTGTCCCAGTCAATTCCTATAAACTGGATTCCCTACATGCCAATAAACTCATTAGAAAGTGCTGTTAGACAATTTCATCTCCATCATTGTTCTCCCACTTCAGCCACTGTATTCATTATATAATTCTGCATTTTTCTTTTTAAAATTTTCATTCCATAAATGTTCAGTGTACCCCAGTGCAGTATTAAGTTTCCTGTTGTCCTGATCTTACAATGGAAAACTATAGAAAATTTTAAAAAGGTCATTATGCATCATAATGAGTCTTTAAAATGAAAATTGCCTGAATGAGTTACTATTAACTGAAAAGAAAAAAAAGTTCCAAATGGAGAAACCATTCTTTAGAGATGGTATGCTGACCTTGTTATTGTATTTAAAACTATGTTTAAAATGTTTTTAATAGATTTCAAAATTCTCTTATGCATATTTATTTTTTCTTTTCTCTTCTTAGAAAAGAATTGGAGTACTTGTTGATAAAAAAAATCTGCTTTATTTTTTCACTGATATACTGATGAATAATTTCTTTGTACAGTCTATTTAACCCTACCTTATTATTGAATTAATCCTCAGCTGGTTTCCAGCTGCCCTGAAGTAACAAAAACTCCTGGTTCTAACCCTTTTTCTTAATTCTTAGGAAGATAGACAAGAACTTTACAGATTTTAGATGGGGGAGACACATGATCATCAGGATAAACTTCTGTTTATCTGTTTAGAGATAGTATTTTATTTATTTAGTTATTTCTGCTTACTCTGCTTTAAGGCAAATATTCCCCACTTTCCTTAGTTTACAGATTAATTATTATTTTTTCTTTCTTCTTTACTTTTTTCTTGGGGTTTTAATTGCCCACAAGATTACTATGCATCAGTGGTGTGAGAGAAAGGCTAAGAAAGCAAATTCCATCTAAGGCTTCATTGAAAGACAAAGCATTCAGGAATAAGAAGGCAATTTGTTTTATTCTTCTGTCCCCCTGTCAGACTACATCTGGAATACTATGTACAATTCTGGGCATCAAAAAAGCAGGAAGTATTCAGAGAAGGGCAAACAGGATGGTGAAGGAAAGAACTGGATATGTGGATCAAGAGATTTAAGAGGGATATGGGTAGAAGTCTTCAGATATTTGAAAGGTTGACATGTAGAGAAAACAATAGACTGATTCTTGTTGGTCCTGAAGATTAAAACTAGGAGTACTGGGTAGAAGTTTGAGAGATGCAGATAGAAGCTTGATGTACAAGAATACTACAATAATTAAAGTCATTGACCTGAGTTGCTTCTGAATATATCAGATTCCTCCTCAATGAAAGTGTTGAAGTCAAGTCTGGATCTACCTATTTTCATATTTGTGACAATAGAATTTCTTTTTCAGTTAGACTAGATGGCCACTCCTGATATCTCCTGCAACTTGGAAATTCTGTGATCAGTGTTCTCATCGAAAATGACTACTTCTTCTAATAATACAGATTACAATCCACCCAAGCCCTCATATCCTGGGTGTCTCTGAACTATTTCCCCTTATAAATTGTACATAGAGATTATATCCAATATATTGGAATCTTTATCTAGTTTCTGAATTAGGGTTATTTTTTCATTCTTCTTTACAAATAGTATTTTATCTCTTCAGTTATTTTTGCTTAGTCGACTTTAAGGAAAAATTCACATAGGATTAGTTTCCTTCACCTTCAAGTTCTCTCTCCTATTCCATTTGATCCCAGTTTTCCTAGTTTACAGGTTAATTATTATTTTTCTTTCTTCCTTACTTTGTCTAGTAACCCAGTTCTTCCCCCTTTCTCTCCTCTCAGTCAATATGCTTATTAAAATCTCCTTTCCTTTATTTCCCTTCAATTTTTTTGTGTGAGTTTTTTCCTTTTCTCTGCCCTTTTCTAAAACTTTTTTTACTTTGTTCTTTTCATTAATTCTTTTATTTTTCTGACAGTTCTCAGCTTTTATTGTTTGATTCATGGTCCTACTTACTTTTGTAGTTTCTGTCTTTATCATGAAATTAATGCTTCTAAAATACCTACTTTGAATTCTCTCTTTTAAATAAATTTTATAATATTGTCTTATAGAACTTATCTCCCCCCTTTTCAGTGCCTGACATTTAGAAACATCAATATATGCAGGCGGTAGAACATATAAAAGAATTGCTTCTTTATAGAAATTTTTCCTGTGTCCCTAATCATGCAATCCATTTCTATCCTCTACCCTAGCAATGGTCAGTTTCTTTTTCATCTGCCATTAAATCTCGTCAATGATTTTAAGGTTTCTTATTCTTCTATATATTGGTTCTCCCTGGAAGCACTGATTCCCCCTCTCCTGAGGTGGGAAACTGTTCATGAATTTATAACCCTCTTTCCGAGGTAGAGTTCTCTTTGACTACTAAATCCCTTCAGATGATGCCAATTTCAAGGTCCTCCATATCCCATTATAGAATGTGTGTGTGTGTTTGCCTACCTCATTCCTACCATCGTAGTGCTCTTCAGTGCAATACTTCACATCATTGATTTAAGATTTCTTCTTATCTCCCTTGCTTCAAACCTTCCCTTCATCACCTCCCATATTCTTTTACAGCCCCTGTTCTTCTGGAGGATTTACACAATTGTTTATGATTAACTTAATTTGAGTGCATAACATATTCTCCTCTATCTTCCCTTTTAACACCTCTCCCAACTCTTCAGCTTAGTCCTCCCAAACCAAACCAAAACCAGAAACAAAAATCCTAAACTAAACAACAAAAACACTGATTCACCCATGGAGGAGAGTGTTGTCATGGGGTTTAGTCAATGAAGTTTAAGGATTGTTTCTCTACCATTACTTGTTCTATTCAAGTTTTATTTCATCTTTATTTCCTTATGTATGTGTAGAAAGAAATCTCTTAATGGTCGTTTTGTTATTTTGTTGTTTTTGTAGGTATTTTTCACTTATTAGTTTCTTTCCCCTTTAATAGTCTCTGGAAATGGGACAATTTGCTTTGTCAGTTGTTTTTAGTAGCTTTAATTCTTTTTACCTTTCTTGTACTTCTGTTGTCTGGATGCTTGCAAATTGAATAAATTGCGCAGTCTCTCGTGTCTCTCTCTCTCTCTCTCTCTCTCTCTCTCTCTCTCTCTCTCTCTCTCTCTCTCTCTCTCTCTCTGGTAGGAATGCCTTTAATACCTCTGATTATTGAATTTTGATATATTTTTTTCATTGTTAAGCACAAGTTTGCAGGGTTTACCATTTTGGGCTTCATTTTGAGCTCTTTTGCTTTTTAAAATATATTATTCCCTTTCTGCAATTTCTAGGGGGTATAGAATAATATTGTTTATTTATTTTATTATTTGAAAGTTTTTCTCCTTGTTGTTTGCAGAATTTATTGTTTGTCATTGGAATTATTAAATTTTGTCAAAATACATCTTGGAGTTGACTACATATTTGCTTTTTATTCTTTTGGAGCTAATTTGTGTATTTCATTTGTATTTTTTTATATTCAGAAATACTGAACAAATTTATATTATTTCCTGAATTTTATTGTTCAGGGTTTTTGATTTTTCATATTTTTCTGAAAATTCTATGATCCTTAAGTTGTCTCTATATATCCTGTGTTTGAGGTTAAATATACTTTGCTTATATTGAGATTGTATGCTCTTTGAAAATTATTGCTTTTTTTCCCCTCTTCTTCCTTTATTTTGGTATATTTTTTTTATTTCCAATCTCTTTTCTCTCATTTGTTTCTTTGAAGATTCACTTCCATGGAGTCAAGTTTTTTTTCCCTTTCACCAATTATTTCTGCTGCATGGGCTATAAATTCTGCTTTCTTTATTCTTATGTCTCTTTTGAACCATTTGGAAATATCTTAGAGTCATTCCATGCCAATTTGGGGATCCATGGGGGTCTCTGCCTCATGGTATTGACATTTCCTTTATCATACAATGTTTATTTGTAGATATGTATAATAATTTAGATATATTATGGTAATCTTCCCTTATTTTTAAATATCTTTCTTGTTGATTTGTTTGTTTGTGCTTAAGGTTATTAATTGAGTTTTTTTCCTTCCTGAGATATTTGATAAATTGAGTCCTTTTTTGGTTCATATTCTTGTAACATTCATTTTCTGACTCTTTTTACCTTGAGGGTAGATCCTCTGAGGGCTTAACCTCAAAGCTATTTCAGCCTCATACCATGCTGAGGAATTCAGTTTTCATCAGCCTCAGTCATTGACCCAAGTGACCCTATATGGGACTGGCTCCATATAGTTACCATTCTCCTTTTCATCTGGCATAGTACAACTTCCCTCATATTTTGGTGCCTTGTTCAAGTTCCATTTGTTCTTTATTTCTCTGGATATTCACTGGTGCAGCATACTCCACACCTTGGCAGAGCATGCTTATGCTCTCCTATACCTTTCTCTTTTTACACAGATGGCTAAGATTGAGGTTTGGTGTTTGTTGCCAAAGAATTTTGGAATGCCAGCAGCTCCAGAACTTCCTGGTAAACATTTCGGCTGCAACAAGAGAATTGATAAGTAGATTCTAGAGCATATTCCATGGTTACCCACTCAATTCTGGGGACTTGTGAGGAAGGGGGTACTGAGTAAGCATGTTAGGGATAGGAATGAGAATTCTCTATTTCTAATTCATCAGGTAGTTAACTTGTTCAAATTCTTGGTGTCTTGGGCAGTGCAGCTACAATTTCTTCTTATGGTAATTGTTATTTGGAGAGTTTGTGATGGCTAGAAAATATTTCTGTTTGTCCATCTTGTTGGTCATATTGACCATCTCTAGTTTTCTTGATATTTCATGGATACCAGTGGAGCATGGGACATATCATTATTTATCCATTGTTTTTTCCACATCAGTAAGCATTTATTAAACACCTTAAGGGTGCCTGGCTGTGCACTTATAAATACAAATGTGAGATAGTCTTTGATCTCAAGAGACTTATATTCTGTTTTAGAAATGGAGTTCAGTATAGTCACAATTAAATATGCATATACATATATACATATGGATTTATATATATATAAATATACTAAATATATATATATATATATATATATATATATATATATACATACATACATACAAGCACAGTGCCTGTGCATAGATGTTTAGTAAATATTTGTTGAATTTATAGCTATTATCTAGTTGATTCTTGCAACAACCTTGGGAGATAGATGCTATTATTATTCCCATCTTATAGTGGTGGAAACTGAAGCAGACAAGACCCAAGTGAATCACTCAGGATAAAGAGCTAGTGACTTAGGCAAGTTTTGAACTTAAGTCCTCCTGACTCCAAGCCCAGTGTTTCGTCCACTGTGTAATCTGCTGCTATTTTAAATCCAAAAATTATAGAAATCTTAGAGCCAGAAGGAATAGTAGATACTGTGTTCCCCCACTCTCCTTCTAGAGATATCCAACCTTTTTACTTCATAGATGAGGAAAGTAAGCCTTAGGTAAACCTCTAGGTAAAACAATATGCTCATGGTTACATAATTAGTGAGTAGCTAGCATTAGAAACTATGTTATCTACCTTGCCGTTTGATGTTCTTTACATTATTCTACCAGATATCTGCCCTGACAGAGTAAAGGGCATACAGAATAATTCAAGCATCATTCTTCACTGATACCCTAATTCCAACCCCAAAGAAACTTCTTCTCTCCCATTATTATTTGGATTTCTGTTCTGTATTGATTATAGAAAAAGGAGATACATGGATAATAAGAGCTGGATGGTGGTTCACCTCTTTCATTATACTTGTGTACCTTCTTTGACACACTAGGGAAAGCACTTAAGCTGGCTATATTGCTGCATCTCTGCCTTTAAGACAGAAGAAAGAGCAGTCATTTGTAATGGGCTATTTGTTACCACAATCCTTGACTTAGCACTTTATTAGTGACATTTTCTGTTTTCTGTGATACCCATAATCAGCACTGCTATTGAAATGTACATGAGGCAAAAACCATATTGATAGAATCCTTGATTGATTGGCCTCATCTTCTGCTGGAAAAGAAAAGAACATATCTTAGTTAGAGCAAAAACGCTGAACTATATTTTTGCACATCTAAGCCACAGATGCAAAGAGTGAAGAAAATGAATGCTTCCTTTTAAGCTTCTGCCAACAGTTCACATTGCCTAGGGAAGAGACTGTATTTGCCAAGATAGAATAATTTATAGATTCAATTTTGGAAGTAGTTGGAAACTCTGAAAGTCAAGTTAAGTCTCTACAACTTTCTCTTTCTAGTTCAGTGTATCTTATGTTATTAATGACCATCAATTAAAAGGTGAAGACCTAAAAAGACCAATGTTTCAGGAAAATTAACTAGGAACTAAAATTAGAGACAAGGCAGTATGCTTAGGAAACAGAAAGCAGAATCCCCATTCAGTTATTCCCCTTTCTCTATAAGTAGATAGACCAGGGACAAACTGAGACTAAAGACTGATCAGGGAATGTGAAGTTTTCTCAGTTGAAAGCATGGACATTAGACCACATTAAATTAGAATTCTATAATAAGTGTTGGAACAAATTCTAGTGGTTAACAGGGTGATGTCATGATTTGAAAGTGAATTAGATTTAAGTCAGGTAGGACAGTGAAAAGTTATCAGCTTCATTCTCTTCTCTGGAACCACGTAGGTCCAGTGGCCAGGATGACTAGGGATGTTCTCCCCTATTCTCACCCAAGGTGAGTTGGGATTAGAACTCAAGACTCCAAGTTTAGCACTACTTCCATTGTACTTCCACATCTTGGCTTTATTTTTGGAGACTCCTTAGAGATGGAGAGAAATTCAGTGAAAATAGGGATACCCCTTTCACTTCTTGCCTTTTCTCTGTCTTTGATTCCACCCATTATAAAACAAAAACAAACAAAATCAACCCACTAACTTTGTAGTCAGAAGATATTAGTTCAAATTCCAGATCTGTTATTTGATACTTCTATGATAATTCATTTAATCTCTTTGTGCCTCAATTTTCTCATCTTTTCAATGAGGGGGCTGAACTAGATGGTCTTCAATGTTTCCTTTTGGCTTGAAATCCATGTTCCTAAAATCTTTTCTCTACTTAGTGGAAATAGCTCTTTGGAAGAATTAGGTTCTTAATGAAATTTGCTACTGTTCAGTTATTTCAGTTGTTTCCAATGCTTCATGATCCTATTTGGGGTTTTTATAGCAAAGATACTGAAGTATTTTGCCATTTTGTTCTCCAGTTCATTTTACAGATGAGGAAACCAAGGCAAAAACATTAAATAATTTGTCCAGGATCACTCAGCTAGTGTTTGAGGCCACATTTGAACTCAAGTTTTTATCATTACAGGTCTAGTGCTCTATCCACTTCACCACCAAGCTTACCTTCTAGGGAAAGTAGGCAAAGTAGGCAATGGAAGTTGAATCTTTCCTGCCTCCCAAAGGGATGGTCACAGCAAACACTCTCAGTTTCAGCTATCTATGACAACATGTGGGATAAGCTGAGTGAAGAGGGCTCATAAGTATATGACTTCGATTTCTGCCCTAATTGTGACTTGAGATTTTGCAGTAACAAGTTGAGCTATTGCTAAAAGCTGCAGGTGTTTGATTATCTTAGATAAACATCTCCATTCTGTCTCTTCACCCCCCAGTCCCTTTTATTAGTATTTAAGTACCCAATACTGTAAAGTGTGTTCTAGGGCCCATATTTAGTCTCTGGGCAAATTAGAACTGTCCAGTCAATGAGAGAAAAGGTCAGGGCAGGATAGGGGCTTTTGATTAGGGTCTATATTGTTATGCCACAATCTCCTTGAACTGTTCTATCTCAGTTTCCCTGCACTAGTTTCCCTTATTGTCCTGACTGAGTTTCCCTGAATTGTTCTACCTCAGTTTCCTTAACTGTCCTGCCTCAATACCCTTAGTTGTAAAACCCCCTCTGGTTTGTTAAGATCGAGGACCATTTGTTCTAAGATTGTAAATTGTCGATGTGAGGCTCAAGATGAGGGGGAGATCAGACTTCCTGACTCCTAACTCCTTCTACCCTCAAGAATTTATGACACTGTCCCCGCTAAAATATTCCAAAAGATAAGACGATCCAGGATAACTCGTGGACATCTTTATTTTTGTTTATTCAAACATCCTGACTCTGGCTAAGAATTTATAGCCCCTCCCCCCACTCTGACAGAAACAAATGGTTCTATAAAACCCTTCCCGCTCTTTTTTCTTTCTTTGTTCAAAAAAGGTATAAAAAGACTTGGGATTCTCCCATTGGTCACTGGTTACTTTGAGACGAGAGTCCTATCCTGTCAATTATACTCTCCAATTAATAAAATATTAAAAACTCTCTAATTTCTGTCTTGCCTCAGTTTCTCCAGCATTACAATATAATCCTGTGTTTGCAGTATGTGCTTTGCACTCCTCTGAGGACACAGACACATTGTTTGTTGGGAGTTACCCTTTCTCACGAGATAGTACTAAATCCCTTTTTGCTTTTCTTTCTCTAAGAATCTCTGATTTTAATTTAGATTCACTGTCCCACACAACAGATTCCGGCCACTTGACCCAAGCCTCACTGTTTGTATTCCTAGGGCTTAACAGTGCCTAGCACATGATAGGTGCTTGATAAATGTTTATTGATCAGCGTCTGAACTTGCATTGGAAAACTGTAATAGCATCATCTCTTTTCTTCTCTGATTGCCATTGCACGTGGCTCCCTGCCACTGCCAAATGCCCTGAAACTTGCACTCTGATCTACTCCACAGTTTCTTCCAGTTCATCTCTTCTCCTCCCAGTACATCTTTGCATAAGCCTTGCATTAGAATCTTTCTCGAGGCTGGGGGAAAATCGGCTTATCCCTTTAAGGCACAACCCCTCCTTTGTTCACAGCAGGCTTTATTCTCTTCCTGTCTTTTTGCTTGGCAGGAGGATGGCAACAGAGGGAATACCCAGGCTATAAGGAGCTCTCCCCTGCCCTTAGACACAGCAGGTTTCTGAGGAAAACCTCAACCTCTAGAATGGGTCATAGGACCAGACATTGCTGACATCTCTGGAATCTTTTAACCTTTTTGAAGGAGTTAAAGTTTTGCCAGCCCTGGTGTTCTATCCTCAGGCTATGTGTAGGAGCCCTGGAGGCAGATAACTAGAGACGGAATAGCTATTAAGAACTAGGAAGACAAGCTGTATTACCTGCATGTTGCCTTCTTATCTCCCAATAGCATGGGGAAAGAAATTAACCCTTCACATACTCTGTGTTCCAGTCTACTAGCTGTCTATGACCTTGTGGTGGCTTTTTTCTTCAGGTTTTTGCACAGGCAAAGGTTCTTATGCCTGGAAATATATTCTTTTTTTACTTCTGCCTAAGAAAATCCTTAGCTGACGTCAAGACTCCAATTAGTATGGGGAGCCTTTTCTGCTGTCCCCAGCAGTAGTTTTTTCTTCCTAAAGCTATCTTGTATTTACTTAACTGCATATACATTGTATCTCCTAGTAGAAGGAGAATAACAATAGTAAAAAGTATTTATGTAGTATCTTAATGTTTTACAAAGTGTTTTATACTTTATATATTACCTCATTTGATACTCACAATAACCCTGTGAAATCGATGTTATTATCCCCATTTTACAGATAAGGAAACGGAAACTTGGCAAGGTTAAGTGGCTTACTCAGAATCATACAACTAGGAAGTATCTTGGACGAGATTCACACTCAGGTCTTCCTGGTTTCTCCCCCTCTCTGTTTCTTAGCTGTCATGCATGAGTGCTCCTTAAGGGTAAGGATCTTTTCCTCCCCTTGCTCTTCTCTGCTCCCTTTCCTTTCAACCTTTCCTTTGCCTGCCCAGTCTGTCCTTTGTATTCTTTTCTTTTCTTTTTTGAGGCAAATGGGGTTAGGTGGCTTCTCCAGGGTAACACAGTTAATAAGTGTCTAAGACTACATTTGAACTCAGGTCTTCCTGATCCTAGGGCCAGTGTTCTATCTACTATGTCACCTAGCTCCCCCACATTGTATCCTTCCCCCTAGAACATTGCCTTCAGCATATGTCCTTAACACTTTTTTTTTGATGAATTGAATTCACAAATTCTGGCTGTAGAACTCAGAGACAATGTATACTTGATGTGGTATGGCTTCTAGGGGAGACATCAATGATTTTGAAGCCCTCTGATCGGGAGTTTCTTGTTCTAACAATCCTGTATGTCAATAATTATAGAGGAATATATATATATATATATAATGTATATATAATATACATTATATATAATATATAATATAATTTATATATATATATATAAAATGATATTTCTTCCCTTGGATTTTAGGGAAGATGTATTAGTAATCTTAAGTCCCTCTGACCTAAGAATGCTCTTGTTCTAACAATCTGTATATGAATGATTTCAAAGTCTTCTGGTCATAGAATAGTCCTACAAACATTACTAATTGTCATATAGATAATCTGTTGGCCAGGATAACCAAATTCCTGAGACAATGCTGAATAAGATCACCCCTCAAACCTACCTGAAAGCCATAAAATTAGCATATAAGAAAACATGAAGCTCTGACCTATAATTTTGCTCTATAAATCTACCTCATGATCTTAGGTCCTTTGCTAATATCTTTTGGAACAGCCCACTGCAATTGGCATTACAATTACAATAAATTTTGCCCCTTGACTTGGGTATGGGTTCAAGCTGTAAATTCTTTTGAGAAACCTCACAACACCGGATCTGTGACTCCAAACTCTTGGGATCCCCCCTTTTCCAACCTCTACTTATAGTC
Organism: Sminthopsis crassicaudata; assembly: GCF_048593235.1. Lineage (NCBI taxonomy): Eukaryota > Metazoa > Chordata > Mammalia > Dasyuromorphia > Dasyuridae > Sminthopsis > Sminthopsis crassicaudata. The sequence goes on from NC_133617.1 coordinate 423,537,029, forward strand.
TTTTTTTCGTAGAATATAAGCTTCCAGAAAGAAAAGGCTCTTTTGCTAAGCACTTAGCATAGTCCCTGGAACACAGTAGGAAATTAATAAATGTTTGATTCATTAATAAATGGATAAATTAATAAATGAACTGATGCTAAGTAAAGTGAGGAGAACCAAGATAATACTGTATATAGCAATAAGATAATGTAATGATCAATTGGGATGAATTTGACTCTTTTCAAAAATGAAATGATTTAAGGCAATTCCAAAAGACTTAGTATGGAAGGAGTCATCTACATCCAGAGAGAGAACTATGGAAACTGCATGAGGATCAAAGCATATTATTTTCACCTTTTGTTGTTGTTTATTTGCTTGTTTTTTTCTCATTTTTCTACCTTTTGATCTGATTTTTCTTGTGCAGCATGATAAATGTGGAAATATGTTCAGAAGAACTGCATGTGTTTTGTTTAACTTAGATTACTTGCTGTCTAGGGGACTAGGGAGGGAGATAGTGAGAAAAATTTGGAACACAAGGATTGCAAGGGTGGATGTTGAAAACTATCTTTGCATGTATTTGTAAGAATAGAAAACTTATTATAAAGCAAAAACCCCACAAATGTTAATAAATGTTTGAATCTGGGCAGTTAGATGGCATAGTGGATAGAACACCAGCCCTGAAGTCAGGAGGACCTGAGTTCAGTTTGGTTTCAGACACTTAACCCTTATTAACTGTGTGATCCTGAGCAAGTCATTTAACTCCACTTGCCTTGCCTCCCTCCCCCACAAATGTTTTGAATCATTGATTGCCTTCATGCTACAGAATCAGGAGAGCTAAAGGGTCTCCAAGCTCTTAGATAGTCCTCATAGGACACCCCTTAACCTTTCTCAGGAATAGACTTGCGTCTTGCTCTTTTCTTTAGACAACCATAGAACCCTCAGTGGAAAGGAAGGAAGGGAGGGAAGGGGATTGTTCTCAAAAAGATTGGCTTTTTTTTGAGAAAGTAGTTTTATTTAAAGCTGCAAGAGACAGCCTGTGCTTAGGTCAGATTGCCCCAAAAGCCCTGAGCTTCCCATCATTATGTTTTTTGCTCATTTCATCAAGCATTTCTGTCTTTGTATCTACAGTGCCTAATACAGTGCCTGCGTTTTGAGCATGTACATAATAAATGTTTGTTAGTTCTTTATTAATAATTATAGGTAGCTCCCCTCTGAATTTCTCCTCTAAGTTTCAGTGGCACTTGTGAATTGGATTCCCAGAAGTTGGCTACCACTGGTGAGTTGGTATGTGTATGTATGAAAGGATTAGGGGTAGTGGGGGAACGTAGTAGTCTGGGGCAGGCAACCTTTATTTATTACATTGCTTTTTCTCTTGGGCATGTTGGCTGCGCAGGCTGGAGTAGCCACTCCCTTTCCAGCTAATGTTCATTCCTGCCCCTGAAGTCATTAAGCAAATGAATCATGATTCTGAGTTTGACAAAGTTCTGAGATAGTGGGCAGGGAGCTGGTGGCCGAAGAAATCCATTAAGCTGTCGCTTTTGATAAATGACTGTTTATATGTAGTATTACCTCAGGTGTTCCATCCTGCTAATGTGGCTGCACCCAGAGAGGGAATGGTCCAAGGAGTTGCTAGTGTTTAGGATATGCTCAATATTAATACTGCAGCTCATGCTTCCCCTGCTTCTAATACCCCCCCCCCAACACTTTCTTTAAGGTTCTTTTCAAATGCCCTTTAGGAAATTCCCCAAGTGTACATGTTGTTCTTTTCTCTACCTGGCTCAGATTACCACCTCTTCATGCTCCACTTCCTCATTGAGCATCAGTCTCAAAGCCTTTTTCTCTGGGCCTTCATAACTATGCAGTCTGAGTCCTAGTCTTCACTACAACTCTGTGAACTACTTTCCTTCCCCCTCTCTCTTCTCCCCCTTCTCACCACCACTTTCTCCCCTCCTCCAAGGCATAGCTGCAAAATCCTCCCTTCTTTTAGAATCTGGCTGCCTATATCTAATAGCAAACATTGTTTACTAAAAGGTAGCATGCTGTAATGGATAGGACACTGGACTTAAAGTTGGAAGTCCTGAGTTCAACTCTTGCTTCAGACACTTACTAGCTGTGTGATATAAGTCATTCAATCTCTCTATGTAATTTTCCTCATTTTCAAAATGAGGTGATTAGGTTTGATGGCCTCTAAGATCCCTTTAGACCCTAAATCTATTATCTCATGATTAAATGCTTGGTATTATTAGATGTCAGAGATACAAAGACAAAAAGGAACAAAGAAAAAGAACCCTAACAACCAAAGCAATTTTACTCTCAAACAATTTATCTCCTACTGAGGATATACCCTAAAAATAAATATAGAATAATATGGAGATAGAGTGAATGAACTCCAACTTCTGGGGACATCCAGGAAAAGCTCTGGAATAGGCCACATAATTCCTGAGCTAGGCCTTGACATAAGCTAAGGATTCTAAGAGTCTGGAATGAGGAGAAGAGGCTATAATTTTTATTCCCAACTTCAGCAATCACTTCTACGTCCAGAGGCAGCTCTGATTAAGTTTGTGTCTGGGAATTTGTCAACTTTTGACATTAGTTTCCATTTATTTGTTGTAACTCTATAAAAGTATATTTTATGCAGATGTTTCTATATTTTTCTGTGAAGATCATAAAGCTGAATGAATTTATAATGCAATGTGTTTGATATATGTTTGGGAGTCTAGTGGCTAGGTTGTTGATCTGAAAACATAGGTGTCTGGCTACATAGGCAAGATACCATTACTAATCCCTTTGCCTGACTCTTTTGGATAACATCAAAGGTCCTGAGAATCCTAGAGAAGAAACCATCTTGTTCCAGTAGAGTTTGTTGACTGTCTTGAGAACACAGCATTTCTCATTTGAGTGATTCAGAAGATTTCTAAGATAGAAGAAGAGATAATGATCTCAAGAAGATGCTTTTTAAGAAAATGATTCTCTTTAAGGTGATAAGACACAGCCTTTTTTTCCCTAGGTGAGGCTTCTCAGAAAGTCTTGTTGCTCATTTCATCAAACATATTTTGTTTTGTACCTCTAGAACTAAGAGTAGCGCCTGTCATGTAGTAGTAATATGTAATAGATTTTGTTAATTGTTGATTTATTAAATCTCTTCTGGCGTATTCCCTTAATTTTTTTTTTCTTTTTCTGAGGCTAGGGTTAAGTGACTTGCCCAGGGTCACACAGCTAGGAAGTGTTAAGTGTCTGAGACCACATTTGAACTGGAGTCCTTCTGAATTCAGGGCTGGTGCTCTATCCACTGCGCCACCTAGCTGACCCCTATTCCCTTAAATTTTAATGAGTTCAATTCTTTAAATGAGTTGAGTTGATTACACAAATCCTAGTTTCTAAGGTACATTAGAGATCTATATTTCTCCTGATATAGCCCATGGACTCCAAGCAGTATAGATGTCCATTAATTGTCACCAGAAGACACAATGAGCTCACAGCAAAGGCATTTACTAAGAAGTCATGGTTAAAACATTCTACCCACAAATTTGGAATGCAGTGTTACTCATCAAGACATCTGTTCTTTTCTATAGCTTGACTCTCAGTTGCCAAGGTTAGCTCTTTATTGAGTCCATAGCTAGCTTTCTTCTGTCATAGGTGCCATTCCTTGAACCTATTTGAACTCTACCTCTCTGTATTTGCATTTGTCTGATAGTATATCTTTATTCTCCACTAGATGTGGTTATCTCCTCCTTAAAGTAGGAGACATTGTAAAAACATTCCTATCTGTAAAACACTATGGCCAATGACAGTGGTAGTGGGGACAGGGAGAAAATCCTGCTGCCATCTGGTATGGGCATATCCCCCAAAGATGCTCAGAGCATAATCTGGCTCTAGAGTTGGTAAGGTTAGCAATTTAAAGCCCTTCAGGAGTAGAACTGATTTTTCAGGCAGTTGATCTCAATATGCCCACTAGTTCTTTCCAAAAAAAGTTCATATTTTATAAAGAGAGATTAGGGTGTCAATACTTTTGTTGGCACATTAATACCTTTCTTTTTTTATTCTTACTACTTGCAAAGTGCCACAAGATTCAGAGATAAAGGGATAGAATTGGGAATATTGCCTTCTAGAGCAGTTTCTAGAGCAGCTAGGAAGAAAGTTGGATTGGGTGACCTTCGGCAGTTAGCCTGTGTGGGTTGTCACTGCTGGGAGAAGGTGGGCCCAGGAAAGAAGTCTGGGGTAGGACCCAGGGCAGAATCTGAGGCTTTTTTTAATTGTAAAGAAATGTTTATTAAAACTTAACAGAAGGATGGACACCCTGTACCCCAGCACTGGTCTCTAATACTTAATTCCATCACTGAATTCCTCAGTTACCTGAAAGAAATTAGATGATAGCTTTGGATAGGGACTGTACCAGTGATTTAATTGGTAATAGGAATGTCCGGATAAGAAAAATTCTTCTACCAACTAAAGCTGGCACCATCTCTAATACTTTTTACTTATAGTACTGCAAGGGTAAATGCATAGTCCAGGATTACATAGTCTTTATGTGTCAGGTAGACTGCTATATAGCACCATAATACATAGAGTACTAGGGCTGGAGTCAAGAAGACTCATCTTCATGAGTTTAAATCTGATCTCTGATAATTAATAGCTGTGTGACTCTTGGCAAGTCTCTTAATCCTGTTTACCTAAATTTCCTAATCTATAAAATGAGATGAAGAAGGAAACGGTGAATCATTCCATTATCTTTTCCAACAAAACCCGAAGACAACCCCAAATGGAGTTGCAGAGAGTCAGGCATGACTGAAAGAAATAAACAGCAACCACAGCAGCAACAACCTGTGTCAAATATGGAACTTGAACCTAGGTCTTCTTGGCTCTAAAACTGACATAGTTGGCCCCACTGCATCTCCAATATCACAGCATAGTATAAGTATGATATAGTAATATAAAAGGATAGGATAGCATAGCATAGCATAGGATAGGGTAGGTTAGGAAGGCATAACCTAGCATGGAGCAGAAGGGGATGTGATAGGAGGGGATAGCATAGCATAGTAGAGCATAAATAGCATTATATAGCATAATTAGCTGGGACACTAAACTTAGAATCCAGAAGTCCTTGATTCAAATACTGCCTCTGAGGCTTCTTTTTAACACATTTATAAAACCAGGAATCCCTGTGGACATTGGACTTGACTGGGCTTGGAAAGCAATCTGTATGTAAAATGAGCTATGCTGTAAATGTCCCATGGCTTTACAGAGCCGCTTGAAGAAATCCAGAAGGGTATTGTTTTTACATGCAAAATCATGGGCATCCTTCTCCTGTTTGGTGGTATTGTAATCTTGAAGGACTTTAAAACTCCCTTTTGTTGAATGGGTAAATTTCCTAGGTACAGCTATTTTAGAGGTTATAACAACTGTTGTATAGTTGCCATAAAGATGGTCTATCTCAGTATTCCTGGGTCTAACATTTTCTTCCTATGATTTTGATTTCTTTACCTTGTTTTGAAGGTATGATTTGTAATTAAGACCATTCCATTTATACCCTCTGCACCATTTGTATATCTTTTGGGATTTTTCCAGCTGGGAAAACATGCTAGCTCCTATATCTTTTTAAAAATTGGCTCTTTCCTCAAGTATTGTCAAAGTTTGAATTTAAAAAATTATATCTGCCAAGGATTTCTTTTCACATCCTCAGAAAGGTTTCCAGTAGTGGTAGGTTTTTGGCATGTTGATCAGTCCTTGGATTACCTCATTTCACGGCTCTAGCAATTATGGTGAAGTCTTAGAAAGAAAGGATCTTACTTTTGTGTACTGCATTCAGGAAAGATACATCTATTCTTCAGAAAAAATATGTGGTTAGAGTGGCAGAAGTAGTGGATTGGAGGGTGGACTAGTACATAAGATGTGGTGAGCAGTAGACAGAATGCTGACAATGAAGACTTGGATTTGAATCTGTATTTCGATTCTCACTTGTCTTGTGATCAGATTGAAGTCAACTAATTTTCAGTGCTTTGGTTTCCTCATCTGTAAAACGTGAATAACAATAATTGTCTATCTGCCTCATGAGGTCAGCAGACCAACCAATCAATCAATAAGCATTTATCAGTAGCTACTATGCTACTGATAGCATATGTGTTAGATACTGGAAATACAAATATAAAGTTAAAACAATCCCTGCTCTCAAAGAGATTATATTGGTTTTGGAAATGTATATACATATATGTGTATAAATATGTATATGTATAAATAAAATAAATATAAGATGTTTGAGTGAGGAGAGAAGGGCAGGCAGTGAGTGAATAGAGTTTTTTTTTTTTTCTGGAAATGTGACTAAGAAAGAGAGTTGAGAAATAGTATAATAACTTGTGTAGCTTGAGGGGATGATAGTGTCTAGAGAGGAGTTTTTATTTTTTAAATTGTTATTTTTTTTTTACTGAACCTAATTTTATTTTATTATATTATGAATCTATAGCACCAAAAACATAAACATTACAATATACAAAAGAGGATTTTATATGTAATTGTAAACTTTTGTTACATGCAATCTATTTTTAAAAGCATTTTACATTGAATACAATAACAAAACTGCTCTATTTGTCTGTGTCCCCTTTGAATTCCCTTCTGTCCTCTTCTGTCTTTTTAAAAGTTTCACTGACTCTTTTCTTCTTTTCTTTCTTTAATATTTATGACTATTCACCAATGTACTCCTCTACTTCTGTCCTAATTGAAACCCTTTCTAGTTATAAATCATTATATTTAGGCAAAATAAACATATTGTATGTGAATGTGTTGATAGACAACAGGAACCAGTAGGTAGAGATTGGAGAGGGAGAGGGAAAAGGAGAGAGAGGAGAGGGTTCTGCTAGAGAAGATGGAAGGGGTTGGGTTCAAGATCATATTTGTTAAGGAAAGGGATCCCTTATCATCAGAGCTTGGTGTAAAAGAAGAATAAATGGAGGATGATGCCAAAGGAGGATGATGAGAGGTAGAGATAGGGAGGAAGAAGGAGCTAAAGTGAATGGTTTCTACTTTCTTAGTAGAGTATGAGGTAATATCTTTGGCTGAGAGGGGAGGGGAAAGGAAGTGGTTTGAGGAGTTAGAGAAGGAAAAAGAAAAAAAAAACATTTGGAAGAATTGATGTAGGAAAATCAATTGGGTGCATTTGGTAGAGGTAAATGATCCAATCATCCTGGAGAACAAGCTGGAGCTACGTTCAAAGGGATATAAAACTGTACATACCCTTTGATCCAGAAATACTACTACTGAGTCCGTATCCCAAAGAGATCATAAAAAAGGGAATATATATATATATATATATATATATATATATATATATATATACAATGTTTATAGATTTCTTTTTGTGATGACAAAGAATTAGAAATTAATTAGGGAAGAGTGAAAGGATTTTCTTATAAGGATACTGCTTTCCTAGTATTTTGCTCCCAGAATCACTGTAACTAGAACATTGTTCTTGTGTAAGCCATGTTCACTACCTTCAAAATTACCTAGCTATAGCAATTTCTTGACCTCCAGGTTAGTGAAATGAATTACCACATTGGATACACAGAACAGGAGTACCCTCTCACCAATGAGTGCTAACTCAGCCTTCATTTGAGACCTCTATTTTGGGGGACTCCTCCTCCCAGAGACAGCTTATTCCTTTTTTTTTTTTAAATTTAGCATTTCATAGCAACAAAACTATACAATGATCAGTTCTGATAGACATGGCTCTCTTCAACAATGAGATGATTCAAACCAGTTCCAATTGTTCAATGATGAGGAGAGCCATCTATACCCAGAGAGAGGACCATGGGAACTGAGTATGGACCACAACATAGCACTTTCACTCTCTCTGTTATTGTTTGCTTGCATTTTGTTTTCTTCTTGTTTTTTTCCTTCTTGATCCAATCTCTTTTTGTGCAGCAAGATAAATCCAATATATGTATATATATTTATATAATTAATATATATTTTAGCATTAAATGTATTGGACTACCTATAGTCTAGGGGAGAGGACGGGGGGAGGGGAAGGAGAGAAATAATTTGGAAGAGAAGGTTTTGCAAGAACCAATGTTGCAAAATTTCCCATGCATATGATTTATAAATAAAAAGCTTTAATAAAAATAAATAAAATTTAATATTTTATTTTCTCCCAGTTATATGTAAAAACCATTTTAATATTTGTTTTTAAAACTTTGAGCTCCAGGTCTTTTCCTTTTCTCCTTCTCTATCCTACTTCATTGATAGAGAATCAATTTAATATAGGCTATACATGAATAGTCATATAAAACATTTCCATAAAAGTCACATTGCAAAAGAAAACATAGCTTTTCCCCTCTCCTCCAAAAAAAAATTCAAGAAAAGTAAAGTAAAAAATGTATACTTCAGTTTGTGTTCAGATACCATCAGTTCTTTCTCTGGATATGGGTAGCATTTTTCATCATGAGTCATTCAGAGTTGTCTTGGCTCATTATATTGCTGAGTATAGCTAAATCATTCACAGATGACCACCTTACCTTTTTGGTAGAGTTATAAACTGATTTAATCATTTTGGAGAACAATTTGGACCTATACCCAAAGGATTATAAAACTGTGGATATACCTTATACTATTGATACTACTTTGTACATTGTACATTTTACTTTGCATCAGTTCATGATAGTCTTTCCCAGTTTTTCTGAAAGTCTCCTGCTCATCATTTCTTATAGCACAATTCTATCCCATCATAATGATGTACCACAGTTTATTAGACATTCCACAGTTGATGGGCCTCCCCTCAATTTCTAATTCTTTGATCCTGGAAAAGACTTGCTATAAAAAATATTTGTGTATATAGATCCTTTTCCTTTTTAAAAAAAATCTCTTTTGGGATACATAGCCAGTAGTGGAATTGCTAGGTCAAAGGGTTATATGGTTTTCAAAACATGGTTTTATAGCCTTTGGGCACATTTCCAAATTGCTTTACAGAAGGGCTTAGTCAGTTCACAATTCTACCAGCAGTGTGTCAATGTCTCATTTCCCCCACATTCCCTCCAACATTTGTCATTTTCCTCCTTTATCCTATTAGCCAATCCAATAGGTATGAGGTATTTGCTCAGAATTATTTTAATTTGCATTTCTCCACTCAATAATTAGAACATTTTTTTCATATGGCTATTAAATATCTTTGATTACATCATCTGAAAACTATTCTTTTGATTATTTAGTAATTGGGAAGTGTCTCTTTAATAAATTTGACTCAGTATCCTGTAAATTTGAGAACTCAGGCCTTTTTCTGATAAACTTGCTTCAATTTTTTTCATTATTACTATTACTATTTCTCCCCTCTTATTTATTCTATTCTTTCTCTTTTCACTCTGCCCCTCCTCAAAAGTGTTTTGCTTCTATTACCCCCTTTCTGAATCTGCCCTCCCTTCTACCATACCTCCCACTGCCTTTTATTCTCTTCCCCTCCTACTTGCCTGTAGGGTAAAATAAATTTCTGTACCCAATTGAGTGTATATCTTATTACTTTTTTAAGCTAATTCAGACAAGAGTAATGTTTACCTACTCCCCCTTACCTCCCTCCTCTTTCCCTCCACTGTCAGAACTTTTTCTTGTCTCTTTTATGAGATAGTTTATCTTATTCTACTTTTCCCTCTCCCTTTCTCACAGTACAATTCTTTTCTCACCCCTTAATTTTATTTTTTTTAGGTATTATCCCTTTATCCTCAAATTATACCTGTGTCTTTGCCTATATTTAGTCTTTCTAACTGATAATGATAACTTTCTTACTAATAATGAGAAAATTCTTATGAATTACAATTATCATCTTCCCATGTAGGAATATAAACAATTTCTTTTTTCCTGTTTACCTTTTTATGCCTCTTTAGAGACTTGTATTTGAAAGTCAGTTTTCTATTCATTTATGGTCTTCATCAAGAATACTTAAAAGAACTCTATTTCATTTAATGTCCACCTTTCTCCCTGATCTTGTTGAGCAGGTGATTCTTGATTGTAATTCCAGCTCCTTTGCTCTCCAGAATATCATATTCTAAGCCCTCTAATCCTTTAATATAGAAGCTTCTAAATCTTGTGTTATCCTGACTGTGACTCCATGATACTTGTATTGTTTCTTTCTGTCTGTTTGCTTTTCGTCTTGGTCTGGGCGCTCCAGAATTGGGCTGTAATATTTCTGGGAGTTTTCATTTTGAGAAGCAATCAGTAGATTTTAAAAATTTTCTATTTTACCCTTTGGTTCTGGAATATCAGGGTAGTTTTCCTTGATAATTTCTTGAAAGATGATACCTAGATGGTTTTTGATCATGGCTTTCAGGTAGCCCAATAATTTAAAAATTATCTCCCCTGGAACTTTTTTCCAGCTCAGTTGCTTTTTCAGTGAGATATTTCACATTGTCTTCTATTTTTCATTCATTATTGTTTCTTGATTTCTCATAAAGTCATTAACTTCCACTTCATCAATTCTAATTTTGAAGGAATAATTGAGTTTTTGTTCCTCTTCCATTCCTCTTCCATTTGGCCAATTTTGCTTTTTAAGGCATATTCCTCCTTTTTTTTTGTACTTCTTTTTGCATTGCTCTCATTTGTCTTCCTATTTTTCTTCTACTCTCTTATTTCATCAAAACATGCATTTAAGCCCTTCTCTTCACTCACATAAGTTATCACATTGGTTCAGGTGCTCATCATGTCTTGTACTGATCATTGTAGTGGTTGCCTAATTGCCATCTGGGTCTCAAATCTTTCCCTGCTTCATTTCATCCTCCATCCTTATTGCTGCCAAAGTGATTTTTTTCTTAAAAATAGATCTGACCACATCATCACCCTGCTTAGTTAATTCCAGTAGTTCCTTATCATAACCCCTCCAAGATAAACTACAAACTTTTCTATTTGGCATTTAAAGCCCATTCACAACCTGCCCCTTTAATTTTTAGCCTCATCATTCATTATTCATCCCCTTTATGTACTTTGTGATTTAGACAAGTTGGCCTCTCAGCTTCAAGTCTATTAGTCAGTCCACAACAATCCTATCTCTGTTGCACTGCTCATTCTGTATTCCTAGAAGGGACTCCTTCCTCACTTATGCTTCAGAGAATCCCAATCTATCTTCAAGACATAGTTCATGCACAACCTTTTATTGGAAGCATTTTCTGATTCTTTCAACTGCTAGTGTCTTTGCTTCACAATTTCCTTATACTTATTTGTACTCATTATCTTTATATTTGTTCTACATATCCTTACATAGAATTAGAATATAAGATCTTTGAGACTGGGGATGGTTTCATTCTTTGTTTTTCTAACTCTAGAACCTAGCATAGTGCCTGGCACTTAAGAAGGCACAATTAAATGATTGCTGGTTGATTGAATTGCCAGTGCAGAAATATTGATATTTAAAAGTCAAAACAAGCCAATAGAGTTCAAGATCAGGCAACAGCCTAAATAGCTGTGTGTCCAAATGAATAGATGATTGTTAGGCTTTACTTAGATATCCTTAGCCTCACATGTGTACATATGCACATGAGAAGCATATTTTCTAATTTGCCTCATTCATTGTGGTAACTTTGCTGATATTCTTCTTGTAGGCTAACCTAATGCTCCCTCATCTTCTGAATGACCTTCAGTGAGCACAAACTCTGTGCTGTTCTAGTCTGATCAATAGTTGAGTCTGTGTGGTCACATACATAAAAGCAGCCTTCTCCTAAACTGATAAAAAGTCTCTGATAGCCTTTCCCTTCTCACCTCTTTCTTTTTTTGGTTTTCTGAGAAAACATAGCCATCTCCCTACTCGGGAAATGCTAGTGATGTTTGGGAATCGTCCACAGCTTAAGCTTGTTCAGAAGAATAAGAGGGGCAAGGCCACTCACTAAATCTTGGATGCAAAGGGATGTTGGCAAAGTTACTGTATTGAATGAATCCAATTGGAAGTGTGCCTTTTTATAGGAGCTCAAATCTGCTTGGACAGCTGGTTTCTTGGACTCTTGCCTGACCTTAAGCCATGTATTTCATCTTGCCATTTGGATCCTGACATGGTCATGTTGCTAGCTGCACTTTTAGATCTTGGACCCATCTCTTACCTCTGGCCCTAGCTTGCTTGTTACTTTGTGCTGATTATATTGATAACTGATCCTTTTGGCTTGTGGTGCTGATGCTCCAAACTATTCTAATTACATAGCTTAAAGATGGGCCAATAGAATCACAGAATCATCAATCTAGAGCTGGAAGGTCTCTCTGATGTCAGCTAGTCTAGCTCTATTTCAACCCCCATACATTTTAAATCTGAAGAAATCAAGGCCAAGGGAAGTATGAATGATTTGCCAAGGCACATAGACAGTAAGGACCAGAGGCAGAAACAGAACTGCTCAATGTTGTGTGAAATGAAATGACTAAAAATCTTAATGCTAAACAATTCAAGACTATGGGTTGTTATGTGACCATTGACTTGGTCAGTAGCTACCACCACTATCACCACCACCTCTGCCATCTCTACTACTTCTCCCATCAGTAGGTGCTGAAATTCTGTCCTTTTTTGAGGTGATGTGAATGACTAAGAACTCTCTAGCAGTTAGTGAGTAGAGCATTTATCTTTTCAAGGTGACTCTGTAAGAACATCTGACTACATATCCAAAAGTATGCTTTTATCAATGATTTGGAAGACGCCCATTAAGTATGAATGACATCATCTTGGGCAGCTTGGCTGGAGGACAGGACTCAGTTACCTTGAAAAATTAGATAATGGTTCATAATAAATAGGAGATAGTTTTTCAGGTATAATCTCAAGGTAGTAAGTCCTTGGCAGGGGGAACAAAACTACATAGGCACAAGATGTGTGGAATGACCAGTTTGGCTCAATAGAGTAGAATTCAGACAGTCTGGCTTAGCAAAGAGAGAATCAATTTGGAAATTAGAAAGAACTGAGTTCAAGATGTATTTCTAATACATACTAGTTATATGGCCATGGACAAATCACTTAACCTCTTAGTGCCCCTACAGCTGTATGTAAATGAGATCACTTTCTAGCCTGCATCAGGGATGGGGATTTCCATGCTGATATTTCTTTGCATTGATAGAGTAGCAGATCTGGGATCTTCTCTCCTAATTCCCGGTACATAGAGATTTAGGGGCAGAGATAGAGAAATAACAGAGTAAAAAAAGTAGAAAAATGAAGTGATTTAATAGGGGATCACAAATTGAAGGTATGTCAACATGCTTTTGCAGCAGAGTTGTCACTGGAACTTGGAAGACATCAAAGCAGAAAATGGTCAATCTAAAAATTTCTAGATTAGGAGACCTCATTAATTACAGAGAAAAGTTTGATTTAGGATTTGAAAAAAACAATGAAATTAATTTTAAAAAGCCCTCTTTTTGAACTTTTCAAAAATAGATTTATTTTTTCTCATTTCTCTATTCAAAAAAGGTCAAGGACTGTATATTGTATGAACTCCTTGATCTGGTGTTCAAGACACTTCATAAATGGCCTTAGCAGAGTGCCTATTCATTTAGAAGGAATCTATCTATCTATCTACCTAGAGAAGGCATGGATGTGAGTTGAATAGGAAGGCATAATATCTTTTTTTAAATGATGAAATTAAGGGGTGAGAAAGGAATGTACTGGGAGAAAGAGAAGGGGAGAAGTGGAATGGTGCAAATTATCTGCCATAAAAAAGAGACAAGAAAAAGCTTTTACAGTGGAGGGGGAAAGGAGGAGGAGAGGATGAGTGAGTGAACCTTACTTATTATCATCAGAATTAGCTCAAATAGGAAATAATGTACATACTCTATAGGGATATAATGATCTATATTATCCTGTAAGAAAATAGGAGAGGAATGAGATATGGGAAGAGAAGGCTTATTGGGGGAGAGAGTGGTTAGTAGCAAAACACTTTTGAGGAGAAACAGAATCAAAGGAGAGAGTATAAATGAGGGGAAATACAATTAGCAATAGTACTCATAAAATTTTTTTGAAGTAAGTTTCTCTGATGGAATATTATTGTTTCCTGAAAAACGATGAGCAATATGCTCTCAGAAAAAAACCTGGAAAATTCTCCATGAAGAAAGTGAAATATACTGTATACAAAGTAATAGCAAGGTTCTGGGATGATCAGCTGTAAATAACTGTTATTTTCAGTAGTCCAATCATCCACAACTATTCTGAAAGATATGATAAAAAAAATCTTATCCATACCCAGAGAGGGGACTGATTGTGTATGAATACAATTCGAAGCATTATCTCTTTTTCTTTATTTTTAACTTAATTTTTCTTGAAAGTTTTTGTTTTCATTATGGTGGAAGATCTATGTTTTTTCATAACTTGACTTTTATGGAAATGTTTTGTATAACCTCACATGTGGTTTTTTAATTGTGGATGGGGATAAGGGAGAGAACCTAGAACTCAAAAATCTTTAAAAAATTGTTTTGAATGTAACTGGGAAAATATTAAACAAATAAACAAAACAAAACAAAAACCAGAATGTCTGTCCATTGAGGAATGGTTGAATAATAGTTCTGGTATATGAATGCAATGGAATAATGTAATGGAATATTATTGTTGAATAAGAAATGATAAGCAGGCAGATTTCAGAAAAATCTGGAAAGATTTGTATGAACTAAAAAAGTTGAAATAAGCAGAACCAGGAGAACACTGTATATGATATTAGCATTGTATGATGATCAGCTATGAATAACTCCTCTTCTTAGCAACATAGTGATCCAAGACAAGTACAAAGGACTCATGATGGAAAATGCATATCCAGATAAAGAACTGATGGATTCAGAATGGAGATTGAAGAATACTTTTTTCCACTTTATTTTTTTGTGTCTGGTTTCTTTTTTCCCATCTATAATTAATATAGAAATATGTTTTACACAATTGCACATATATAACATCAAATTGCATACCATAGTGATCCAAGACAAGTACAAAGGACTCATGATGGAAAATGCATATCCAGATAAAGAACTGATGGATTCAGAATGGAGATTGAAGAATACTTTTTTCCACTTTATTTTTTTGTGTCTGGTTTCTTTTTTCCCATCTATAATTAATATAGAAATATGTTTTACACAATTGCACATATATAACATCAAATTGCATACCATTTTAGGAAGAGAAGAGAGGACTGAGGGAGGGAGAAAAATTTGGAGCTCAAAGTTTTGTAAAAAAATGTATACTAAAAATTGTCTTGATATACAATTGGGAAAAAATAAAATACTTTTAAAATGACCTCAATATCTCTTTCTTTTTATTTATTTATTTTATTAAAATGATAGCTTTTTATTTTCAAAATATATGCAAAAATAGTTTTCAATATTCACCCTTGCACAACCTTGTGCCCCAAGTTTTTTCCCTCCCTTCCCTCCTTTTCCTAGACAACAAGTAATCCAATATATTCAACATCTCTTTCTGATTATCTCTTACTATTTTCCTACACAGTCTATGATGTAGTCAAAGTGGTTTACTCATTATTTCTGGAAGGAAGGCATATGTATTTACATAGCTCCTACTAAGTGCTGCCAGGCACTCTGCTAAACTCCTTTTTACAAATATTACCTCTTTGATTCCCATAATGACCTTCAAACTAGGACTTATTGTTATCCCCATTTTATAGTTGAAGAAATTGAGGCAAATAGAGATTAAATTTCTTGCTTAGTGTCACATAGCTAGAATGTATCTGAATCCCTATTTGAACTCAGCTTTATAAACATTATCTCATTCTGTGCTTTCCAGCCTCCATAAACCTTTATTTATGCTCTCTACTTTTCCTGTAATAGTTTATATTCAAATAGACCATTTTTCTAACATAGCAGCTTAGGATCTCTCCAACTTGAAAGCAAGGACTCCTAATGAATGGGTATTCAAGGTTCAAGTTACACTGTAGACACACACCTCTAAAACTATAGTTTCTAAGTTTCCACTGATGTGTTTACTTTTAATTCTCAGCCAAAAGACACGAAAAATTCAAAGTGCAAGCATTTAATGAAATGACATAGTAAGAAAAATATTAACCAAATTCCCCATATGCTAAGGTGTTACTCTCCCAGAGATACACATGGCATCAGTAGGATACAACTAGGTACTACTAGAGAAGAGGAATGGAAATCTGAAGTTAATGACACTAATTTTGTAGTCTGTTGATTGGGACTACTCCCCACTGGTCCCTAGATGGATCTGTTTCCAGCTAGTTTTATAGTCTCCATACACTAATCTCATTGTTTCTCCTAGATAGGATGCTACTCTGGGGTACAATAGGACCAGCAAAAACCTCTCCTGAGGGATTTAGCTACAACTGAAGTTTTTTCATCTCCCTCACAAGATATTCCTTGCCTCAGGAGCCAAGCCTATTAAGACAAAAAATAATTTGTACAGCCAGACTTAGTAGTTTCTTACTTTCCCTCACTTCTTTTTCTTGTTTGAGACTTTGATCCCCTTGGGTTAGAGACCTCACCCTAGCTTCCAGTGATTGATATATTTCCCTGATTTTTATCTCTGATGTCTAAGCAATGATGATCACTAAATAGCTCTGGAGGCTCAGATTATTCCACTTAAGTCTCACTAGATTTTACATAGATCTAAATTTAGAGTTGGAAGGGACTTCAGAGACCATCAACTTCAGTGTCTTCAGTTTACAGATGAAGAAACTGAGGCCCCGGGAGGTTGGGTCTTTTTCAAACCCATATAGGTAGCAAGTGTCAGAGACAGGATTTGAACCCATATTTTTTAACTCCATACAACAAGATCTTTTTGTCAAACTACACTACCATTATAGAGAAAAGGTTCAGAGGTAAGTCTAACCTAGGGAGCAAGGTGAATGTCTAGGTTAGTCAGTGTATCATCACCCTTCCTAGTTCTTTCATATACTGAAGCCAGGGGATCTAAGACTAAAAGTAACTTTGCCCCACAATTTTACATTAATATAACACCTAGAGAGCTGGATAGAGAGCTGACCTAGAAGGCAGGGGGAAGAATTGAATTCAAGTCCCGCCTCTGAAAAATCCTGGCAATGTGACTGGACAAATATTTTAAGTTCTCTGTGCATTTTAAGTGATAATGAAGATAGGTATTAATCCACACTGATAGACAAATTCTTTTCTAGCCATTCCTTATACTGATGAAATCACACACTAATCAGAAAAGGGGAACAAACAGACAAACAAAAGACATATCACCACACTATATCTATTGTTTGACTCCACTGGTAAATACTACATAGTACCACAGGATTCCTTTGGGCCAATCCTACACATAAAATTGAAAAGATATCTTCATTATCGATAAGAGAAATATGGGCCAGTGTTTCATCAAACTAACAGATATCCCCAACAAAAGAAGCATTTTCTTCACTAACTTACTATGAAAGACTCCAACAAGAGCTGTCATTGACCATTTCCACCAACAAACTTTAAAATTCATGGAGGAATTCAAAATCACATGGAAAGGAAATTTATTTAGGACCAGCAAAGGCATCAAAAAGATCACCTGTTGAGAAATCACCTATCTAAAGCATTATTTGTCATGATTCCCTGTAACCAAACTGTTTCCCTGCATGAATCCACAAATTTAAAACAGAGTCGGAGTGTGAAGAGTTGAGTTGTAGAGCCTGGGGTGCCAACATGCTGAGCAAAACTTTATTATCCTCCCACCCCTATCATAAATAGTGCTTATCCAAGAGGAATATTACTACCTTGTAATGGTAACTTCTTTGTACAGAGAAAATAAAACTTTAAAGCATCCAGTGTTCTGAATCACTTCCATTCATATTTGAAATTCAAAGTGGAAAATATAGAAATTATTTGTAATCATAACAATCAATAAATTATGTTGCCCTTGAAAAAGCCCCATTCTTCAGACCAATGCCTAACAGAGAAGGCAAAAGTACTCTTCCTAGTTATTTTTCTGATCTATTGTAGGACTTGGAAAAATGATGCTTGTGAGTCTGTGGAAATAACCAATAGCAGCAGAATTCTATCTATTTTTAACTTTACTAACAGAGATTTATATTTGGCACATATTTGTGGCTATTGTAGAGATTATTGCTTTGGATTTCACCTCTTCTATTCTTTTTTGGCCTTCACTTTCTCTTATTTACCTGGGCAAATCTATTGATCAGAAATAGCCCATCTTGTATCTATGATCCAAGAAGCTTACTGCTTGGTATTTCCATGCTTGATACTCATGGAATGGAATGGAACTCATAGAAATATAGAGTAAGAGAGGAAAGGGCTTTTTAGAGAACATGGAGTCCCAGCCCCTGATTTTAGAGATGGGGAAACAGTTTCTTCTAAGGCCTTACTAGCATTATTTAATGTTTCTATCTTTATCCCTCTTACCTTCCCTTTTAGGAAGCTCTCTCTGTCTCTGTCTCTCTTTCTCTTTCTCTCCCCTTCTCACTCTCCCTTTCTTTTGTGTATGTTTGTCTCTTTGTCTCGTGTCTTTCTGTCTCTCTGTTCCTTTCTCTCTCTGTCTGTGTCTGTCTGTCCTTCCTCCTCTTTCTCATTTTAAAATTAATATGCTTTGTCTGAATTTAATGTATATAATATATATCTATGATATATAAATATATGTATGTATATACAAACACATACATATTCCTATTCCATTATTTTCATCTAAGATTCATATGGAGACATTTATGACCCATTGGCCTTTTAGATACTATGGTACTTTTCTGACTCATCTATTGATTGAGCTTAGTGGCACAGTGGATTGAGCACTGGCCTGGAGTCAGGAAGACCTGGGTTCAAATCTATCCTCAACATTACAGACCCTTGGGCAAACCATTTAACACCTGTTTGCCTCAGTTTCCTTAACTATAAAATAGGAATAACAATAAAGCATGATTCCAGAGTTAAAAATGAGCAGGACAGTGGGCTGGGCTGGACAGCAGTTTAATCAGTCAGTCAGCACAATCTGTGCTAGGCTTTGTTACAAAGGTAGTCCTTGCCATCAAGGAACTCACTCTAAGGGGGAGACAATATGCAAACAACTATGTAATGCTGAATATATTAAATGAAGTTAATGGAAGTTAATTATGGAAGTTAATCTCAGAGGAGTTAGCAGAGGTAAGAAGGATGGGGGAAGACACACTTGCAAAGGCCTTTCTGAAAAGGCAAAGTACCTTTAATGGCCCAGAGTTTCCCTCCTGAAACAATGACCAAGCTTTTTAATACCAATATTCTTTTCTGTTTTTTTTTTAATTTAAAGTAAGTTTGTCACAATTGACATTCTTTATTTCCTCTTACTAATCCTTGGCCAAAGATTTCATGTTTTGACTACCAACAACCAAAGTAAAGTTTATAGATTCTTGACATCCCCTGCTAGTTTCTTTCCCCTATATCCCTCATTCTTTCATCTTCACCATAGAAATATTAGGAGGCCACACAGGACTATTTTTGTATTTTTGTTTCATGGATTGCCATGGCCAAAGAATTCATAGGATCATAGATAAAGAACTGGAAGAGATCTCAGGAACTATGACTGCAAATGTCTCATTTTATACACAAGGAAACTTAGACCAGATAAATTTAGTTGATTTTGGCCAAGATTACCTAGATATGAAGGATCAGAGGAGGGATTTGAACCAAGCCCGTCTACTCCAGGGCAGTGTTTTTTCTGTTGTATTTTGTTGCCTCATCATCAGGAGACCTAGAGGTGATGTGTCTCCATATTTAACCAGGCTAGTACTTGGAAACTAGGGTCCATTTATTGCTATAACCATACCCCAAAGTTCTCTAGCACAGTAGAAATTCCTCAAGTTTATATTCTTTTGAGAACTCAGAATCATAGCCATGACATCATAAAGCATCACAGTAGAATGCACAGGATGTATTTCTATTTTTTTTCCTATTAAAAATATTAACTAGTATTTATTGTTTCTCTTTCCCACCATTCTCCCTCCTTCTTCCTGGGGAAAAAGCAAATGAAAACCTTTGCAGCAAATATAAATAGTTAAGAAAACAAATCACTGCATTGTCTGCAATCAAAAATATATGTACCATGACTCCATATTTCTTATATTTCATCATTGGTCTTCTTGAACCATGTATGATTTGTCATTATGCTGATAAAAGTTCTAAAGTTTTTCAAAGATTTTTGCAATGTTGTTGTTATATAAATTGTTCTCCTAATTATACCAACTTTACTTTGCTTCGGTTAGTGCAATTCTTCCCAGTTTTTTTTGAAACTCATCCCAGATTAGGCAATTGTGGGAAGATGGTAGAATAAGGCAAGAAACTACCTGCTTCTCCTAAACTTATTTTCCTCCCTCAAAATAACTTAAAACAAACAATGCCTCATAGAAAATTTTAGAGCAGGAGAAATAATTAAAGGTCAGGATAAAGCAGTTGACCAGTTTAAAACAACTTGGGAGGATTAGGAAAAAAAAAATCTAATCTCTGTGGGTGGTAGTTTAGTCTGATTGAAGTGCATATACCTCTAGACAGAAATGAGCTAGTCAACAGACTTCAAGCTCTGAGGCAGCTGTGTCAGCAACCTTAGGGATGGTGTGGGACTCAGGTGGTCACAGAAAGGTGATGGCCCTGCTAGTTGTGGTCACTCGCAGGAGATCAGAATCCTTGGTTTGGCTTCCAGGGCAATGGGATGATACTTTTAAGTTTCTTGAGGGACTATAGGAAGCAAGACATTCTGCAGTTGCAGCAGAGCTAGAGGCCTTGATCAAAGCTCAGAAGTAGAGAGGAGTACGTGTGTTTATTTATAGACCAAGGTGTAAGATAGAGGAGCAGTGACTACTACACTTGACTTTGGATTCTATAGAATATTGGCAGAACATAGAGATCAAAGGTCCCAAGATAGAGCTCAGAAAACAATAACATGAAAAAGCTGAATCCTGAGATATCTCCCATACCTTGGGAGTACAGCTCAACTCTAACATAAAGTTAATAGCCAAGAAATAAGCCATTAAATCATTAGGTAGGTAGGTACATAAGTAGCAGCATTCCTTTCTATTCCCATTCACTGGGACTGGAAGCATTTTTTTTTTTACTTCAGTTGATGTAAAAAACCAAACAACCCCCCGAACAAAATAAAATGATACATAATGATACAAAATAAAATGAACATGATAAAGTTAAAATAGGTTTGAGTAAATTAAAATAGAAAATAAGGGAATACAGTATGTTAAAAGTTACCATGGATAATGAAATAATATCATCACTAAATATTTATGTCTCACATGCTACAGCATTCAGATTTTTAAAGGAAAAGCTAAATGAATTACAAACGGAAATTGCGAAGTTATAATATTGAATGATCCAACCTCTCCTTTTCAGAACTAGATAAGTATAACAAAAAAGGAAAGAAGTCAAAGAGCTTCACAGAGTCTTAGATAAGCTAAATATAAAATAGGCAACTGAAGATAATTGAATGGGAATAGAAAGGAACGCTGCTACTTATGTACCTGCTTACTTATCCACCTACCTACTTTTTCTCAGTGGTACATAGCACCTTTACAAAAATTGACCATTATTAGGTTATAAAAACATTATACTTATATGCAGAAAAACAGAAATGGTAAATGTATCCTTTTCATAAATAATGCAATAAAAATTAAATTTAAAAAGTGACCATGGAGGCACAGATTAAAATTAATTAGAGAATAAATAACCCAATCTTAAAGAATGAGTGGATTAAAGAACAAGTCATAGAAACAATAAGTAGTTTTTATTAAAGAGAATGATAATAATGAGCCCATATAGCAAAACTTATGGGATGCAGAAAAAGCAATAATCAGAGAAAAATTATATTTCTAAATGTTTACACCAACAAAATAGGGAAAGAGCAGATCGATTAATTGGTTATATAACTGAAATAAAGTAGAAAAAGAAAAAAATAAAAATCCCCAATTAAACATGAAATTGGAAAGCCTGAAAATTAAAGGTGAGATTAATAAAATTAAATGTAAGAAAATCATTGAATTAATAAATAAAATTAGGAGTTGGTTTTATTAAAAAAAACCTAATAAAATAGATAAGCCTTTTGATTGAAAAAAAGAGAAGAAAACCAAATCACTAGCATCAAAAATGAAATGAATGAATACACTACCAATGAAAATAAAATTAAAACAATTATTAGGAGTTATTTTACCCAATTATATACCAATAAATTTAACAATTTAAATGAAGTAGAAGAATATTATAAAAATATAAACTGCCCAGATTAACAGAAGAAGTAGAATATCTAAATAAACCTATTTCAGAAAAATAAATTGAACAGGTCATAAATGAAGCTCCTAAGGGAAAAAAGAGAATCAACACTAGATGGATTTCCAAGTGAATTCTACCAATCATTTAAAGGTCAACTAATCCAAATATTAAATAAATAATTTTGAATAATAGGCAAAGAAGGAGTTCTACCAAACTCTGTCTATGAAACAGATATGGTGCTTATATCTAAATTAGGAATAGTAAAAACTCAGAGAGAAAATTATAGACCAATTTTACTAATCAGCATTGAGGCAAAAATCCTAAATAAAATACTAGGAGACTACATCAATATATTACAGCAATTATACATTTTGACCAGGTATGATTTATATCATTATATGCAGAGCTGCTTCAATATAAGGAAAATTTATATTGAATATTAAATACATCAATAAGAAGTAAAAAAGAAAATTATTGCTTCAATAGATACAGAAAAAAGCTTTCAAAAATACTATAATCATTTCTATTAAAAACACTTGAAAGCATAGGTATAAATAGATTTTTCCTTAAAATGATAAGAAAATCTATCTAAAATCACCAGCAAGCATTATCTGTAATAAGGATAAGCTAGAAGCCTTCCCAATAAGATCAAGAAAGAAACAAGGATGCCCATTATCGTCAATATTACTCAGCATTATACTAGAAATAATAACAATAACAATCAAAAGAAATGGAAAGAATCAGAATGGGCAATGAGGTAATAAGCCTATTTTTTTTTTCAGATAATGTGATGGAAAACTTGGAAAAGTCTAGAGATTCAACTAAAAAGCTAGCTGAAACAATAGTTTTAGCTAAGTAGAAAGATATGATAAACCCACATAAATCATCAGCACTTCTATATATCACCATTTTGGATAATTTTGATTACATAAATTTAAAAGATTTTTTTTTAATGAAACCAAGATAGCCAAGGAAAGCAGAAAACTAGGAAAAAATTTTTATAGATGGTTTCTTGGATAAAGGCTTCATATTTTAAATATGTAGATAACTTTGTCAAGTTTACCAGACTATGAGTCATTCCTCAAATAATAAGTGGTCAAAGAGTATGAATAAAAGTTTGTAGAGGAAAAACTTAAAGCTGTGTATAGTCATATGGAAAAATTCTCTTAATCAATAATGATTAGAGAAGTACAAATTAAAACAACTTTGTGATACCATCTGACACCTATAAGATTGGCTAAAATGATAGAAGGGAACAATGATAATATTGGAAGGGATGTAGAAAAATTGCGATATTGATACCCTGTTGGTGGAACTGTGAACTGATCCAACCATTTTGGAGAACAACCTGAAATTATGTCAAAGGAGTTATAAAATGTGTACACCTTTTGTCCCAGCAATACCACTACCAGATCTGTTTCTCAAGGTGACCTGGGAAAAAGGAAAATAACCTATCTGTTTTAAATTATTTATAACAGTTCTCTTTGTGATGACAAAGAACTAAAAATTGAGGGAATGCTCATCAATTGGGGAATGACTGAATAAGTTGTTATATATGATTGTGTTGGAAAACTACTATGCTATTAGAAAGAATGAGCAGGTTGATTTTAGTCAAACATGGAATGACTTGTCTGAAATAATGAAGAGTGAAATGAGTAGAATCAAGAGAATATTGCACATGGTAAGAACAATATTGTTAAAAAATGTGAATGCATAAGCTATTGAGTTATATAAATATTTATATCAAGTACAAATGAACTATAAAACAAGATGCTAGCTACCTTCAGAAAAAGAACTAATATATAGAATTAGGCTTTGTATAGTTCCACACACACATATGTTTGATATTGGAAGGGAGTGAGGGAAACAGTTTAGAACTTAAATGTAACAAAATCCCAAAATATTTAAAAATACTTTGGGAAGGTTATAAAGTTGCAACAAACCCTAAATTCACAAATACTGAACCATTGTTCATAGGAGAAATACAAAATTAGGTTTGTGTAAGTCTCTGGTCACAACATCTACTTTAGCACTTTTTGGAGCATTCTCTCATGTAAGTTGGAGAATTTCCTCTTTCTTTTTCTGATGTATTGTACTGTTGATTCGTTAACATTGAATTCATGGCCAACAGCACTATAACACCATACCTAAATAAAACTTATTTAACACATGTACTTTCTCCATAAGGCACATCACAGCTTTTGTGTGTGAAGGCTTACTAGACAGAACTTCTACCTTGTGCTTTGGGGTCATTTTAAACAGTGGAATCACCAACAAAAAGGCACAAAAAAGCAAGAAATGTTCTTTAAACAGACCACAAAAAAGACACTTGTTTACAACATAAGAGCCAAAACAAGAAGCAGGGCAATGCTTGTGTGAACTCAACTGGGAATGGACAGATTTGGCAAATCAAATTTTTTGCTTCCCTGTGCATGTTCATGAATGACTACGAGTGCTGCAAGTATTAATTTTGGGTCTCAAATAAATTTTTAGCAAGAATGTGAATTCATAAACAATGATGATTGATTATATACATATTTATGTATGCCTTTTCTCTTTCTTTGAGCTCTTTGGAGGCATACCTATCTTTTAAAAATGAACATTATAGAGAGTCCTAATACTGAGTTGGATAGAACATTGATATCTTAGCATGGTGTTACTAGTAGCTCAGAACAATTTTCTGAAGACAGGCAGAGATAGAACAGAGAGACAGAGATAGACCAAAATTTAAAAAGCCCAAATCCTTCTTCATTCTAAGTTTCTAACTTCATACACTGATCATTTGTTTTGGGAATGTCCCAGAGCAACTGGGAATGACTTAATATCTGGCCACCAGAAGCTGTTTCCCCTCCTACAGATATGTCATCTCAAGCAAATCGAAATTATATGATTACAAGCTAATCCTGGATTGAGAGGACCTTACTTTTATTACTTTTGGCCCTTGTCTAGTTATATAATGTTCCCCCTTTCACCTCTGAGACATCTCATCTATTCAGGTCGAGATGAAATTGTCACTGGTAAAATTATAATATCACTGCCTATACTTTTGATAGCTTTTGTCAAAAACAAGGAGGTGATAGCTTCTTATTTCCAACTGATTCATTGGGGGAGAAAAATACAGGCTGCTACAATAAAACTTTCTATCCACACACCATTTGCTTGACAGGATTTCCTTAGTTTCTGTGGCATAACTTATCCTTTCTGCTCCTCAATCACTTTATAATAAAAACTGAAATTGCAAAAATGTTCATTGTCATTACCAGTGATGGAGCAGTAACTACAGCCTTTCAGGAAAGAAAGGCACAGAGGCAGAGACAGAATAGGGAGATATTAAGCAAGGAAAATGCTAAGCCACAGAGAATTGCTTCTCATTCTAGAGAGACCTGATGGGAATTTAGACAGCTCTCCAGAAGATTGGAGGGACTAGTGTGGTAGAAAGGGCAAATTTCTCAGACCAATATTGCAGGTATCTAATGGGTCTGGTTAAGTATGTACTGTTTGGGGACTTGTGTAATACAAGTAATCAATGTTAAGTCTAGGTTGGATCAAATTCCTGGTTTTTTGGATCAAGTAATGTGCTACTGAACTTGAGATCCTAAATGCTGTGCTCAGTCCTATACTGAGGGGGCAAGGCATGGATAATGTTAATGAAAGTTGAAGTTTACAAGTCTGTTCTCAGTACCTTCTGCCACCTTTTAAGGATTTTAAGTATTCCTACAATGATTACTGCTACCCTTCATTTTCCTCATTTCTGGATACTCAGTATTTTCAGGTGGACCTTAGTTTTTCAGAGCAAGTCTTACTCAGACCTATCCTCTGTTAGAAGTATGACATGCTGAAAAATGATTCTTCCTTCTTCTTCAATTAGTATTCTCAATATTTCAGTGTCATTATTTCACCTAGACATCATAAACCAAATCATATGCAGGTATTAGAAAATGAGAAGAATCCAATGTGTTACCCTTTTGAAGAAATACCAATTTTTATTTAGTACAGGGTAGTGGATGGAGCCTTCATGCCTGGAAGGTTTACTTTCAAGTGTCGGTGTGGCATTGGGTGAATTATATAACCTCTCAATGTCCCCAGGAAACTCTCTGACTATATATATTACAGAGTGGGTGTTCACTTGCATTGGCAGAGAGAATTTCCTCACTAGAAATGATCTCTTCCAATGATATTTCAGATCTGACTCCCCCTCCCCGCCTCCTGTTACAGTTTATTTCTTCTCATAGTAAAGTATACATATTTTAAAAGAAGGTGCTAGGTGGTAGTCTTTGATTTAAAGGAATGAATTGTTAATGGTGGACTTCATTGTGATAGATTAGAGGGGAGATCTGAGAATCTTGGAGTCAGAAGAAACCCCATAATATAAATTCCTTGTGAATAGAAGTTATTTCATTCAGTGTAGATGAGTCCTTAGTACCAAACACAGTACATGGTATACAATAAGTGCTTAATAAATACTGTTGATTTATTGATCCTAGTGATAATATACCTGGAGATCTTTTTGTACCATATATATGTAATATATATATACATGTATATATACATATATACATGTATATATATATATGCTTGTATATACACATTATGTATATTTGGGACAAGAATTATGATTAATTTTTATAGGATACCTTCACTGTATCACTACCTCTAAGATGGAATCATTGGAACATTAAATAACTTACTGAGAGAAAAATAGCTAGTACATGTAAGAGGTAAGTCTTGAACTTGGGTCTTCTTGACTCTAAGGTTGATTATCTATTATGCAACACTACTTTTTTTTTTTTTTTTTTTTTTTACCATGTAGACATAATTTATCTCAATTAGCCATATTGTCTATAGATTCCTAAACACAGTGCTTTATGCATGTGGTGGAACTCAGCTTTACCTCTTGTATTCCTTTGGTTAAAGCATAAATAGGGGGAAATGACATGGGAAATTGAAAAGGAAAATGGGATGCTTGTTCTGAAATCTTGTGAGGCTCTTAGAAAGGATGTACTTTTCTTGAGAGCACATATAAAGTGTGAGTAAACTCTTTGTTGTTTACAGAAGCTTCCTGTCTTTGGAGATGGTTCTGAGCAGTCTCCTAATGAACAGAAGGACATGGCTACTGGGTTTTAGTTGGCTAGTGAACTTGAACAGTGACATTCCTCTAGGAGTTGTCAAATTCTTCTCAGTTACAGGGTTGGGGGGCACTCAGTTGCCATCTCAGACAATATACTTTAGTAAAAGGACTCTTAGCTTCTTTTATGCCATAGACCATGTAGGCCCCTTTTTAAAAGTAAATTAAATACTTATGATTGCAGGGAAAGTTGTCAATATATTAAGAAACTAGGTTAAGAACACCTGCTCTAGTGAGAAGAACATTAGCCAGGAAATCAGGAGAACTGAATTTTAGTCAAATCGTTAACTAACATAGTATTGAACAAGGCTTTTACTTAATTGTCTCAGTTTCTCCACTTGTAAAATTTAAGATATTAAAGCCTTATATTACCTCTCTTGTAAGATCACTGCCAAAATAAAATGAGAAAATAATAGGTACAAAAGTTCTGAAAAATAAATACATGCATTTTTATGACCTAAATCTTTCACAAAGTTTGTGAACTTTGACATTGTGAAAGCAAAGGCTGGTTTTGGGTCAGCTGTCTTCTTGGCTTTGGGTTTGACTTGCTCTGAAGCCTTTAACATGTTCCTGGGCCTGTGGCATGTATTGAACGGGGTCTACATTCCATCCATGGCTTAAATGAACTAGATTTAGGAAGGGCCAGTGTTGCAGATCCACTTATTTGGCTAGATCAGGAGTTCTTAACTTGGAGTCTACAAATCACTGGAGTCAATTCCAGGAAGACCAATGAACTTGGATAGGAAAAAAACAATTATATCTTTGTTTTCACTAATCTTTGTCTCCCTTTGTACTACTGTGCCTTTTATTTTGTGTATTTAAAAACATTATTTTGGGCAGGGGTCTATACTATAGGTTTGACTGGACTGCCCAAAGGCAGTTTAAGAAGTCATATCTAAATCATTGCATTATGCAGAATGTTGATTAGAAGACTCCACTATCCTTTGGGAAGATGGCTTATCCCCAGCCTTACTTTCTAGACTAGAACATTTGGGGAATGAGCTTTAGGGATTATTTGGATACAGTACTCCTGCTTATTAGTCACTTGACTTCTGGCATACTCAATAGGGTCTTTGATTGATGCTGCTTATCTCATGTATGCTGATAAATGTGAAAAAATGTGGTGAAACTCTTTTCCTTATCAGCTTTCTTTTTTCCTCTTTAAAACTGACAAAAGGTATTTGCAAGGAAGATGGTTAATTAGTAATTGAGAACAGAGGACCAGTTTTATCATAGTCTGTGTCAAGCCTCTCCACTGGCATCTGACTAGGTCTTAGGGTACTGAGAGTGCCAATTTTTATCCATTATTTTTCCTATTACAGCTTATTCTTTTTCACATTAGGGTCAGACAGAGGTTGGCTTTAGTCTTGTTCATGAAGACGAATAGCAGTGAATTCTGATAAGTCTGGGATAGTCATAATTTCATTATTGAAATGTATTAATAATACCCACTTGTGGGCTTTGGAGCCCTGGAAGAATCTGAGAATGGAGGTGGAGAGAGGGGAAGACCTGCAATTTAATCAGTGTGGGAAGTTTATAGTGTGGAAACTCCCTCTACTAACACAAAACATGTACAGTCAGTGGGGAAGCTCCCCCTACCAATGCAGATCTTGCTAGTGTGCAACTCAATAGCATCATAGAAACTTAGCCATCTGGAGGCACTGACAGGCTAAGTGAATTTCCCATGGTCACACGTCGAATCTGTGTAAGGGTAGGACTTGAACCCCACCTCTTTCTGCCAAGATTAATTCCCTTTCCTCTATGCCATGCTTCTTCTCCTTAGACTTTCCCTTTATGTAAAGCAAACGACATTTGAGCTTAGAGGAACAGCAGGCATTGCTTTTCATTTGGGTAAATTCTTAATTTTTCTTTGCTATGTGCTGTTTTTCTTCCCAATGGAAAATTTCAGGGGATGGCACTAAAAGGCAAGCTTACTATTTATTGTCAGTGCCTAGCACATTTTTTTCCCCCAAGACATCCAGATTCTCTGCAGGTGTCATTTTCTACCTGATCCTGAGTTCAACCCTTTGGGAAATAGCATTAATTTTCTCTCCATGAAAGGGTTTTTTAAGCAAATTATTGCTTCAGTGTGCCAAATATCTACCTGAATGATGTAGCATTGAAAAGTACTTCATTTCCTTCCCAGAAAACTTCACTTACAGAAGACTCTGGTTCAACAATTATTTCCTTGGCTTTATAAATAGCTCCCCTGCAAACTTCTTCAGACAATAAACTGGCCAGTATCATCTTTGGTTACTCTTTTCTAATTTCTGGAGGAAGACTTCTTATAACATTGTCGTATTGTGTCTTCTAGGTCTATTTATGGAGTTATATAGCTCATCCATGGATTAAGATTTTATTTTATTTTTAAAAGATCAGTTCACAGTTCTTTACACCAGTTCCCAGTGTAATTATGACAGCACTCTTAGCGTTATTAATCCTTGTACTGAATTGTGCATGGGTCTATTCCTAATCTTTTGGTTCAGGGTGAGTCTTCATGTTCCCCAAAGATTCCTTTAATTCAAATAGTTTTAGCAAACTTCTGTTGAATACAAAACACTATGCTAGGTGCTAGGTGGTACAGTAGATATAGTGTTGAACTTTGAGTCAGGAAGGCCTGAGTTTAAATCTGTGAGATTCTGGACAAGTTTCTTGCCTCAATTTTCTCATCTGTAAAATGAGGATAACAATAGCATTTACTAGTGTTGTGAGGATCAAATGTCATGACATTTGTAAAATGCCTGGCATGATGTTTGTCACATTGTATGTGATATGTAAATGTTATCTATGGCTAGCCATTATGCTAGATGCAAGAGATATGAAGATACAAACAAAACTATTCCTGCCCTATCTTTTACTGATGGGGTATACGGTATATAATGTGCACACATAAATTCACACTATGTAATTTGAGGAAAAGAGAGATTAACTACTGGAGACATCAGGGAATCTTTTTGAAGGTGGTGGCACTGGAACTGAGCCTTGACAAAAAGATGAGTATTGAGAGAATATGACTTGAAGAATGTATGTTCCAGACATGGAAGATGACCTGTTTAAATACACGGAGGCAGGAGATAGGCTGATGAGTGTAGGAGTTTAATGAATGAAGTCATAGAAGTAATTTGAGAGGAATATGAAAAAGGAAAATGGCAGAAGCTTTTCAGTATTTGGCTGAAGAACTTGTATTTTATTTAGAAACAACTAGAAGCCACACAAACCTTTTGGGCATGAAAGTGACAGAGTCAGAACTATCTTAGGGAGATTATTTTGACAGTTGGTAGAAGTGAAACGAGAAGCAAAATGAGCAATTAGAAAGCTATCACCAGAGTCCAGAAGAGAAGTGATGAGGGTCTGAATTAGTTTTATCCTTGAGTAGAGATAAGGATAATTCAATAGCAGTAGTGTATCAAAGTTAGATATTGAAGGGATTTACATGCTACAGTGAGAAAGAGCACTGGGTCTTGAATCAGAGGGCCTGGGTTCTAGCTTCACTTTTGACATTTTATGTAACTCTGGGTAATTTACTTTACTTTAATCGTCCCAATTTTTCTCAGCTGTAAATTGAGGGGATTAGCTGCTAAGGCTCTTTCCTTTTCTGAGTCTATGATCCAATGAACAACAAATTTTTCTTTGTGTATCCCTCATAGTGCAGTGATATATGTAAGAACAGCACTCTCATCCCATACTACTAGGGTAAATATTCAATTAAGATGTAATAATATTCCTGAGATGAATAGGCTACCTTGTCTTCTAGTACCACAGTTTTTTGGGGATTGGATACATTTATCAGTAAGTAGAGGCCAACTAAATGGTAAAATAGTTGGAGTACCAGACTTGGAGTCAAAGAACACTCAACTTAAATTTGGCCTCAGACACTAGCTGTGTAATGCTGGGCAAGTCACTTAACCCTGTTAACTTCTTTCCTCATCTATAAAATGATTTGGAGAAAGAAATGGCAAACCTCTATGGTATCTGTCAAGAAAACTCCAAATGAATACAAAAAGTTAGACATAACTGAAAAATTCCTGAAAATAAAGGAGAATGTTATCATGGGCCTTGTGGTTTCATTTACTTAAAAAAAATCTCTCCTGGCTGCAGGATCAGAACTTACCAGTAATGGTGGTGAAATGGGATGGAGATGTCATGGTGACAAATGGTGGCGTGAGATACTTGGCCTTCACTCCTTCCTTTACAAGGCGATCCATGTTAGGTGTGTCAACATCCTGATCATAGTTCCAGCGAAACCCGTCGAAAGAAATCACAAGCAACTTATTAAAGGTTCTCTCTGGGAGAGAATCCTGTCCTGGGACAGGATGGCAGGCAGCGTGGCTCAGCAGAATAAGCAGAAGAGGAAGACTTCTGGGTACCTCCATGTCTTGAGAGCTTAGACACAGTGACAATGTTAGACCTAGTATAGTACTTCTATCTCCCCCTTTTTTATCAGAGGTTGAACAAAGTCCAAGTTGATAATGCTAGTTCAATTTAATAAACATTAATTTCCTATTTTGTGTAGGGCACTAGACTAGGAATTGATGATATAAGAAAAAAAATGAAATAATCTCTGACCTTAATGCACTTGTATTTTCCTGAGATATCCAACAAAAACATGGATAAATAAATGTAAAGATGTATCCTGGATACTAACTTGATAACCAATTCTGCTAAAAGGAAATAATCTCAGATACTGCCTAGCCCATGGGCTTTCTCTTTGGCAGAAAGTAGTGCCAAGTTAGAATTATTTCTCTTTGGCAGAACTACAAAGAAATTTGAAGAGGGTGAAGGCCCACTTGAAGACTCAGGAAAGACTTCCTAGAGAAGGTGGAAGCTATTCGGAGCATTGAAAGAAATCTGGAATGCTAAGTCGTAGAGTTGAGGTTTGGGGTATCCCAGGTATGAGGTACAGCCACAAAAAGAGTAGACAGTGGGAGATAGAGGAATGGGTCTAGACTGAAACTGATATTTCTTTTTTTATGAATCTGATTTCATTGGTATGGTGAAATTCTTGTGAAGAACTCTCTTTACATCTACAGGCATCTTGGTATCTATTGTGTAATTTATAATCTTAAAGGATTGCTTAAAGGAACTGAGACATTAAGCTCAAAGAATTGTTGATAAGGATAAGGATCAGAAGTCTTGATTCTTGCCATCTTTTTCAAACATGGTTTTCCTTTTTTTTTTTTTTTTTTGGTTTCTTACATGTCATTCTCCATCAATGACTATACCCCATAAAAATAATTTACTTGCAGTTATAATAATAATTAATATTTATGTAAGTGCCTTAAAGTTTTCAAGACATTTTACATGTGTGGTTTTTTTTTAATGTGGTTTTCTTTGATCCTTCCAACAATCCTGTGAGCCAAGTGCTAATATCTTCATTTTGCAGATGAGGAAATTGAGCTTAGAGAGATTAAGTGACTTACTGCTCAATGTCACACAGCTAAGTAAATATTTGAGGTTATATTTGAATTCAGGTCTTCCTGACTCCAAGTCCAGAATTCTATCCACTGTGCCACATTGGTCATAAGAAGAAATACCTAACCACCCAAATTCCTTCTCTTCCTGCCTATCTGGCCTCTCTTTCCTCTAAAATCACTAATATAAAAGAACCAAAATGTGCCTTTTTGGAGAAAATAAAAAGGAAGTGCTCTGGCTTTGCAGTGTTATTTGAAAATAGTCCAGTGACCTGTACCTGTGTCTTTTGAAAGTGCTGAAAACCAGTTAAGCCGAAGGGAAAAAAGAGAAGCATGTATGAATATGTTGCTCTACACAAGTGTTCTTCAATAATTTCTGTCTTCCCTATTAGGCAATAGGCAACTAGAAAGTGAATCCTATCTTATCATATCATATCTTCTATTTCCTCCCATAATAGGACATTCCACATGAATGACCAATGGTCAATGGAAAATTCCCAGGGTTCCCTTCTTTGATCACCTGGGGATCTATGTGACTTACTGGAGCCAGACTGACTCATAAACTACCACACCTATCCTGAAGGGAAGGGAAGGGCAAAAGACTTGGTAGCAACCCATTGAGTGAGAGTACCAGTGATATAAACATAGGAGAAGCTACAGAGAAGAAGACATTCCAGAGACCGCTGCTTGATAAGCAGAACAGAATCCTGGGAGAGGAAGTTGAGGGACCAGGGCTACAATGAGGAAGTTTCAGTATAGAGCTCCAGGTACATAAGACCTTCTGGGAAGAAGATTCCCTTTGTTCTGAACTCACTCAGACACACACTCAGCGCTGGCATTTTATTTATTTATTTTAAACTTAAATGCAAAATAGAAAAAGAAAAAAAAAAAAACTTAAGGCTGTTGATTTCTTACTCTGTATATCTCTTCCCTTTCTGCTTTCTTATGAAAAGTTACTTCTGTTTCATTAAATTTTATTTTTGCCTTTCTGTTTATCTTATCTTTAAAGTTGGTTTTCAAGAGAAATGTGGTTAACCATTGCATTACTGATCTAAATGCTTCATTATTCAAATGTAGCAGAGAGGTACTGTGGGAATGGAATGCCTAAGAAGAGATTAGAGAAATAAATGTAATGACAATATATATATATTGATCAGAATAGTTTTCTGGACTATGGGCTGTATCCAAGGGAATTATTGATTCAATTTTTCAGCTTCCTAGAGCAAAGAGAGAAAGGTAAACCCAGATTTTTCTAGTCAAATAGATTAGCAGCTTTGGCTAAAGGAAGCTACATTAAAGTTGGCTAGTATGAGAGCTAGGTCCTAGCCACTTATTCTTACTAGTATTATTATTTTTTCTTCAAGTTTTCTTAACAGGAAAAATCCAGTCATGCCTTAGAAAAGAAGATGATAGCGTGATTATGGAGTAATTGCTGCCCAGTGAAAATATTTGGGGAAGAATGAGACCACATATAAGGATGGGAGCTGATAATAGAGTGTAATGATTCTATCCAGCTGGCCTCCTACCATGATTATTCTACTTATAACCTCCCACAATACTTATTTCAATTCAATAGCCCTTAAGTGCCTACTATGTAAAATTCTGAGGATTTTTTCGTTTGGTCCAGATAGATGATTTAATTTTTATAGGGGAATTTCCATCAAAAGAACTTCCTCTACCAATACAAATGGGCAACTGTTCTGCCCATTATCACATCATATTTTCGGTTTCCTCCCATGATAGGACATTCCACATGAATGACCAATGGTCAATGGAAAATTCACAGGGTTCTCTTCTTTGATCACCTGGGGATCTATGTGATGAGGAAATTGAGCTTAGAGAGATTGAGTGACTTACTGCTTATAGTAATTTATAGTTTTAGACAATTACTCAGAGGTTAAGACATTACAGAGGTAAATTATAATTGAGAGGTTACTGTGCAATGAGCAGGTCAGGGTCATGCAGTCAGACTATGTCAAAGACAAGACTTGAACACAAGTCTTCCTTACTCTGAGGCTATTCCTTTATCCCATTATAACAGATTGCCTTTGTGCTTCTATGACAGATTCTGGGAATACCAAAGATAAAAATGAAGATTTCCCTGCTCTCAAGGAACATTAAAGAATATAAAATTCTGTATAAAATGCCTGTTCCTAGAGACTTCATGACTTACTAATTTAGAAAGATGTTACAGCTCATTTTCTAACTCTATCCTGAGATGTGAAGACAGTCTTAGAAGATTACTTGCAGCTCATTTTCTTCTTTATTTCTACTCATATTCTTTTTCAGGGATGTGTGTGTGTGTGTGTGTGTGTGTGTGTGTGTGTGTACACATGCATGCCTAGGAGGAGGTAGGCAAAGAGAAGACAAGGGGAAACTTTAAAAGCATTAAATGTTTCCTTTTAAGCTAAGGCTGTAGTCATCAAAATCTTTCTTCTTGATTTTATTCAGATATGCAGACAGTACTGGCCATAATTTTAAGGAACAGAAACTGTTCCATTCTCTGTTGATATCACTTCAGGTGTTTTTTGGGGATGATGGTGGAGAATCTAGACCTGGGATTTCATCAGTCTAGGTAGGATACATGATAAGGAAACTCCTATAAATGCAGATCAGCAACTGCTCTACAATTTATTATCCTCAAGGGGGGGGGGGGAGGAGGACACCATTGATGAGTTAAGTGATTTGTCCAAGTTTACAGTTATTATTTGTCAAGGAGGACCTGAACTTAGATCTTCTTGATTCTGAGACCAGCTGCCTATGCACTATACCCTATTATCTTTCATAGGTTATTGATAGTATTCAGACCAGAAACCTAGATAAAAGAGATTTATTGGGTTGCACTAGCCTCAGAATTTGCCAGTTTTGAGAACTCAGAGATCTAATTGTCTGTTCAGGAGAGGGAAATTCCTCCTCTTGGAGAGAAGAATATTGCCCACGGGGACTCATCATGGCAAGGAATATTAGTAAAGGATTAAATTCTTGATGTAGAGGAGCAAGGGATCAGGATTGCATATTCTGCTATTACAGTCTTCCTGGCTTTGACTCCTGTCTGATCTGACTTTGAATAGTCAGATCTTACTTACTCTCTTAACTCCTTTCCTGACCCACTGATTACTTCAGGGATGATTAGACTCCCTTACACATACAATCTATATTCCAGCCAAACTGACCTTACTTGTTATTCCCTGTGTATAACAGCTCATCTCCCATAATTGTACCTTTATACAGGTTACCTCCCTTTTTAGGCTGGGGGGTTAAGTGACTTGCCCAGGGTCACACAGCTAGGAAGTGTTAAGTGTCTAAAGACCATATTTGAACTCAGGTCCTCCTGAATTCAAGGCTGGTGCTCTATCCACTGCGCCACCTAGCTGCCCCGGATATTCACTTCTAATTTAAGCTGCCATTACTTACATATTGCCCCTCTTCCTCTAGCAAAAAGGCTTACATTAAGTGATTAATAAAATTTTTTGACTTGTTAGGTACAATGTTAGCCAAATAGAAATCTTTCCATTGCTCTTTCTGCTAGTCAGAATAGTAGGGTTTTGTGTTTGCTTCAAGATGTCTCATTTAAGAGAGATTTTTGCAGACCAGCATGGAGTAAGAAAAGGGTAACTAGAATAGTGAGAAGTCTGGAAATTATGTCTGAAAGAACTTGTGGAATTGAGTAAGAGGAAGAGAAGACTAAGAAGAAATGATAACAATCTTCAAAAACCTAAAATCCTATTATGTCCAAAGAGTGTTTTGTGATGTTTGTGATTTAGTTTGGATTGCTTCAAAGAGAAATAGTTTTGGTGAATGGACACTGAAGGCAGCATGGGGTCTTAAGTGGTCTTAAAGTGAGGACATATGAATTTGACTCTATCACTTACTAGCTATGACAGTGGGCAAGACATTCTTTCTCTATGATCTCCAGTTTCCTCATCTGTAAAATGTAATAATAAAATGTAAAAAAATAATAATAAAAAATGTATTACTTATCTCATAGGCTTTTGTGAAGAAATTCTTTTGTAAATATTGTTTGTTCTTGAAAAGGACCATGATATCAGGGAGATAATGCCATGATATGCAAATGAGTTGGATTTAAGTGAGGGAGAACTGTACAAGATCACCTTCCTCACTTTCCCCTCCAGAGCTCTCTGAGTCCAGTGGCAAAATATAGATCAAGAGACTGGAGATGTAAATGTTAAAGTAGAAAGAAAGCACATTGAGACATTTCTGCAAACCTTAAACAAAGTAGTGGAGCAATTAGGTGGAGGTGCCTTAATGCCCAGAGTGCATGCCCTGGAGTCAGATTCATCTTTCTGAGTTCAAATTTGCCTTCAGACTTACTAGCTGTGTGATCCTGGGTAAGACATTTAACTCTGTTTACTTTAGTTTCCTCATGTGTAAAATGAACTGGAGAAGGGAAGGGCAAACCACTCCAGTATTTCTGCCAAGAAAATTCCAAATGTAAGTCACAGAGTCAAACATGAACGAAAAGACTGAATAACAACAACAAAAAGAAGGCAGAGTGTTACAGAGGAAAGAATGTTGGCTCTTTAGTCAGAAGACCCAGGTTCAAATCCCATCTTTTCATTTGTTTACCTCTATGATCTTGGGCAAATCACTAACCTTCCTAGACCTTAGTTTCCTCATATAGAAAATGAAGGAATTAGACTATGTGGCCCCTGATTTTTCTTCTAACCTTAGATCTATGTTCTAAAACTGTTGTGATTATTATTAGTGCTATTTAATATGTACTGTATAATATGCCATATTATATAGTTTTATAACATATATTATGTGTAATGTTCTTGGTTCGGTCTGGCCTGTAACAATTATGTGTAAGTATTTATAATAAAATAAATGTTCACCATACTTTCCAGAAGTTATAAATGAGAGCTGTACTGGAAGTCTAAGGGTCCTTCTACCAAGAATTGTTGAGTAATGTACATGTTCCCATCGTTTTATTTGGCAGGAAATGTCGAACACAACCCAGAAATGTATAGGCTTATCACTGCGCTTTCTTGAAAGTCCTTATTTTGGCCACTTTGTTTCCCTCGAGAGTTCCAGGTAACATTGTTGACTCTATCTCAATACTGCAGTCTACCAGAAACGTTATAGCTAAGTTCTTTCACTTTTCTTTGTGACCCCATTTAGGATTTTCTTGGCAAAGATACTGGAATGGTTTATCATTTCCTGCTCCAGCAGAAATACCCCCCATGGGCTAAATTCTTTTTAATAAGCAAGGTGCTGCTCCTGAGGCAGAAGTCATATGCTGAAGCTTCAGCTTGATCTTTCAGTTTTGTGCTTCATATTTCTGAACCTCATTTGGGCCTGAGCTTCATTTAAGCCAAGTCAACATCCTAAAGATTAATTACATTAGAAGGGTGAGTGTGCGGTTCTCGTTAGATATTAGGGAATCTGGTATTCACAATGTGTTGCTCTCTTCCTCCCTCATGGGTGAATGTAAGGTTCCCATCCTAGATGGCATTGGATGAACCCCCTAAATGTGTACCTATGTCTGTATCTTACTTGTTTAAGCTTCATAAATTCTATTGGAATTATCATGGATGGGTTAAATGTTCTTGTTTGGAATCTCCTATTAAATTGTCAAAGAAATGTCTTATTCCTGGGCTTACTTCAAGGCTCAGAAAATTGCCTTCATTATTAGGGGACTTCTGCTTGAGGCTTAGAGCTAGACATTTTATAATGAAGAGGGAATGGATTGAAGATAACTGAATATTTTACATCTCTCACAAAAAAGTGTTACTTATATAGTTTAATTTTGCTAGAGTCAGATTAAATATTGGACTAAAGTCCAGTGACTCAAACAAATTAATTTTTTCCCAACTAGATTCTTTGTTAAGATGATATTATCCCAGAGTGAAAAGTCAGACACTTGCAATGGCAACCTACCTTCAATTTTTTAAAAATTATTTTTAGAGTTGATGGAAGGGACCAACAATGGCTTGTTCTCTATGAAATTTTCAGTAGTTCATTGACACTTGTGGGGATATAGTCTAGGGAAACTCTTTTAAAAAAAGGCTTTATTGATGCATAAAAATACCATTGTTGTCATTTGACAATGAGCAAATGGCTTATTAGTCCAAACAAATCCCTAATTAGGCAGCTAGGTAATATAGTAGATAAATACTAGACATGGAGTCAGGAAGACTTTGGTTCAAACCCTGCTTCAAACACTCAGAAAGTAGTGTGACTATCTCTCTTAGCTTCACTTTTCTCATATATGAAATGGGTGTAACACCTATCTTACAGGATTGTTCTGAGGATCAAGAAATAATATATTCAAGCACATTGGAAAACTTAAAATACCATGTAAATATTAGTTATTATGATTAAGTGGTGAGATTTTAGCAAGCATAGAGGTTCTATATCATGGAGGTACCTTGTCGTCTCTCTCTCTAGCATAGAACCCTCTCTTGTAACAAAGAATACCTGTAAGTAAAACAAACCACAGATTGGTCACATCTAATAATCTATGCATCATTGTGTATCTATAATCCACTATCCCTCTACTAAGAGGGAGTGGGTAGGCATTCTTTAGCACTAAACTTCTAAAGTCACATTTTCACCTTCTGATACTGTTTTCTATATATATTGTGAACATTGTTTTCTTTGCTCATCATATAAGACTTTAAAATCATCCTGCAGATCTTTGGCTCAGGAAACTAGTAGCTGATGCTTTTGACATCACTTCTTAGTCACCTGAATATAAGGATATGATACTTGACCAGGGGAATTCTGTGGGTAATTCAGTCAAGGGATCTTTCCTCATCTGAATCAACCTGTGATGTAATTTAAGTAACTGAAAACATGGCTTATCAAGTTTGAATTCAGTAATTACGGTGCCCAAAGATCCAAACTGTCTGCAAATTCGTTATATGGGTGAGCCTCTTAGTTCTAGGAATCTAAGGTGCAAGAATTTTCAGACAGGTATTAGAGGGCAAGAAACTTCAAGAGAGCTTTTCTATTCCCAGTTGAGTAAATTTATAGATAACATGGCAGGCAGATCTTGAGAATAGCAAATACAGGGAAAAGTAGTGGTGTTAGGAAGATGAGAAGGTCAATAATTAAGGGTACGGCTGTTCCAGGAGAGGAGAAAGAAGAAAATTAAACTGCCAGCCATGAATAATGAGAAATCTTTGATGGAATTAGTGGTGGGGAACAGATACTTAATGCTTTCCTATTTCCCTCCTAGTCAAACATTTTAACTTGGAATAGACAGGCAAAAAAGCAAGTGTCTTGAGGATTCCATCTCTCAAAGTCTGAGAAGCAAGGGAAAGAAACAGGAGAATTTCAGAGTAGGTGCCAGATGAGAGAAAGAGCCATGTGGTTTTTAACATTGGATGGAACAAGAATTGGAGCTTTTTCTGGTCATGGAGTGAAGGACTCTGGAATTAGAGGAATTTACTCTTCTGGGGCAATCACCTATTCTCTAATGACTTTGGGAATAATTTGTGGAGAAAGGCTTCCTGGACTGGAGAAAATAAATTGGCACTTGTCAGGTGTTTTGGTTTGGAAAACACGAAATTCTTTATAGGCATCATGCTTATTAACTTGCTTTATTATTATTATTATTATTATTTTATAATTTTAGCACAATATTATGAAAAGTTACAAGATAAATTATAATAATGATATCCATTACTTGGCTGATCTCCATCAATAATCTTCAAAATAGTAGATTGTGTCTGTTTTGACATTTTTGTTTTCAACATAATGGTTCATTTATTTAACTTATGGTAGTTATCTTCATTAGGGGTTGTTAGCTTGTCAAGGTAGCAGGTTTAATCCTTTATTTGCAAGGCAAATGTTTTAAAATTATACCCCTTTGTTTTGTGAAAAAGACAATTAGGACAGTTAAACGAATGGTTCTGTGAACTATAGATTCACTTACATGTTGTAATTACTGGAAACTTCATTGGTGTACCTAATGTCTTTGAAACACATTAAAAATCATCGAAGCTATACACATTTGAAAATTTTTATTGGACTCCATTTTGTTTCAAGATGGCAAGTTAAATGACAAATCAAATTAATGATGTTACCTTCACATACTTTAGTGGCATTTACAATTTCATGAAAATTAGTCAATTCTCTCCAAAATTGATATGGAGCATAATAATTACTATTTATATAATGCTTTTTAAACCAACAAGATACATTATTTAGTTTAATACTTATAAAAAGTCTCCTACTAGGTCCTATGGACATTTTTATTCTTATTTTACATCTAAGCATTCACACTGAGCCTCAAAGTCTTAAGACTTGTTTGAACCCAGTTCTCATCCAACTCCAGGTACCTAGTATGGCCACATTACTGGATAAACAAATAAATACAAAAAACAGCAAGTAAACTGAGTTCAGAGACCTCACTTTGTTATGTCAACATGTTAAGTTGAGAATTGAAGTATCAATCCAAGTGTAATCTACTGTAATTTGCTGTTTGTTGATTGATAGTAATGACATGCTATTTCTATATAGAGAGATCATAAAACATGTGACTATAAGCTAGGCAATATATATTATTATTATCTGAGTTCAAAGATGATAGGGCATTGATGTCACTGTTACTTGTTTGTATAAGCAGGTGTGGCAAACTCCCCCCCCCCAAATAAAAAAAACCCAAGTATCATTTTTTAGTTTGTGGCTGACACTGCTATTTTGGGGGTTTGTTAATGTTAGTTCTTTTCCTTCATATTGAAGGCTGATTGTTATCTTGTTATTTACTTAGAGTTCCCCTTGTTCAGCCAATTCTGGGGGCTGTACACTGGCGCTGTTCTTATATATTAGCAGAACAGGGGTTTGCCTATGTGATTTTATTTCAGGTAATGGAGAAAAGAGTCTTGTCCCAAGTAGAATTGCCATACTCTCTGAAATTCCACTAATCTGGAATATTCATTTGCACAATAAGTTAGCTACTTTTAAAATGTATTTGCTTCAGGAAGAATCAAGGGGGATTATTTTTACCTCAGTATGGATTTAAATTTTTAAAAAAATTTTCAGTTCTAAATTCCTTCCCTTCTCCATCTTTTCCCTGCTTATTGAAAAGGCAAGAAATATCCATATCCATAATACAAATAAAGTCAGGCAAAACATATTTCCACATTATCCATGTTGCAAAAAACAAAAACAAAACAAAATTCAGAAAAAAAAAGAAAAAAATATGCTTCAATCTGGATTCAGAGCCTTTAGATCTTTATTTGTAGCATTTTTCATCATGGATTATTTTAATCAGATTTTCTCCTAATGCCTCTTTGAGATTTCCATTGAGGTATCATGAGTTTTGTTAGAGGGAAAGAGAAATAATTTTATTATATTGGACATTTTTTCAGGGCCCTGGAGTGAATGGTAGTGGTTAGGCATTTCATCTGTTTGAGAAATTGGTAAGAGCATTTGAATGCCTAGAAAGCTACAATGTTTAGAGAACCCTGGATGTGGAGTCAGGAAAATCTGAGTTCAAATTCTGATACTTATCACCTGGACAACTTGGGCAAGTCAATTAACCTAGCCTAAATTTTCTTATGTGTAAAATGGGGATAATAATAATTTCTTTTTCCCCAGGGTTGTTGGGAGGATGAAGTGAGATATATGTAAAGTGCTTTGCATAAGTTAAAGCTTTGTATAAATGTTAATTGCTCATCCTTAACATTTATTGGATTACTTGCCATATAGGGGAGGAGGTGGAGAGAAGGGGGGGGGGAATTTGGGACACAAGATTTTGCAAGAGTTAATGTTGAAAAATTATCCATGCATATGTTTTGAAAATAAAAAGCTTTAATAAAAAATAAATGTTAGTTGTTATTGTTATCTAAGAAGGATCCACAAAGGGAGATGGGAAACAATCAAAAATTAACTTTTCCAATCACCATAATTTTGCCAAAAGCTTGATCCTTCCTGCTTCTAAGTTTTCCTAGTTATTAAATGGTAATTTACTACTATTACTGATATTGCTACCACTACTACCTTTTATGTAGTAATTGACATTTTATATATAATATTTAATTAAATAAATAATTGATATATTAATATATTTTATAACGAATTTATATATCTATATATTATAGAATTGGTTTTGATACATACAAAAAGTTGTGAAATAGATAAAATGAGAAATTTTAATCTGTTTTTAAGAGATGAGGAAATTCAGCATCACATAGATTAAATGACTTTTCCTCTATTTCTCTTACCTTGTCCTACCTGCTTTGTTTGGAGACTATCCTTCTCTGGTCCCCAGTTTTCCCATCTGTAAAATGAGATGATTGGGCTGGACATCTCTGAGATTCCTTTTATTTCCATGCTTCTATATTGCCAGAAGGTTGGAATTACTGAGGAATCACTTTGAAGGATAGAGGAGAAGAATGATCAGTGGTCCCTGAAGAGTTAAGAAGAAATCCAGATAGTTTCTCTGGAAAGCAAATAAAAATAAATCAAAATAAAAGAAAACATCAGAGAAAATAGTTGATAAGTAGGAATGACTTTGTGAATTTGCCAGGAGATGGCTAGGGCTCTTTAAAATAATAAATGTCTCTATCTGTAAGAAAACTAAACTAGCTGACCAATATGTATGTCTGAGGACCAAATTACCCACTGAAACCAGCCAAGAGCATTCTCTATTTATTAGGATATATTACCTTTTTTGATGAAAAAGTATAACATTAACGAAAGC
The DNA here is from genome assembly GCF_048593235.1 of Sminthopsis crassicaudata. Lineage (NCBI taxonomy): Eukaryota > Metazoa > Chordata > Mammalia > Dasyuromorphia > Dasyuridae > Sminthopsis > Sminthopsis crassicaudata. The sequence goes on from NC_133617.1 coordinate 423,580,359, forward strand.
ATAGAAGGCAAGGTCAGCTGTGGAGGGGGGCATTCCCTGAGGCCAAAGTCTCTAGGTCCTCTAAAACAAAAGTTGAATAGTAACCAGATCACTTTGTATCAGTGTGCTGTGTGAGTTGCGGTCTCAGAAGCTCATTCAGCAGACTCCATTAATGACCTCTACAGACTTTTCCTAGTGGACCTGCAGTGGCAAGTAATGTGCTAGAAAGGTCCAGTTAGGACTTGAAAGTCTCCTTATATTCCCTCCAAATGAGACTCAATCCTGCACTTTGAAATTGTTTTCAATACCTGTCAACATTAGCCCTTCAGCCTCAGTGGAAATAGGGTTGTTTATACATCACTGTCAAGAAGAATGGAGAGCACACCAGTCTCTGTCAACAAAAAACATGGCACAAGAAGAGTAAGATGAAACATCAATGTGGATTATGAATGATTCTTACAATTTATGTACCGATCCTAAAAGCGAGAAGGGGTGGGAAGAGGAGGAGGGAATGTAGTAAGCCTTAGAGAGATGTGTTTAGAATAATACCAAACTAAGTCAGGGTATCTCCCAAAAGTAGATAAAAAATAGTCTCCTGTCATGGCCCAAAGGTTTGAAGGACTGTGGACAAGATGGACTGAAATCCAGCCAGTAAACAACTGCAAAAGACTAAGTATCATTGAGTGTTGTTGATAAACTTAATGAGACAGGGAGCATGCTCTGAGAATGGGCAGTATTGATTCTGAGGAAGAAATAAAGTGGGCCAAACAAGTCTTGACAATTCAGAGGCATGCTACATTTTATTTAAAGTACTTCTGTCCAGTGTATATATATTTGTAAATCTGTGTAGTGTGAGTGTGATGGCTCTTGTGTAAACCATAGTGCCAAGAAAAAGAAGAAATCTTTCCCAGCTCAGATACTTATTTACTTGGGGGTACTGACTTCTCGGTGCCTTGAGATCGCTGGTGGAGAACTGAGTACAGGTGAAGCCGCCAATGGGCTTCTTCTGGATTTAGATATGGATTAGAGGGAAAAGGGGGTGAGGATTGGAGAAGAGTTGCATTTTGAAAAAAGTTCTCTTTTATAATAATCACTAAAAATTTCGTGCATTTTCAAGTTTGCAAAATACTCTACAAATATGATTTATTTTATCCTTATGAAAATCTTGAGAAGTAGGTCATATCATTATCCCCATTTTATAGGTGAAGAAACAGAGGCTGAAAGAAAATAAGAGCCTTGACTAGGTTCTCACAGGTAGTGTCAGAAGTAGAATTCAGACTCAGATCTAATGCACTTAAAGGCCAGCAGTTCAGTAACTTTTCCACTTGTCATTTTCTTTTTAAACAGTTGTCTTGAATGATAGAATGGAGATCTACTAAGGATTTATTTTTATTTTTTGGTCTTTGTATTCCAAGTCCCAGGACATAGAAGATGGTTATAAATGCTTGCTAAATTGAACTGAATTGAATAAAACATTAAAAGGGGAAGAGAGGGAGAGAAGAAATAAAAGGGCATATTGAATAATTCACATATTTTAGGGTCCATTAAATTTGCCGCCCATTCTAGTAGTCCTTTCTAGAGAGTCCTTATTTTTATTTCCTCCTTTTAAAATTGGATCACCTGACTTCCATTTTCTTGTTCAGGGCTACAATTTGATTCCTGTTCTTTTGCAAACATTTTTCTTTTCTTTTTTTCTTCTTTCTTTTGACTCTTAGAAAAATTGGACCTATAAATTGAATCTGCCTCCAGGCAGCTTTAACTTGCATGACCAGCACTTACTCAGCAGATAACCACAGGCTTCATTAACCTTGGCAAATTCTCAAGAGTTGTATTTTTAGACATAGGGGTATATGAATTATTTTTTGATAATTTCTTGAGCAGGTTTGGAGCTGAATCTTTCCTTTCCCCACTTTTTTCTTCTTGAACAAACATGTTTGCTTTCCTATTCATAGAGTCTGTGTCCTTTAAAAATTTTTTTTAAACTTCTTTGTTAAGACATTTTGTCCATCTTCATCAGTTTTTGCAAATAGATATGTGCATTTGGTGGCCAAGGGACAGTTTCACATCATGAAACACCTTCAATAAGATGAAGACTGTTACTACAAATAGAGTTGGTTACTCATCGCATCTACAGAGAATTTCATTAATTTGTTTGTTTATCTGATAGTGGAAAACTATAGTATGATATAGCTTGGCTAGTATGTTGTTGAGTACTAGGAATACAAAGAAAAGTAAAAGACAATTCCTGTTCTCAGAGAGCTTACAGTCTCATGGTGGGGGGGACAACATGCAAACAATAGTGTAAAAGACAAACTAAGTACAGGTTAAGGAACAGAGAGGAGGCGTTCTGAAAAGTTTTCTGCACAAGGTGGATTTTTAGTTGGAACTTAAAGGGAACTGGGGGAGTCAGAAAACAGAGATGGGGGTAGGGTCCTCCCTTTTTTCTCCCTCCCTCCCTGGGAAAGAACATTTCATGTATAGGGGATAGCCAGAGAAAGTGTCCTTGAGTGGAAAGCTGAGATAATTCTAATTTTGTAGACAAAATCCCCAAATATCATAGTTTGGGGAAAGTTGGCCTTTTCTCTATCATGTGGTATAAATGTATAGACTTTGGCTGATTTGGTATCATAGGGAATCTCTAGTATTTGCTTGATCTAATATTCACTGTAAAGACAGGTTCAGAAAACCATCAAGTTTAAATCTATCCCTTGCTTGTTACCTCCTTTATCCTGTACTAAATATCAATGCTGCTGCTGCTGATATAGGAGCATAAGACAGGGCAAGATTAGAATTAAGAGAATTTGGAAGAAGAAAAAATCACATACATCAGGGACAGTTCTGGGAAGATTGCCTGGTGTTATTAACAAAAGAGGCAGCCAAGTGCATAGAAAGAAGCCTGTGAAGAGAGTAAGTAAGGAGATGGGAGAGAGGAGGGAGATACAGTGATAAGGAAAGTCTATCACAAACAACAGCATGGTACTTCAATCCAAAAACACTTGCAGAGTGCAGACTAGTGACAAAGCACTGGGTTAAGTACTGTGAGATATGCAGAAAAAGTATAAATTAGATAGTTCCAATGTAGCAGTCTAGTTGGAGAGACAAGGTAAGTACATGTGAAAGAATTCACTGAGCTCCTTGTCCAGTGGTAGAGGGGAGGGCATTAATGTCAGTGCTTTGGGAACAAAGGGAACATAGCAGGACTCTCATGGAGACTCTTTCATCATTATTCCTTACAGGGACTCTGTAAGCTCCAAGATGTTCTTTCTGTAGAGTCACAGCATCATGTTTTAAGCAGTGCAACACATGGTAGATAAAGGCAAAATGGCAGAGAGCTACCATGTTTAAAACAGATATGTTTACTTCCAAATGATGACTTAATTAAACAAATAATGGGCTACAGGTAACTGAGGTTGATTATAATTAATACAAGGAAGTACATGATTAATGAGAAGTGAGAGGGAGATTAAGCATTTGTGCCAGACATACACTAACTACTGGGGATTTAAATACAAATAAACAGTAGAGTGACTGCCTTTGAGTATTCTAACTTCTAATGGGAGAAGTCAAGACATAAAATGGATTTGAGAAACTGGGAAGAGAGTTGTAAAGTGTAAAAACATCTGGGAAAAGACAGCAAGGATTGGTTCCAGAAGATCATCTTCTTGAGCTACTATCAGAGCTTTTACTCCTCAGGTGCTGGAGTTCCAAGTTCCAAGATGGAGAAGGATGGGTGGATGAGTGGGGACTGATAGGTATAATGAAAACAACATAGCATAAAGATGATTGGAAAAGGGTGTGGAGTCCTATTTCTCGAAAGAAAGGGCAAAAGTTCATCCAACAATACAGATAATAAATGTTTTGGAATTTGGTTGAGGAAGGGAGTACATATTGTATCCATGTAGTGATCACTTTGTATTAGGAAATGTTTAACAACAGGCCTTTTGGAGGAAAATGTACATAGTATACATTTTTAAGCTTAATCTGTTATCAACATTTTCTCCATCACTTGCTTAATTCTAGACAACCACCAAAATTATAAAATTCTGATTTATAGCATATAGTTATAGCATAACAAAGAGATATAAGTACTCTCACTAAAAATTTAACAGTTGATTCTTCAAAGTCACAATGAGCCAACTATAGCATACCATCACTCCAGGACAATAGTTCTTTAGACTTTTAAAAAATATTTATATATACAGTGACAAGCACAGTGTCTGGCATATAAAAGAACAGTCACTAGCATTTATTAAGCACTTACTATGTGCTGTGCTTAATAAAGGCTCATTGAATTGAATTGAATTTTGGCTTGAGTGGTCAGAATAAATTTAACAACAGAGATAAGATGGGATTTAAAGGTTAATCAAAATTTGATGGGCAGAGATGGAAAAGAAAGGCATTGCAGTTTGAGGAAATGTAATATGTGAAGTGTGGATATGGTAAGTTTAAGACCTAGTTAGGGGACAGTGGGTGATCCAGATGAAAAGGAGTGGGGAAATCACACAGGGAAGAATTTCATCTGCAAAGGCAGATTGGGGCCAAGAAGTGGAGGGTTTGGAATGCCAAGTGAAGGGTATACTGTTTAGCATCAGGAAAATTGGATCAGGCCTTTGATTTCTGAATAGGGAGAGTTTGTGAAGAATGTAACAACAATATGAAAAGTTTAAGGATTCTAAACCTCTTTTAAAGCAGGTTAAGTATCCATTAATGATGCTCTTAATTATCTATAACAATAGTAACAGAGACAATAATGAATAATATTTTATATACCCATACCTTACATACATTAGATATTCTCAGTCAATCTATCAAAGCTTAAAACTGTGCTAAGACTTTTGGGACACTATACACACATATACATATACATATATGCCCTTATAAATATGTATATGTATATATGTTTGGACTCTGTGTAGAGTAAGTGCAGAGCACTGTCCTAGGCAATGGAGAGAGATACAAAATATATCTAAAATGTAGTCCTTATTCTCTAGGAATTTACCACTTAGTAGCTGTAATTCAATCAACAATCAATCAGCATTCATTAAGTGTTGACTATGTGCTGGATACCTTGTGCTAGATGCTGAGATGTAAACACAAAAGTGAGATGGTACCTACCTTCAAGGGCTTTACATTCTATGAAATCTTTTATGAAAGCTGTGTGACTTTGGGCTTGTTGCCTCAAAAAAAGTTACAAAACAAAGTATTATGTGAAATATAAAGGGAAGATGGCTGCTAACCTAGGAGAATCAGGAAAGCCTTTCTAGAAAAGACAATTTTTTTTTCAACAAGTTTGATCACAGAAAGGGAAATATATAAATAAATGAAATGGCGGCTGTCTTCAAGTACTTGTAGGAATGCCATCTGGTAGAAAGGTTCAACTTTGTTCTGTGGGGCACGGGGAGACGTAAGTAGACCCAGAGGTAGAAATTACAAGGGGGTCAAAGAATTGTTCCAGTCTCAGGAATGGTCATCAATGCCTTCTGCTACCTATATAGCTATTTTCTCATATTTCTCCTTGTCATCAACTGTGGCTGACCTCTTTCTTGTGGAGGTTCCTGTTCACAGGTTTGAGTAAATTCTCAATTTGCCAACCTTTGGGTCTCAGTAATGATATTTCCTGGTGATGCATCATCACAGGATTTTCATGTTGATTTTTAACCTATGATCTTGTTTCTGTCCCAGTCCCTTCCAGATTCTGTCTTCATATTTTAATTTTGTATTTGTATCCTCAGGCCATTCTCCCAAGAGTAGACTTTTTTCCAAAAGGATTGAGTTAAATGACTACTAAAGAACTGAAATAATTTCTCGAGTATCACCAAGAACTCTCTTTTTTCCTTTCAATTACATTAAATTTAGAAGATCCACTCTTGAATTCTTATTAAATTTTAAAGCCCAAGTCACTGCCACCTCTTACAGTAAAGCTTTTCAGACTCTTAGTTGATAGTACCTTCCCCCTCATATCTCACATAGGTAAGATCAGCTAAATTTAATCTTGTTCAAAATTCAGATGGGCAGAGTAGCTAGTGTAGTGAAAAGAACTGAAGATCCTTCATTGGTGGATCTCTTTGGATCTCTTTGACTCTTCTTCTCAATAAACTTTAAGCCTGATCTTAGATCTATTCTTTTCTTTCTTTCTCTCTCTTCCCCACCCATATCTTATCCTTTTAATGTTTTATTAAAATATTAACATAAAGAGGTATGGGAAGAAAATTGAACTCTGTATAGAAACTGATCTGAATGCTATCTATGCCTCTGTGTGATTCTGGATAAATCCCATGCTTCCTCTTTGTGACCTTCTGCAGGTCATGTATTCTTTCTGGGACTCAGTTTCCTCATCTGTAAAATGAGGGGATGGGAATAGATCACTTCTATAATCCCTTGCAGCTCCAGAACTATGAGTCCATAGATATCAATATAAACAACAGAACTCTTGTAGTAACTATTTCCACTTAAATTAATTGATTTAAACACACAAAACATCATAACAATTTTTTGTATACTTCCCCTAAGAGCTCATTAGGATTCTCTGTACAGTCATTCTTGTTCATTTTTCCCTCTCCTATTGTTGGAGTGAAAATATACTCTATTCTTTGGGTTCTGCTTTCCCCCTTTGTATTATTTTATTGAAGTTTTTCCAGATTTCTTGGTATTTTTCCTATAGGTTGATCTTTATTGCATTAATATAACACACACACACACACACACACACACACACACACACACACACACACACACACACTTTTAATCAGGCCCCTATTATTGGACACCAGGCCTGTACATCTGATACTTGGATTCTTGTATGAGGACCTTCTCTATTTCCCTATGACGATTCCATTTGTGCTTCTTTCTTCAAACTCACTGATGCCTTCAGTCTTTAATGAAGGAAAACTGAGCGAGGATATGCATTTCTAAAACCATTCACTGTAATCTATTCATTCTGCCCTCCATGGTTTCTGCGTCACAGGCAGGGAGACTCTCTTTGATGACTACTGAGCTGTCCTTTACATTATTCATACATCTTTTTATATCACCTACTTTGGCACCCGATGGGGACAAACAAATATTACAAACAAGGCACCAATGAAAAAGAATGTGTAATCAGTCTTTAAAAATTCCTTCTACTCTGCCAAGCTCTCACATGTGATGGTGGAATACTAGCAGCTGGCTAGTCCCACTGGCTTGATGACTTGCTTTTGTAAAAGTGATTGCTGTTTGATGATTCTTCATATACTGTAGCCTGGTCTCCATAAAGGTAACAGGCTTTACGATTCCTGCCAGATTCTTATATATATTTAGGGGCTGACTGTATAAATTGAACAACAAATGCTATAGAGCTGGAAGACTTTGGCTTAAGATAAGGGGGAATGGGGATCTAGTTCTTGTTCTGCACTAATTACATTCATGTTGCCAAATATAACACTTTACCTCTCTTTTGGCATTGCATTAGATGGAGAATGGCTCAACAAACTGGTAGAAGAATGTGAGGGGGCAGTCCTGAGCTGTAAGAAATGAGGATGATGAAGGCACAGGAAGACTTCTATGAACTATTGCAAAGTGGAAATGAGGAGAACTAGGAAAACAACATTTACAATGACTACAACAATGTAAATAAAAACAATAAAAACCAAATGATACTGTGCAATTGTAATGACAAATTTTGAATCTAGAGAAGAGACCAAAAAAAGTACCTCCCTTCTCTGCAGAGGAAGGAGATTGAGGATGTGGAATGTCCCACATAGTGTCTGATTCAGGTGACATATTGGTTAGCTTTGTTGAAATGCTTCCCTTTCCTTTTTTATATTCAAAATTTTTTGTTGCAAAGGATGAACATTTGGGGAGGGTGGAGGGATAAGGATAATTCGGAACTAAAAGTGATAGAAAAGCAAAAGATATAATGAAAATTTAAAATTAAAAAAGTAAAAAGATAAGATTTGAACAAGGCATTCTTTTATGCTTGCTTTTTAAAGCTAAGATGTGGGACAGCAGCTAATGCTTGTCTGATCTACATCTATCTCCAGTGATCCAGGATGTTCAGATAGAGCATCCTCCATCTAGACAGGGCCAGTGCCTCCAGCTTATCCCTGGGGCTGATATAAGATAAGACAGCTTTCAAAAAAAGTCAAAGGTCTAAGAATGGTGTAGAAGCCAGCTCTGATTCTACGCTAAGAAGAGTATATTCCAGTCTATGATGAATTACTCTAAAGATAATGCATGAAAAACATTTTGTATGCATAAAACACTAAACTTATCATTATTAGTAGTAATAATTCTAAGGATAGACAGTATTGTCTAATGGAAAGAGACTTAGGAAGACTTGAGCTCAAGATCTACCTCTGACATACTGGCTGTGTGACTCTGGACAAGTCTGTTGGCCTGCTAGGGATCCACAGAGCTCTTTAAGACCATAAGTTGAGAATCAGGCAATCAAGAAATATCTATTAAATGTCTACTATGTGATAGGCACATGTTGTGACCACATTAGTACCCTAGATACCTTAGAATTAGCCGGAGTCAGGATAAGCAAAAGTCTTTATTCTTGGTCTTTTGGGGTCGCCATCAGGGGATTAGATATAGGAATCTCCACACCTTTCTCTCTCTCCACTTGTCCTATTTACTCCACCCTCAGATCTCTCTCCCTTTCTCTCTCCACACCCTCAGATGGAGCCAGCACAGAATAATTGAGCAGGATCATCCTCCAAGCAGAGTATTAATAGAGTATTGTCCAATTGGTAATTAGCCTCAAGTGCTCCCTTTAAGTGCATCTACTCAGTTCTAGCCCTTTACAGGTGTCTACTAAGCACTGGAGATACAACGAGAGGCCATATAAAACCAATAACCAGTCCCTACTCTTAAGGAACTGACAATCTAATAAAAGAAAACACATACCCTCCCCCCACCCCCCGCCCCACAATGAAAAACTGAAGATAATCTAGAGAGAGAAAGTACTAGGATTAAAGGTCATCAGGAAAGGGCATCTACTTGCAGAAGATGGGATTTTAATTTGGGAGGCCAGAAGATAGGAATGGCAAGAGAGCATATCTGGATCTACATTGGTGGAGAGTTTCCTCAGCTAGAGTTCTTTACATCAAAGAAATCACAGATGGAGTCCTAACCTTCCTGCTAGTCTTCTCTTACTGAGACCTAACTTCTCATTGTTCTCCACCACGAATGCCCTCAACTCTGATATAAGGTGTCAGGAAGCCAATTTCTGGCTTATGGAGAGAGTTTCAAGGGCTTCAGAACCACATTTGTGATTAGGATGGTTTTGACTTAAGACTATTTGGAAAACTAGTTCATTTGTGTGTTTGTATGTGTGTTCTCATTGTACTCATCTTACTTTTTCTTATTGACAACTCTTTGGTGACATGATTTACTTGGCAGACCACTATGTATCAATCAAGGAATCCTAAAAGCTTCAAAACCATTGGCTTTTGTATGGGACATAGAGATTTTAGTAAGGTCTGCATATGTGTATGTATGTATGTGTGTGTATATAATGTACATATATGTGGGTATGTATGTAAGCATTTGTATAGCTGTGCAAGCTGGGGGAAAAGAAGGAATAAATTGATTAAATACCTACTATGTGCCAAATGCTGTGCTAAATTCTTTACAAATATTATCTCATTTGGTGGACAAAACCTTGGTGTCGTTTTGTACAGGTGATAGGGGCCCAAATTTGAGATGGGAGGGAAGGAGAAACATAGTTTTCACTGTCTTCTGTTTCTTGTCATCACGCAGTTCTCATAATTTTGGATAGCTTCACTTGCTAACTCTAATTTATAATATCTTAATTATCTGTACCAGAAAATGTTGAGGTCTTAGCCATTTGTCTCAGTGCATATCATGGATATAGAAGGTGGCAATAATTTAAAACTTCTATTAGAGGGAGGGAGGGAGGGAGAGAGAAAAAGAGAGAGAGAGACAGAGAGAAGAAAAGAGAGACACAGAGAGAGAGACAGAGACAGAGAGAGAGACAGAGAAGAAGAGAGAGAGAGACAGAGAGAGAGAGACAGAGAGAAGAGAGAGAGAGAGAGAGAGAGAGAGAGAGAGAGAGAGAGAGAGAGAGAGAGAGAGAGAGAGAGAGAGAAAGGAGAGAGAGACAGAGAGACAGAGAGAGAGACAGAGAGACAGAGAGAGAGACAGAGACAGAGAGAGAGAAGAGACAGAGACAGAGAAAGAGAGAGAAAAGAGAGAGAGACAGACAGACAGAGAGAGAGACACACAGAGAGAGAGACAGAGAGAGAGAGGAGAGAGAGACAGAGAAAGAGAGAGAGAAGAGAGAGAGACAGAGAGAGAGAGAAGAGAGACAGAGAAAGAGAGAGAGAAGAGAGAGAGAGACAGAGGAGACAGAGAGACAGAGCGAGAGAGAGACAGAGAGAGAGACAGAGAGACAGAGCGAGAGAGAGAGAGAGAGAGGAGAGAGAGACAGAGAAAGAGAGAGAGAAGAGAGAGAGACACAGAGAGAGAGAAGAGAGACAGAGAAAGAGAGAAGAGAGAGAGAGACAGAGAGACAGAGAGACAGAGAGACAGAGAGACAGAGCGAGAGAGAGAGAGAGAGAGGAGAGAGAGAGAGAGAGAGAGAGAGAGAGAGAGAGAGAGAGAGAGAGAGGAGAGAGAGGCAGAGAAAGAGAGAGAGAAGAGAGAGAGAGACAGAGAGAGAGAGAAGAGAGACAGAGAAAGAGAGAGAGAAGAGAGACAGAGACAGAGAGACAGAGAGACAGAGCGAGAGAGAGAGAGACAGAGAGAGAGAGACAGAGAGACAGAGAGACAGAGCGAGAGAGAGAGAGACAGAGAGAGAGAGACAGAGAGACAGAGCGAGAGAGGAGAGAGAGAGAGAGAGAGAGAGAGAGAGAGAGAGACAAAGAGAGAGAGAGAGAGAGAAAGAGAAAGGAGAGAGAGAGAGGAGAGAGAGAGAGAGAGAGAGAGAGAGAGAGAAGAGAGAGAGAGAGAGAAAGGAGAGAGAGAGAGAGAGAGAGAGAGAGAGAGAGAAAGAGAGAGAGAGAGAGATTAATGAAAAAAGAGTTATTTTCAGAACCAGGATGACCTGGATTCAAATCTCTTCTCTGACATTAGCTGTGTGATTCTGAGCAAATCACCAAATTTCTTAGTGTCTTAGACAAGTCTTTAAGAATATAGATCACAGAGGAGTTACAGGGAGTTTGCTCACTAAGGAAATCACAGGTCTGAATTAAAGGGAGAAAGATGTTAGGAAAAGAAATTGCCCGGAGGAAATGAGTGTTGAATGTGGCATCTGCTAACAATTCTCTCATCTCAGAGCTGATCAGAAAGTGACGCATCTTCAGGAAACTTCCATCAAAGTGTTATTCTGATAAGAAGTAATACTGGTTCTGGTATCTGATGATCTGGGTTCAAATACCACCCAAAATACTTACAACCTGAATGAACATAGGTAAGTAACAACAGGTAAGTAATGTAATGGATTATTATTATATTCACTTCTAAAAGAAGGAGGTTGTACTAATTGGCTCCTGAGGTTATGATCCTCTGACCTTAAATTCCAAAGACACAGGATTCTCAAGCAAGAAGCTAATTCCTTTCTTAGGGAGGACTAGGATCCCTGCTGTTGTCCACATCGTCAACTTAAACATAGCTGCTGTGGTACAGCATTCCCCCCTCCCCCCAATTCTCTTTTACCCAGAGGATAATCTCAGAAATCAGTGCTGCAGTGCAGATTGACTGAGATGATATTATGTGAAAGGTTGAATGGTTACAAATGGGCTGACTCAGCCAGTTGTTTTCGAACTGTGGTACTAAGCGAGCACCCTCAAGCAATAAAGAAATACTTTTTGACCTGCCATATCTGCACATTATCAGCAAGCAAGTAATCTCACTGAAACAACACCAGAGCTTTGATATCTTGTCTTATTGAATTTTCACACCACCTTTATGAAAGTAATAACAAAGACTTATCACTGGGCAATGGCTTCCTTGGGAGACTGGAGAAATGAGTGGGAGTGGTTGTTATTTTTCCTATCATTTGTGTCATTGGGTGCAAGGATTTATTTTTCATTAGCAGCATTTCTTTGGATACATGGTTATTTCTGATTTCTGTGCAGTTATATGTGATGTTTTTTTCATTATTCCTGCAAATTGAGCCTCATTCAGTTTTTTTGAGGATCGTGAGTCCGAGACATATGCATTCTCATCCTTACCGCATCCCTGAGAATATGGCAAAGGACAAGCCTCATTGTCCCAATACCCATGGGCAGGAATTTAAAGGTGATCTACCTGAAAATCATTTTATGAGCTGGCTTTGAGGCTGAGGATAGAAATGGTTGTTTTAAATTGTTTCAGTTCAGAATTAAATTTATAATGGGTGTTAGGGTTATAAGACATGAGGGTGTGTGGAATTTATTGAGAGACAGAGGTTGGAGGATCAGGTACCTAGTCATCTTGCTATAGAATATAGGACAAAGATAGCCAGAAAAACATTTCCCAGATAGCCCAAATCTGAGTAAGGCCAGAGATAACATTCTCAGGACTCTGAAGTGCTATATAAGCAAAATGGCATCTGATACTCTTTTTGACTGAATATTGAACAGGGATTCTCTGCTCACTGGTGGAGATGAATGTCCTGGGTCTGTATAAGATCTTATGAGTATAAATGGAATAGACCCAAAAGAAATTCATGCTGAAGTCAATGTGACTGTCCTTGGAGCTCAGGGTGACCTTCTTCCTTGGCTCCACTTCAGTTTCCCAAAGCTCTACCAGAAGATTTTACATGCTTTATGACCAATGCTGCATTGTCTTTGCTAGAATATCCAACATTAGCACAGCCATCTGATGCATAAGATGAATCTGTTACTCTGATAATTATCTGGTGGAGGTAATTCTAAGACAGACTCTCTGGCTCTCCATTTCCTTGGTTCTCTGCCTCTTTAGGGAGAAAAGGTTTGTCCTCTGCTCCATTTAGTACCTCATCATCTCAGGTTCCATGACTCAAACTGGGGGTGCTGTTGTCCTGCTTTGTCCTGCTTCCTGCGGTTTATTCTTGAGTAGGCCTGGAGCTTGCTGAGACTGAGACTCAGGATTATATTGATCCTTGTAGCTCAAGAGTACTGTCAAAACTTGGACATTTTTAGAAATGGTCTGCATTGCTCTGATGGCATTAGTTTCATGAAAAAGGTCATATAACAAGCTCTGGAACAATCTACAGGATAGGATTTCCCTACATTCTCAGAATGTACAGTGCATATCTATGTCTCTCTTCTTGTTGCTTCATCCTGATGAACCACGAAATAGGATTTTTTTTTTAATGCTGCATAGTATTAAAGACAAAATTGATATAGGGGTCTTCTGATTCATCCCCTTCAAATATCTCAGCTAAAGTTTGTATATACCTTTATGCCGGGTAACATTTGACTTTGCTTCTTTTTTCTTTAGCAAAGAAAATATCCAAATAGCAAAAGAGAAATCAGAGGAAGTGTATATAGGAGAATATATGCCAGACAATAGAGAGTGAAGGAGTTCTCCTACTGGGAGCAAAGTAACTCAACTCACCGAGGAGACAGAAAACTAATCTTCCCCAGGGAGAAGTTCCCCAAAATTTCTGGTATAGCAAGCTGTCATTTTCTTCAGCAGCCTAAAGGAGGCTTGACTTTGTCTATCTTTTTTCTTCTAGAAGCCAGAAATGTTTGAAATAATTGCAGAGCCCAAATACACTTGAAGAAATTTCAGGTCTGAAGAGATTTGAACTTTCTCATCAACTGTGCCCTGCCCCTTATGTGGACCAACAAAGTCCGCTGACAAGGAGAGATTCCAATACCAATGGGCTTTGCAGCTGGACTTACATTTATGATGGGTGAAATCTGGAACTTAAAAAAAAGTCTCTCATATTCTTATTCTATTTACCACTGTTGCTATCAAGTTTGTGTATATCTAATGTTCCCTGTTACATCATATTGATTCCATGAGAGCAGCTACCATGATTTAATTATCTTTTTCATCTCTCCCAGGACTGATCACAGTGTTTTTTCATATATAAGGCATTTAATGATTAAAGAAGTGAACGAACAAATGAAGGATGTAAGCTCTTTTAGAGCTCTTTTTTATTTTTATGTTCTGAGCACCTCAAAAAGTTCCTGGTATTGAATTGAAATGAATAAAGAGTTCAAGTCCTCTGCCAAAGGGAAACATGAAGACAAGAATGCCTTGTTTCCCTTTGCATGGTTTCTATCTTTGCCTTGTCTACTTTGGCTGTAGTAGTGGAAAAATCACCAGACTTGGAATCAAGAGACTTGGCTTTGAATATTGGATGCAATATAGCACTAGTTATGAGATCAAAGGCAAATTCTGGGTTTCTCTCCTCATCTGTAGAATGGGAATAATAATGATTCTGTCATCTACTGAAATCAGAAATTAAGAAATTTCACTCCATTAATAGTTTTGGGAACTTTTGCTCTTTATTTTGTTGTGCAGCCTGTTAGGATCTTATAATCACTTGTGTAGAGGAGTGACCACCTGCATTGTGATGGGTCTGGTAAGGAAACAGGAGAGCCAGTGCTCCTGTCTTTCAATAGGGAGAAGGACCAGACAGTTACAATGATTTTACTGGTGCAAAGCAGCAATTCTTTAAGAATTAATAGAGAGATAATTAATAATAATAATAATAATTTTTCAAGGGTTTGTGAAGTCAAAACCATTTTCATAATGATATAATTTTGTTATTTGCTTATTAATTGAGGACCTCTTTTTTCCAACTACAAAACCGTGTTAAGGCCAAATTTTTTTCATATACTTCAATCAAAACAAGATATAGCAACAGACTAGATTTGGAAGCAGATATGAGAATCCAGTTGTCTTCTATTAAAGCAGACATCAAAGCAATTTGCAAAAATATGAAAAATAATGCCATTCTTTTTACTAATTTTTGTCAGTGTTTTTCCATAGTTTTAAAAATTTGTGTTAACATGTAATGCATTTTTAAGAAATGAATAAAATGGTAAATTTAAATTTCTAATATGGTAAATATCAATGGATATGACCCGCATAGACAAAAGTAATTTGGGATCCTCTGCAAATTTTAGAAATATTATGTGGTCAGATCTAATCTGTATTGAATTGCTTACTATCTTAGGGAGGAGGAAGAGAAAGGAGGAGAAAAAGATAGAATTTGGAAAAAAAAAAGACTTAAAATTGTTTTAACATGTAATTGGAGAAAATATAAAACATGCTGTTTTATTTATTTATTTATTTGTTTTTTTGTTTATTTATTTATTTGTTTGTTTATTATAAAAAGAGTATAATGTGATCCTGAGACCAAAAAGTTTGAATTTTGTTGGAATAGAGAACTCTTCAGTGAGGGAACTCCTTTTGCCTTCTCTTCAAGTTCTGGTCTTAGAGAATTTCTAGAGCACAGGAAATTAAGGGATTGGGTTAGTTAGGTTCTCTCCCTTCTTCCATTTTTCCCTTTTCTGTTCCCTCAATCATTGATAATGTGGAAACTGATAAATTTGGAAGCGTAGGGTATAAAATCATAGTTCTAGAGCTAGGAAAAATCATCCAGAGGCCCTTAGGTAAAATCTCTTTGTTTTATAGATAAGGAAACTTTCTTCTGAGGCTGTGATTTGCTCAAGATCATTGACTAATAAACTTCAGAGATGTGCAATCAAGTCCCCCTATTCCTGAGTCAGTACTCTTTCCTCTCTATTATATTGCTTTCCTTACATTGATTTTCCCATCATTTGCTGTCCTGGAACACTTTGGGAGCAAGGAAAACTTTGGTGTAAATCAGAGAGACCTTTCCTATACAAAAGGGAAAATCTGGGAAGCCGCCTTTACAAATAGGAGGTAACCTCTCCTTTTCCTGTGTTCATACCCATTGATCTGATATAAACCTGTAGGGATAAATAAAGGCTTTCAGTATTATAGAAACATTAAGTATTATTAGTGTACACAAAACATCTAACAATATAAAGAGCATAGTTTATAGACAGATATAAAGCAGACCTTAGAACTTAAAAAAAAAATCGGGTTTATCACTGACTGCTGTGAGACTTCTGGGATATACATATATTTATTAACTCTAAGGAAGGGGAAGAAAAAGTGGGAATCTGCTCTGGCAAATCTTGATTTCATAAGTTTTAGAATAGTGAGATCA
This sequence comes from Sminthopsis crassicaudata, assembly GCF_048593235.1. Lineage (NCBI taxonomy): Eukaryota > Metazoa > Chordata > Mammalia > Dasyuromorphia > Dasyuridae > Sminthopsis > Sminthopsis crassicaudata. The sequence goes on from NC_133617.1 coordinate 423,596,461, forward strand.
TATAGACCAATTCTTTCTTTTTGCACATGAGGTAACTGAAGCTCAAGGAGGTGAAGTGATTTTTATAAATTCATGTTGGTAAATAGGGGATCTGGCATTTGAACTGAGGGCCTCTCCCTCCAAATCCAGTTCTCAAAGGTTTTTTGTTTTTTTTTTTCAGTTTAACAGTTAATTCCCATTCACACCTGGGTTGTCTTTTTTATCTTTCAGGCATTTGGCCTAGTTGAATGAATGTCCCATTGAGCAAGGCTCTGGATCTGTTGGCCATACAAGGCTAACTCCATGCTAGTGGTTCCAGCTAAACTGGCTTGAGCTCAGGAAAGGCTCTGATCCAGAAATCACAGATATGGGAAATCCTGGGATACTACTCTCTAGAGAAGAGACTAAACAACTAAAAAATTCCTCTGCTTCCCCTCTTCCTCATCCTATTCATGACAAGGAGTGGTTGCTGCTTCCTGCAGCAATTAATTTATTATTAAGAGTACCTATGAGAGGTATTCTTCAATTGTAGCTCAGAAAATGGTGTCTACATTTAATTTTCATTTGATCCAGATTCTTGAGCTTCTGACTCTGTCTCCAGGTTTGGGTATCATCTCAAAGGTCACAATTTCATTGGTGGTTTAACATAATTATCAGGAAAAAGACAGAGAGGGAATTTCCAGCCTGCTCTATGACTAAACTCATGGAATCTTAGAAAATGCAATAAAACTTCTTGGGATGAATTTTTCTTGTGCATCAAGATAACTATAAATATGCATACATATATTGGATTTCACATATATTTTAACATATTTAACATGTATTGGACTACCTGCCATCTAGGAGAGGGGTGGGGGAAAGGAAGAAAAATTTGGAACATAAAGTTTTATAAGGGTCATTGTTGAAAAATTATCCATGCATATGTTTTATAAATATTAAAAGCTTTTTTAAAAAAAGGAAAAAGAGACTTCTTGGGATAGAGAAGGCCCCAGGCTGGGATTGTTCACTAAGAGAGCCATGGACTTTAAGATTTAGGAGTAAAAGTGAACTTAGATCTCATCCTCACTGTTACATTTTACAAACAAGGAAGTAAAACCCTCTTTTTGTATCTGATTCAATCTACTCTGAGAATATAGAATTGTTAGAGTTCATCCAAGAGCATAGGAAGTAGGGTGTGGCTTATCTGCCAAGCCCTGCCCTACCAAGATTCTTGATATGATATCCCTGGTTATACTTTGATACTTCAGTCCTGGAATGCTCTCCCCCTCCTTTTTATCTGCTGAAATTCTATTTACCTATGCTTTTATGCTCAGCTCAAACAGCTCATCTTTCATGAAATTGGCTCAGATCCATATCCTTCCTCATTACTATAATAATCAGAAATTATTTTTTTCTTTGAACTTTGAACAGAACTTTGTAGTTGTTTTCATGCTTTTATCATATTATATTCTTTAGAATTTAATATCAGTTAACAAACATTGGTAAAGTTTCTATTATGTGCAAAATGTGTTAATCTTTGTGCAGAAATAGATCTGAGTAGATCTTGAGGATACAAATGTAAAAACCTTACTCTACAGGAACTCACATATTACTGAGTGATGCAACATGTACGCAATATAAAATATATTCAAAGAGTTCTGTGTTAATCACTGGAGGATAGGGGAATCTGGAAAAGTCTTGTGTAAAAGTTTCTCAAGTTGCAGGGTGAAGGAATCTAGGGATTCTAGGAGATAGAATTGAGGAAGGAGCAAATTCCAGGCATGGGGGACTGTTTGTACAAGGGTGTGCAAGTGGGCAATGTAATGTTGAATGCAAGAGGACAACTAGTAAGCTAATTAGGCAAGAAGGAAGAGCATGAGAAGAGTAATATTTGTGTAGCACTGCCTACTTGTGCATGTATTAAATTTCCCTTTACATTGTAAGCTCCATGGAGTAGGACCATTTGCACGTAGGAAGTCTTTAATAAATGGCTGTCAAAGGAATGAATAAAGCAGTGAACCATTCTTAAAGTAGGATTCTCAACAATTGAGATGCAGACGGCATAATTCTGATTGTGGATGAGTCTGTTTCCGATTGTAAAGTTCCCTCAAGGTACAATCCCTGACCATGGAGCACAAATGATTCTTTTCTCTTAATGCTAACGAACCCAAGCTTGAATTTATGGAATCTGAGCCAGCACTAGTGTACAGTAAGTCACGACTTTGGAGGTTTTAGTACAATTTAAGGATAAATACTGCTTTTAAATCATGTTTATAAAATGTAGGTGAAGGGAAGGAAGTTTCCTTCAAGGTTACACAGATATACCAGGTATCTCCTGGATATCCCTCCATGGATCTGATCAGACACATACATACCTACTGAACAGCATGGTATAATGGATAGAGCATGGGGCAGGATATGCTAAATTTGAATTTTACTGCAGAGACTTCCTAGCTTTGTCATCCTGAGCAAGTTACTTAATCTCTGCTGTGTCAAATTCCTTATTCATAAAATGGAAATCATAATTCTACTTGTCTCATAGCATTATCATATTAAGTCAAATGAGATCTGTACATATATATATATAATATATATATTATATATATATACACACAAACATATATGAATATATATACACACACAAACACATATAGGGCAGTTAGGTGTTGTAGTGGATAGAATGGAGTCAGAACTCCTGAGACTTCAGACAATTACTAGCTGTGTGACCCTGGACAAGTCACTTAATCCTATTTGCCTTGATTTACTCATCTATAAAATGAACTGGCGAAGGAAATGGCAAATCACTCCAGTATCTTGCTAGGAAAACCCCAAATGGGGTCGTGAAGAATCACACAAAACTGAAAAAAATGAACAACAAAACACCCCCACACAGACATACTCACACATTCATACTCATTCATAAATTCATAAGCTCATAAATGTATATATATATATATATGTATATACAGACAATATATAAAGTACTGAATAAACCTAAATAGTATTATTACACATATATCCAGATAACCATCCCACTGTACCCCAGTCATGCTTATGTTTTTGTATCAGTCATTTTACACTTACTCTTTTGTTATTATTCTCATGTTGTTTGGGAAATAATAAAAGTGATTGCTCGGGCTTACCTAGAGCTTTAAGGTTATAAGGTGTTTTAGATCTATTTTCTTATCTGAATCTCCATACAACCCTCTGAAGTCAGTGCTGTTATCCCCACTTTGTGGATGAGGGAATTGAGAGTAAGAGAGTTCAAGTAATTTACAAACAGCTAAGTACATGTCTGAGGCAGGATTGGAATTTAGGCACTTTTGTCATCCTGCCTGCACATGTGAATTCTCTCTCCTTAATTATATATATTTAAAACACCATAGAACACCAGGCTCATCTTCCTGAGTTCAAATCTGATCTCAGACACTTACTAGCTGTGAATTATTTAATCCTGTTTGCCTCAGTTTCCCCATCTGTAAAATGAGCCTGTGTGGTTCGGAAATGGTGAGGGGTCACCATTTAATAAAAAAGCTGGAGAGATCTCTTAAGAGCAAAGCAAAGTTTATTGTTCTTTCTTGAGAGAAGGGCGTCCCACCCTTCAAGCAGGCAATCGAAGAGAGGAAGTGCCTCAGGTGGGCAGTACAGCACCTTTAATCCCTAACACAAAACGCCCCCTCCCACTACTCACCCTCATCCTCATTGGCTGAGAGTCTTACATTCTAAACTCGAGATCTACCCATGAAATTGAACTTGACCAATAAGTACATAGTTGCCCATATTTGACTGAAATAGGGAGGAGATTGTGTCATGGGAGGGTAGCAGGAAGGGGACCCAATTATGCCCTTGAATCAATGCTCAAAGTCCTTCAGGCCTACTCAAACTCTGAAGTAGATGAAGCCTTACTCGATTTTCTCAACTGTCTGGAAAGATCTCACCTCATTTCGTTCAAGCCGAAGAAGGAAATGGCAACCCGCTCCAGTACTTTTGCCAAGAAAACCTTAAATGGGGTTCCAAAGAATCAGCTACAACTGAATAGCAATATTTTCATTACACTCTACGGTTGATATGCCTAGTATGATACATGTCCTAAGGTGGATAGGCAATAGATAATTCTTGGGGAACTCAGAGATTAGAGGTCAGCAACTCTGTTGCCTTCCTCTACTCCACTCTCAGGACTCTCTTCTAATGCTGTCCAGCCTTCAAATAGATTTTATTATATCCACTCATATGAAATCCACTACTGATCAGAGAAATGCAAATTAGACAACTCTGAGATACCACTACACACCTGTCAGATTGGCTAAGATGACAGGAACAAATAATGATGAATGTTGGAGGGGATGTGGGAAAACAGGGACACTGATGCATTGTTAGAGGAGTTGTGAAAGAATCTGGCCATTCTGGAGAGCAATCTGGAATTATGCCCAAAAAGTTATCAAAATGTGCATACCCTTTGACCCAGCATTGCTGCTATTGGGCTTATATCCCAAGGAAATACTAAAGAAGGGAAAGGGACCTGTATGTGCCAAAATGTTTGTGGCAGCCCTTTTTGTTGTAGCTAGAAACTGGAAGATGAATGGATGTCCATCAATTGGAGAATGGTTGGGTAAATTATGGTATATGAAGGTTATGGAATATTATTGCTCGGTAAGAAATGACCAGCAGGAGGAATACAGAGAGGCCTGGAGAGACTTACATCAACTGATGCTGAGTGAAATGAGCAGAACCAGAAGATCACTGTACACTTCAACAACAATACTGTATGAGGATGTATTCTGATGGAAGTGGAAATCTTCAACATAAAGAAGATCCAACTCACTTCCAGTTGATCAATGATGGACAGAGGTAGCTACACCCAGAGAAGGAACACTGGGAAGCGAATGTAAATTGTTAGCACTGCTGTCTATCTACCCAGGTTACTTATACCTTCGGAATCCAATTCTTACCGTGCAACAAGAAAATTGGATTTACACACATATATTGTATCTAGGTTATATTGTAACACATGTAAAATGTATGGGATTGCCTGTCATCTAGGGGAGGGAGTAGAGGGAAGGAGGGGAAAATTTGGAAAAATGAATACAAGGGATAATGTTATAAAAAAAATTACTCATGTACATATACTGTCAAAAAAAACCTTATAAATATAAAAAAAATCATTACTTACAAAAAAAAAGATTTTATAGATTTTATTACTCACACACAATTTGTCGTTCCCATCTATTTATCTGTTTATCTATCTATTTATTTATAATTCGGGGGAGGGAGTAAATTGCAGATTATGATTTCATTGGCATAAAACTCCTGATGTGAAAATTCCCTTTATTAATGTAGATCTGTGACCATGATGTAATTTATTATCTTAGAAAGGCACCCTGTGCACTGAGAGGTAATTAATTTCTCCTGGGTCATATAGCCAGTATGTGTCAGAAGCAAGATTTGAACCTGTGCTTTTGGACCCCGAGGCTGGCTTTTTATCCACTAAGCTTCATTGCCTCTTTCACTAATCATCTCAGTTCCTCATACAGTTTCCTCTCAGTTTCTCACTACATAATTCAGATACTAGATGATTCAAATTCAGATATTTAAGTATCTTAACAATGACTTTCTGCTTCCACCTGGAAGTTTGGTACCATGAAGATATACCTATTACTAAGTACAGAAAAATAGTGATTAATTCTGAGCATTCTGATAAATTGGTCACTTGTAAGACCAACTGATAAATCAATGAGCAGTCTCCATGCTATCCATGCAGAGTCAAGAGGCCAAAGATGGCTTCCAGCAGGGGTAGATGGAGCCCCTATGTCAAATTTATGGAAGGACATTCAACGACAGTCACATGGTATGGACAGGCATGGATGTGTAGTAAGCTATATTGTTGGAGGCAATACCAACACTGAATAGATGTAGAGCTATGTTAGACCTAGTGTGTTGTGTTGGCTTATTAGAATTCTGAACAAAACCATTTCCTGGTTTGGGGCATTGGGGGTCTAAGGTCTGGGTGATATCAGGCAAATCACTTCTGAGAATGGTTCCCAAATTAGTCCCCCTAACTGTGCTTTTCTTCATAAAGTACAACTGCAGGAAATATACTTAACCTGAAATGAAGTACATATTAGAGAAAGGTTCTCTCTGTACATTATCTATTATCCTAATGAGCAAGAAAAGAAAGGGGAGGGGAATCTCACTCTACAGCTATTATTACCTCCACGATAGAGTTGACATACACAGGCTCATTATTGCGTAATGTTTTATTCAACAAAATAACTTTAATGTTGTAGCTTAAATTGAATTCGCTGAAACATCTTCATCTCCTGCGTAATGTGCCTCGAGTGTCTGCTTGGTGCCTGCATTTTCCCTAGAATTATAGTGCTGAAGCTATGGAAATGGCAAAATTATATGCAATCTGCAAAACAATGTGGCTGTAATGTGGTAATTGGCCTTCCACATAATTAAAGAAACATTTCCTCATCAGAGCTGTTCTATCAGAGACCTAAAGGCTATCATTGTACAAATCATCCACTTAGTAAAAAACCCTTTTTTTCTAGTAGCCTATAAAATCTGGTTATGCAAACAAATTTGCTTATTTGGTAGCATTAATGACTTGTCACCATTAAAAACCAAATCAAGGTGATTGAGCTATAATCTGGCTCCTCTGGGGTTGAATGTCACTTCTGGTTCTGCCAGCTGGGAGCATTTTAACTTATTAAGAAATACTCATAGGTAGCCTCCAGATATAGAAAAGGGCTGCAAAAAGCAACCTGTGTATCTCCAGCTTGTTAATCAATAGAAAATCACTGCAACTGGATTAGGGCCTTGTACCTGGCAGAGACCTATTACAGAAAATTGAATTGGATTCTCACATTCGATAGTGACACTGCTTGGACCCAGAGGTTCATTTGGTAGACACATGGTGGAAAATTGCCCTGGAGTGTGCAACATCTCAACTCTCTGAGTGGTGCTGAGAGATTTTAATTGAGACCTTCCTGATAGTCAGTTTAACCACAGGCACAGGGTAATATGCAACCAGTGGCTTCACTGGAAGCTAAAGGAAAAAAAAAAACACAAAAAACAAATTGATTGAAAACCAAAGAAACATAAAAATTAAACAGAACAGAAACCTTTTAAATTTTTCACTCAGATGCCTTCACTTCCTGCCTAGCTCAGCATAAAGAAAAATAGATGGACAAAAGAAATACATGAGTGAATTGCCTTTGTGCCAAAATGTGCATTCTTCCCAATGGAAAAATTCACTCCACATGTGGAGCGAATTGTCCCAGGAGTGAAGGAAAGGTTGTTTTATTTGGTTAACATCTATCCTGTTGCAATGCTAGCAGTAGGATATTTGGAATCCCCTCCTTATTGTGGCAAAAGTGTTTAAGTAACCTTTCTTCTGCTCAAGCATGAGAGAATGTGACCTAAAATATTTCTTATAACCAAGAAGTAGTCTCACCTAATAATTCTAAAATGCTACTTTTCTGACCTGCTTCAGTCTGGTATAAAAATGTTCAAACTAGGCAGGGTGTAAGATTTGGATGATGTGCTCATGATAGATTTTTAACTTAGAGACCTGGTTTTAAATACTTATTCTTCTCTTATCCTTATGGCCCTGGGCAAGTCAGTCACCTCCCAGTTGTCTCATCTTTAAGAATAAGGGGCTGGACTAATGACCTTTGAGGTCCAGTTCTAAATCTGTGATCCCATTTTTGATTCCAGTCTTCTGTGACAAATCTCCAAGTATATAGTTCTCACAGCAATAGTTAGAGGAAGTGAGAAACAAACTGCTCTTATTTCTGACATCTTCCTAAAGGAAAAGAAGCAAAAGGGTGTCTTGGGTAAAGCCCTGGAATTCTAAAATCAGGAAGTTCCAAGTGCATCACCCTGCCATGAAATTATTAGGTGTGTGAATATTGGCCAAATATCTTAATCTCACAAGATATCAGTTTTCTTCATCTATAAAACCACCATGTAGACTCAGAGGATTATAGATTTAGTTTGAATCCATGCCCTCACTTTCATTTTACAAATAAGGAAATTGTAAGATAGAGAGGTTAAACTAATTGCCTAGAGTTACATAGCCAATAACTATCTGAAATAAGGTGTGAATTCAGGTTATTATGATTCTTAAGTCCAGCAATTTCTTCTCTATTCTATGCTGCCTCTACATCTTAGCTACATCTTTGAGCTCTTCTTTGGAGACTTGATGACCTCTAACATTTCTTCTAGCTTTAAATCTATGATCCTGTGAGTCCACAACACTCCATTCTCACAGAGTAGCTGTAGTTTGCATGGACAATGATTTAAAATTTTTAAATAGTATTTATTTTAGTTTTCAATATTGACCTTTATGAAACTTTGTATTCCAAATTTTTCTCCCTCTTCTCCCCTCATCAAGACAGAAAGCAATCCAATATAGGTTAAACATGCAATTCTTCTAATCATATTTCCATATTTGTCATACTGCACACACAAAAAAATCAGATCAAAAGGGGGAAAAACATAAGAAAGAAAAAACAAATAAAAAGCAAACAACAACAACAAAAAGGTGAAAACACTATGCTTTCATCCACATTCAGTTTCCATGGTTCTCTCTCTGAATGTGGGTGGCACTTTGCATGGACAATGATTCAATTGGCAAATATCTCATTCTGGTAATTGCCTCAGATGATTTGAGATGATTTGAGAGTAGAGTATCTCTAAAGTCCATTCAAGATCTAAATCTTTGACTTTATGGTGTTGGGTTATCTTGTAGGAAAATCACCCTAATAAATGCCTAACTATTTGAAGGGAAGTCTATATAATTCTCACCTCTTTCTTTTATTTTCATCTACCTTCCATTTTCTTAAACACTAGTCCAAATTATTGATGGAATATTTCTCAGTGCCCCACATTCGTATTGGGGAAATGGTAACCACTTAAGAAACTCCTAGGTCTCTTATTAGCTTTCACATTCATGTTGGAATCATTTTTTGGCATGGACTTTTGGATTTCAGCCCATCTGTGTTTTTCCTTGTCAAGAAGGTCACCTGGCTTTTACTTATGTGTCATAGATATCATATTTCCTTCTATTTCCACCTTTGCTCATTGCTATTATCTCACCTGATCTATTCATCAGCATTCATTAGTTCATTTGTTCATTTAGTCAATTTGTTTTGCTGCCTTTCTCTTTGTTCTTGTTCTCTTTGTGGGAGCAAAATCTAATTTGTCTTTTGTGTATGTATGTGTGTGCTTGTTTTTGTTTTCTGTATATTTTACAGGTTTTTTTTTCCCCATCGATCACTTGTTGGAATCTACAGTGGGTATAATATTATCTTCACTCTTTATAATGTCATAGTCTTCTAAAGGGAGAACATCTCAGGATCATTTAATGGGCTGAAGCTCTTTGACAAGTTGCTAAGAGCCATTGGGGCTCAAGGGAAGAACATTGGCTCTGGAATCAGAAAGCCTGGGTTCAAGGCATATCCCTAAAGCTTATTACTTAATGACTTTGAGCATAGCCCTTGATCTTCCTGGACCTGTAAAATAATGAAGTTGGACTAGATAGCCTCTGAGATCCTTTCTAGCCCTACAACTATAATCCTATGAAAAAGTTAAGAGCACTAGCTTCTGAGTCAATCCTATATTTTGGGCAAGTCACTTACCTACTTTGAGTCTCAGATTTCTCATCTGTAAAATGAGGTAGTTGGATTACCTAGCTTCTGACACGACTACCAGTAGTATAAACTCAGAGTATCACCATAGATAGGTGGCATCTGGGAACATAGATCGATTCTCAAGGAAGTAACTTGTCTCTGAGGGATGAATGCAGAGGGGACCTAAAAATAGAAGGGGGGGGGCTCTGCCATTCAGTCTTCTTCTGAAGATGGAAACAGCCCAAAATTTTTTTTTTTTGAGTCAAAGCTGTACCAAATTACTCACTCTAAGCTGCACAGCACATTCCCACTCCGAGGCAAATGTTTATTCTTGTTGCATTGATTAAAAGTGCTTACTGTAGGGGTTTGTAGGGGAATACTGACAGGCTGAGTTATGGTGCTGCTGGGTTCTGAGTTGGGTTGGCTTTGCATGGCTGTGTAAGGTTATTTTGAAAAGAAGCTTAATCCACTAAGGAGTGACTATCTGCAAGTGTGGCTCCTGCTATATCCAGCATTGTAATGGGCTTTGAGAATGAAATGTTGTTTTGTACTTCATTAGAACCTCCAAATGAGGGTAAGTCATAATTTGGGTCCTTTAAAAAAAGATACACACACACACACACACATACATATGCATGCTGGACAGCAAAATGGCAGGTGTGTTGGATTCAGAATCAGGAAGACCTGCCTCAAATACTTCCTAAATTGTGTGATCTCAGGTAAATTACTCAAACTTTTTAAGCTTCAGTTTCATCATCTATAAAATGGGGATAATGATACCTCTCAGAATTATAATACCTTGAAGAGTTGTTGTGGGGTTCAGAAAAGATACAGTGCATAAATGCCAGCTTTTTAAATTTCATGGTCATCATGTGGCTGGGTAGTGGATAGAATGCTGGACCTGGAGCCAGGAAGATGAATTCAAATTTGACTTCAGACATTTGCTAGTTGTATGATTCTGGACAAGTTACTCAAACTGTGTCTGCCTCAGTTTCAATATTTGTGAAAATGGAAAAATAATAGCATCCACTTCTCAGAGCTGTCATAAGGATAAAATGACATAGTATTTGTGAAGCACTTTGTTAATCTTAAAACTCTATTTATTTTTGATATTTATTATTATAATTATTGCCGTGAGTCTTGAATTACTGAATGAACTTGGGTCGTTTTTGCCTCCTTTGCATAGAAGTCAAGTTGCAGGATAATTTCATTTTTATAGATATTGTTCCCAAATGTCCTTGGAGTTGACCTTTACACACAGGCTAGGCTCCACCTTCAAGCCTTTTATTTTAATTTCATAAATCACTATCTTGCATTTTCCTGCCCTTCATTTTATACGCTGCCTCCCAGCAAACATACCCAAAGGATCTTGATCTTGTTTTTAATTCAGTTGCTGAGCCATCCTTATTTGATACTTCTCTGGATGCTAACTTAAAAACAAAGAAACATAAGAAAACAAAATACCTTTAATGTTTTCCTGGGAGTAATCACTGGGGAGAATGAGAAAATGGGCATCTCACCTGACTAACTTTTGCTCCCCTGAAAAGGATCAGAGATACCAAATTTTCTTCTTATTCAGATTTCTTTTGATCTCTTTTTCTGGGATGGCTGCCCTGTTCCATGACCCTTGGTTTAGTTGCGGAGGTGAGAGTTTAGGGCCGTCAGCAAGTGCTTGGATCTGTATAAGCAGTAAGCCTTCTCTGAGTACTAGGCTGCTCTTGGACATGCTTAGGTTACGTCACTGCTGTTGGACTCAATCCTAATTCACTTGTGGCTTTTAAAGCCTTGGATTATTGACATGGATGGATGGCATTTGCCATTTATGGGGTTTGGCAGGGAATAAGACCTGGCCTCCTTCATCTCCTTTCTTTTCTGCAATTTTCCTTCCATTGGCCATTAGCTCCTGTGTACTTGCTGATTTGGGTCTATGTCCATCTCGTCCATGAACCTTGCTTTTAGGAGACACTCATATCTCTCTGAGCGGTACTCTCTGTTCCCAGCCTGTAAAGTCTTGCTTTTTATTTTTGTGACTGAGGCATAGAGCTGAGCTGAAAAGCTCAGGAAAATCACCTTGTAACCTTTATTCAACCTGAGAGAAACAGAAGGCTGTCAGAGTGGGTGGAAACTCTTTCATGGCTCCGGGGTGCTGTGACTGAAAGAAAACTAGATTTGGCAACAAAGGAACCTGGGTTCAAATCTTGGCTCTGTTCTTTAGCACCTGTGTGACTCAGTACAAGTAACTTATCCTCCAAAGGCTTCAATATCCTCACTTACTAAAAAAAAAAATGAGGTGATTGCCTTTGACAGGTCTCCTCTGTCATACTCCTGGGCTTAAATATTCTTTAGATTATTTTTAAAAAAAGATTTTTGATTCTTTTTGCTTTAATGCCACAGTCATCTTCTATATCCCTCTTCCATCTTCTATCCCCAACCACTGAATCTTCCCTTTAACAAAGAAAAATTATTAAACCAATTGACAGTATAGAGTATCTAGTACATGCACTCCCTTACTCTATACCAAGAGATGGGAGGTATGTTTTGTCATCTGTTCTTTAGGCCTGAGGGTAGCTATTACAATAAATCAGAGCATGGCTGCCTGTTAGTGCTGTAAAACATTGACTTTAGCAAAGGCCAAACTATTGGATATTTTAACAGCATTACTTCATGGACAGTGGTGGCCAAGAAAATATTACTACATGGTTTCATTGCAGTGATAATTGATATAAAAGGGAAAAATATCAGTAATCTGGGTAATAAAGGAAACATTTTTTGTTTTTACTATTTTATTTCTGATTTTGAAAGGCACTGTAGCATAGTGGATAGAGAGGCCCAGCCCTGGAGAGGGGAATATAGTATTCTTATTTAAGACTTTTAAATCAAATCAAGACTCTATGACATGCAAGACTATGTGGCATTGGATAAATTATTTAATCTCTCAACTCCTAGAGAATTGTGATGCTTAATAAGCAGACTAACCCTAAGGTTGCTGGGATTATGGCATTGACTCTAAAAAGAGTTAGCAAAGAAGTGGAGTACCAGTCGAGTAGGAGAAAAATATCCTTGGGGGATGATATAATTTGGCCGCCTGATTGGCTATAGTAATTGTGTAGTCATGATAATATTGTCAATGCAAGATATTCACAAGAAAGGACAAGATGATCCTGTCATTGCTTCTCCCTGCTTTGTGAACTATATCCTTTCAAAGCTTAATTCAAGTGCTGCCTCCTAAATAAAGGAAGTCTATCTTGATTCCTTTAAGTTGTTAATGACCTCCATCCCTTGAAATTACTTTTTATTTTTATGGTATTTACTTTTCAACGTACTTGTTTTCTTCCTCTCTTTTCTCTCTCCTCTCCCCTCATGTAAACTCCTTGCAGACAGGTTCAATTTTGTTTTTGATATTTATATCCCAAGCCCAGCATAGGACCTGCACATGTATGAGCCAAGCCATGTGGATTTTAAGGGAAGACAAAGGCAGAATCAAAGGGGGGCGATTAGAATTATTCTCCAGTAATATTTCTGTAATACTCATCTGTTTCTCTGAGAAAATCTTGGTTGTCCCCCAAAGGGTGTTTCCCCTGCTTTTCAGCTTAATGACACTTAGGGTGGAGTAGTGGTTGCAGAGGGATGAAGTAACCTAACTAGATAGATGCTGCCACATTTTTTTTTAATTAACTATTGATTTGGAGGATTTGTGTACTGAGGTTAATCAGGTGTGACAAGAATAGATAACTTCTTTACTTGGCTTCCTTCAAATTCAAGTATATAAATCTGATGCAGTGTATCCATATATTAGAAATGGAACTTTTTTTTTTTTTTTTTTTTTTTGCCAGAAGCAATCAATATGGCCCCAGAGATGAGAATGCCAAGTATTATACAACCTCCTCGGAATGGCAAGGACCCATGTTTTATTTTCTTGTTGGGTCATAGGGCAAAAGGGAGATATTTTTCTTTCTTGGGTTTGGAGGAATCTGATGACTTGTGGTAAGCAATACTCCTTCCAGTGGAAGGGACAGACACAGTATTTTTCTAAGAAGGAGTCAGATTTTATTCCCAAAGATAGTTTTGCTGAAGTACCAGGCTGGCTAGAAAAGAAATATTGTTTAAGTCCATACTAACTCAGGAACATCTTTGGGGAAAATTTGACAGTTTAGTGACAGGCTGGAGAAAAATATACCAACATAAGATTTCAAACTTGCTGAAGGATGGCTGTTTCTTGATGCTTAATTTATGGATCTGTGGTCAGAGTTGTTAAAAGTGAGGAACCAAGTGAGAATGCTCACTCTGGGGTTCTCAAACTTTTTCCCGATGGAAGGTTTCTAAGGAATAGCCTGACCAGTCTGGTGCTATAAGATCCTGGCCCAAAACCAGGAAGCAGGCTCTTCTCATATACTTTGTCTCATTATGCTCTCAGCTCAGAGCTCCAGAGAAAATCTCTAAAAGAATTAGTAGGCGTCCCCCAGTAGAATGATACTAACTTTACAAAGTGGGTATGAGAAAACCACTTAATTCCCCCACCACAAAAGAAATGCTTAAAGCACAAAAGGACTCTTGAGCACATTTTGGCAAATACTTAATATGATACTGTATACCCACTATACTTGTGGCTCTCCTGGGAAGTTGATACTTAAAAAATTAAAGCAGAAAATCATTTGTGAGATTGTGGAGCAACCATATCATCTTCTCCTTGACTTTGGTACCATCTAAGCAATTCACTCAAGGTCCATATTTTCTGGCTTGGTTTGGATTTATCTTCATGGCGTGGTTATCTTCTCTGAGAAGTTGTTTCAGAGATCATTTCCTGCTAGGCAACTACAGATTCCCATTCTCTATAGAGGGAGTTAAGAACATGTCACTCCTACGATTTGGAAAATGTATTAAAAATATTTGGCCCTTCCTTTATACAGCAGAAATTTGAATTTTTTCTTTTTCTTTTAGGGGTATTGATATTATACAATATTATACATATATTTTATGTATTTCTGAGCTATTAAACTTTTTCTGTGTCATCTGCTAGCCTTCTTATGTGACCTCTGCAAAATTTCCCTTCAGATTTTCATTTAATTTCTTATGATGATTTGCAATATAATGATGCCATGATGTGGAAGAGATGATGGTAACCATGCAGATCCATAATTCCTTCTTGCCCTCATTAAGGTGCTGCCAAAACTAGAGACATCCATATTTGGATCTCTGTTCTATCACTAATACTCAGAGAAAGAAAGCCCAAACAAACGAGGCACCCAGAGCCTTGAGGTTCAGACAGATTTCAGTATGCTTTGACTTCTGGGATGAGGGAGGAGGAGGAGGAGAGAAATCACCTTTTTAATTCTTCAGAAGGCCATGGGAGAGGTATTAATGTCACAACTTGCATGTTCAGAAGAGAGCAAGAGTGGAAATTGTTCCTTCTTTTAAAAAGTCACAGAGTTGTAGGCACTTCTTACTCAGTGGCCACTTTTCTTTGTCACAATCCCCATCATGGGAGAGGGGCACATCCGGATCAACCTAATGCTTCTGGTTGTGCATCAAGTTTTTAATGGGGTTCACTGAAAGGTGGCAGGGTGCAAGTGTGCACGGCATAGTCACTGCATATAGTCGTATGTATAAATAATTAATTTCTATTCAACAAACATTATTAAATACCTACTAGGTATAAATTGAGGACCAGCATGATGTGATAGGTAGAGATCAGGGGTTCTCGCAGGCCAGATGGGGCCCACTGAGGACATTTATGCGCCCGCCGGGTTATGGCAAATGGGCTGAGGGGCGGAGACAGAGTGTGAGCTGTAGTTTTTACTATAGTCCAGCCCTCCAACAGTCTGAGGGACAGGGAACTGGCCCCTATTTAAAAAGTTTGAGGACCACTGAGGTCTTGGAGCCTTGGATTCAAATCCAACTTTTGGTACATAATGATTTTTGACTATGGGTAAGTCCCTTAGTTTCTCACTGCCCCAGGCAACTTTCTGAGACTGTACATGTCCCAACAATTGTATTCTATCTACCTTAATATGACAGAAGCTCCCTATTGAAACAAAATCATAGAGTCAGATACCAAAATGTGTGTAGACATATTGTGTTAGGTTCTAAAACATTTAGGGATCCAAAGACAAAAAAGACAACAAAATACAACCCCTCAAAATTAATTCCTACTCTCTAGGAACTAGAACTCTATTAGAGGGGAAACAACATATATACAGATAAGTAAATACAAATTAACTATATATATATATTATATATATAAATTATTTTTGGGAAGGATGGGGAAACATTAAAATATGTCTTTGTGGAGTTGATGCTGTAAGATTACACTGGGTGGTCTCAAGACCACCATGACAGTTTCTCCTTAAAGGAGGCTGTAGCTTATAGAATCTATTCATGAAAAACTAGTGGGAATAATATATTTTAGGGTTAGAATAGCTGAATATCCCCAAATACCATCTTTCTAGCAGTTTGTTGTTCTCCCTGTACCTGCATACATTCAAAATCTATGTACCCCAAACCTGATATGCAAAGTGGCCAGTATTAGGTGGCTGCCAAAATCAGGGTTTAAATATCCCATTTTTGAAGGAAACCTTGGAGGTGCCTTGCCAGCTGGATGGATGGGTGTCTCTGTGCTCCCCAAGGCAGCACCATCCTCTAGTGAGTTATACTATCCATTATTATGTGTGCCTGAGTTGCATATTGAGCTCCATTCTTACTTTCTCCTTCCATCTCTTCTCCATTGTTTGCCAATAAAGCTTTGCATTGAATTAACTCCTATTGTTTAACAAATTATTTTTGGCATTCTATCACATTAAAAGATTGTTTTCCCTGATGTCTCAAACTATCTCAGGACCTTCCTTTAAATATAAGCCAGATAACTGGACAAAGACTTAAGCTATTGGTAACTGCATGTATGCTGGGGGAGCTTGATACTATGAACCCAGCAGTAGAAAGCAAAGATCAACATGGGTACCCTGTATCGTCCTAGAAGGGACTCTCTTATGTCAGAGAACTATCATAAACATCCTCAAAAGAAGCTAGGATTTTATGATAACACTACCAATTGCACATTACAATAAATACAGAGTGTAAGTGCTGAATGAACCAAAAAGAACCCTTGTAAGTTTCTCATGAGAACCTGTACTTAGCCTCACGTACTGGATCAAAGTGACAAGAGTGACCTTGGCTATTTCTGTTCTTTTGCTTTCTTGGGCATCTCATCTGTGAGGTCCTTCTACAGATAAGATCAGTTATTATTCTCTGAAAATACTGACCTGGAAGATCCCCTCATTCCCACCATTATATCCATCTCAAGCCCATTCCACCACAGTATGCATCCTGTTATTGCTTTAGACTTTAAAAAGCATATTTTTCTTGTATAACAACTGCCTGATGATAAATAAGGAAATTACCTAACCACATTCTTTTTGCTTCTGTATCACCTATTTGCTTTGCTAGTTACAATTCTATATAAGTCTGTGCCTCAGTTCCTCTGCACCAAATGCTTTGGATGATAGTCCCATCAGTCAGCTAGTTTATTAGACTTTCCACTTTTAAAATTAAATCTATTCACCTCAGTTTCCCGGATATTACATGAGGTATTTGCCAGAGGTTTACTTTTTTTTCCACATAGAAAATGATAATACCTAAAATAGGCTAATTTATAAAGTTATCCATTCTTTCTACAAACCTAAACCTAATTAAAAAAAAAGAAGTCCAGATGTCTAATTTTTGTCACCATATATCTTTTCTATGCTTTAAGAATCTACCAAACTTGATAGGAGCTTTGTAAATTAAAGAAATGTAAAAAACTATATGAGAAAACAATCTGACCATCAGTTCCTGATATTTAATTTCAAGGTCCCTTAAAGTTTTTGTTCTGTACTCTTTGTGCTCTATTTCTGCCTTATCCTTTTTTTAAATTTTTGTTTGATTCATATGTTAGTACATTTCTCCAGGTCTATGTCCTGACATATTTTTATTTGTTAGTTTTATTTTTTTAAGCTTCTAACTGATTAGGTAGTGAAAGTTTCTTGTAACTTTTTCCACCTCAGCTTCAAGTTAGGTCATATTCTGAGATAATGTGAACATCTTTATTCCTTTTCCATTCTTCCTATTCCTTTTTCATCTCTCATTTCAAGTACTCCTTTTTAAAGAGTTATTTCTCATATTGCAGGTGCAGGTAAGAAGGGAGAGACAGACTGCATATCTGTTTAGTATTTAAAGCACTCCACAATGTGACTCCATTTTGTCTTTTCAAGGCCAATTATATATTACTTCCCCTCACATACTTTATGCTTCAGCCAAATTAATCTATTTACCATTCTCAGAACATAAAATTCTCTCTCTCCAAATCCTTGTAACAAATATATCCAGTTAAGCAAAAACCAAAGTCTCACATCAATCATGTCCAAAAATGTATGTCTTATTCTACACCTGAAATCCATCATCTCTCTTTAAGGAGGTGGGGAGCTGGCTTCATCGTGGTTCTCTTGAATCATATATTTATTTTTCAACATCCAAAACTAACTTTATTTCCCCTTTTTTGGGATAAGATTACTAATTTGACAAATTAGAATTTTATATATATATATATATATATATATATATATATATATATATATATATATATATATATATATAATTTACCTAGATATTATTTTTTGATTAGAGACTTAGGTTTAAATGGTAGCTCTTACATTTTCTACTTGGGTAAACAGATGTGTCACTTGCACCCTCAGCTTCAGTTTTGTTATCTACAAAATGGAAATAATAGCAATTGTATAGGAGGTGTTGTGAGGAAAGTCCTTTGCAAATCCCAAAGTACTAATACAGTGTGTCCCAAAATTTTTAATAATTTAAAACCACATTAGGAATTTTGGGACACCATGTGTAAATGTGATATCATTATTACCTAAAAGGTGTTCAGAATTTTGAAATTCAGTCCTTTTTAGAATTCCCTTCTGACCACTGGATGTTGTGATCTTCTGGGTAAAGTAAAACTGGTCTAGTCTAGAGAGTTGACAAATGAATTCATTAAGTCTGAAGAGGATAACTTCACCTGGTGAGGCACACTCTTTGTCCTGTATTGTTTCCATGAATAAGAAAACCTACTGAGTAAATATACATCACCTTCTCCCCTGCTGTTTTTCCCAGAAGAGAAATTGTTACACTGGGAGAAAAAATCCCTCTCTCTTCACCTGAGTTTAAAGTCCCATGCTGCGTAATTCATAAGAATAATTCCTTTTCTTCTTCTTGCATAGGTCTTCCTCTGTGGGTGACTCTATATAAACTCATGTCAAATTCTCCCTTTCACCTCTCTTCCTGGATCTATTATGCAGAGGGGCAGCATGCTTTTTCTTGATGTGAGTTCAATGTGACTATCTTCACTTCTCCTTGCTACTCTGTATCATCAGTCTCTGGAGGAGCCCTGGAGTGATGATATCATTGCCCTAATGAGTGATCATCCTTTATTGATTACTGACTGGGTGCCAAGGTCTGAGATATGACTTGGTAATATCATATACAATATATGAAGGATCTGTGATTTTTTTTTCAGTATGGAGCACCTGGTGAGAGAAACTTCCTCTACCAATACAGATTAATGGATCTATTATCTGAAGCATTTAGAGGTCAAGTGTTTGCTCAGAGTTTCATGATGTCAGAGGTTGAATTTGACTGTAACTCAGAATAATGATCAAGACTAGCTTGAGATCTTGATAATAATTTCATAATTAATCCATGCTACTTGAAAATGAATTAAGATCTAAGTTATCTGAATTGGTTAAAAATAAATAACCAGCAGGCATATACGCATTTTTCATACTCTGGTTATACATATAATAATAGGGCTCTGGTTTCAGGGACCGAGAGGTGTGTTATTTGTTTGACACAGACAAGATTAAAAATCTACAGGGGAATGAAGGTCTAAGGGATATGTATTTAGAGAGGTTTTCTATTTGAGGTATGGAATAAAAGCTAGGGTAGAAGAAATTAAATGCAAGTTTTAGAATTGTGGGAGTGGATCTTGTCTCATTGGCCACTGTGATATTTCAAAGATTGGAGAGACTTAATTTCTGGGTAATTAATAATTCTAGCACTCTCAAATGCCAAAGACAATCACAACAGCAGGCTCAAGGTTTGTATGTCCTTGGGAAAGTGGGTGTTTCAGAGGGTGGCAATCAACTCTGAGTAATGAGATAGAATGAATATTGCAATGAGGGGCTGGACTTATGAATTGCGATTATGTCTTTTACTTCTAAATTACCCCCAGTTTTGGTCAATCTGATCAAAGAATTTATTCCTACCCAAATTTGTGTAGAGTAATTGGCTGTAAGGTTGGCTGGGATCTGACCATGATTGAGCAGAAAGTAAACTTGACCTTCAAAGACTGAACTTAGTAATGGAGTGGTAGTGATGATACTGGTGATATGTAGGGGCAAGATGGTGGGGAAATCCCAGCAAAGAGGAGCTCTACAACATTGTTCAATAAGTCAGTATCAGGAACCATGTAGTTTGAGTATTTTGAGCTAATAGAATCTGAAGTGGGAAGTGAGTAAAGCAGATAGAAAAAGAGTTAACACCAGAAAATCAGCAGTATGTAACAAGAATGGTAGGGAGAAAAAAAGGGAAAAAAGAAATTTACATGATAACTTTATTATATGTTTAAAAGGAATAGCAAGTTGTACATAATAGGTTTGCAGTTTTATGTACAATCATCCTTTTAAAAAATTATGCCTTGTTATGGAAATATTTGTTTTAGTTCATAAATTAAAATTAAATAAATAAAAAAAAAAGATGTTGATGAGTGTTGATTTAAGACCTTAAAGGTTCATTGGCAGATAATAATAAGGCGCTGACTTAAATTGAAAAGTATGAATTTAATTTGTACCATTTAAGGATTACAGTGATACATATGTCTTTCAATTGATCCCTTTCTTGACTTGCCCAACTTCTGTCTGTTGGGGGAGTGCTGATTGTCATCTTTCTTAATCTCTATTGTCAGATAAACCCTCTGTAATTCTATCCTGTGAATGAATATTATGTATCCCCGCTGACAGATCCATCAATCTAATACTACTATTAATAAATATATGTATATATATAACACTTTGTTAATGAAGTACTTTACATATATCATCTCATTTGATATGAACCTTATAAATATTTGTGATACTTGTGTAATGCAAGCAGGTCAAATCTACATTATGGGTTGAATGCTGCCTTTCTTAAGCTTACAGGAAGACAGTGTTTTGCTCTATTACTTATTCAGCAGAGGAGCATAAAATAGGACTCCATCAAATATTACTCTATTGAGTTTCTTGACACCCTTCTGAAAAGGTCAGGTTATTTCTACTCAGTGATGTAAAACATCATTTACCTGCTTCCCCTACTGCTAAACTCAAAGCTTCAACATGGGTACCATGTGTTTTTAGTTCCACTCTAGTAAGTGAGTCTGGAATTAATCACAGGTTGAAATGGACTATTACTAAAAATATAAAATTAATAGTTTATACGTAGCTCATGGCTGTTTGGGCTTTTCTTTCCCTTTTTTGACTTCCCATATTCACAAATTCCATCTTCACATTCTGTAATCACATAGTTTATTGTACAAGGTATAAAATGATAGGAAATAGATCAAGTGCTACTACGTGATGTCTACTTTTAGTCAACTCCTAAAGCCACTTCTTTTTTATTCTTCTAGATCTTTGGGAGGCAGCCAGCAGGATTTCCAAACCACCTCTGCCTACAGTTTGTGGAAAATGATGATAAAAGGAGGTGTCTTTCCCCATCTCAGAAGAGGGACTAAAAATAATGGATAAAATGGAAAATGGACAGAAAATTCAGTCTACATCTCTAGCTCACCAGACCAAAGGGATTCAAAACATCTGGCAGACTTAGAAAGTCAACCCCCTGTCTCCTATTACTTTATCCCTATTTCTGCTCCAGGATCAAAATCTGTCCTGTACCCTTGATCTCTGGTCATTTCACTCATGCCTTTGACTACAGCAATGATGGTGGCAGTTGCAGCAATAGTGTCATAGTTACAGTCCTTGTTATTCCTGTCTACTTCATTCATAGAAGCCCAGCAATCTTAATCTAATGCTAGTGGCTACTTGGCTTCATTGCCTTCATAATGGCCAGGAAGCCTCATTCCAACTTATCATTCAATGAAAAGAAATTAAGAAATTGATCTTGGATCACAAGAATGAGGACACCATATCTCTTTTTTATTTTAGCTTTTTATTTACAAAACATATGCATGGGTAATTTTTCAACACTGACCCTTGCAAAACCTTCTGTTCCAACTTTTCCCCTCCTTCCCTCCACCCCCTCCCCTAGATGGCAAGTAATCCAATACATATTAAATATGCTAAAATATATGTTAAATGCAATACACACATATATGTATATGTATATATATATGCATATATATATACACACACACATATATATATATATATAGAGTTATCTTCTGCACAAGAAAAATTGAATCAAGAAGGAAAAAGAAAACAAAATGCAAGCAAACAGCAGAGAGAGTGAGAATGCTTTGTTGTGGTCCATACTCAGTCCCCATGGTCCTCTCTCTAGGTGTAGATGACTTTCTTCATCACTGAACAATTGGAACTGATTTGAATCATCTCATTGTTAAAGAGAGCCTCGTCTATCTGAATTGATCATCGTATAGTCTTGTTGTTGCCATATACAATGATCTCCTGATTCTGCTCATTTCACTTAGCATAAGTTCATATAAGTCTCTCCAGGCCTTTCTGAAATCATCCTGTTGGTCATTTCTTACAGAACAATAATATTCCATAACATTCATATACCACAATTTATTCAGCCATTCTCCAATTGATGGGCATCCTCGTAGTTTCCAGTTTCTGGCCACTACAAAGAGGGCTGCCACAAACATTCTTGCACATACAGGTCTTTTTCCCTCCTTTAAGATCTCTTTGGGATATAAGTCCAGCAGAAACACTGCTGGGTCAAAGGGCATGCACAGTTTGATAACTTTTTGAGCATAGTTCTAAATTGCTCTCCAGAATAGCTGGATCTGTTCACAGTGTCCCAGTTTTCCTACATCCCCTTCAACATTCATCATTATCTTTTCCTGACATCTTAGCCAATATGACAGGTATAAACTGATATATCAGAGTAGTCTTAATTTGTATTTCTCTGATCCATAGTGATTTGGAATACCTTTTCATATGATTTGAAATAGTTTCAATTTCTTCATCTGAAAATTGTCTGTTCATATCCTTTGACCATTTATCAACTGGAGAATGGCTTGAACTATTATAAATTTGAGTCAACTCTCTCTATATTTTAGAAATGAGGCCTTTATCAGAACCTTTAACTATAAAAATGTTATCCCAGTTTATTGTTTCTCTTCTAATCTTGTCTGCATGAGGTTTTTTTTTTGTACAAATTTTTTAACTTAATATAAGCAAAATTATTTATTTTGTGATCAATAATGACTTTGACCTCTAGTTCTTCTATGGTTCTATTCCTTCCTCCTCCACAAGTCTGAGAGGTGAACTATCCTGTGTTCTAATTTGTTTATAATATCTTTTTTATGTCTAGATCATGAACCCATTTCCACCTTATCTTGGTATATGGTGTTAGGTGCAGATCAATTCACTATTTGACAGAAATGCCTAGTTTCTGCCATACTAATTTCCAATTTTCCCAGCAGTTTTTGTCAAATAGTGAATTCTTATCCCAAAAGCTTGGGTTTTTGACACAATATCTCTTTATGCTCTTATAGCTTGTTTTTATTGCAAGCTAATGTTCAAGGATGTTCCTAGGGAGGGAATGGAAATCACAGAGATGTGTCAGGATCATTGGAAACGTCTTCTTCTCTCCGAATCATCATCATCCCATGGAATATGATAAGATCATCATTGGGATATGATGTGGGAGGTAGGACAATCATCATCACCTCACGGGACAATAGCCATTAAAAAAGATAAGATGGTGAAGCAGGAGCGCCAGCAACAATTATCATGGATATTTATCCAACAGGTAGCAAACGGATATTTAGGAGTCTTAAATATTTGATATAGAGGTTTCATCCTCCATGCCATCCTTGTTTAGCACACAGAGGCTGACAAACTATAGGTTTGGCTTAATTTTCTAGTTTTTGTGTCCTCAAGAATACATCTTCCATAAAACCCTACTTGGATGCCTTGGATTCACAAAAGAAATGATAGGTAAGTATAAGCTCTGGCAGGTTCTACCATGCTAGGAGGAATTTCAGTATTGTTCTGAACACAGATTTGTGTCTGCTTTCTGAGGTCCAGCCTAGCTCAGTATGGAGAGGTAGCAAACTATTCACTTAGCCAGGAAGTTTGATCATGGTAGCCTATGAAATGCAATTTTGCCTTCTATCTTCTGCAGTCCCTTCTACTTCTTCACTGATAGTGGTAGAATGACAGAAAATGATACTGTATGTTAAGAATCACAGTTTTTGGACCATCTATAAACATTGACATAGTTTGTGGTGCTCTAAATGTGAGACCCTTGTCTGATAAACAAGGGATGGACACATGAGCCTTATAAACGCAGAACTGAACAGGAGACTGGGATGGATTGCTTTGCAAAAGACAATTCTTTTTAATGACCCCACACTTCTCCTTGAAAGAAAACCTCATCTTTCAAAGATTAATTGTTTGGTATCTATAGTATTATAGAATACTATGGTATAGTATATAGTATGGTAGAGCCTTTGAAGGATTCAAATTGAGTGTCATGAAAAAGGCAATGGAAAGGCATGTGTCAGACATGAATTACACAATAGATGAATTAAAAAGAAGAAATAGTATAAAGGATGTCTGCAGAAAAATGTTTGACCAGATTTAAAAATGGGTTAGAGATGTATCAAGAGTTAACACTAACTGGTGGCTATCTCTTGTGCTTCTCTGATGTCTATTCAATATTATGTGATGGAGAAAAAAATCCCAGTGCATATTAAGTGGACTCCTTTTTGTGAATTTGTAGGAGCACCTGGGTAAGAGTCACAGTGAATGAGCAGATGTTTATGGATCATGATTTGTGCCATTAAGTGGAATACCCACAGTGGTAATAATAATAGATATTTATATATTGTTTTTAAATTTGCAAAGTGCTTTACTCACATGATCACATTTGAGCCTCAAAATAACTTTGTGAGCAACGTATTCATGTATGGATTTTTCCGTTTTAATAGAAGTATACTTAGTGATATTATGTAATGGCTATGGTCCCACAGTTCATGAATGTTGGATTCTATAAAACCAAATCTAGCACCCTATTCACTCTACCCCCATACTGTCTTAACATTAACTTCCCTGAAAAAGGCTTCTTTGATTTTCCCAGTAGGTAATGAAATTTTCATTCTTGGATCTCAAAATAACACTTTCCATCTTACATGCATTTATTATTTATTATTTTGTACCATGTCCCTATTAGACAATGTCCTATGTCCCTATTAGACTCCAAGCTCGATGAGGACAAGGACTGTGTCATTCAAATTTTGTGTCTTCTTGGCCCCAAGCAAAACATTAATCACACAGTGAGCACTTATGTGTTTGTTTAATTAACTTGTACAGCCTAGTGGGAGAGAGAGAGTCAGGACACTTCACCAACACCACCTTTGTAAGTCTGCTACCAAGTCTGTTTGTTTGCTGCTTATGAAAGTAATTTATATTCATCATGGATCCATTGATTTAGAAGTTCTTGTGGTCTTGGGAAAATTAAAGCAGAGAAACAGAACACAACTAATTAAGGCTAGAGCAGATGTTGAAGTGGTGATGTAGGGATTACAGAGTAGGAAAAGCCCATTGTTCTCTCTTGCCTACCTTCCTAGCTGGGTGATGGTGCTTTCAGTCTTAGGCCCTCTATCCTCAAATCCAGATTCCAAACCTCTATTTTGTTTCCATGGATTTGTGAGAATTCTCTTTTCACAAAATGTCATCCCAAACTTGTGTCCAGAATTAGACAACAGGACTGGCTCAAAGTATAAAAGCTCAGTCCTAGATCTATGCTTCTGTTCACTCACAGTGCCAGTATTCCTCCTGGGAATAGTCCTGTTGTTTCCAGTCTGTTTCTGCTGGGAGGCTTTGCTCACTAGGGCAGTAGGCAGGGAAATCTGAGTCAGAAAGCTGGCTTGTTCATCTTTTGTTTCTCTATGTTTGTGTGGTTTCCCAAACATCCTTTCCAAGTAACCAGCCACAGGTTAGGTGTTGGAAGATCCCCAGAACTCAGAAATATGTTAGATTACAAAGAAAAGTTGGAAAGTGTTCATTTGAGAGCCAAATAGGCAGTTAGCATAGAGTTTTAAGTTCAATAAGGATATAGAATTGTCCCAGAATGCCCTGGTCTCATATTCTGTATTTCCTTTACTTATGGGTAGTATTTTAGGAAACTGTGTTTTCTAGTCCCCAAATGGCAGGCCTAGATTTGTGTAACTTTAGCATTACTTCATGGGGGGGGGGGATGGTCTTTGGAACTGAGTTATTAGAGATGAGCCTAGGGCAGGATTGCACTAAAATATCTGGGAAGAGTCCAAAATGTGTGTGGACAAAAGAAAGCCCCCTCCCAAAGGAAAGCTCTCCTTCCACCAACTTCTTCAGACATGAAATTTTAATTTAAAGGTAAGTGCTATTTGAAGTTTTTGCTTATACCTGAGGGCTTCCAATTTCTACCTGCAAATTACCCAAACAAGACCTGACTTGGTAGAACTGGATCAATTTGCATGGATTTTGCAAGTCAAGGCTAGAAGATGCAGGGATATTGGAGTAGCAGTATCTGAAGTCAATTTTCAAGAAACTGTTACGTGACGTTCATTAAATAAAACTTTAAATAAAGAAGCAATTCCTCATCTAGTTCAATTTCCTTATTTAAAGATGAGGAATTGGAGGCCTAGGGAGGGGAAATGATGGAAG
Source organism: Sminthopsis crassicaudata (assembly GCF_048593235.1). Classification (NCBI taxonomy): domain Eukaryota; kingdom Metazoa; phylum Chordata; class Mammalia; order Dasyuromorphia; family Dasyuridae; genus Sminthopsis; species Sminthopsis crassicaudata. The sequence goes on from NC_133617.1 coordinate 423,622,964, forward strand.
GTCACATAAATCCTAACTTTCAGATAGATGCAGGATTTGAACACATTCTCACATCTTCTGATGATGTCCTGTACTGATTCCAAACAGCAGATGGAGGGCAAAGTTAGGTACAGAATGGATAATTTCAATTACATTACCTTCCCCATGATTTCTGAGGTGGAGCTACTCATGGAAGTGGGGCTATAATTCTTTTTTTGAATAGTTTAAATGAGAAAAATGGACTCATGGCTTTCCTCAAGGGAAGAGGAAATGGTATGGAGTGGAGCCCAATCAGTCCTAAGTTTCCATATTCTATAGCTTATTTTTTAGTAACAGTTTTTTATTTTCAAAATACATACAAAGATAATTTTTAACATTTACCTTTGCAAAACCTTGTGTTCCAATTTTTTTCCATCCCTTCTGCCAAATCCATTCCCCTGGCCAGCAAGTAATCAGTATAGGTTAAACATGTGTGTTTTTTTTTTATATATCTTTCCACATTTATCATGATGTACACAAAAAAATCCGATCAAAAAGGAAAAAATGAGAAAAAAGAAACAAAAAAGCATTAATAGTAAATATTGGATGGATATGCTACTAAACTGTCAATTGTCCAAGTCTCTGAGACAAAGCAGCAAATAAAGCAGTTCCAAGAAACTAGCTTCAGCCAGAATTGTATATTAAGTCTGAGTGACTCCAATGGTTAGGGATAGGCTTATTTTACCCCCAGGAATACCATAGGAGTTGGAGCCTTTTCTTTTCTTTAAATTTTTTTTATTAGGTATCAATAAAGTAGGACATGTCAATATGGAAAGAAAAGCAAAAGAAAAGACTGTCTGAATCAGTGAACTTGTTATGTACAGTTGTTTTTCTCTATTACTATATATATACATGTATATCTATATATCTTGTTTTTTCTCCCTAATTCAAATTCAGTATGTGTCTCCTTTTCAGTGTCTCAAAAAACCTAACATTTTCTTTTGTTGATTTTTTAATGATTCAGTCTTTTCTTTACTTCATTTTTACTATAATAATCGCTATCATTATTAGCTTATCACTGTCTCCTTAAGTCTATCCCTCACCAGAATAAAAGAAAAACAAAACTTTTCCCTTTTAACATATAAATATAGTTAAGCAAAAAAAAAAATCTACACATTTTAGTTGTTTTTGAAAATCTACATCCTGTAAGACGGGAAGACTATTTTTAGTCCTATTGACTCTCCCCATTTCTTTGCTCCTCCAGGATCTATGAAACAATGATTAGCATACATAAATTTATCCTCCATCATGGTGACAATACTATTTATTCACCATCTTTGGTATTATATTTCCTAATATCTTTCTTTGAACTCACTCTTTTCTATGGAGAGGAAATGAAAATAAAATCATTTGGTATGATTCGGATAATTAGGACCATACTGGATCTGAACAATAGCTATCATTCACTTTTCCAATTCAAACACAAGGGAGCTCCTTGAGCATCATGCACCACAAACCTATATTAATATGGACACTCATGAAGAATATTCCACTCTCCCATACTTACCCCACAACTGTAAAATTGAAGGGAAGGTGACTTAAGAACAACATTGTAAGTCTCTCAATTTCTCTGGGTTTCCCAAACTCCTACATAACTTCCATGAAAACACTTCCCTAATTCATAATACACTACATGCTCAATCTGTTTAGCCACTCAACATACTAAGTAATGTCTACTTTGTGCATATAACAAATTACTCATATGCCAGAAGTTTTCCTAACCTCTGGCATTTTCAGTACTTCAGCAAGCATTCTCATGCTTTCAGCTACCAATGGTGTGAACTGTTTCCCACATCTCTGAGAGCACTCACTTTCACTTCCAAGACATCCTATTATCCCTAATATGTTGACAAATAGCAATATGCTTGACATATAGTAAATACTTAATAAATATTTGTTGATTGATTGGTAACTACATACTTGACATTTATAAAGCCCCTTTAGTTTGCCAGGTGTTTTACATGCATTATCTCATTTGATCCTTATGGAACTCTACGTAGTTAAATCCCCATTTTGTAGAAAAGAAAACTGAGACTGAAAGATTAAATAACTTGCTCAGGGCCATACAGGTAAAGCTAATAATGACTAAGAGGGAAAATAGGGAGTATCTTTGGTGGCAGAGTCCTAGTATGACATATTTCAGTGGTTTAGTACATCTAGGATTGCTTTGTTCTTGTGTCACTTTTCTGGTGAAGGCATCTCAGACACTTTTGAGTTAGAGGGTAGTGTGGTTGTGGTATATAGAGCACTGGTCTATTAGGACCAATAGAAGAAATCTGCTAATTGGATAGCTGTGTGACTTTGAATTTGTCACTTCAATTCTTTAATTGTTAGATTTCTCGTCTGTAAAGGAGGAATGATAATTCTTACTCTGTCTAATTTACAGGACTTTTGTGAAGAGTGACTGACATAAATAATGTATTTGAAGAATACAGAATGGAGTATAGAAGACAGAGGTCCAGTCTTGAGGACAAAAAGACCTGGATTCAAGTCCTACCTTTTACAGGGATTAGCCTACTCTTTAAGACTCCAAGTTGCAGAAGAGTCACTGATTTGCATTCATAAAGATAATTTCCATGGTGGGAGTTTTCTCCCACATTTGAAATCATAGTCCTGTACTAAAGAAGGAAAATGTATTTGAAAGAGAATTGTAAACTGTCTAGTATTATCTAAATGTAAGGTAAGATGACAGAGATGATAATGATGATGACGAATATTGTTATTAAATCCAGCCTTTCTTTCTCTTTCTTTTACCAGCCCTTTAATGGAAGAACATATCCAGTTTGCTTTCTAAGCAGAACAAATAAAACACTCTTACAATTGGTTTCACTGCAGAGAGAGCATTACGCTGATTTATTTAAGTCAATTCATGATAATAGCCATAAATGAGAGCTAAAGAGCTCCTGCACTGTTTCCTAGGGAAATCTAGTATAACCTGAGGGAAGTATGACAGGTGAGACTTGTCAGAGGGGGTTTAAGGCACAATGGTGACTTTTGGTTTGATGAGATTTATGATAACTCCAGAAGCTGCTATAGAAGCCTCCTTCTATATGGTTTGGCTGGGCCTAAGGCTCCTGGCTGTGAACTCTGAATATGTATGAGAGGGGACAGTGCTTGCCCATTCTATTCTTGGGGGAGGGGAGAGAGGAAAAAAAGGAAGGAGGAAGAGAAGGAGGAGAAGGAAATGAAGGAGCAGCAGAAGGAGGAAGGTTGAAGAGAGAGAAAAGGAGTGGAAAGAGAAGAAAAGAGAAGAGAGAGAGAGATTCTATAAATTCCCTCTGTAGAAAATTCACTGAATCATAGCATTTAGAAGCTCTTCTCTGAGCTCCCTCTTTCTTGCCCTGCTCTTTAGTTTTTCCTACACATAGATCAGAACAATCTTTCTAGAATGTAGCTTTGATTATGTCACTCTTCTAGTTCAAAACCCTTTCTTCATTGTCTAGTGTTGATAGATACAGTTCTACTTCCTTAACTAGGATTTTAGAGCTCTCCACAGTTTGGCTCTAACCCATTTAGTCCACTTTTTTGCTCATATATTGAAAATAGGATACTTATTTAACTTCACATCTCCCATATTACATAGCTGAGTGCTTTCATTGCACATATTAGGTTTATTATTAAATGTTTGTTAAATGAATTCCTTCTACTCATATAGTCTATGACCTGGCTAAGGAGGACCACTCATTATTCTCACAGACCAGTCTCATTCTTTCTGGCCTCTATGGCCTTACTTGAACCAGCATTCATGTTTTAAATAGAATCTAACCTCTTCTTCTTATCTTTACATGTTGAAATCCCTTCCATGCTTCCACTACTTCATAAAGCCACAATCCCCTACACAAAATGGAATCTCTCCTTCCTTGAATCTTCTATGTTTCTTCTATATCTCTGTCATATTTTGTAGCAGAGTTATTTGTATTGCATTCATCTTTCCCACCAAAGGCATGCATAGATCTGGATGTATCAGGATACTTGGGGGCAAAGATTCCTATGGTCTTTCCCTGATGGAAGAGAATATGATAGAAAGAGTCTTGGATCAGAAAGTCTAAAACCTGAATAAAGTACTCCATGCCTTCAAGGAAGTTATCTTCTAGTCAGGAACATAAGCTAACAGTGCATTGGCCATGTATACGCTGGTAAGTTGCCACATCCTGTAGCAAGTGTTATCATTGACCTTTTTGTGGAAGGCACAGTCAGCTCAAGCTCTATGCATACCTATGTTCTTAATTGATTATAAGCTCCTTGAGTGAACCCTTTTATTTCTATTTTAGGGTTTATAGTTAAAACTTCTTTCTACTATATCACATTGCTTCCTATTGTGTATCACTCATAATCAAATAGCTCTTGATTGTTCAAATATAATTTTATTATTTTAATGAATAAAATGTTTTTTTCTTCCTCTTTCCCATCTCCTTCCTCTATTGGAAAAAAGAAACCACTAAGTGTGCTATTGCTTTAGTTTAAGCCCATTTACTCTTATTTGTTGCTATGAACACTGAGAACAATTGATCAATCCTCTTCATAAAAGAGATTAGTGGAATTGGATCATATAAAGAAATCATATCTTAGTAATCTCTACTTTGGGTTATTTTCTACTTACTGGTACTTTTCTTCAATGAATTTTCCTCCTTTACTTTAATTGGTTTGAACTCTTTTTTTCTTTTTCTGTCTTCTCTTTGTCTTTCTCTCTCTCTCCCCCCATCCTTTATTATTCCATGTAATTTTTTTTGTGTGTGTGTGTGAGACTTTTGGGTTAAGTGATTTGCCTGGGGTTACTCAGCCAGTAATTGTCAGGTGTCCAAAGCCCCATTTGAATTCAGTTCTTCTGGTCTTCAGGACTGGTGCTCTATTTACTGTATCATCTATCTGTCACATTTCATGTACTTTTAAGCAATATAACACTCTGATAGGGGTTGAGAATATCTTCTCTACATTCTGAAGTTTCTATTTTTGTCCATTTTGTTCCCTAAATCTAACTGCACTCACCATCCCAACCTATTCCTTAAGGTGTTAATTGTATAACCTATGCAGTTTCTTTGGTGTACCATCTAACTGAAATATCTCATGGTGCAATAGATAGAGTGCCGGGCCTGGAGACTTTCAGTTCAAATCTGACCTCAGACACATATTAGTTTTGTGTCTTATGCAAATCATTTATCCCTATTTGTCTCAGTTTTTTAATTTGTAAAATGAACTGGAGAAGGCATGGAAAACTACACTAATATTTTTGTCAAGAAAACCCCAAATAGAATCACAAAGAGTTAGACATGACTGAACAATAACAACAACAAATGCAGCTAGGTAGTGCAGTGGATAAATTGTTGGGCCAGGAGTCAGGACGATTAATGTTAACAATAGACCTCTTGAAGATGTTGTGAAGATCAAATGAGATAATTTTAGTAAAGCACATGGTACATGGTAGGCACTTAATAAATGTTTCCTTCTTGTCAACATTTTGCTTTCTTTATAGCTTATATTATAGCCACAAAGCATTTTATAATGTTATAATATACAAAGCACGTATATTAACATATTTGATTTTCACACCAATCCTGTAAGGCAATTTGAACAAATAGTATTATTTCCATCTTATATATGAAGTAAACTGAGGGTCAGGTTTGGGGATTTGCTCACAATCTTGCAATTAGTAAATGGTGGAAGGGAGATCCAAGTTCAAATGCTAGGATTCAAGTCTAGGGCATTTTCTATGTCATTCCCATTGTTTCTCATAACACATATACATGCACACACAATTATTTATATGTGCACGTATACATATGTACATGTGCACAATGTTCTCTCTTATAACCATGATGGGGCAGGTTTAAAGATCCCTAAGGAAAGAAGCTTTTGCATTGTTTCCTAGAATTCTTCTAAACTTGTTAATTGTTAGTTGTTACCTGAGATTTAGAGTTTTGTCTAGAAGCTGTATTTGATTCCACTTTTTCGTTGATTATCCTACGGTGGGTCATTGTTTGGGTCCTGATGACTCATTTACTCTGAGCAATTGTTTCTGTTTTGACTAGAAACACTTAGGATCTTCCCCTCCCAGATAGGTTATGATTATGATTATTGTTTTTTCTTTAACTAGATAAAAGAAGCCATTCTTTCTCTCATTTCTTATATACCCTTAATCATTGAATGGGTGTTGCCTCAGTTAAACCAAAACCTGGGAAAGATCTTAGCTTAAAAAGACCAAGGTCTCCCACTGCATCAGGGCCATCTCTAATTGTCCTGATCTATATCTTGCTGGTTCTGGAAGAGAGAATGAGGCTGGCAACTTTGCATAGCTTTTCAGCACTTAAATGCAATTCACTTGCAAGTTATGACATCATCTTCTGGATGTCATGATTCTCTTCAAGAACAAAGGACAAATAGCAAACAAAGAAATGAATGGGTCAATTAGGTACAAGATATACAGCATTGACCTCCAGGATCATTCAACTCTCTTCTTCAGGGGACCTGGGGATCAGTGCCTAAATCAATCAGATATAAAAAATAAGGTAGACAGCTCCAGGTGGTGCATGTACTTAGTGCCAGCCCAAGTTGTGCTCCCTTTGCCAGCTGGACCAGGTCCCTGTATCTGTCACTGAAATATCCCACTCCAAGATATAGTTTTCTCATCACCACAGGTGTGCTCAAGCTGTGCTGTCAGAGGGAAAGGGGGTAGATGGGAGATATATACACACAATTATATTATACATATACATGTATGTGTGTATATATATATATATTCATGTAGATACATATATACACATAAGTCATAGTCATTAGAAATTTACATATAGTTATTAGAAATTATATGTGTAATGTATGCAATAAGGAAAAGAAGATTTTGCTCTGACCATGGTGCTAAAACCTAGAGCCTATTGTACAGCAATGGAAGTCAGGAACTCCACCTGGGAGTAATGTGGTCTATGAATTTGGTTATAAATTGTGGTCTGTGGATCAGTGATAAATAAAACAGGAACAAGTTAGTACGCCATTTCTATATATACTGTGGAAACTAAGTTTGGACACCTAAGTAGTCAATTAGAACAAGTATTTGGGGGTGATTATATTGTTTTACCTAGCACATTTACTCAGAGACACCCATGACTCTTTCAGGTTTTGTTCTTTAAATTTTCTTGCAATACCCACACCATGATGGTGTGGACATGTTGGGAAATATAAAGTATGAAGAAATGGGTCTTACTTAGGCCCATAGTGTAATCTGCTGGTTAGATCCTTTTCTCTTGAGAATTCTTCTGGGGCTACTGGGAAATTGTTATTTTACAGATTAACTCATCATATTATACCTTGTGGGGAATCTCTTACTAACCAGTATCAAATTTCACTTTCTGGGTGTAGGACACTTACTTCAGGAATCTGAATTCTTGTGCTTGGTTTGGCCCTTCGATGCCTCAACATAGAGAAAAATGAAAGGAAAAATAATGAGACCCTTTGCAAGATATGAAAAATACCCACTGTATGAATGTTCATAGAATTCTGATTTTCTTCTTGTATTTAAATGGTTAAGATAGCTTTGTCCTGTACTGGTTATGGAAAATCTCTGCAGTACGAAGAATTTTGGTTAAATACAAGGAAGAATAAGGCTTATTAAATATTGGAATGAGTGAACAAAACAAGCCTTAGAATATCCTTCTCTGGAGACCTTTAAACCATTACCTTTCAAAATAATTTTATCATCCTCTAAAGAGTAAATTGCAGAAACACTGACTACATAAAACTGTTAAGTACTACTTCCCTAAAACCAAAATTTCCCCCTAATGACTGTGGCAGATAATGAAGTTATACAGGAGAGATTACAGCCCCTCTCAATGTTTAGCTGTGATTTTGATTAAAGGCAAAGGTTTGGGCTAAGTGACATCTATCTGCCTCCTGAATCTATGTTCTCCATTGTTGCCTATATGTGAGCCCATTTAGGACAGAGTCCTGCAGTTGCAGAAAGAGCTGCGGAACTTGTCAGTGGGGGAGGGTTCTGTCTTTCTTTCCCCAGCATTCTCTCACATCACACACTATGCGTGGGTGCTCTCTTTAATGCTATCCTCTCTCAACTCTGCAATTTATGGTGCAGTCATGCCAGGGAGAGGGAAAGAATTAGTCTTTGTTGTCAGAGGGTATGTGTGTATTAAAAGAATCTTGTGGCAACCAGCATCTCAGAACCAACACCCATACAGGACAGCATGAGTCCATTTAGGAAGGAAAAAGAGGAGGAGTGATTTGGGTAATCAAGAAAAATCCCTATGTGGAGGAACAAGTCTTCAGTAAGAAATGGCAACACTGGTTTTAGATAAAGCTGAGATCTAGTATATTTGCTCTCTGTTCTCTGGCATATGTCTTTTAAACTAAGTTGCTTAAATGATGAAGAAAGAAGAAACTGGGGAACCCTCAAGAGGCTTATGGATGAATTTTTAGAGTGAATTAAACACTGGCAATAGTTTTATCCTGAAATGAAGTAAAAATCTGAGATTCTGATCACATAGCAGAGTTAAAAGAGAGAACCAAAAAAATGCCATCTCTGGGCCCAGCACATAATGATGCTGAATAATTATATTTGCATCTTGTTGAAGTAATGAGTAAATGTAAAACCAAAAATAAATCTTGAACAGGTCCTTATGCACCTATGGCAGAGCCAATAAAGGTCTCATTTATGATCCTGTTTTGATAACTAATTCAATATGATTGGTTTTCTTTATAAATTCATGCATTTTATTTGCTGAACTTAATAACATGACTATGAGAAAGAAGATGGCGACTTCAGTGCAGATTCCCAAATGAGTCCATGGCAGAAAAGAAGGTTAATGACTTTTGTTATAAGGAGTTGGGAAACCCCAAATAATTTGCAGGTGCCAAACACACACTTTAAAGATGAACTGGTAAAAGATATAAGTAAGGGCCATTGGAGTGGCTGGTGGTTTTCAGGAGGAGAAAGCTTTTTTTTCTAGTTTGAAGTCACTGCTGTTGGATGACAAGTAAATAGGATTGTTAAGTAATAGTTTGAAGAGCACATAGGCCTGATGTATTGCTTATTATAGGTTCTTTTGGGTCCACTGGGCAGAATGGACTGAGAATAGAGGCTATTAATACTGTAGGGGGCTTGAGGTTTGACCTGAGCATCTTTCATAGTGAGCAACAGAAACATGTGTACCCAGGGTTCTGTATATAACCTCTTAATGCCCTCTTTTGGTGGAGAAGGGATCAGCAGTGACTGGGCCCCTGCACATTTAACCCAGTCATTGGGCATCACAGATTATATCTGAACTTTGAGGAATGACAAATCTCATGGACTCAGCAGCCTCAAAAATGAACTTGCATTTCTCTGTTCATTCAAGTTGCTCATTTTTTTGTGTGTTTTTCAGTCACCAAACATTTGTATGAGAGTCTTAAAGCAGCTCATGAAAGTTTGTATTAGTTGTTACTCAATTCTCCATCAGGCCTAAAATGATATAAACAAATTGGTTAGAATGTTGACTCTCTAGGCTTTCTCATCACTTCTCCTTTGTGAAGCAGCTAGATTGTAGACAGAGACTTGATCTTGAGTGAGGAATACCTGAATTCATATTTAGTGTAAGATACTTACTAGCTGTGTGACTTTGGCCAAGTTAACCTCTGATTGCCTCAGTTTCCTCACCTATATAATGGGGGTAATAATAGTACCCACCTCCCAAGGTTGTTGTGAGAATCAACTGGGATAATATTTGTAAAGCACTTAGACACATAGAAGACACTGTATAAATGCCATTTGTTGCTGCTGTTTTTGTGGTGTTGTTATTGCTACTTCCATGTCTATATACTGCTTTTCTTCCTTTTTTCCCAAAGTTAGACTGAAGACCCCAACACCATAATCAAAGCTCATTTCTTTTTCCTAGGTGCAAACTGAGAGGGAACCTCAGGAACATGTGGCTCTGGGAGCAAAGAAATAAAGAATGCACATATATGTTGGGAAGCCTGACATTCATATTTGATTTGGTTCTATTCAACAAGCATTTATTAGACATGATATGTCAAGCACTGTTCTTGGTCCTAAGGATAGGAGACAAAAATGAAAATAATTCTTTTCTTTCTAGGAGCTAATATTTTACTAGGGCAGGATGAAGGTGGAGGACAACTTGTATACATATAATTAAATCCATGCTTTATGAAAAGAAAGTAGAAATTTTTTTTAGGGGAAGTGCTAACAATTGCAGATCAGGAAAAGGCTTCATATAAGAGGTGGCACTTGGGGCATGGGAACAGCCGGTGCAAAGGCATGGAGACAGGGAATGGCATGTTGTATACAAGGAAGAATAACTAGGCTGGTTGGGCTAGCAGAGACTCAGTCTTTTTGTTTGTTCGTCTGTGTGTTAATGTCTCCCATCGGCAGTCTGGTGAAGATTATGATATAGCTTTAAAATGCAAAACATAAACAATGTTGAATACAAAGGAAATCAATTTTATTGATATATAATTATCAAAGTACTTTTTAAAAAAGTTAGTTCATGTTGTGGAGGCAGAAGTGATAAGACTTGGTAACTAATTGGATGATCTTTAATCTTGAAGCTCTCCCCAATGATGCTTTCTGCTCACCAAACGTTTCTCTTTAGACAACTCTGATAACATCCACACTAATCTCTGCATCCATGGTTTTTATGGGCTGGATTGGCTTGGGCTTTCCTGGTGGGAATTCTTAGCACCTATCTTGCTTGGGTGGTTAGAGTAAAGCATAAAATAAATTGTTCAGCCCCCAGAAAGTTTGCCTGTTACCAAATAACCTCACAACCACTCCTCCTCTATCTCTCCCTCCATCCTGTCCAAATCTAACTTGAGCCAGTATGATATAAAGAAGTGAGCACTACTAAACTTAGAATCTGATGACATGGTTTCTAGTCCTGGCTCTTGCCAACCGTTTCCTAGCTGTGTGGCTTTGGAAAAGTCACCTAATGTCTCTGAATCTGCTAAAGTGAAGATGAAATAATGCTTGTAGCACTTATCTTACAAGATTGCTATGCAGAATAAATGAGGTGATATATAAGAGCTCTTGGTCATTATAAAACACTCTATAGATCTGTTTTCCTATTAGATTATAAGCTCCTTGAGGGCAGGTTTGGGTCACATTGATCTCTGTGCCTTTTTTTCCATGATTATTATAGGACCTTGTAAGAAGTACATGTTTATTAATAGCTATTGAGTGATTAACTCGGCACATATAGAGAAACAAAGAGGAGGCTCTGTACGTACAGTGTGTGACTCAGTCCTTTCAGACATATTCTCTCTTCCTCCTGGATACATTGTGGGAAAAGCTCATGTGCATCTTAGAAGCAGCACAGTCCTCCCTCTCTTAGGTCTATGAGAGCAGCCCAGCTCTCCATGGGAAGCAGGGACCTTTTCTTTGCAGCAAGGCAGTCATCATCAGTGGTGAATTATACTTTCATGTTTACCAAGCACCCACAACTTCCCGGGCAGAGAACTGGCAAAAGGAATAGTTATACAAAAGACAAAAAGATTCTCTTCCAGGAGCAAATGTTGTAGGCAGAAATACCCCCAGGTGAGGAGAGAAACGGGACCTAGCTCCTTTTCTGCCAGCATCTCCCTGCTCTTGGTCCCCGTCCTCTGAGTGGGCTGTCTTGGAAGAAAGTCAGTGACTAGCATGGGATGGAGGGAGGGAGGGTAGAAGGAGGAGGGATTTTTGTCAAAATGAGCAGCGGCAGGAATCTGCAGGCAATCAGTATGGAGAGGATTATTGCCTTTATTAAGGACCGCTAAGAACAGATGAAGCTTGTTCAAGAAGGGCTGCATGTGTGGCTAAGGGCCCAGCAGAGGGCGGCAGAGAAATGCGAGTGGTCCATGGGTGAGCCCGTCGAGGGCTCCTGAAATCCCAGCACTATCTGAAAGAAGGCAGGACACACAGCGCGAGCTCCCAGAACCCGGTCTCCTACGGAACGGCTGCTTCATCAGGGCAGAATTTTTTTTTAAGTGCAGGACATTTCCAAGCCATGGCCAGCCCTTGTGGGACCCCGGAAGACTCGGGGAAGCAGCGAGGCAGGGATGGCAAGATGAGGAGAGAAGAGGATGATACCCCCCCGGAGGGGAAGAGGCTGAAGCTAGGGAAGGAAGGAGACGGCGGGAAGGAGGAGGGAGAAGACACGCCGGGTCTGGGCAGGGAAGACACCGGGACCCAGACAGGTGGTGAAGGCAGAAGTGTAAGTGAGAAGTGGTGGGAAGGGCGGGGGAAGGGACAGAGGGCGCTCGGAGTCAGTGGTCATTGTGAAGTTGGTAACAGGGCACTGGAAGTGTGGGTGGGACATGGCAAGACTAGCTGCGATCCTGGAGAAAGTGGAAGTGTGGAGGGTTTGGCTCACTGATGATAAGTCCTTTTCTGCTTTAGACCTGACTTTTTAAGGAGTACCTTCCTACTTGTACCCGAGGCTCGTTTTAATTTGTAGTTGCATGGAAAGCTCTGCGTCCCAGTGGTAGCTGGAGAGAGGGGAGACTGGGTGGGGATGGCTAAATGGCCTGATCCGAGCAAACCTCTTGGTGTTGACTCCACTATCCTACCCCCCCTCCTGGAGAGGGCTGTTTTCTAATCTTTAACGGACTGCTGCTGTAGTGAGAACTCCCACCCGACAATGGTCGTGTTTGTGTTAGATGCTTGGAGGTGGCGGTGGTGGCAGAACTAGCCAGACACAAGGGGTTAACTGGCAAAAACCTTTTCGGAAATGCCCCTCCGTGGGAAGTATTGACTAGCGGAGCTGCCTTTAAGCCCCCTGGATTTTCCAGGACTGCTGTCCTCATGTTGAGACAAACAACATGAAGAGTTCAGAAAGGTGGCAGGTGAATTCTGACCAAGATGTGCTTTCACTCCCCATTCAAGGTACAGGGAGGTGAAGTTTTTTGGCACACCTTCTAAGTATAATCTCAGAGCTTGGAAGGGGAGAGGGAGAAAGAGAGAGACAGAGAAAGAGACAGAGAGAGGGAGAGACAGACAGAGACAGACACACACAGACAGAGATAAAAAGAGACAGAGAGAGAAGAGACAGAGGCAGAGACAGAGACACACAGAGAGACAGAGACACAGACAGAGACAGAAATAGAGGGAGGAAGGAGGAAGGAAGAGAGAAAAGAGGGATAGAGATAGCAACAGAAAGAGACAGAGAGACAAAGACAGAGAATGACAGACAGAGAGGGATAGAGGGAAGAAAGAAGAAAGAGGAGAAGACACAGAGAGACAGGAGAGAGAGGAGAAAGAGAGAGAAAAAGAGGGGGGGAGGGAGAGGGAGAGGAGAAGAGAGAGGAAGAGAGATAGGGAAAGACAGAGACAAGAGTGACAGAGAAAGCACACACACAAAGAGACAGAGGGGGGGAGAGAGAGAGAGAGAGAGAGAGAGAGAGAGAGAGAGAGAGAGAGAAACAGAGAGAGACAGAGAGAGAGAGACACAGAGAGAGAGAGAGAAAGAGACAGAGACAGAGACAGAGAGAGAGAGAGAGAGAGAGAGACAGAGACAGAGACAGAGACAGAGAGAGAGAGAAGAGAGAGACACACACACAGAGAGAGAAAGAGACAGAGACAGAGACAGAGACAGAGAGAGAGAGAGAGAGAGAGAGAGAGAGAGAGAGAGAGAGAGAGAGAAGAGAGAGAGAAAGAAAGAGAGAGAGAGAGACAGAGAGGAGAAGAAGAAGAAGAAGAAGAAGAAGAAGAAGAAGAAGAAGAAGAAGAAGAAGAAGAAGAAGAAGAAGAAGAAGAAGAAGAAGAAGAAGAAGAAGAAGAAGAAGAAGAGAGGAAGAGAGATTTGTATACATATCTGTGTATACACCTGAATGTGTGTGTGCACTCATGGTTCATAGCCAATTGTTGGACCCTGTACTGTGTATGTGCCAGCAGAAACTAGTGGTTATTTTATTTCCAGGGCACCTCCCTGACCTTATAATTCTGAATTCAGATGCTTGAGTTGAAAAGATCAGGGCTTATCAGACTCTATTGCTTTCTTTGGAGGAATTCCCTGTCTCAAGAGGTTCATGTAAACAATGGGGTAGCCTGTTTGTTTCCCAAGATTGTTATTTTTAACCATTTGCCTGAGTGAGTGTGTCTTAAAATTTTGATTAGTACATAATGAAGTGCTGTTCAGGAGACTTCACCTTCTTCCTTCCTGAATCCATTTAGGCAGCAATCAGGCTGTCCTCTTCTGATAGGCAACATCATAACTGACCTGACATAGACTCAGTCCCAGAATAGCACTGTATTACAGCTGTTGTTTTGGTATCTTCTTGATAGTAGCACACACATCTAGATTGCAGTGATTATTTTCAGTAGTTGGGGCCACCAAAGCATTCAAGCTAGTTGTTGCTTTTACTCAGACTTCTCTAGAAGTCTATTTTTTGGAAGTTTGCTAGGCTAGGGAGAGGTCGTAGAATGCTTCTTAGGGTGCAGTAGAGAACAATGTTAGATGCCAGAAACTCAGTTACTCTAGAAATATAATGCTTAAAACAAACTTTTCCTTTCTTTAGAAATGATTTTCTTTCCTACTTTCTCTTCCTTCATTTCTCATCTTCTCTATAACTGTTAGTTGAGTTCTTTTGTATGCTATATCTAGCCCAATGACATGTTGTAAAAGATAGAATCATAATGAATTGGATCACAGTGTCAGTATTTAACCTCTTAGGAATGGGTAAATGAATTGCATTTTGGTAATGAGATTATTTAAAGAAGAAAATCCCATTAAGCTATTGGCAAACAAAGGACATTTTTCATTTATTTCTTTGGTGGATTACTTTAATTGGCCGGCACTTGTATTCTAATCCTAAACATGACTCCCATTTGTATAGTCATTCTCTTGGTATGATCTAAGCAGGGCTTATATGGACTTAATAGCTATGTGACCATGGTCAAGTCACTTAACCTTCCTTAGCCTCAATTTTCTCATCTGCAAAAGGAGACAGTTAGAGTAGAAACTCTAAGGTAAATTGTAGCTTGGAAATTCTGTGATTTATGTCTTAATCTTATCTTTTAAATTGCTAAGTCTTATATTTATTCAAAATTGCTTCCCTTCTCTTTACACTTTTTAATTATTTCTTTGTAGCTTCTTTTCCTGATGCCGTAAATAAGCTATAAAGGGTTAAGAAACTGTATAGTTAATTTGATCAGTGTAGACAGTCAGTAATTATTCTTCAACAGATGATTGACTTAGCCTGCACTTGAATAAGAAACTAATATATTGAACAAGGGGCTATCCAGTATTTGTTTTGAGACCTCTGATGAGGGAGAAGATATTCTTTCCAATGTCAGCCTATTCCACTTTTGTATAGTCTTAATCATTAGGAAGATTCACTTCTATCAAGCTGAAGTCTGATTCTTTGCCACATTCTTGGTTCTGGTCTCTGGAGACCATCAAAAAAAAATGAAGACAATCATTTGTGTAATTCAGGTTGCTCTTCTTTCAAACTATTTTGCCTGTAGTATCTAACATATTGAATTGAATTGTTGATGAGCTATAAAGATTCAGACCTTATACATAGGCTTCAGGACATTTCTAGATAGAACTTAGTTTCTTCCAAATCATCAAAAAAATTCTCATTTTCTTTCATTTTTGCTTTTGCCCAGAATCTCAGGAATAATGTTGGCATGCAGAACAATCATTGCTTAATATAGTTTTACTCATCATACTTGGAAAGAGCAGAAAACTATTCTCTTTTATTTGATTGTATGGTCTTGCCAATATAGAGATTTCAGACTAATACCAACATTGGAATTCTTGGATTCACAAGGGCTTGTATACCATCCACTGAGACATTTTTTTCTGATATCTCTTCTGAACAGAAATACTGATTGTCAGTCAAATAGTATTTATTAAGTGTCTGCTCTATGTCAGCTCTTTGATAAATCCTGGAATTATTTGGTAACTTAATAAATTGGGTAATTAAAAACATCAAAAATCAAATGCTAGTTCTATTACTACTTGGTTGTCAGCCTGGTACTCTAAGAAAAGCAATGGTTTAAAGTCAGAAATCCAACTTTAAGCCTTCCTCTCTCATTTTCTACTATGTGACCTATTACAAGTCACTTCAAATAAGATAACATTTGTAAAACACTTGGAAAACTTTAGAATATCATACAAATGCTAGCATTATCATTACTTTCCCTCTCTGGGCCTTGATACTTTGTCTGTAAAGTGACAAGGTGGCCCCTGCCAAGGGTCTAAGATTATGATTACATGGTTTTAATTTCTAACTCCTAAAAATTCTTTTTCTTTGATTAAGTAAAAATTTCTTGAGAAAATGAAATACTGGAGTCATCAGAGTACAAGAGGTCTAATTCTTTATGATTTTTTGCAATTCCTGAGATAGTTCAGTGGAGTGCGAAGAAAACCAGCACAATATATAATTCCTGTTCATGTTCTAATGTAAATTGTGAAATAAGTTCTATGGGAGGTAGCACTTTGGATGGGAATGAGTAGGAAGTTCACCCACTTTCTGAAAGCCAGGAATGGAAAAGGAAGAAGTGGAGGAGCCTTGAGCTGAAAGAGAAGCAGAAGTTTTATCTCTTAACTGGAAAGAAAGTTATATTATACATGTTAGATATTTTAGATTACTTAGGGAAAGTGAGCTCCTTTGCATTTTTTTTAATTACCAAGGTTGTTTTAGGATGACACTAGATCCATTTCTTACTTTAGCAATTTTAGAATCTTTAAGAAATATATAGGGATGCTGGAACTAGATTTATACTTTTTAACTTAAAAGACTCAAATTCTGTGGGTTAAAAATTTACTATTGCTACCTTTATCCCCTGGAAGTTTTCTGCCTTGACATGGAATTTTATGGAAAAATTGGGGTTTAGATAGAGATTATGTCTGTATGTCTGTGTGTATGTGGGTATGTAAGTGCATATGTATGTATGTGTACATTATTGTTGTTGCTGATGGTGGCAAAGTCATTACAAATCTTCTTTCCATAGTCTACGTGTATGCTTTTAAGAGCAAGATTCCTCTACTTTTAATTATCCTCTATCCTAAGACACAGATTTTGCAGATTGCTAAATCTGGGGTTAGGTTAAGGATGTCTGAAGGATCTAGGGCAAATTCCTTCTTGAATGGACCTTTAGATTATAACTATCTCTGTGATCAGTGGAGAGGAGGAAAGCATGCCTGGTCCTGACAAGCTTTTTTCTAGTTTGTGTTTTTTACCTTGAATCTGAATGCTTAACATTTTTGTGCTCCATATTCTGATCTGAACTACCACAGTACTTGGAAGCATAGAGGAACCTTTGGTGCAAAATGTATCCCAGTGATTCTTTCCTTTCCTCCATCCCTCGCCAAGATTCTCTACTGAGACAAAATACATAGGTTTGTAGCTTACATAGAAGGAAGAATATTTGTATTGTCATTTGATAACCTATAGGGGAATCACTATAGAAGATATTGAATTAAAACTTGCTTTGGAGGTTGTCTAGGACAAGCATTTCAGAAGTAGTGATGCAGTGGGTCAGGGAAGGCATAGCTTATTTATCCTATGCCAATAGTTACTGAGCCACTTCTTCAGAAATGGACTTTGCTGTCCATGGTGCTGAATGCACTGTGTTTTACTCTGTCCTACAAAACAGCACTCATTGAAAAGGCAGTACTCACTGAAAGGGATGGGAAAGGTGGTTTACTGATTTTTTTTTCCCCTGAGGCAATTGGGGTTAAGTGACTTGCCCAGGGTCACACAGTTAGGAAGTGTTAAGTGTCTGAGGCCACATTTGAACTCAGGTCTTCCTGATTTCAGGGCTGATACTCTATCCACTGCACCACCTATCTGCCCCAGTTTACTGATTCTTTATTGAATTTCTGTGAGGCAAGTTCCTAAAAAATGCTTGATGGGAACCAACCTTTAGAACCAGGTTCTTACTGAGTCTGTTAGCCTTTAATCTGTCACCGGGGCAAAGAATCTGAATGAAGAAGGAAAGAGAAAGATAATTCCACAAGCATACACCGAACTTGGGTTATTGAAAGTAGTACTCCCCTCCCCATTTTTGGTAATGTCTGCATGAATATTTAAACGACTGGATCAAAAGAACTTGTTAATAACAGATGGTACATTTAATTTTCTTTTTTTCTTTTCTTTTCTTTTGTTCTGAATACTATGAAGCTTCTTGTATAGTTCTCCTGGCAGGTATACCTGATGTGGAGCTGACATATACATCTGACCATTAGCATGTGGGTCACTGAGTAGGCTGCTGAGAACCATGTATTTGTGTAGCTGCTCAGCAGAGGAGGTGACCTTTTCCCTTTCTATTCAGCCTCAGCATGAAGTCGTCAGATTACTCACACTTGAGCAAAAGAAATTCCTGCCCTTCTTTGTTTGTCTCTCCTAAACACCCAGTCATTTATGAATTCCTTAAATCTAACTGGTTAAGGTGGGGGGCATGGTATGCTATGTTTCTAAGTATGGAGATCTGAAAGGAACCATGGGTAAGCTGTAAAATATCAGAGGTAATACTTGGTCCCCAAAATGGAACTCAAGCCTCATAATAGAGAAGCCTTTGTAAGTACAGATGAAAAGCCAGGTAAGGTCTAGTGTCTCTCAGCATTCATTTTCTACCAAGATGCAGCTGTGGAGGAAAATCAATGCCATTCACTTCAATCAGGATAGGTTCTTAGGCAAGAGAACCATACAGCATTCAGTTCACATGCCTTTATTAAAAACTTATTATGTTCTAGGTATTATGCTAAGTATTGGGAATGCAAAAGAAGACAAAAAAGTACCTGCCCCTGAGGAATTTATCTTCCAGTGGGTGTGACAACATGTAAAGCACTAGGTACTATAAGATACATTCAAAGTAGAAGGAAGGCAATCTCAAAGGATAAGGCATTAGCAACTGGAGGTGGAGAGCAGGAGAGACATCTTTTGGGAGATATGATTTGAGTTGACAATGGAAAGAAAGAAGGAAAACTAAGAGGTGAAGATGAGGATGGAGAACATTCTAGGCATGAGGAATGGGAATACAAAAGTATAAAAATGTGAGATGGAGTAAAATGATAGGAACAACAAATAAGCCAATATAGCTGTATTGTAAGGTAAGTATAAGTATAGCTAGAAAGGTAAAAGAGGTAAGGTTAAGAAGAAATTTAAATGTCTAAACAGGCCTCTCTATTCAATCTGTAGGTAATAAGGAGTTATTAGAATTTTTTTGAAGAGGGAGAAGGAGGATGTCATCAGACCTGTACTTTAGGAAAATCTCTTTGGTAGTGAATAGAGGAGAAACTTGAGGTTGAGAGATAAACCAGAAAGACTATTACAGTAGTTCAGTATTACAATAGTTCAAGTACAAGGTGATGAATGTAAATGGAGAGAAGCAAAAAATATAAGATAAATTGTAAAGGTAGAAGTTACAAGATTTGGCTACAGTCTAGGTAGTGGAGTTAGTGAGAGTTGAAGATAAAAGATTAGAAACTTAGGTAACTGGAAGAATGAGGCTATTAGCAGAGTGATTCCCTGTTCCCACCCCCAGAAGAGGGAAGACTTTTGAGGGACAGACAATGAATTTTGTTTTGAACATGATAAGTTTGAGATGCCTATGAAAATATAGAACTGGGTAAATAGATCTGGAATCATTTGCAAAGATTTAATTGAATTCAGAAAAGTTTATGAAATTATCAAGTATTATAGTATGTAACAGGGGTGGGAAATGTCTTGCTTGCAAGTTGTATGAGGCTCACAAAACCATTTGCTAAGGTGGGCACAAGTAATGATGAGCCGAAAGCTAGGTACCACAGCCTCCCACTGTTTGAGTTCTATAAGTTAGTACTTTTGTATGACTTATGAATGATGTTATAAATATTCAGATGACCCTTGGAAGATAAAAGATTCTCTACTCTTGTGATAGAGGGAGAAATTACAAAGTGAGATAGTATAGAGGAAGAACAGAAGTGGGTCTAGAAGAAAGCTTTGGGAAACAGTTAGTGTGACATGTATGAATATATAGAAGAAGAGACCAAGAAGGTATTGTTACATAAGCGGGACAATCAAGAGAGAGTGGTCACTAAGCACAGGGAGGAGAAAGTATCTAGTAGAAAAAAGTGGTCAACTGTGTCAGAAGAATGAGGATTGAGAAAAGACTATTACATGTGACAATGAAGTGGTAACTTTGGAGAACATTGTTTTTGTTTAGATAGGAATCTAGATTGCAGAAGGTTTACAAGAGAGTGAGAGAAGATGAATTTTAGGTAAGAAGCCTAGTCTAGTTTCTTAGATTCAGGGGAGAGAGAAGACAGATATACTTTGCTAGCAAGTGGGGATGTTGTGATCAAGTGAACTGGAGGAGAAATGACTGTCTTTATAGACATGAGAGAGAGACAGAGAGTGAGAGAGAAACAGAGACACACACACACACAGAGTATGATAGAGAGACACAAGAGAGAAACACACACAGAGAGAGACAGAGACAGACATAGAGAAGGAGGGAGGGAGGGGAGAAGAGAATCTCCCAGAAAACTTTGGAGAGTATGGGATCAAGGTCTCAGCAAAGGTAAGAGCTACCATTTTATATAAGTTTGGAAGGAAAGAAAGATGAGAGTGAAAATATATGAGTGATGTGAAGTAAGGAGTAGGGGAGAAGGGAGAGCTCTTGTTCAATGGCCTCAATTTTTTTGATGATGATCCTTAGATGAGGGAATGGATGAAGATGGATGCCAGGGGAGGATTGAAGAGAGATAAGGATAAGGACATTAATTTAGTTGTTCAACAATCAAATAATAACCTTTGAAATTAGATAAAAAATTTGTTGTTGGTCCAATTAGTGCAATTTTGTATTTTCCTTCAGGTCTATTAAGCAACACATAAAAAGAAATGAAGAAGGTAGATGTTGAGATAATCCATAATAGGTTTTGACAAGGTGTGTCAGACATAGCATTAAGGGTCTAGATTGCTTAGAGTAGATCTTAGTAAAGTCAGTGCAGGGATGAAGACCCAGAAAGAACTGAGGGGTAGAGGAATTGGAGGTCAAGGTGAGGATGAAGAATAGAGTAAGGCTTAGGGAAGCACTGAATGATTAAAGATCATAATCAGATAAAGAGATTTCAGAGTTCATGAACATGGAAATAAATGATGACTATATCAAGGGTATGACCATTACTGTGTGTAGCTGAGGTAGAGTGGAGGAGTAGCTCATGAAAGCAGAGAAAACTGAGGAATGAGAAGTTAGGATAGCTGAGAGAGCATCAATAAAAAAAAATCAAGTAAAATGTCAGGAATAAAAATGAAAAAAAATATTGTAACCTGAGTATTGAACTCAATGAAGAAGGAAGGAGAATATCCTGGAAGTAAGGTAAATAATGTCTTTGGAGCTGGATTGAGTTATATATGAATAACGTGCAATTAAAAGGAGAAAGGGTTCTTGGATGGTGGTAACAAAGGTAGAGAGTAGAAGTGACAATGAGGAGCAAGAGTTAGGATATGATAGAAAATGATCAATACAAGAAAGGCTAGAAAAGGAAACAGTGCTATTAAGAGGCAGCTAGATCTCATTGAAATATCATTAAGAAATTATATCTCAGTGACTTCCAGATGTCTAAAAAGGAAAAAAGTTTAAGATGAAAACAAGGTGGTTAGTTAAGGAGTGGATGTTCTAGAAGCAAAATGAAAGGGACAGACATATATCTTCAGTGGGATATTGCTGGAATAAGGTTGAAGTTATTGAGAGTAAGGTAATGGTCAATTGAAAAATGGGAATGGAATTTTGTAAATTTACCAGCACTGGAATGAGGGAGAATATGAGGTTTGGAATATGCTCTTCATTGAGAAATGAATCCAGGTAGAATTCAAGAGGTCTATTGAAGGAATTACATTGTTAGACTGTTTAAGGCAGGATCCCATTGTGATCTCTTTTCTGCCTGAGAAATTTTTATGTTATCCTGGGCATATAGTACATAAAATATACATACAAGTCAAACATTTGCTGATAATAAATCCTAATTTCATGACCCTTACATTCAGTAATGTGACCCCCATCTGAACTAATGACCCACAGTTTAAGATGCTTTGGTTTAAGATCTTTCCTTCAAGTCCAACCTTATGGCAGGTATTATGTGACACCTACCTCACAAGAGGAGAAAGAAGTATGGGAACCAAATTAGGAGGAAACAATTCTGGATGTGTGCTGGAATGATGGCAGGGTAGATGCAAGGACTAGCTAGAGCTCTCCCAAATTCCCCTTCAAACAACTTTTAAATAATGGCTCAAAATATATTTTAGAGTGGCAAAACCAACAAAAGGATAGGGATGAAACAATTTTTTAGTCCAAGACAACTTAGAAGGTTCGAATTAAATGTCTGTCTTACTGGGGTGACAATGGAGCACAGTCTAGTGCAGACAGCATTCTCACCAGGCCTTGGAGGTGATTGGATCAAATGGTAGTAGTCTCTGAAGAACTCAGCTAGCAGATAGTAAGGGGATCAGGGAATTGCTCAAAAAGAGTAGGTCTCTCTTCCATTGCTCATATATAGTGCTGGATGAAAGTTCTAGGGGAAGGAAGAGAACTAGCGCACTAGAGCATGAGGCTACAGGGTAGTGGGGACCCTGGTAACAGTTTCAGGGTGGAAAAGAATGCTTGTAGTCACTCACAGACTAGAGCACAGGCTGGGAGAGCAATAGCCACAAACTTCCATAGATCATATCACCTTAGAAGAACTAATAACTAAGAAACAACTTTGAAAACAATGGCAAAATATAGTGCCCTCCGCCCCAGGAGCAGAGTCTAAACTTAATATAAAGTTAAAGGTCAAGAAATAAGCTAGGAAAATAGACCAAAAAATAGAAAAAATAAGCAAACAACAAAAAAGAATCTAATCACATAATGTTACTATAGTGACAGGGAAGATCAAAAAGCAAACTCAGAAGATAATGAAGTTCAAACAACCACATCCAAAGCCTCAAAGTAAAATATGAATTGGTCTCAGACCCCTAAAAAAGAATTCTCAGAAGAGCTCAAATAAAAGTTAAAAATCAAATAAGAGATGTAGAAGAAAAATTGGGAAAATAAATGAAAGTATGCAAAAAAATAGAAAAACTCAATAGCTTGGTAAAGGAGGCACAAAAATACTGAAGAAAATAGCATCTGAAAAAAAACAGAATTAGTCAAATGGTAAACGAGGAATAAAAGTTTACTGACATCATCAGACAAAGAAATTAAAGCTACCTATTGTCACATGAAAAACTGCTCTAAATCATTATTGATCAGAGAAATGAATATTAAAACAATTATGAAATATCAACGTATGCCTATTAGATTGGCTAAGATGAAAGAAAAAGAAAATTACAAAAGGTAGAGTGGTTGTGGAAAACTTGGGACCTTAATATACTGCTCTTGAAATTGTGAATTGATGCTACCATTCTGGAGAGCAATTTGGAACTCTGCCTAAAGGATTATAAAACTGTGCATACCCTAAGCAACTCCAATACTCATTGTTGCAAAGAGATCAAAAAGAGAAAAAGAACTTATATGTATAAAATATTTATAGTAACTCTTTCTGTGATAGCAAAAAATCGGAAATTGAGGGGATGCCCATTAATAACAAGTTGTGGTATGTGATTGTGATGGAGTAGTATGGTATGTAGTAAGGATGTTTTCAGAATAACCTGGAAAGACTTAGATGTCTTGATAAAAAATGAAGTAAGCAAATCTAGGAGAACAATTTATACAGTAACAGTAATATTGTCTATGATCTACTGTGAATGATTTAGCTTTTTTCAGCAATACAACAATCCAAGATAAGTCTGAAGAATTTATGATGAAAAAAGTTATGCATCTCCATAGAAAGAACTGATGGAAGCTGAATGCAGATTGAATTCACCTTTGCATAATCTTGTTCCAAATTTTTGTCTCTCTTCTTCTCCACTTCCTCCCCAACATAGCAAACAATCTGATATAAGTTAAACATGTTCAATTTTTCTAAGCATAATTCCATATTCATCATGCTATGTAAGAAAATCAGATCAAAAGGGAAAAACACGAGAAAGAAAAAAACACAACCAACTAACTATAACAACAAAAGGTTAAAAATGTTATTTTTCGACTCCCTACTTTTCTCTCTCTATTCTGATGGCACGTTACATCACATCTATTAGAATTGCCTTGAATCACTTCATTGTTGAAAAGAGTCAAGTCTATTACAATTGATCTTCACATAATATTGTTGATACTGTGTACGATGTTCTCTTGGTTATGTTCATTTCACTTAGCATCAATTCATGTAAGTCTTCCCAGGCTTTTCTGAAATCAGCTTGCTCATCATTTCTTATAGAACATTCATATACTTTAACTTATTCAGCCATTTCCCAATTGATGGGCATTCACTCACTTATCAGTTCTTTACTGCTACAAAAAGGGGTATTACAAATATTTTTGCACATGTGGGTCCTTTTATGATATCTTTGGGATACAGACCCAGTAGAGACACTACAAGATCAAAAGATCAGTTCACAACTCCACCATCAATGTATCAGTATTTCAGTTTTCCCATAACCCCTCCAACAGTTATCATTCTCTTTTTGTTATCTTAGCCTGAGAGGTGTAGAGTGGTAACTCAAAGTTGTCTTAAAGTGCATTTCTCTAATCAATAGTGATTTAGAGCAAAAAATAAAATATTTAAAAAATGAAAGCAATCTTATCCTTCCATGGATCTTATTCTCAGGCAGGAATTCTCTAATTCTTATCTGCAGAGAAGAATTAGAGAAAAGAGAACAAGTAAGAAGGAGATTCAAGGCATCAAGGCCCCAAATGAAAATATTATTTGTCTGGACAAAGAAAGGAGATGAAAATACTTTTAAAATGCTATTGACACAGTTCTGGTTATATTCATTTTTGTTATTTCCTTTTCTGCTCTCTTTGCCTTAGCATTTTTTTTTCTCCCATGGTGTCATAGAAACAAGACTATATAGTGTGCTGTCACTCCTGCTTGGAATTCTAGTGCTTTTCAGGATGTCAGCCTTTATGTTTTTTTGTCTCTTGGTAGTGCTAGCCCTTGGTCCTCTCCATTCTTGCTTGCAGACACTTTTTACAAAGTACCCTGGTTGACATCTTCAGGCTACTTAACCATAGGTTCCTGAACTGAATTTATTCCTCTTGATCTCTGGGCCTTAAGAACTCAGAAAGTTGCTTATTGAACCTGTTGACTTGAGGCAAATAGCAGCTGTTACTTCTGAAGGAGGAGGCACCTAGAAGGATCATTAGATAGCGAGATATATATATATATATATATATATATATATATATTTAAAACTATTGGGGTTTCCTATAAAACTCATAATATACTCATGTTGTTACTCATTTTCCAAAGAGCCTTTTTTTCCTCTCAACTATTTCTCAGTTAGCCTTGATTTAAAAAGCACTGAGTGCAACAATGCCTAATTTATATCCATCTTCCTGTTTGACCAAATTACTCAAACATTCTTCCCACTTTGTGCCTCGTCCTACTTGGAAGATGTCATCTTATGCTGGTTACAGATTATAGTGTCACATTGTACTGCTTGTAATTGCTCACAACAATTCACTATTCAAAATCTTTGAGGCACAGCTGCCCCAGTTTTCTCTTTCCACTAGGGATTCTTATGTACCTGTATCTTTGATAAATGGCCTTGAACTGTGGGATATTATATTTCAGTAGAGTTCTCGGAGGTCCTACAGGCTACATAGAGGAGACAGGGAATAAGTGCAATGGCTGTTGGCTTTAGCTTTGGAAAATTAGACTCATGTTAGTTTTTCTAAAACTTTTATTTCATTAGTTCTTGCCTGCAACTTCTTAGAGGTGTTTGGTGCAATTAATATCACTAAAAATTAGCTATAAGAGTTTGGTATTTCATTATTGGATTGAGGAAACACAATTTTTCTTTGATCTGGAAATTCTTTCTGGAGGAGGTGAGATCCAAAGAGCAATTCAGTTGATAGGAGAAAGATGACTTGCTAGATTAGGGAGAGGTTTTAACGCTGTTTTAGGCAAATATCACTTCTAGACCAAAAAACTCTTTCCTGGATCCTAATGTTTTAAGTGTTGCCTCCTCCCTGTAGGAGTTTTAAATCTTTGTGTGTGTGTGTGTGTGTGTGTGTGTGTGTCTGTGTGTGTGTGTGTGTGTGTGTGTGTGTGTGTGTGTGTGTGATGAATCTCTTGGTACTCTGGTGAAGTCTGTGGACTCCTAAGAATAATTTTTAAAAATTCATACTAGAAGGAAACACTAATTTTTAGTTTGAGGTTATTGAAAATAAAGATATATTTTTCCTTAATCAAGTTCGTAGACTGCCCTCACCCCAAATCTATCTATGAACTCCATATAAAGAACTCCAGAATTAAGAACTTAAGAAAGAAATTAAAATGCATGTAAAGTGCTTTGAAAATTTTAACTGCTATGTGTATGTTAGATATTAGCTATTCAGTATTAAGTTACTAACATACATCCATGTTCATTCTTCTGTGTGTCTGTGTTTTTTTGGAAACTACTCAAAATGATTCCTCATTTCTGGATCTCCATAGGATAAAAGGGAGACTTGGAACTTTTGGGAGGTTGAATCTGTCTTTGCCATTAATATTGTGCTTTTGGAAGGCTAGACCAAATCATGGCTTTGTTATTTACTAGTATAATCTTTAACCAGTCACTTAATTTCTCTGAGACTTAATTTCCTTCCTTGTGAAATGGAAATTGTAATTCCTGTATTCCTTATCTCATAGAATGGTTGTAAGGTCTGAAAGAGCATATATGTATACATGTATGTCTACACATATGCATGTCTGTTTTGTCCTAGATTACTATAGACATTTAAGTTGTTGTTGTTGTCTCTTCTGTTACTTTATGAATTGTTGAGGATATGAATGAAGTTTAATGTTCTAGGATTACTTTATGTGCTGGGCAGGGTTATTTAAGTGTGCATTATGTCCTGTTCCAATGTGGATTTGGGATTAGTTTCTCTCTGATCCAACATCAATTGGATAGAAATTCCTGCTTCTTCCCCCGGTTTTGAGAGGATGATAGATTGTCTAGGCAAGGTCACAGATAATATGCAGATGGCTGCAAATCACTTCCAGAGTTCCCTTGCAAGTGGACTGGAGATGAAAGGGAAATACTCTGTGATGACATGAATACATTCCCAGAAAAATCTGACCATGTCCTCCTGATGCTCTCTCTCCTAGAGACCCAAGTAAAAGGACTGTCATTATGCTAGAGTCAACAAGCCAAATAGTTCCTAAGTATGGTACTATTAGCCTCTTGCTATAAATATTGGTAATTTATTTGTGATGTGTATATAAGTGCAGAAAGAGGACATTTAAAAAACATTATTCTAAGATGTCTTAGAATAGTAAAAAGAGTAATACTTTTAAAGTAAAAGAGTAAAGGATTGATCACTCATGCTATTTTAGCCATTTGCTAAGTATGATCTGGAAGCTTCTCTCCTCTTGGTGAATCTAAAGTAGAGGCACAGAATTGTATTATGATAGACTAGGAAGAAACTTTGTCAATCTAGTCTAAATTATCTTGTTTTATGTTGAGGAAATGTCATCCTGGAGGATGGAAATTTCATGTGACTTGCTTAAGTCACAATTATCTACACTCAGAACCTCCACGTCTTAGTTTTTTTTCATATTCTCTTAATTATATCAGAGGGGCAGTATGGTTCAATAAATAAAAAGCTGGCCTTGAGATCAGAAAGCTCTTGGATAAAATTCTGCCTCAGTCACATACTGGATGTATGTGACTTTTCAAGTGTCTTAACCTTGATACTTTGGGCAACTCTCTAGACTTATAGGTAGCAGAGAAGGTGCTTATCTATACTGGTATAGGGAATTTCCTCATCTGGTAATTATGCCAATGAAAATCATAGATCTTGTCCTTATTTTTCTACTATCATGTGTCCTGAATTGGATTTGAAGATGGTTGTTATAAAGTGAGAAAGACTTGCTGAAGAAAAAATTACTAGGAATATTTCAAGAAATATAGGATAGAGAAGAGCAACACTATAGGCCTCTTCAGTGCTTCACAGTGAAGGGGGAAAATTGCTATGTCTAGCCTTGATCCTATTAGAAGTATTATTATCATGAGCATAATTTAAATTAGCCATGAAAATTTTATGGTTCCATAATTAGGATGGGGAAGTTGTTGATTCTTCTTTAATCAATCTGGAAATTCTGGAGAAGGTTGGATCTTAATAATTGTTGAAATGATGGGAGAAAAATAACTTGATAGACTGGAGAGTAAAGTTAAAGCTGTTCTAGATAAATATATTTTCTTTTCCTTTTAAAAAATAATATATTCCTCCCATTAAATTTAAAAAGGAATTTTTAAGATAAATTTTAAAAAAGTTTTGAATTCCAAATTCTATTTTCCCTCATTCCCTTACCCCTCCTGAGATGATAAGTGATCTGATTTGGTTGTACACATGCAATCATGTAAAGCATTTTATGGAAGAAAACTAACAAAAACAAAAAGAAAAAAGAAAAAAAATAGTATATTTTGGTCTGTATTCAGATGCCAACAGTTCTTTCTCTGGAGGCAAATAAAATTTCTCATCATGAGTCCTTTGAGATTGTCTTGGATCATTGTCTTGATCACAGTAGCCAAGTCTTTTACAGTTGTTCATCACACATTACTGTTACTAAGCACAGTATTCTCCTGATTCTGCTCACTTTACTCTGCTTTAGTTCATGTAAGTCTTTCTAGGTTTTTCTGAATTCATCCAACCCATCATTTCTTATAGCACAATACTGTGCTATTATAATAATATACCATTCCCCAGTTGATGGACATTTCTTCAATTTCCTTTTTTCTATTATTATTTAATATTTTAAAAAATTTCCTCTAGTTACATGTAAAAAATTTTACATCTGTTTTTTTTTAAACTTTGAGTTCCTGATTTTCTCTTTTCCTCCATACAGAAGACATATATGAAGTTATGCAAAACATTTCAATAAAAGTTATGTTGTGGAAGAAAAAATGTAAATTCCTGTAACCCCCCCTGGGATTCTCCCCTAAAAACCATCAAAAATAAAGTAAAAAAAAGTGTGCTTCAATATTCAGATACAGCCAGTTCTTTCCCTGTGTATATATAGAATTTTTTCATTATAAATTCTTCAGAGTTGTCTTGGATTATTGTATTGCTGAGAATAGCAAAGACATTCATAGTTGATCATCTTACAATATTGCTGTTACTTTGTACACACTATATTTCATTTTGCATGAGTTCATGGAAGTCTTTCCAGATTTTTCCGAGAGCTCATCATTTCTTATAGCACAATAGTATTCCATAATAATCACATATCACAATTTATCCATCTATTTCCTAATGATGGGTATCTCTTCAATTTCCAATTCTTTGCCCTGAGAAAAGAGCTGCTATAAATATTTTTATTCAAATACCTTCTTTCTCCCCACCTTTAAAAAAATCTCTGGGATATATACATAATAGTGGCATTGCTGGATTAAAGGATATGTATAGTTTAATAATCCTTTGGGTATAGTTCCAAATTACTTTTCAGAATGATCGAATCAGTTCAGAACTCCATCAATTGTACAGTTTTCCCAAATTCCCTCTAACATTTATCATTTACATTTTCTCTCATATTAGCTAATCTAACAGGTGTGAGGTGGTACCTCATAATTGTTTAATATGCACTTCTCTAATCAATACTGATTATTTTTTCATATATCTAAAGATAATTCTGATTTCTTTGTCTAAACTGCAGGTCAGTATCCTTTAATCATTTATCAATTGGGATATAACTTGTATTCTTATAAAATTGACTCAGTTCTCTATATATTTGAGAATTGAAACCTTTATCAAGTATATCTTCTACTCCCCTCCCTCTGTTTTTCTGCTTTCCTTCTAATTTTGGTTATATTCATTTTGTTTGTGCAAAAACCTTTTAATTTTATGTGATCAAAATTATTTATTTTACATTTGTAATGCTTTTTGTATCTTGTTTGGTTCTAAATTCTTCCCTTATGTATAGATATGACAGACAAATTATTCCATACTCTCCTAATTTGCTTATAATATCACTTTTTATGTCTCAATCATGTACCAATTTTCACATTATCTTTCATTATTATCTTGGTATATGGTATGAAATCTTGGTCTCCAATTAGTTTTTGGCCACCAATAACATTTATATTGACTCAGTCTATTAGAATATAAGCACCTTGAGGATGATTTCTCTTTCACATTTGCATTTCTAGTGCAAAGTCTGATCCAAAGTAAGATCCTCACAAATGCTAGTAATTCATTTAAAGAGAATAAGCAATAATTATAAAACCAAAATTTTAAGTAGGTATGCCTGAAAGTAACTATGTGAACTGGGTGAAATATAGGGGAGATGAAAGTCCTCAAAGTTCTCTTCTCTCCATTTCCTATACTGGCAAGCAAATTTGAAGCACTGTCTCTAGTGATCTTAGAGTTGATATATAGAGAAATGGAAATTTTTAGATTTTGAGCATGACTTGGTGAAAACAATGGATGGAATAGAGGATGATCTTGAAGATCACTTGGAATAAGACTATGGGCAATTTGATAAGAAGCAAGAAACAAAAATCCTGGAATCTATTTCATTTCTAACACCAAAGAGGATGGCATTAGAGACAATAGGTTTAATTAATAGCAAATATTTATTACACACCTGCCATGTTCAGGGTGCTCTTCTAAGAATTGTGAAGAACACAAAGAAAAGATTATATATATAGTTCTTTCCATGTCTATCCTTCTGATTTTCTGGACTTAGTATGCCTCAGCTTCAGCCATACACTAGAACTTCCCGCAACAACTCTGATCTTTCCTTGTAACACTTATTCACTTTTGTTATTTTCTCACCCCAAAATATCTTTCTACAAAGTAGGTCTCTTCCTTCAAGGACCTCAGTTTTGAGAAAGGGTCCAGTCTGGCCAATTCTAATTTGCCTCCTGGCTATATTTATGACTTACTGTACTTCCGCACCAAACACCATATCTATCTATCTATCTATCTATCTATCTATCTATCTATCTATCTATCTATCTATCTATCTATCTACATCTCTCTATAAATATATATTATATATAAAAGTATAATAGTTTTGGGTGGTATATAATAACACGACAATCATTACCACTACTACCACCACACATTTATTACATAATTTAAACTTGTGATTTCATGCTTCAATCCATACATCTGCCAAATTTTTCTGTTTCTGTTAAGAGCATTGCAATCCTCCCAGTTACTAAAGGCTCACAGTTTCAGAGTTTTTCTATACTACTCTTTTTACTTTAGATTGGTTGCCAAATCTTATTATTTCTATTTCAAAAATTTCTTGCTTATATCCCCTTCTCTCCACAAACATAATGATTACCCTAGTTCAGATCCATAGTCTTATAATTTACATTCCAGTTTTCTTCTATTCCCTATTTTATTCATTCTCAAACTGATATCACCAAAATATGGATTTATCCATGTCATTCTTTTACTCAAAAATGTCTCCATTGTCCTCTTTAAAATATAAAAATTTCACTTTAATGTTTGGAGATCTCAACAATATAGCTCTGATCTATCTTTTCAGTCTTACTGCATATTGCTTCCTTTCACACCTTGTTCATCCTAGTCAAACTGCCTCTCTAGCTCTTTCTCATAGTTTTCTCTCTCCTTTATGCTTGGGTATATGTGGTCCCTCATATGGAATGCACTTCCTTGACATTTCTGCTTCTTAGAATCCCTAACTTCTTTCAAAGCATGCTCAAGAGAAACCAAGTGACAACCAGGGGGAATAGGAAGGACACGAGATCTTACCTGTCATCCTTTCTCCTTGAAATAACTATGTATGACTTTGTATATACTTATCTTGTATACACTATATGTCCCTAGTAGAATATAAGCTTTTTGAGGAAAAATGCTTTTATTTTTGTTATTATATCCTTACCACCTACATAGTGCCTTTTGCATAGAAGGTGATTAATGTTTATTGAATTGGTATTGGGTAAAATGATACACAAAGAAGCTAAGTAGTTCCATGTATGGAGTGCTAGACCTTCAAATCCAGCCTTAGATATTTACTAGCTATGTGACCTTGGGCAAATCAGTTAATCTATCAGAGAAAGAAACCACTCTACTATTTTTACCAAAAAACCCTCATGCACAGCATTAATGTGCCATGGTACATGGAGTCACAAAGAATTGGACATGACTGAATAACAGCAAAAATGACGCTTAGGTTGTTTAGCCTTTTAATATTCTGGATAACTCTCTAATATACTGTATAAGTTGCACAGAAAGTACTTATCTGCCATTTGGTAAAAGGAGTTTCCTCCCTTGTATTCTTTGTACCAGTTAAATCATGGTCCATTCCTTATTCCCTAAAATGGAGCAATAAATGAAGCAGCTGGTAGCATAGTAGATAGAATGCTAGCTTTGAAGTCCCAACTGCAAATCCTGCTTCAAACACTGACTACTTGTCTGTTCCCAACAAACCTTAACTTCTCTCAGCCTCAGTTTCCTCTTATGTAAGATGATCAAAATGGTACCCACCTTTGCTGTGAGGATAAAGTGAGATTTGTGTAGTAAAAGCACTACATAAAAATTACCTTTAATAATAATGTAAAAACAACAATAATTTTAGTATTATTAATAAATAAAATACAGACATAATCTCTGTTTTAAAGGATGTGAAAGAGAAGATCCATAAATGAATATATGTTGAATAAGTATACAATGAATGCATGTTGAATAAGTATATAAATATGTTTATTGAATAAGCATGATAAAGTCATGAGAGGTACAAACAATTTGCATGTAGTTGGCGCAGATAGAGTGCTGGGCCTGGAATCAGAAAGACTCATCTTTCTGAGTTCAAATGCAACCTCAGATCTTGGGCAAGTCATTTAATACTTTGTCTCAGTTTTCTCATCTGTGAACTGAACTCAAGAAGAAAATAGCAAAATACTGCAATGTCTTTGCTAAATAAATTCCAAATGGGGTTATGAAGAATTGGAGACAATTGAAATGACTGAAAAACAAACAATTTGGCTGTTAGTATAGATTAGTACTAAAGAAATTTAGAGGAAGAAGAGCTTATTATGGGTTAGTTCAAATGCAACCTCAGATCTGTGATAGAATTCGAAGGGCATAAGTTTAGAAATAAAGGATGATTACCTTCATAGTATAATTATTGTGAAAGTCTATAATGAAGATTGTATCATCCCTGTACTTGGAGACATTTGAACATATTGGAAGACACACAATGATTGTGCAAACTGTGGGTTATGGCTCATGCTGTTTATGGTGGGAAACTTTGGGTCCTGAGTTACTGATAAAATTCTAAAGTTAGTTTTCAAGGATGAGAGTTTGTGGTTGTGCTCATGCCTGAAGTGTGAGTGTTCAAACACATGGAATCTTTATTCCTCTAACCAGTCATTAATTTACTAATGCAAAGTGATAGTTCCTGATGTACCAACATGATCAATTCACTAAGCACACATGTTTTGAGAAACAAGAGGCTGTTATTTATGCTTGCCAAAAACCTTCCCATTTTCATCTGAAAAGACTTCCAATAGAACTGAAGTTTAGCCTTGGAAGAGAGCCATTCATTTTCCTATTTGTGGGTTCTGTATATTTCTTAATATCTGATAATTACTTAAAACATTTAATTACTCCCTTCCCCTAGTTATCTCAGTTTTTAGAGGTACCTTTGGGTATAGAACTGAAATGTTGCCAGGAAAGACATTTCAGATATGCTTTAAATTGTACAAACTCATACCACATTTAAAGCACTAAAGAGCTTTATCCCATATGATTTAGATGTAATGAAGGATATACATAGCTAGAACTTCAGGCATGGGAATCAAAAGTAAGAAGAAGCTGTCAGTAATATACCTGCCTGTCACATTCTCACTATGTGATATAAAATTCTTAACTTTTATGGCCTATCCCATGCAAGATTAAGCCAGGTTATGTCTTCAGACTCTCACCAAGGTAGAAAGAAGGAAAAAGTTAAAACTGTCAAGTGTTGCAATATATGGAAGCAAAGTGAAAGGTCTGGTACAAAGCTGGTCTGTAGCTGGCTAATTTGAGCCATGAACATGTTGCATCCCATTTGAGAAAGAATTAATGATTAGTAGATAAGTCAATATAAGGTACATTGGCCATTGATTTATAAGCCAATATGAGAGGTAAGACCACAAGTGAATACATATTGAACAAGTATAATACAAAACAAACAGTTTCATGAGAGGTACAAACAATTTGACAAGTGTTATAGATAAGTGCTAGAGGAATTTAAAGGAAAAAGAACTCAGCCTAGTGGATGGAAAGGGAAATTGTTATCTGGGTCAAAGGAGGAAAGATACAAATTAGAATGGACATGAAATGTGAATAGAATTCTGGATTTAGAATAAAAAAGACCAGAGTTCATATTCTCAAATACCTTCTCATTATGTGACACTGGGCAAGGGACTTCACTTTTTTGTGTCTTAGTTTCCTCATCTGATAAATGAAGATGTTAGACTTTATGGACTCTGAGATCTAATCTTTGAGATAAATAAAGCATATTAGAGTCATGTGGGGGGCTATGTTGGTATGGTCTTGGAGTCAGTTTGTCTCTCATGCTTGAGAATTGGGGAACCAACAATGAGGCTTTTGCATGGACATCACTCTTTCTGTTTGCCCACCTGTAAAAAAAAGGAATAAACTTATGCTGCTTACCTTACAGGGTTATTGTAAGGGTCAAATAAGTTATTTGTAATAAAATGGGATTCAAAATAACCAACTTTAAAGTAAAAGAAGGAGATATGGCCGGTTAAGATTGTATGGAAAATTTTTTGGGTTTTTAATTACTACAAATTC
Organism: Sminthopsis crassicaudata; assembly: GCF_048593235.1. Classification (NCBI taxonomy): domain Eukaryota; kingdom Metazoa; phylum Chordata; class Mammalia; order Dasyuromorphia; family Dasyuridae; genus Sminthopsis; species Sminthopsis crassicaudata. The sequence continues at coordinate 423,657,777 of NC_133617.1, forward strand.
AGTGGCTGTCAACAATAGTACAGAGAAGCTACACATACACATATACACATATACATGCTCTCACACACGCACAAAGAACACCTGCTGTATTAAGAGAAACAATATTCAATATGGGAGGTGGTTTTCTTGCTGCATTCTGCACTGGTAGGACACTTACTAGTTATGTCAGCCTAAAGTCAATTAACTTTTCTATGCCTCAGTTTTCTCATCTGTAATAATAATTATAATTAGCGCTTTTATAGTGCTTTATGGTTTGGAAAACACTTTATATTATTGCTTTTAATTTGTAAAATGGGGAATAGCACCTTCTTCATATGGTTTTCCTCCTGAAGATCAAGTATACAAAGATATCTAAAGTGCTTTGCTCACTTCAAAGAACTACATAAATATCAGTTATTTTTATTGTCATTGAATCACTATTATTTGAGAAAGACATTCAACAAAATGGAGAATGAATGTACAGAAAAGGACAACCTAGTTAGCAAAGGAACTGGAGACCATGCCATAAGAGGATAGATTAAAGGAATTGGAATATTTAGTTTGAAGAAGAGTAGGGGCAGCTAGATGGCACTGTGGATAAAACACTTGTCCTGGAATTAGGAGGACTTGTGTTTAAACCTGGCCTCAGGTACTTAATACTTCCTGACTCTGTGACCCTGGGCAAGTCACTTCATCCCAATTGCTTTGCAACCACCTTATCTTTCTAAAAAAGAAGGAAGGTAGAAGTGAGACATAGTAGCTATTTTCAAATACTTGAAGGACTATTGCATAGCAAAGGAATTAGATTTGATTTAGTTTGCCTTGGTTGGTAGAATTAGGAGCAATGTGTGGAATTTGAAAAAAAATATTTAGGCTAGATAAAAGGTTAAAAAAATTTCTCAAGTGAGAGGAGCTGAAAAAAATGGACTGTTTCAAGAGGTTTGAGGTTTCTTCTTCACTGGATAACTGCCTATTAGGTCTATTTAAACATTTAAAAGTTGGATTAGATAGTTTTGAGATGTCTTCAGCTCTGAACTTCAGATTCTGTTTGGTAATTGGAAAGTGCTTTGTTAATGTAAACTGCTATTATTGCTGGGTGGATGTAGCAGATGGAATGCTAGTTTTGGAGTCAGGAGGATCTGAGTTTTAATCTAACCTCAGATTCAATGGCTTCTTTAGTTTTCCTTTAGTATAAAAATAAGAATAATGATACCTACCTGTTAAGCTTATGAAAGTGAAATGCTATGTAAAAGCTTTTTAAAAATTTACTTTTGAAGATATTCAGAAATTTTTTTTAAAAAAAGGAAAACGGATTATATATACAAAAATATTCATAGTAGCTCTCTTCTCGGGGCAAAAAAATTGGAAATTGAAAAGATACCCATCAATTGGAGAATGGCTCAATAAGTATTTATGATGGAATATTATTGTTCTTTGGAAAATGATGAGCTGGATGCTCTCAGGAAAAAAAAAACTGGAAAGTCTCCCATGGACAAAGTGAAATATACTATATACAAAGTAATAGTAATGTTTTGGGATGACCAGCTATGAATGACTTTGCTGTACTTAGTAGTACGATCATCCAGGATTACCCTGACAAAAAATCCTATTCATATCCAGAGAAGGAACTGATTGTGTTTGAATACAGATTTAAGCATTCTCTTTCTTTTTTTTTAAACTTATTTTTTCTTGAAGGTTTTTATTTTCAAAATAAAATCTATGTTTTTCCTTTATAATCTGACTTTTATGGAAATTTTTGCATAATTTCACATGTGGTTTCTTAATTGTGGGTGGGGATAAGGACCTAGAACTCAAAAATCTTGAAAACAAGGGTTAAAAAATGTTTTGAATGTAACTAGGTAAAACTATTAAATAAATAAATACAAGTTTACTTTTGAAGGGACCTCTGATTTGACATGCCTAGAGACATTTTAATGAGGATCTTCTACTAGCAAAAGAGGCACCTTGTTGGCAACTTAGAGTTATAGAGAATTGTGGAGGGGAGGAAGAAGTGACTTTTCCAGGGTCATATAACTAATATTTCAAGGATAAGACCTGACCTTTTTGGCCTTTTTGAGTTCAATGCCAGTTTTATTTTTGCTATTCTAATACTGTGTCTTCCACTACTAGCATTTTAATTTTTTTTTACATTTTTTATTATTATTTTATTTTTTTATGACAGCCTTTTATTTTTCAAAATACATGCAAAGGTAGTTTTTAATTTGCAAAAACTTGTGTTCCAAATTTTTCTCCATCTCTCCTCACCTCTTCATACCCTAAGACAACAAGTATAGGCTAAAGTACAATTCTTCTAAACATATTTCAATATTTACCATGTTGTGCAAGAAAAATCAGATCAAAAGGGGAAAACAATGAGAAAGAAAAAATCAAGCAAGGAAACAACATTAAAAAGATGAAAATACGATGTTGTGATCCACATTCAGTCCCCATAGTCTTCTCTCTTGATACATATGGCTCTCTCCATCACAAGTCTATTGGAATTGCTTTGAATCACCTTATTGTTGAAAACAGCCAAGCAAGTCCATCACAGTTGATTATCACATAGTCTTATTGCTGCTGTGTGCAATGTTCTGGCTCTTCTCACTTCACTTCACATCAGTTAATGTAAATTTCTCCAGGCCTTTCTGAAATCAGCCTGCTCATCATTTCTTATAGAACAATAATATTTCATTACATTAATATGCCATAACTGATTCAGTATTCCCAAACTGATGGGCATTCACTTAGTTTCCAGTTCCTTGTCTACAAAAGGGCTGCAGCAAACATTTTTGCACATATAGATTCTTTTCCATTTTTCTTATAATTTTTTTGGAATAAATATCCAGTAGAGATCTTGCTGGATCAAAAGGTATACACAGTTTGAATGCCCTTTGAACATAATTCTAAATTGCTTTCCAGAATGGTTAGATCAGTTCACAATTATACCAACAATGTGTCCCAGTTTTCCCACATCCCCTCTAACATTTATTATTATCTTTTCCTGTCATCTTAGCCAATCTGAAAGGTGTGGAGTGGTACCTCAGAATTGTTTTAATTTGCATTTCTCTGATTAATGGTGATTTAGAGCATTTTTTCATATAATTAAGAATGACTTTAATTTCTTTATTTGAAAATAGTCTGTACATATCCTTTGATCCTTGATCAGTTAGAGAATGGATTGTACCCTTATAAATTTGAGCCAATTCTTTATATAGTTTAGAAATGAGGCCTTTATCAGAAACCTTGGATGTAAATTTTTCCTCCCAGTTTTCTGCTTTCCTTTTGATCTTGGCTGCATTGGTTTTGTTTGTACAGACCCTTTTAAATTTAATATAATCATAATTATCCATTTTGCATTTTATAATGTTTTCCAATTCTTCTTTTGCTACTATCAGTATTTTTAGAAGGAGGTAAGTGGATGAATTTTTTTTTGAAAAAGAAAAAAGTAATAACCAAAAGCATTGATGCTGATGACATAATTAGCTGGTGTTCCTTGTTGATTGTTTGAGCTTATTTGACTACTTTTATGCAAGCCCAGTCCATTCTATCTTGATAGTTGTTCATTTTATTTGCCTTCCTTAAATTCCAATTAAACTTTATCCTATTTTTACAACTAAACTCCTCCCAACCTCTACCAAATAATAAAATTCAAATATTGTTTCTTTTTTTTTTATTAAAGTAGAGTTATGGGAAAAAGGACATGAAAATCTGTCAGCCAGGCAGTAACTATGTATTAAGCCCTACTATATGTCAGACATTAATATAAATGCTAAGTGCTAGAATATCAAGAAAAAAAGACAAAAGACAATCCTGCACCCAATGAATTTCAAGTCTAGAGGAGGAGACAACATGAAAACAACTATATAAAAACATGACAAATATGGGATAAACTAGCAGTAGTCAATATAGAGAAGATACTAGCATTAAAGCAATGGACTCAGTTGTTTTTTTCTTATTAGGATCTAAAATTTGAGAAAAGTCGTTTTCCTGGATACCTTTATTGACTATTATCTGAAAGCTAAAAACCAAAACCATACTCTGAAACTTTGTGGGTCAGTTCATGGTTGGAAACACTTGATTAAGATGCTTAATTTAAAGCAGGGATTAGAAGCTCTCCTGGTGGGAAAAATGCATTGCACTGAGTGGCACAATGTAATCGTTTTATTGATTATGGATTGCCGAACTACAGAAGTCAACTGAATAATTTTCAGTTAGCTGTAACACATACTAATTAAGAAATATAATTTACAGCTTTTTAAATTGATGAAGTGGGGTAAAAAAGGCAATAATCTTGGCCAGAAATTGGTAGGAATGACTAAGATTTCTTGAACTCTTGAAAGAGTTCCATAAAGATACCATAAGAATTAAGTTTGGTGCTTTAAAAGAATATCTATCTTCATATTACTGGAAATCATAAATATGTTGTCTGATTTGGAAGAGAGGGCAGATAGCCATGTTTCCATTTTATAGCTTGGTAAATAGCTACAGATGTGTGTTTGAACAATAGATTGAGTGCTTTGAGAAGAACAAAATGAAGAAGGCATGTAGAATAATTATTTTCTTTGCTTTAATGCCCATTCATACCTGATTGCAGAGATAAACTTGGTTTGTGTAAGGCACCATTAGGGAACATGTATCATTGTTTGTCATTCACTTTATTATTTTTTTATTTTTTTTACATATACTTTTATTTATTTAGAATTTTTTAATAATATTATCCCTTGTATTCATTTTTCCAAATTATCCCCCCTCTCTCCACTCCCTCCCCCTGATGACAGGCAATCCCATACATTTTACATGTGTTACAATATAACCTAGATACAATATATGTGTGTAAATACCATTTTCTTGTTGCACATTAAGTATTAGATTCCGAAGGTATAAGTAACCTGGGTAGATAGACAGTAGTGCTAACAATTTACATTCACTTCCCAGTGTTCCTTCTCTGGGTGTAGTTATTTCTGTCCATCATTGATCAACTGGAAGTGAGTTGGATCTTCTTTATGTTGAAGATATCCACTTCCATCAGAATACATCTTCATACAGCATTGAAGTGTACAGCGATCTTCTGGTTCTATTCATTTCACTCAGCATCAGTTGATGTAAGTCTCTCCAAGCCTCTCTGTATTCCTCCTGCTGGTCATTTCTTACAGAGCAATAATATTCCATAACCTTCATATACCATAATTTACCCAACCATTCTCCAATTGATGGACATCCATTCATCTTCCAGTTTCTAGCCACTACATAAAGAGCTGCCACAAACATTTTGGCACATACAGGTCCCTTTCTGCTCTTTAGTATTTCTTTGGGATATAAGTCCAATAACAGCAATGCTGGGTCAAATGGTATGCACAGTTTGATAACTTTTTGGTTTTTGGTTTTTAGTTCCAAATTGCTCTCCAGAATGGCTGGATTCTTTCACAACTCCACCAGCAATGTATCAGTGTCCCAGTTTTCCCACATCCCCTCCAACATTCATCATTATTTTTTCCTGTCATCTTAGCCAATCTGACAGGTGTGTAGTGGTATCTCAGAGTTGTCTTAATTTGCATTTCTCTGATCAGTAGTGATTTGGAACACTTTCATATGAGTGGAAATAGTTTCAATTTCATCATCTGAGAATTGTCTGTTCATATCCCTTGACCATTTATCAATTGGAGAATGGTTTGTCATTCACTTTAGAAGACATGGTGTGATATCTTGATTTATGCATGAATTGGATTTAAATGAGGCAAAGTAGCACAAAGTTGTCAGCCTCACTCTCCCAGAATCATTGAACTTCAGTGGCAAGATGGAAGTCAAGATGGCTAGTGATATCCTGGAATGCAGTAGTTGATCTTGGCAACTTTGACACCTGACCAAGCTCTACATGATACACAAGTATCTGTTTCAGTCAACTCCATGGCCATTGGAATAAATTTTTCTCATCTACCCTTTCCACCTTAGTAAGTCTTTACTTGGGGACTCATGTTTCATCTGCCTATATTAGAATGTAAAGAGATTATATTTTCTCAGTATTTTATGATTGTTCACTCATGTTTCTTTTGATTGTATTTTTCTTTTGAAATGTTTACTCTTCAAAATTTCTACTTAACTCTTTGCAACAGGAATGCTCACTATTTCTCTATTTCATTGAAGATCCATTTCTTCCCTGCTGGATTATCATCAGTTTTACAGGATAAGTTATTCTTGGTTGTAAACCTATATCCTTTGCTTTTTAAAATATTTCATTCCAAGTTTTTTTGTTTTCTGGCTATAGGGATATATGTATATTCTGGATTTTGGCTATAATGTTTGGTGTATCTTTTAGGAGACAACTAGAGGATTCTATCTCTAATTTGCTCTCTGATACTAAGAGAACTGGGGAATTTTCTTTTATGGCTTTGAAATATGATGTCCAAGATCTCTTTTGGATATTGATTTTCAGGAAGTTTAATGATTCTTAAATTATCTCCCCTTGATCTGTTTTCCAGGTCAGTTATTTTTGTTATGATATATCTTATATTTCCTTTCATTTTTCAGTCTTTTGATTTTAATTTTTTCTTTTTTTAAAATAGTATTTTATTCCCCTTCCCTATTACATGCCGAGAGAATGTTTAGCATTCATTTTTAGAAGATTTTGAGTTCCAGATTTTTTTCTTTCCCTCTCTCCCTTCTTCTGTTCTGAAGATTATAAACATTTTTATACAGTTTATACATGTGGTATCATGTAAAACCTATTTACACATTAATCACAATTATAAAAGAAGAAACAGATCAAAAGAAAAATTATGAGAAAGAATAATTTTCAGGAAATCTGTTACTTGGATAAGGCTTTATACCACCTGTGCCAAGCTGTTAAGACCCTTTCCAATTTTTTCTTGACAGCTCCCATTTCTTTTCCATTTTTCTCTCATGCTAATCTATAAAAATACTTTAAACTCTCTTTTAAAAAACCTCTTGGTTCATTTTCGCAGGAATTTTTGTTTAACTTGTGCCCAAACTGTTTTTTTTTTCTTTGAGGATTTGCTTAAAAGTTTTTTAGAGTCATTCTCTTCACAATAATAACTTTTTAAAGTGGAAATAGAATTTAAAAAAAATTCCCATCCTTTTAGTCTACTTTCTATCTTAGAACTTTATGTTAGGGATACACTAACTGGAGGGAATGTTTGAGCTGAGCTTGTGTTCTTTGGAGTCATGCTGCTACTTTCTTGTATTGAGTATTGTATTATTCCAAAATATCAAGGAAAGCCCAGGCTGAGGTTTTCCTCCTTCTGCTGGAAAGCGTTATTGTTCCAAACAAAGTTTTATTCTCCTCTTTTTGTTTGAGCTCTGCAAGTTTCTGATACATTCTGCACAATATGACTTGCCCTTGGTTGGAGTTGTAGTGGACTGCTGCTAGACTCAGCCATTATGAGCTAGCCAGAAAACTATGCAAGTTGAGTGGTAGAACTTCAGGATCCCTTTTGGTTAGATATTGTGGGCCTATTTGTTCTGATGTAGACTTCAGAATGGACTGGTTGGACTCTACTCCTGAAGTTAAAGCTTCTGAACTTTCTCCTCATTCAGTCACCTCAGAATGCCACCCATAGGTGCAAGTCTCCTCTTTTAGCAGGTCATGATTCAGTGATGCAACTGCCATGCCAGTTGGTACTTCTTCCTGCATCTTGCATAAAGTCAGATTCTTCTTAACCAGTGGAACAGCCTCTTCCTGCACTGGAAGACTCCATGCAGCTATTCTTGACTTGGTTCCATCCTCATTATCTAAAGACCTTTCTGTTTCCCATTGCTGACCTACATGGAAAAAAATGACTCACTGTAATTTTTTTTTAAAATTTCCTAATTGGGATAATTTTTCTAGATCTCTGTGGAGGAGTTTTGGGAGAGGAGTGTGGCTTACTTCCTTTCACTCTGCCATCTTGTCCCTGCCTCCACCAAGTGTACTCTTAATAAATTTATGAAGCATGGCTTATGGGGATCTGAGTTAGATCACATGACATGGATCCTAATACTTTGGAATAGTATTATCTTTATAGGACCCCACCCCCATCAACTTGGAGCTAACGGCTTCTTTCTCATCATAGGATACTGAAACACTGCAACCTTTTTTGTGCTTCAGTCTTATCAGCTACAAAATGGAATAGGAAATATATGTCCTCTTCATTGCCTTGAGGTCTTGGGATAATTTAAGTACTATTAAATAGCAACATGGAAGGTGCATTGGAAGTCATTCCTAGCTATGTTACTTAACAACATTTGATCTTGGGTAAGTCACATAATTTATCTCAGTCTCACTTTTCTTATTTGTAAAATAGGAAAAATGATTCTTATGCTACATTTCTTTCAGGGTTGTAAAGATAAAGCAAGGGGACTTTCCTTCCTTTATATGGAAAGGGGAAAAACATGATGTAACCATATCACAATATGTAAATGAGAATTATTATGTATAAAATGTTGCACACATGCAAAACCTTGTTTTATTTTGATGTGAAATTTCAAAAAGAGAATCTCCACAGAAGGGTGTAAAAATCTTGGTCCATAGCACTACTGCTGCAAATTCTAATCTTTTATGTCAAATATTAAGATTATAGATATAGAACTAAAGTAGACATTAGAGGGCATCTAGTTGAACTTTCTCATTTTACAGATGAAGAAACTGAGGGTCATAGGACCTGAGGGAATTCAGAAAAGTCATAGAAGTTATAAATGACTTAGTAAAGGTTTGAATTTGACCCTTCTCACTCTGGTTTGAGAATTCTTTCCTATGCATCATTGTGCTTCCCAACTATTTTGTTTTGAACTTTAGGGAAGTATTCACTGGGGATCTGGAGGAGGGATTGATTAGAAGCAGAATTGAGTAAAGAGGGACTTTATGGGTAAATATTTGTTTAAAAAGCCCTTTTATCCTTAATCTGCTTTTGTTGTGAGTCAAAATGATTTACTCTAATGGAGCCCAGCTTAATTTAAATGGAGATCATGCCTTGAAAACAGTGCAAGGTTATGCATGAATGAAGCAGGCAAGAGTTTTTCTCATGAAACCTTTCTTTAAATGCTACCCTTTGGTTAAAAAATGCAAAGGTTATTCTTTCGTGCCTCCTTTATTCCCTTCTTCCTTCCCTCTCTCCCTCCCTCCTTCCCTTTTTCCCTCCCTCTTTCCCTCCCTCCCTCCCTTCTTTCCTCCTTCCCTCCCTGCCTCCCTTCTTCCCTCCTTCCTTCCCTCTTTCCCTTTCTTCTTCTCTTCCTCTCTTCCTCTCTCCCTTCCTCCCTTCTTTCCTTTCTTTCTTCCTTCTTTCCTTCCTCCCTCCCTTCCTTCCTTTCTCCCTCTCTCCCTTCCTTCCTTTCTCCCTCTCTCCCTTCCTTCCTTCACTCTTTTCCTCTCCCCTCCCTCTCTCCCTCCTTTCCTTCCTTCCTTCTTTCCTTCCTTCCTTCCTTCCTTTCTCCCTCTCTCCCTTCCTTCCTCCCTCTCTCCCTTCCTTCCTTCACTCTTTTCCTCCCCCTCCCTCTCTCCCTCCTTTCCTTCCTTCCTTCCTTCCTTCCTTCCTTCCTTCCTTCCTACTCCTCCTTCCTTCCTTCCTTCCTTCCTTCCTTCCTTCCTTCCTTCCTTCCTTCCTTCCTTCCTTCCTTCCTTCCTTCCTTCCTTCCTTTCCTCCCTCCTTCTCTCCCCATCTCCTTCTCTCCTCTCTTAACCTTAGAAATAACTAGCACCTTCAGAAAAAAAAACTTTGTAATGTGAAAATAGTTGTGTTACATAGGTAGAAATAATACCCCTTCTGGCCTAGGTTTGGTAACAATATTATTGCTATTTATTTTAATATTTGTGGATTTGATTTGCAATTTCATCTATGCTGGGAGTTTCTCTGCAAGGAAAAGCCCTCTAACAATGCAATCGTTTTGTAATTTATGGATCCTAGGTTTTTGGGGGCACCAAGAGGTTAAGTGACTTCTGTGGTCACACAGAAAGTATATGTCAGAGGTGGGATTTGAATTCAGACCTTCCATACTGAGGCCAGCTCGCAATCCACTATGTCATAATGCTTCTCAATGGACATTTACAACAAATTTAAATTTGTAAAGCACTTTATATACATTGCACCATTTAAGATACTGGATAACCCTATGATGTAGTTAATAATAATGTTGTTAAGCCCATTTTACAGATGAGGTTTAGAAAACTTGACTTGCAGGATCACATAGTAAGTATTTGATCCCAGGTATTCTTGATGTCGTGAGTATCTATTATCGTGGGTTTATTTTGGAATTCTGCTTTATTCATATTTGACAACTTCAGTTGCAACTAATTTCTTCTTTCTCCGAAGTCTTATTTCATTAATTACAAATAGTACATTGACATCACAGATTTAGGGCTGGAAGAGACATTAAAGGTCATTCTTTTATATCTAATATTCTCTAACTATTCATGGTTGTTCATCTTGCCTACTAACTAGATCTTAATATTCTTGAGGACATGTGATATTTTATTCTTTTACATCCTTTACATTTTATTCTTTTACATTTACTAGGCTTAAATAAAAAAAATGTTAACTGGAATAATTGATAGTTGACATGGTCTATTGGTATTTCACTATTGAAAAATGTGGGAACTGGCTTCATCAGGACTTTTAGTAAATCTGAAATAGGAGGGTAGGTTGATCCTCAAAGATATGGATTTAAGATCATACCATTTGGGTTTCAGTCCTGGTTCTGGGATTTACTTCCTTTGTGATCATTTGAAACTCATTTAATCTCCCTGTGCTTCTTTAAAATGATTAGCTTGAACTAGATGATCTCTAAAGTCTCTTCCAGTTTTGAAATCTTATAACTTATACAAGTGAATAAAAGGCCCTTCAGATGTTGAATGAAAGTGAGACCATTTTTATTGATAGAGAAAATTTCTTCAAGTGGCATCAGCCCAGCTGCTTATTCTAAGTATTAAAACCTTATGCTTATATAGAGTGTAGCAGATGTTTCAGATACAGTTACCCTCACCCCTTCTAACCCTCCTAAATCAGTACAAGAGGCAATGTCACTCTTCTGGAACCTTCCCAAGAAAAATGCCATGACTTATTTTGGGGCTCTAGAGATGTCATATGAATTAGAGAGGGATGCTCTGTGGTCAAGGCTGATTGTCCCTTCTCATGAATTCTCCAGACTCAGAGGAGCAGAAGAGTTCCTTTCATGTTTGGATTGGAGATAGAAAGGACCAAAACTGAACTAAAAACCTAAGGATTCTTTCAATGGTAGCATATCATGGATTTTCTTGGAAAGATCAAATTTAAAAAGACATTCCTGTACTAAGTACTGTTTTATCTTCTAAAGTAGGAGTTCGTAATGTATGTGTGTGTGTGTGTGTGTGTGTGTGTGTGTTGTGTGTATGTGTGTGTGTGTGTGTGAGAGAGAGAGAGAGAGAGAGAGAGAGAGAGAGAGAGAGAGAGAGAGAGAGAGAGAGAGAGAGAGAGAGGTGTTTTTGGAAGTCTGGTGAAGCCTATGGACTCTTTTTCAGAATAATTTTTAAAAATCCCAAATTAAGAGAAATGGTAAATTTCAGTTTGAGAATGTGAAAGAGTTTTAATTTTTTCCCATTCAAATTCATAGACCCCTTAAAATCTATTCACAAACCTTAAAGGAGGGGCCTTTGAATTCCAGTTTAAGCCCTTCCGTTCTATAGGACTCTGAAGATAATTTGATTAAATATTATATCTGTAAACTAGCCTAATGGTAGAATAACCAGAATAATAAACTTCTGCTCTGCATATAAATTGTCTTCTCCTTGAGGCTGAGCATTATGTTATAAAAACTCATAAAGTGGGAAATGCAAGTATTCTCCCAAAAAAAGATGAGGAAATTGAGGTTAAGAAACGTTCTCATTACCACCAGTTCCATGTCCAGTTATCTTTTTTTCTATCTCCCTGTGAGCCATGCTCTTATTTATTACAGTTCTCTTACCACTTCACATGTATGCTATATTAACTACATTCAAACATTATCAATGAATTTGCTTTGTTGGTCCCCAAATTAAACACCTTAATCATAAGCAACGAATTGAATTTCAGGTGACTAATTCACAACTGTCACCCAAGACATAATAAGATTATATATTTTTTGGAGCTGGACCATAAGAAAATTGACAATAAAAATGCTGATCGATAGGCAGTTCTCAAGAGGTAAAGGCTGCATTAAGATGCAGAGGTGTTTGTTGGTTTGCTTTTTAATCTATATTTTTAAGTAAAGAGAAAATCCATTTCTCTTCCCTAGAGGGGAAATCTTTGAGCACTGGGCTTAGAAACTGCTTTACTGTCTGAGGCTTGTAAAAATAAATAAATATATACTGCGTATAATTAATTGTCTGCCTTTTTTTTTTAAGACCACATTTCTTCAGGAAAAAAAAAATGGTTGGGAGCCATTTAAACAATAATGATTTGTATAAGGGCCAGAATAAGGAGGCATCCTAATGGAGTGAGTACTTAGGATGACTAGGTCCTAGTTTTATCTTGCCATTTACTCATTGTTTGACTTTGAGAAGGTCACATGACCTCTCTGAAGCTCACTTTTCTCATCTGTAAAATGAATGTGTTAAATTAGATGACCTCTAAGGTCACTTATAGCTCTGAATCTGTGAATCTGTGATCCAAATCTTAAGATAATAAAGGCAAAGAACTTGGCAAATATTTAAGTCCCTTCCAGTTTTAACATTTTATAACTCTATCCTTTGTGGAGAAGACAAACTAGGCTCATGTTCTCAAGACTCTGGGCCATCAGGAAGTTCTGGATTCTCTGGGAAGGATTTTATTTTTAAAAATTGCTACTGAGCTGCCAATTCTAAATGTTTTAAAGCTGAATCTCTGAATCATATTGATGTCACTTCTTCAATTCACTTAAACACATATTTATTAAACACTTATTATGTGCATTGCACTGGGTTAGAGGGAAGGCATACAAAGACAAATCATTTCAAGGGTTAAAGTTGATCAATGAAAGTTTTCCTGGGAGAAATTATTGTCCTGAATATTGATCTCTCTTACCAAGTTGCCTGCTAAATGAGTATTAGGAGTATCTTAGCTAGAGACCTCTAGATTGGCAATGCGGAGTGAATGATCGTGATTTGCTTTCAGTGATCACAAAACACTCAGCTAAATATCACCCATCCTTTTGTATAATGTCAATTGCTTCCTTTGTAATGTATCAGTAATGGGCTTTTCTTCCTCACTAGAGAAAAGGAGAGACACTCCAGACTACTAGCCATTCTTTAACAGGATAGAAGAGCAAGGTGTCAGACAAAGGAAGAGAATGTGTAACTTGAAATTCCCCCTTGATGAGAGTATGGTGTGGGAAGAGAAACCTTAGTACATCAACTATTCACTCTGTGATACCAACTTTGATAGAAAAAAGAAATATATTAATTAGAATGAAGAATCTAGGATCCTGCGTTGTTGACTCTGCTAAAGTATGTTGAAGTAATTGCATCTTTCTGAGCTGAATCTTCTTCCAGACCTTAAAGGCTCTGAAAATGCAGAAGTCCAGGATTCTGGTCACTTTAAATGTGCTTCCAATGATGGCACAGATCTGGTCCTTGCTTAATCCCTCCTTCCAGTTTTCATGCATAGTTTAATTTGCTCAAAGCAGAAAAGAGCCAATATATAATATATGCATTTTTCTCAGGTCTCAATTTATATATGCACATGTGTATGACTTTTAGGTGTTTCTGTGTGCATGTCAATTGTGTGTATGGACATGTGGCTGTATCTTGGATGTACATGAAAGGATAGAGATGACTCAAGCTTCTCTTAAAATTTCAGATCCATTCTCCACACAGCTGCCCAAATATTATTTCTACAGCACAGATCTGACTATATCCACAGCCTGCTCTAGAAGCTTTCTGATTCTCTGCTCCTTTGTTTGGCATTTATTATTGGCACTAATAATCAGATTTCTCTCCTCATTACAATATAAGCTACTTCTGAATGGGGACTCAGTAACTAAAATAATGCTTGGTATGTAGCAAGTGTTTAATAAATGCTGTTTTTGATTAGCTGGCTAGATGAGGGTTGAAAAGGAGCCTTATTGCTTGATGTGAGAAGTAGAACAGGAGAACACTAAACTCTTTAAATGAAATTTACCAAGAACTTATTGACAGTTCATACTCTAGTACACTCATGTATACAGAGAGAAAGCAAAGCCACTCAATTTTTATTTGATTTCAGTTTTTAAAATTAGTTTGTAATAGAAATTTCAATAAAAATGACTAAGAAGGAACTGATATCAGATAAGTAAGGAGATGGTAAAAGCTTGCCTAGCTAAAGTTTATGATTCAAATCACTTGATTTGGATGAATTATATCCTCAGATATTGGGACAAAATGTTGGATGTAAATGTTGAAATACTATTTGAAAAATTTTGGAAAATGGAAGAGTTACCCAAAAATTGGAAGGGTAATTATCCTGATCTTCAAAACAGTTTTGGAAAAGAGAATTGAATCTGAAAACTATAGACTAGTGAACTTACTTCAAATTCTACAACAAATTATTAAAGACAGCAAGCATCTAGAAAACAAAGAAATGATAATTACAAAGAGCTATCATAGTTCCATCAGGAACAGGTCATGCAAGACTAACTTCAATTCTTTTGACAGGATTACTAAAACTAGTAGATGAGAGGATTGTTTTTGGATATAGTTTGCCTAAATTTTTGCAAAGATTTTGATAAATATCTTATATTCTCCATTAAGAGAAGTTAGAGTGATTTGAATTAAATAATGATAGATTCAGAATTAGTTGGATAGCAGGACTTAAAGAATAGTTATTAATGATTTAATGTCAACATGGTAGGTGGTATCCAGTGGAGTGATTGGCCATATGCAATTTAACATTTCTTTTGACTTCTTTTGGAGAAACATTTAGATAGTAGGCTCCTCATCTTTGTATATTTGTAGGGCTGGTATGAAGGAGAAGAATTAGATTTATTTTGTGAAGAACCAGAATTAATGGGTAGATATTATAAATAAGCAAATTTAAACTTAATCTCAGGAAGAACTTTTTAACAAAAAGGGGAATGAGCTTCTTGAAGAAGTGATGAGTTCTCTCTGCCTGAAGGTCTTCAAGCTGAGGCTGGAAAATTACTTGCTGGCATATAAATATATGTATATATGGAATTCCTTTCCTGTGTGGATTGGATGAGATGGTTGCTGCTCATCTTTAAGGCAGTCAGAGCCACTGGAATTTCTTAAGCATCACTTCTGTGTTTTAGGAACATTAATTTGGTAACTGGGTGAAGGGTGAGTTGGAAGGAAAGAGACCTGAAGCAGAGAGATGGGAAGCTATCACGAATTTCCAGGTGAGATATGATAGTATTTATATAACAAGGCATGGTATAAAAAGGTAAGCTAGCATCATTCTTTAAGTAGAAGGAAGACAAGGAGATTTAGAGATATTATTCTATCTTTTTCCTCCCACACTTGGTGTCAAAAGAATCAATTTCCTGTAGACCAGGGGTTCTTAACCTTTTTTTAATGTCAAGACTCCTTTAACAGTTTGGTGAAGCCCTAGTTCTATTCCAAGAAGAGTGATTAGTTGCCTAATTAATAACTGAAGGAAACTCAAAATTTCACTTATAAAGTAGGAAAATAAAGATGTAAATGTTTTCCTATATAAGTTCAAAGACATCCTACAATCTATTTATAAAACCTGCTGAGATACCCAAACTTGTTATGGAGAATGAAAGGAGACTTGTCTCAAATCCATGACCCAATCAACTCAGTATTTATTAAGCATATACTATATGGTGCACACCATGCTAGATACTCAAAAAACATGGACAAAAGTGAAATAGTCTCTCTGGAGCTTACATGCTTAAAAATTAGATTAGCTAATGGTCTATCTATTTTTATCATTCCTCCAATAGTTCTTAGTTTAATTAATTAATTAATGATTGATTATTTTTTGCTTTCAATTCTATTAATCTCTTCTTTGTATCAGAATTTTTATTTTGGTATTTTAGGTCCTTTTAATTTGTTAGTTTTCTAGTTTTTTAAAGTTGTATTCTAAATTTATGGATCTGTTCTTTTTCTCTTTCCCTTTTTTATTGATGAAGGAGTTTAGGAAGATAAATTGTCCCTTAAGAAAATTCTACAAATTTTGGGTTATTTTCCTCATGAATTTTTGTATATTAAAAGAGCTTACATTTTAATAGAGAAGACAAACATACACAAGTACACAATGTGCCCAAAATCTTAATGCAGTTTTAAAGCTTAAAGGCTTTAAAGCTTTAATCTATGCTAAGACTTTTGGGACACTCCATATATAATATCTACAAAATGGATAAAAAGTAGTGTTTTGGGAGGTGGTCAATAATTGGAGGCAGAAAAGTTACAGATAAGGAAAGACTTTATTTAAAAAATCATAGGGAGCTGAGTTCAGAACCAGAGAGATTCTAAGAGATGGAGGTGAGGAGGGAATCCATTCCAGGCATGTGAGACAGTCAGTGCATAAGGCACAGAGATAAAGATAGAGTGTTGTATGCACAGAGTAATGAATAATACAGTATGGCTGAACCATGGAATGGAATAATGTATAAGGAAAATGTGTAGGAACTTAGGTCGCGGAGTGATTTAAATGCCACCCAGAGGAATTGATATGTAATCTTAAAAATCAGGGAAATCACTGGATTTTGAGTAGTAATTTAGTAAAATCATTTTGGCTTTGTTAAAGGTAGATTGGAATGGGTAGAAATTTGAGGCAGGAAGACCAAGTAGGAGGTTATTTCTATAGTCAAGGTAAGAGATGCTGATTATTGTAGTGGTTATGTGAGTTGAGACAAGAGGGACATAGAGGAGAAATGTTGCAAAGATAGAAATGACAGGATTTGGAAATGAGGTGGATAAATAGAGTAAATGAAAAGTCAAACACAAAAATGAACTTACAAATTTGAGTAACTGGAAAGATGCTAGTGTTCTTTTCATAGTAATAGGGAAGTTCAGAAGGAAGGTTGGTTTTGGGGCAAAGCTAATGAGTTTTGTTTTGGATATGTTGAATTTGCTGAATGTTTACAGGGTATATATTTCAGAAGGTCCAAAGGCAGTGAGTGATGAGGGATTGCAGTACAGAAGGAAGACTAAAGAGGGATATATGAATCTAGAAATGATTGCATATAATTAGCAGTTGAACCCATGGGAGCTGATGAAGTAACTAAGTGAGAGAGTACAGAGTGAGAAGAGAAGTGGATTCAGGAAAGACCCTTTGGAGACAATTAGATTTGATAATGAAGAGATTGTTGATAGAGTGGTTTCCTTTGAGTGATAAAATAGGAAGTCATATTACAAGAACAAAGGAAGTAGAAGTACCTTGTTATTCAAAAAGTTTGGCTAAAAAAGGGAGGGGAGATAAAAGGTGACAGTTACCAGGATTGTGAGATAAAGTGAGAAATTTTTTAAATTAAAGGATAGTCAAATGTGTTTATAGGCTTCAGGGAAGAAATGAATAGATAGAGAGACACCAAAGGTTAAAATGAAAAAGAGAGAATGATATAGTAGCAGCAATATCTTAGAGAAGATAAGAGAGCAATGGAGTTTAGGGTACATATAAGAAGGTTGGCTTTGGTAAAGAGAATATTCCTTTCTTCATCAGAGACTGGAATAAAGGGAAAAAAATGGCTAGGATGATGTCAAGGAATTGAGAGATGAAGAGAAGGATACAAGAAAGCATTCTCAATGAATGGTTTTGAATTTGGGGGAGTAAAGAATCATGGGAATACCTTAACTGAGAGGATATAGGGAGGGGTGCTTTAGGAGGCTTGAGGAGGGAAGAGAAGATTTGGCACAATTTTTATGAAGAATAGAATAGAAAATCTAGGGAAGAGTAAAATGATTGCTTTGATATAATTAAAATTAGGTAACATATAACTGAATCAGACTCAGTTATCACAAATTTGTGATTTCTTCCAGTTCTGGTCAGCAACATGTGAGCAAGATTACCTCTTGGTAGATGATAGCAATTGGAGTTTTATAAAGCAAAAATATTGTTTGGAAAAAAGAGCAAGAGATTTAAGAGTAAAGCATAGTATAGTGCTGAACTAGTCCATTGAGAGATTGAGAGTGGGAAACAAAGAGAGTATAGCCAAAGCAGAGAATGGAGGATGGTAGAACAGACTGAAGTAGAAAAATAGGTTTGGAAGAAAGAAGGCACAGAGAGATGGAATGATAGAAGATTGAGATCGGGCAAAGGAGTTTCATAGTTATTGGTCATGGAACTGAAATAATAGGCAGTGATAGAAAGATGGAAAATGTGATCATCTCTAGGTCTTTCTCATGGGGAGGAGAAAAGTAGGTCACAGGAATTGAGCAGATTGAGGAAATAGGAAATTAGGGTGCTTGAAGGAATAATCACACACACACACACACACACACACACACATACACACATATATATTGAAGCTCTTTATCAAGGGAGAAGTTTGGGTGGAAAAGAGAGAATCTATGAGCCAGACATTAAACTAATTAAGAAAGTAAGTAGGAATACCCTACGAGGACAATAGATAATAGCCACAATCTGAATTGGGTGATAAAATTTTGTTAGAGTGAACCTCAAAGAAAGAAAGATTTTAAAATAATGTAGTAATGGGAGAATATAGAAATGACAACAGAAATTCCACTTCTAGGATCAATGACAATAGGGGGTCTTAAGAAAAGTAGGTTGGTACTGGAAAAGAAGGCTTGGGATACATTGTTATCTGTGTTAAATGAAGTCTTGGGGAACAACAAAAGAATAGGGGTTTCAAGAAATGATAAAGAGAATGGTTTCAGAAAAACCTAGAAAGACTTGTACAAATTGATGGAAAGTGGAGAAAGCAGAACCAGGAGAACAAATTATACAATATCAATAATATTATAAAGAAAATCAACACTGAAAAAACTTAGGTACTCTGATCAACAAAATGACTAATCATAGTTTCAAATAATTCATGAAGAAATGTGATATCCACTTCTGGATAGAGAATTGATGGACTCAGAGAAATGATTTTTTTCTTTTTTTTTCTCTTTTCTTGTCTCCTCTCCTGTTTCTTCTTCCCATTTCCTCTTTTCTTTCCCTTCCTCTCTCTCTTTCCCTCCCTTCCTCCCTCCTTTTCTCCTTCCCTTCACCTCTCTCCTCCTCTCTCCCCTCTCTTACTCCCTTTTTTCCTTCTTTCCTCTCTCCTTTCCTCCTTTGGAGGAAAATCAGGAAGATGATGGTGGCAAGAAGGAAGGAGAGAATTTCAGGCATATAGTATGGCTAGTGAAAATGCATGAAATCAGGAGATGGAGTGTCTTTTTCAAGAAACAATGAGGAATCCGATGTCCATATTTAGGGGCAATGTGCTTCTGAGTTTCTATAGAGAGCAGGAATAGTGGAATACACAAACGCTTTTACACCAGAGAAGCTAAATAATTAGGGGTTTGCTTACTCAAGTCACCATCACCCTTATACTCTGGGCAGTACAGCAACTTGGTAGGCATTTAACTTAATTATAGCATTAAACAGTATTCTAAAGAATTAGATTTTGTGTGTGTGTGTGTGTGTGTGTGTGTGTGTGTGTATGTGTGTGTGCATTCCAACACTTTTCTGTCTTCCCTCTTCTTGTTGAGTAAACCAAAATGGAATCAGCATGGTTAAACTTTTTCCTCACTTGGTGGAAATCATTATTTGCTACAGAATAGAGAGGCTGTTTTCATGGCTCATTTAGAGAGTCCTCTTAATACATTAAGACCTATATGTAATCTTCCATAAAGCAGAGCTGTAATGAGTAGATCTGATGAATCCATGGACAAGCTCACAAAATGTGTTCTGATGCAGGCAGTACCTTCAGAATTGATTAGGCTTCAAATCAACTCCATAAGAAAAATTCAAATAAGGGGGAAAATATATCTGGGGGAGCCTGGCAGTGGGTGAGATTGAGGCATCTGGACACTGGGAGACTACTTTTGAGTGGCTATCACCAAAGGAAGCAATGGGAAAAGACTATGCTGAGGGGAAGTTCATTTCATTTGTTCAGTTTAGTAGCTTTTTATTTTGAGTATTTATCATTGCTAACTGGATGCCAAGCTCAGCTGTTTCTGTTTTCCAAAGGAGAGAAAGTATTGTCACTAGGCCCTCTAAGTTTCAGTACCTTGAGTTAAAGCTCTGGTTGCCCCATACAATTTATAGCTTGGACAGCTGGATCTCCTGGCTTAGTAAATGTAACTTTGAAATGAAGACATCTCAACTTTGGGGGGTACTTTCTGAATTTTTTCCATACAAAGTAAAGAACCTAGCCTTAGATACCTGAATTTCTTAGTTAAGAAATACAGGAGTAGCATCAATAAGTAACTTGCATTTTTGTAGGTGGCTGTTTTAACTGGGTTAATACCACTGTTATTATCCCCACACAAATCCAGTTTTGTAATGCTATTATTAAAGTGGGTAGGGGGATAAAGTAGGTGCTTGCTTTTATTTTAAAGGCCCCAGAAATATTAACATTTGTCATTGCTAACTAAATTCCCTTTTTATGTGTCTCAGAGAAAGAAAATGCAAGTACTTTCCACCATCCCCCCCAAGTAGTTGGCAGAAATGTTGCTGAGAGCTTGAGTGTTCATTTTCTCAGGTCTAATATTGCTGCAGAAAATCTCCGCCAACACTCAGCCATGTTATTAAGCAAAGGTTCCAACGTGGGCTATGATTTGTTTTTCCTGTGAGTGACATGACCATATTTTCCATTAAGTCTCAGTGCAGATAGAATCTCTAGCTCCCTTGCTGTGTCACTTCCTCTGTCTGGGAGGGAAAGGCAAACCTAGGTGATTATAGTTGAGTATTAATAGTAGATTAGTTTTTGAAAATCTGTTCTCAAATTAGCTTCTGGTTCTTTGTTTTTGACTTGGGGCAAGGCATGCACTATTTAGGTTGAACTCAAAAAATATTTATTGAATGATTGCTATGTGTAAAGCATCAAAGACTATATGGAAATCAGTAAAACAGTGAAATCCCTTCCATCTGGAATTTACAATTTAGAAGGGGGAGACTGATGCATTAAATGTGGCAAGTTACATTAACATGTGGTGATGTCATTGCTGTGAAACACGGAGACTACTGCTAGGAACAAAGATGAAGTCTTCTCTCCTGAGAAGCAATTGGTGCTAATCTATATAATTTGGTCTAACTACCCTGAAGGAAAATGAATAGTTGAAAGGTAAGAGGAAAAGTTATGAAAATACCTTTCTAAACTTCCACAAAACCCAGTGGGAGGAGGCCTACTAATGAATGGGGAGGTACAACATTCAGCTGTCAGGGGAGGGAAGTGATATCAGGAGGATGGATTCATTCTATCCTGGTGAGGCGTGAGAAACAAGAGATGAAGACAAGAAGGATTGATTAAAAATATATTTCCATAGCTTCCTGAGAAAACTCAGGGGGTTGGACATTGAGATATGAAACAACACAATTTTTAAATACTCTTGGCTGACTGAAAACTCAAGGAAGTTTCAAATATCGAAAAAGGATTCTGGGATATTTGAAAAAAAGCTTTATAACTGTAAGCTAAGATTTCATTGTAATGGCTCCATGGTTGACCCACTTGAGAGCAAATGCCATCTGCTGGAGAGAAGAGCAAACAGCAGAAACCTTTGAAGCAGAACTGAGGATAGAAAGAACCAAAATCCCATGATGCTTATTATTTAGATATTTTTTGACTCCTTGAAAGAGCCATTCTTTGTCTCAATTTATATCTAGCCTTAATTATTAAATGGGTGTGGCCTTAGCCAAACTGAGACCTTTCTGTAATGTCTGGACTAGTTCACTGTGGGGTCTTGGTACCAGCTTGAGTCCTTGATCTTAGGAGAGGAGTGAAGAGGCAGGACTCATGTGGATGATCAAACATGGAGTACATTTATTCCAACTTCTCTCAGCCTTACATACCCTAATATCCTTACATAGATATAGCACACTGTGTATGCACTAACTCTACACTGTATATGGAGGATCACATAAACAACTTGCTATTATGTGGAGATGTTTCTTTGCCACTTGGTATCACTTTGCTTTAATTACAACACAGGTTGTTATGCCCCCTGACTTCTAAGGAAGGCTGAGAGCTCTTAGCGGGAGATGGGGAGCCAAACCAGACACTGTCAGCAGGGTTCCTTTTGCTGGATAAAGGGTATTATACTTCACCCAGGGTTCTCTACTATCTGTGGCCCTCTACACTTGTTGAAAACCTTAGCTAAAAAGGACCAAGCTCTCCCATTGCCATCTCAAGTCATCTTGATCTTTATCTGGCCACTGGACCCAGATGGCTCTGGAAGGAAAAATGAGGCAGGTGAACTTGGGCAGCCCTCTCTCACTTAAATCTAATTCACTTGCATGTCATAATATTACTTCTTGAAGTCATGGTCTTCTTCCAGAATGAAGAAGAAACAACAATAACAACAGAGACAAACTGGGGATGTAGTCCTGCTGGAGGTTTCGCCCAGGATAGTGCTTGTGGCCCATAAAGGGAGGTAATAATCCTTGAGAAATTGCATTAATTATTCACTCGTTCTCAGTCCTATATAAGTTCACAGGCTAGCACTTTCCCCTTGGTAGACTCTTTATGGTAATATTCTAAGCCAATGGAATTGTTCAATTCCCATGGAAGAAGAGTGGGAAAGAAGAGACAAAGCTCACTAGATGAGGATGATCTTTTGGTTCTCTAGTGATATGGATGCAAATCCTTTCTTTGTCTTTACTGTATACTTGAAACCTTATGATATCAAGTGTTTCTAATGGTGAACTTTGTGGATAGCTAAGTGGTATAGTGGATAGAGTATTGGATCTGGAGTCAGAAAGAGCTGAGTTAAAATCCAACTACAGCCAATGGACTGTGTGAATCTGGGCAACTCACTTAATCTCTGTTTGCCTTATCTTCCTCATCTGTAAAGTGAAAATGGCAAATCATTCCAGTATCTCTGCCAAGAAAACCCCAGATGGGGTCACAAAGAGTCTGAAATGATTGAGCAACAACAAAAATGGTGAACCTTGGGGTTTTGGTACATGCTTGAGTGCCCAGGTCCTACTGAGAATGGGGGTGAATAAATCAATAAAAACGTGAGATTCTGGAAGGCACCCACATCCTTGATGTTAAGAAAAACATTTGGCAAAAGGAAACACACGTCACATTAAAACTAAAATTGAAAGCACAATAAGAAATAAAAATAAAATGTTAGGGGAATTCAGTGGAAAGGGAGCTTTTGGATGATTATCACTGGTGCCACAGGTCTCCCATAATCCTTCACTCTGCAGGAGTATTGTTTTCTTTCAGTTCTTTCTTTTTCAGTATATCCCTATAGTTAACTTTATTTTATCACAGGATGCTATGTCAAATAAAGGACTAGAATTAAGGTGATAGAGAATTTGATAAATTCTATTTTATCAATTAATAATCAATCATTTATTAAGTACCTTATGTTAGGAATTTTGGTGGGGATACACATAAAAATGTGGCAGTCCTTGTCCTCAAGGAGCTTACCTTTTACCAAGGATGCCATATGTTCACGAGTAAATAAGCATATATGAAAATAAGTCCACAGTGTTTTGGGAGGAAGGGTATCAGCCATTGGGAAAATCAGGGAATGCCTCTTAAAAATGAATAGCTTTTATTCTTTACATTACTTTCATTTTTCTATATCTTTCTCTCAGAAAGCTATTCCTTAAAACAAAGATGAACAAAAAAGGGAAATTGTTTAGCAAAGCCAAATAAGACATCAATCAAGTCTGACATCATATCTTGTGTTACATATTCACAGTCCTCCTCTCTTCTTTTGAAGAAGGGAGAGGATTATATTCTCTTATCTCTTCTTTGAGGCCAAACTTTGTCATTATATATTTACAAGATTTCATTTTGATTTTTGTTGTTTCTTCTGTATATGCTATTATATTCACCATGTATGTTGCTTTCTGCTTACTCATTTTATACTTGTTCATGTAAATGTCAGAAAAGGATTTTTGAAAGAGGTGACATGTTTGAAAAGAGCTAAGGGTGCCAAGAGGCAGAGATGAGGAAGAAGAGCAATCTACAAATGGGAATTGGTCTGTAGAAAGGCTTGGTGGAGTTTATGGGAGTGGGTGTGAGAGTAATGTGAAATTAGTCTGAAGAGACAGGTTGATGATGCGAGATTGTGCAAGACTTTTTCATGAAAGACAGAGGAGTTTGTGTTTTAATCTAAAGTCAGGAGGGAGCCACTAAGACTTCTTGAGCACAGGGGGAATGCCATGATCAGACTTGTGCTTTAGGAATAACAATTTGGCAGCTGTGTGGAAACTGATTTGTAGACTGGTTATGGAAGACAATTATAACAGTCTGTGTGAGAGATGGTGCAGACCTGGACCAGGATGGTTAAGATATGAGAACTGTATAAAGAAAAAACAAAGGAGAGAGATGTCGAGGAGGGAGAGTCGATCAGACTTGGCAACTAATTATATATGTGGGGTGAATGAGAGTGAAGATTTAAGGAGAATGATAATACTCTTGCCAGAAACAGGAAAGTAAAGAGATATGCTTTTCTCTTCTCCTGCCCCCTACTTTCTTAGTGGAGACAGAGTAGCTTTAATCATCCACACTTGTGCTTGTATTAATATATCTTAATATATTCTTGAAGATCAGTATCATTAAGTCCCTGACTCATCCTTTTCTTCTGCAGTATGATTGATCTTAATTCTTTTACTCATTTTCAACCACTGTCATTCTCTAAATAGTCCTCAACTTCAACTATTACTTATATTGTGGATGCTCCAAATAGAATACTGTCCACTAACCAAAACCTCTTGACAAGAAGGATTGAGAAGGATGCTACCCTCCACAATTCTGCTTACTATATGGCTGTTGTGTGCCAGAGCTATGTGTTACATCATCTCCACCTGACAGCAGGGAAATCTGAAGCATAGTGGATTAGGACAAGATCTTTCAAGCCAACTTCAGCTTAGTTCTGTCACTTCTTGAACTTCCTGCTCACATTTAACCCATAAGCCATTAGACCCCTTTTGATGGTGGCAGTGGAGATGGTTTCCTGAGAGGTTTGGGTCAAAGCTTAGTAGTTATACCTATGTCTGCTTTGTCAATGTGAAGGGAAACTGATTTTGCTTGATAGGGTTATGGCTGCATATGGCCTTTGCAGGTAGACAGAGGAATGAATTGCTAATGAAGACAAAATCCTGTCCTTGCTGCAGGGACCCCTTCGACACCTCCTAGCATGCTTTGCTCCAAAGTTTAAGCTAAATAGTGCTGAAAGAATGTTGTCATTTCATTGAATGACTGTTGTCAGGACTAGCTGTTAAAGTTGGGAGGGGATTTTGAGAGATAGATATTGGGATTGCCTAAGGAGACTTCATTGCCATAGACGGTAGAGACAAAATATACTTTCTTCCTAATTTCCCTAAGGCTAATCTTGACTACTTCATTGCTTTCCTCTGCATTAACTTAAACTTGGACCTTTCCTGAAATCCTCTTCCATCAAAACCTATTTGCTCTTGTTTCTTCCCCCTAGGGCTCTGCTTTCTATTAGGTAGCAAATGAAGAAGTTTTGAATGCTGTGGATAAGTTCACTTTTCCTTGGTAGTATACTTTCCAGGGATGTACACATTGATAGTGAGGTTGACACATTCATTGCCACAGCTAGTTCAGTATTTAGGAGGCTCCAAAAGAAAAAAAAAACGGAGGTATTAGACTGACTACCAAACTGAAGGTCTACCGAGCCATTGTGCAGACCTCATTGTTGTATGCCTGTCACACCTGGATTGTGAACCAACACCATGCCAGGAAACTGAATCACTTCCATTTGAATTGTCTTAGGAAGATTCTGAAGATCACCTGGCAGTATAAGGTATCTTTCTTGAACTAAACTTCCAACCATTCAAACTCTAGTGCAGAGAAGGCAGCTCCATTGGGCTGGTCACATTGTTCAAATGTCATGCAGACATTTATTTAAAAAAGACTATTTTATGGAGAATTCACACAGGGGCAGTGCTCATATGATGGCCAGAAAAAATGACACAAGGACACTCTCAAGATCTCTCTTAAGAACTTTAGAATTGATTGAATGGCATGGGAGATACTGGCACAGGATTCTACAGCATGGCATGCCCTTATCAGAGAAAGTGATGTGCTCTATGAGCTCTATGCGCTTTATTCTGCAAAGCATAATTGAATTATCCTAGATGAAAAATGCGATGTTCAGAGTTAGAGAATCATCCCTGAATGTTTACATGAACAATCTGTGCCTAAGCTGTGATAGAGAATTCTGAGCTCATGTTGGTCTGATTATCCACAGAAGAACACACTGATTCTAATATGATGCTGTCATTTTTATCCTCTTCAAGAATGAAGGGCAACAACTAGCAACCAGGTAGTTAATTTAATAGATTAATAACATATGATTGACTTCTCAGGTCTGTGGAGGAGGAAGGAATTTGTGACCAAAGAAGAACTAGAGATTATTATTGAACACAAAATAGATAATTTTGATTATATGAAGTTAAAAAGTTTTTGTATAAACAAAACTAGTGAAGACAAAATTAGAAGGAAAATAATAAACTGGCAAAATGTTTTTACATTCAAGGGTTCTGATAACCCTTGAATGTAAAAACATTTTGCCAGTTTATTATTATTATTATTATAAAGGCCTCATTTCTAAAATATATATAGAATTGACTCAAATTTATAAGAATCCAAGCCATTCTCTGACTGATAAATGGTCAAAGCATATGAATAGACAATTTTCACATGAAGAAATTGACACCATTTCTACCTAAATTACTATTGATCAGAGACAACTATTGACAGAGAAATTAAGACAATTCTGAGGTATACATCTCTCAGATGGGTTAAGATGACAGGAAAAGATAATGATGAATGTTGGAGGGGATGTAGGAAAACTGTGACAGTGATGGAATTGTGAACCAATCCAACCATTCTGAAGAGCAATTTAGAATTATGCCCAAAGGGTTATCAAATTGTGATTACCCTTTGATCCAGCAGTATTTCTATTGGGTTTATATCCCAAAGAGATCTTAAAGGAGGGAAAGAGACCCACATGTGCAAAAATGTTTGTGGCTGTCCATCAACTGGAGAATGGCTGAATAAGTTATGATATGTGAATATTATAGAATATTATTGTTCTATAAGAAATGCTCAGCAGGATGATTTCAGAGAGGCCTGGAAGGACTTACATGAACTGATGCTGAGTGAAATGAACAGAACCAAGAGATCATTAAACATGGCAACAACAAGATTATATGATGATCAGTTCTGATGGATATGGTTCTTTTAAAAAATGAGATGATTCAGGCTAGTTCCAATGATTTCATGATGAAAGGAGCCATCTACACTCAGAGAGAGGACTGTGGGGACTGAGGGTGGATCACAGTGTAGCATCTTTACCCTTTTTATTGTGGTTTGATCGAATTTTATTTTCGTTCTCTTTTTTCCTTCTTGATATTATTTTTTTTCCTGTGCTGCAAGATAATTGTATAAATATGTATACCTATATTGGGTTTAACATAAATTTTTTTACCATGTTTAACATGTATTGGGTTACTTACCATCTAGGGGAGAGGGTGGGAGGAAGAGGGAAAAAATTAGAACACAAGGTTTTTGAAGAGACAATGTTGAAAATTTATCTTTGCATATGTTTTGAAAATATAAAAACTTTAATAAAAAAGAAACAACAACAACAAAAGAATATTATAAACAGCAAAAAATACATATGGATGCTATATTAATCCTTTAACATAAAAGATGACTTTCAGAAAAAAAAATCTAAAAAAATTACTCTAATGGTAGAAATTTCAGGCATTGTGGCAAGCCAGTGATAGAGACAATTTTGGGAAAGTGGACCTGTTTGTACTCCTCTGATTAGACTAGTTGACCTATTTATTAGGTAAGCTCTGCACATACCTTTTGATGAAAGTTAAAATCATTTAATTTAGCCAGACCTAATTTGTAAAACACAGGGGAAAATAAAATATTTCACAAAAAATAACTAGCACTTGCTTTTAAAAAAGACAAAAAAACTTGTATCTGATAATACAAACTGTTTCATAAAATTGGAATTTTTAGATTGTATGGAATGATGTTTCTTGTGATAAAGTTGATAAATTATGTAAGATGTTGATTCTGCTCTTCTGTGTTATTTATGGTTATTGCACCTTAAATTATCTTGTAATAATCATTAAGCAATAGAGATACTTAACTTCATCCTGAAATACATGGGATATAATAGATCTAGAAGCAGAAGGATGTTAGAAGTTATCTAGCTCAACTCCTTCATTTTGAAAATATGGAAATGGACTTAGAGATTATTGAACTTGCCCAGATTTTTCACAGATTCCAAATAAAAATCAGGATCCTCTAGATCTC
The DNA here is from genome assembly GCF_048593235.1 of Sminthopsis crassicaudata. Classification (NCBI taxonomy): domain Eukaryota; kingdom Metazoa; phylum Chordata; class Mammalia; order Dasyuromorphia; family Dasyuridae; genus Sminthopsis; species Sminthopsis crassicaudata. Next base: position 423,686,121 of record NC_133617.1, read on the forward strand.
TGACTTGAAATCCAATTTTCTTTTCCTTATAGCACACTATTATTATGTTTGTGTTATGCATGTTTTAAAGACCAAATATTCAGCCTTCTGTCCTTTCTTTCTTTTTAAATATTTTATTGGTGCTTTTTTCTTTTCTTCTCTCTCTCTCTCTCTCTCTTTCTTTCTCTCTCTCTCTCTCTCTCTCTCTCTCTCTCTCTCTCTCTCTCTCTCTCTCTCTCTCTCGTTAACAATGTTGCCACTTTCCATTGATTCCCATTTCTTCTCAATAGAATACTACTTTGTAAAAAGTAGGTTGTGAGGAAAATTAGTTATTAGGTAGAAAATATATGCATTACTCTACCTTGTAGTCTACTATCTTTCTATTAAGAGGTGTTAGATAAGTCATATCTGTTTTCTGATGTCATGATTTAAAGATGCATTGGGCAAAGTTTTGAAGTTTTTTTTGGCGTTTTTATTTATATCATTGTTATGGTTCTACTCACCTTACTTAGTTTTGCATCAGTTCATACAAATCTTCCTCACTATTTTTCCCCTTCATTATTTGGTATGTTATAATAATATTTCATTAAATTTGTATACCTCAATGATGGTTCCTTAGTTGTGACCCCAAAATACTGCTATCAATATTTTTGTGCATGAGTGTTGTTCTCTCTCTTTGGGGGTAGCTGCCAAGTAGTAGTAGCAATATGTCTGGGTCAAAAATATGCATAATTTAGTGATTCTTTTGGGGGGGAGGGTAAGCATAATTTTGAATTCTTTTCATGAATGGTTGGACCAATTCAGAACAATATTGGTAATAGTACATCAGCATGCCTATCCTCCTATAATATACTTGTATTATAATTCTTCCAATATTTACCAGTTTTATTTTTTGCCATTTCTGCTACTCTGATGAAGGTAAGGTACAACATTAAATTTATTTTAATTATTTTGTATTTCTTCTTATAATTAGACATTTGGAATTTTATTCCATATGGTTTTTCATAGGTTGCATTTCTTTCTTATTTAAAAAAAAAAGCTATTTCTTTACCTCTTGGGGAATAGCTCTTGCTCTTGCATAGAGAACTGTTAGGAAATACATGAATCCATATGTACACATGTATATGTGTGATATTGGACCTTTTTCAAAAATACTTTCTTTAAAATCTTCTCCAATTAATTGCTTCTCCTTTAATGATAGCTGCATTGATTTTTCTTTTAAAATCTTTTCAATTTTAAGCAATTGAAAAGGTTGCTTTTATCTTTGATGGCAATCTCTGTCTCTTCTTTACTTAAGTATTCTTTTCCTAATCATAATTGTGAAAAGTACCTTTCTCCATTCTCTTCTAATTTTTAATAATGAGATTCCTCTTAGGTGTAAATCTTGCCAAAATATTTCTTGGCAAATAGGGAATTCTTATCTAAGTAGGTAGTATATTTAGCTTTATGCAATGCTAGGTTAATATGTTCCAGTTGTTTCTGTCTTATTTATTTTATTTGATCAGTTTTTCTTTCTTTTTTAAAAATAATGCTAAATAGTTTTGTTGGTTAGTATTTTATCATATAGTTTGAAATCTAGGAATGCCAGACCCCTCTTCATTCCTTCTTTTTCAAAAATTATTATTATTTTCCTTGAGATTTTTGATCTTTGGTTAATCTAGATAAATTTTGTTATTCTATCTAGTTCAATAAAGTAGCCCTCCTGGTAAGTTGATTGGTATTTTTCTTTTTATAAACTTATTTCCTTAGGGAGTTCATCTACTTTTATAATTTCAGCTATCAGCGCTGTGTGGATGATTTATAAATCTACAATTCTAGCTTTGATTTATCATCTAAACCCAGGCCTGGAGGACATCCACACTTAGATGTCTACCTGCTAGCTCAAACTTATCATGTCAAAAATTGGGCTCATTATCATTTCATCCCATGTGCAGGGGGACACATCATTTTGTATAGTGCTCTGTTGTTCTCATAAAAGCCTTGTGTATTTAAAAAAAATAGAAGAAAAACTACTAAAACTTTCTCCTCTAAGCCTGGAAGTTCTCAGCAAATGAATATGGAAGATCTTGAGATCAGAATATATGTATAGCTTTTTTTTTACATTGATATTCTGACTTTTCCTAATTTTCATTGCTCTTATATGTCCTTCTGGAAGTTCTACTTTTATCATTTTTTCTTTTAAAAAAGATGGAACCTTTCTGAAGCTTCTATCAAGCAATTATTCAATTGATAAATATTGATTAAGTAGTTACTATGGTTCACGTGCTGTACCAAGCACTGGGGTTATAAAAAAGAGGCAAAAGACAATTCCTGTCTTCAAGGAGGTTATGATTTAATGGAGGAGGCAACATGTAAATAAAAGTTAAAAATAAAACCTTTCATCTTGCTGTATATTGGGGAAGAGTTTGTATTTCCTTTTAAAAAAGATATTCAGAATAAGTTGAGTGAGTTGGAAAACATCCTGTGCTGTTCCAATGACACTAACCTTTTTTGTTGCCCATCACAAAAAATACTTCAGCCTTACTCCATGAATTTTGATGGACTATTTCCTCTCCTCCTCCCTGCATGCGTGGAACCTTTTTCTTCTTTGCCTCTACCTCCTGGTTTCCTTCAGGTTTCAGCTAAAATTGCACCTTCTTGCAGAAACTTTTCCTGGTCTTTCTTAATGCTAGAGCCTTTCCTCTGACATCATCTCCCCTTTACTCTGTATGTATCTTATTTGTACATAGTTGTTTGTATATTGTCTCCTCCACTAGACTGAGCTCCTTGAGAAACTTTTCTTTGAATCCTCAATGTTTAGCATAGAACCTGGTGCCTAATAAGTACTTAATAAATGCTTGTTTTCCATGCGACAACTTTTCAAATACATGAAAGTCACTATCATTTTCCCCTGAGATTTCTCTGGGCTAAACAGGTTCTTCCACTGCTCCTCATAGGTCATAAACTCAAGGCCATTGTCCATCTTCCTTGATCTCTTCTTAACCTTTTCCAGTTTTTTTTGTAACTTGCTTGATTTAGAATCAGAAGGATTTTCCTCCTACTCCTGCCACCCTAATTCTATAGCTTTTCTCAGAAAGAAAAAGTGCAGCAAGTTAAGATCACACAGTGATTGCTAGTGCCCTAATCTGAATCCTTAGGACCTTATTCCTGTCTTTTGTTCCAATCCATTTTAAATATTATAGTAAGATTAAAATCCACCAAATACTAATTTTTAAAATCAAGTCATTCCTTTACTTAAAAACTCAGAAAATTGAATAGTGTTTAGCTTGGCACCCATCACAATCTGCTCTCAGTTTACTTTCCCACCTTTTCACCCATCCTTGCCATTCACCTCCTAGAACTTTTCGGATCAGGGCAGACTGGCTTATTTACTGTCCCTTAAACATGCCTTTGTGCCTTGCTTATGACATTACTCTCGTCTGGAATATCTGCCCTGCTTTATCTCCACCCTTCAGTTTGGTTTAGTGTTGGAAGCAAAGCAAAATCTAAGGAATTTGGAATGATTTCCAGGATTGTCTTTTGCTAATTGAAAGGACTTCAGCCCAGGAAATAATCTCTGTTGATTCTCAGCTGGGAATTAGACTGCTTTGGAAATGGCCTAGATGGTCCATTGGATTCATTAATATGCTCATTATGCTCTCCTTAGACACCTGAAGCATGGGGTGCACTGTATGACATCCTTTGTTCTCTTAGGGAATTGCTTTCAGGCTGTAGCATATGATCTCCTTTGGCATCAGGTTATGAGCAGACATACCATGAACAGCTTGGTTTGGGGTAAATGCCAGCATTTTGGATGCTGCTTTTCCGCTCTGTGGTCAAGCTAAACTTATCTCCTGGGGGTTCCAGACTTCTGCTTGCTGTCACCTCCTTCTCCATCACAGCTGTTTCCTAAGCTTGATAGAGAGAAAGCAGGGTATGCTCTGAAACCCTGGAGAGAAGATGTCTGTGATATTCATAGACTTCAGAATTTCAGACAAGCTATGTATAAGCATTTGAATTTTGAGGGGGTCTTCTTCTAAACAGCATGCTGTCAGCTTCAGAGGCTTCTGTCTTCTCAGCCCACTTCTCTTCCCTTTTCCTCTCTCAAAGCGGGTAGAGATTTTGGAAAGAGTAATCGTATCTTTGGGGACTAAATTTAACATTCACTACATTCTTCCCTCCAGTTGTGCTTTGTTTATGACTTAGTATTTAATTCTGTGTCTCTTGTACCTGGACTTCTATGAAAATTCCAATAAAGAAAAAATGATTAAAAATGGATTGACCATAGAAGCCGAGGCTGCTTTGTATTTCCCCTGGAGTCAGGTTCAGCATCCAAATGAGAAGGGGAGGCCAAGGCCCATCATATTGGGATTTTAAACAGACTCAGTGGGAATAACTTGTGTTGCCTCCATAAATACAAAACAGGAAATCTTAAATGGAGTTTTTCTCGGTGGTTAAAAAAAATCCAATATGAGATTATAGCTCCGATCATAACTTAATTTTTCATTTCCATTTGAACTTTAATTTTACTTAAATTTTCTTCTGACAAATCTCTGAAGGAATATTTAAGTGACATGGCATAACGTTGGCAGATTATTCATATATCAACCCTTAGGCAACCAAGGAAAGCTTCATCATCTCGAAGTGAGTTTTATTGGAATCTGTAGCTCAAAAAATATTGCTTTCTGACAGCCTCTGTGCAGGAGAATTTAAAGGCTTAAGTTTCTGGAGAATTTACACATCTGTAGCATTCTCTCCTACACCTCTTCAGAACATTAAATCAAGAGGCTCATGGGCTCTACTCTCATGGAAAGGTGTTAAAATAAATAATTCTCCTGTATTTATCTCCTGATTTTGTGTGTGTGTGTGTGTGTGTGTGTGTGTGTGTGTGTGTGGTGTTGTAGTTGTGGAACTGGAGATTACTTGCTTATTTCTTTTCAATCCAATTGGGACACTGCTTGGGAAGTGTTTGGTCATTTTCCTTAGCCCATGTATCACCAAAGAAGCTGAGACATGGCAGCCCTAGGATCTTGAAACTTGTAGTCAGATAATGATTTAGGATTAATGGCTTCTTTTGGATGATTAAAAAAAATTGTAACCACTAGGTATCATAGTTGAGGCTAGGGTGACTAACAATTGTCTTTTCTTTTCCTTCCCTCTGGGGAAAGAGGGGCAAATTTGAAATACTCTTTCTAAAGTGTCAACTTGGAGGTGGGACTTTCTTCTCTAGTCCCTCCTACTTCTCCCATTTCTTCATTTGGTTTTTGGCTAGAAAGGAAACTTAATTAGAGCTTCTGGCATGGACTTTCCTAGTAAGTCATACTTTGGGTAAGTATTCATATTGGATCCCAATATCCTAAGGTAGTTCTCAAACACCTCATTCCTTTAGGGTAAATCAAAGTGAATTCTGAAATTCTGAAAATTTTGGTTGTGCTTGTTGGGAGAAACATTACACAGCTCAATAATCTTTTAGGTAAGCATATAGCTAGAAGTATACTGGTATATGTTTAACAACCAATTCTTTGTACTTATAACCCTCTTCATCATTCCCATTTTATCCATCATTTTCTTAAGACAAGATAATTGACAAAACAATAAATCAAGCTCTAATTTGTAGTATTTGTCAATTTTGCAAGCTCACTCTGACAATTTAACAATCTCTTTTCACAAACCAGTTCTGATATGGCCCTAGCATATCACTGTATATCATCCTTAAAACTGGCAGTGGGAACTTCCAGCTCTCACAATCTCAAGAGTTGTCCAATAAAACATGGCCCTCATATACCACTATTAAAGACATGTGTACAAATGCCTGTCCTGGCCAACCAACTTTTATAAAGAGGGAGGAAGAGTCAATATAAAGAAAGTGATTTAGTACAATGGGGAAATTTGAGTGAAGACAAGTCTTTGTAGGTTATGACCAGAGCTAAGACATAATCAACAGCTGCTCAGTTAGTCTCTCTTTTTTCCTGTTTGCTTTATAAGGTCCTTAGTACTGAGCTGATCTACATATGGTGTTATTTATTTGTTTTTTAATTTTGCCATTCCTTTCCAATGACTCTTAACTCTTGCTCATAATAGATTGGTAAGAGCTAGCATTCATTCAGTGTCCTAAAAAGTCTTAGTACATTTTAAAAGTGAAAACAGAAAAGTCTACTAAATTTTAAACTTTATCTTAAAACTGTATTAAGATTTTTGGGACACCAAGTTTAGCACTTTATGGTTTGTGAAATACTTTTTCAGATGTCATCTTATTTGGTCCTTGCAACAACTCTGTGAGATAGTTGCTATTATTACTTGCATTTTATTGATGAGAAAACTAAAACTAAGAGGTAAAGGATCGCATCAGTTCAGTCAGTTCATTTTCAGTTATGTCTATCTCTTTGTAACCTTATTTGAGGTTTTTCTGCCAAAGGTATTGGAGTGGTTTGTCATTTTCCTCTACAGTTCATTTTACAAGGGAGAAAACTAAAGCAAACAGGATTAAGTGACCCAGTAAGTACCAGAGGCAGGATTTGAATTTATGTCTTCCTAACTCAAAAAAACCTGTAGGTTCTACTTGGACTCTAAAATGGCAAGTAACTTCTTGAAGGTCCCTGCATGAGAACAACAGCTGCTTTATTGCAAAATGCCGAACCAAAAAACCTATTAACTTGTATTTACTCGCTAGCTATTAATTCATTTTTGTTTTAAAACTCACTGATGTGATAATTCTCCCAGTGTCCAAATTCTGCCATCTTGCCAGCCACATTGATGGGTAATCTTATTGCACTTTATGGCTGAGTTTCCCTCTATTACAAAGATGACAGCTATCAAATGCTGGATAGGTCATCTCCACAGTTTAGTTGTAAGATTCTTCTTAAGTGAAAGGTCTGGGCTTAGGTCTTACTCCCAGATAATGACATTGGTGTGCTGGGTCCTGATATCTTAAGATCATAAATATAGAGTTGAGATGAATCTTAGAAACTATTTAATTAATAGTTTTACAGATGGGGAAACTGAGATCAAAGGTTATTTAACAACTAGTATGAGGCACAGAAGGAGTATTAGGGATTCCAGAACTTTGGAATGCACAACAGACTTTTAAAATGGTTCTTTCTAATTTACTATTATTTCTCCTTTCTGCATAAAACATTTTAAATAAAATAATTACAAGCAGATAATTTTGGTTTGAAATAAAAATTTTATCCTATTATCTCTATTTTTTGCCTCAGATAAAAAATGTACTGTGTCAATGAAGTGAGGTCCTTCAAATTATTCTTAAATTTTACTTTTCTTAACCCCTAGTTCTCTACACTCCTAATTCACTAGATAATCAGTCCACTTTGGAATGCAAAACAACATTACATTACATTACATTAATTCTCCTGAGCTTACTCATCACTGCCATTTTGGGTGATTTGCCTTTGGTAACCTATATAGGAAACAATTCCCTCAAACTAACGGTCTACACTTATGTAAAGCATTTGGTAACTAAAAAGTACTATATACATATAATCTATCATTTTTTATTGTCTTAGTATATAAAGAGCAGATTTTAGAGCCAGGAAGGTGTAGGTTTAATTCTCATTTCTGATACATACTGTCTGTATGATCCTGGGTGAGTCACTTAATTTCTTAGTGCAATCGGTAGCTGTTGAGAAGGTGCTGACCCCCCCCCCCCACTGGTAAAGCAATTTCCCAATCCAGAACTCATTATTCTAATGAAATCACATGTTTATCCCAATTTTTATCCTATTTTGTATTGGTTCTGATCCTGATCCTCTCTATTCAGTTTTGCTCTTCGAAGGGTGTTCTGGGAGAAAGAAAGGGCTACTTGAGTGGGCTAACATTCAGTGACAATTACCCAGCAAGAAGTCAAAATTGGTAGCACCACCTAGTGCTGTTTTGGCCAATTCAGATTTTAGCTAATAGAGACACAATGCTCTTTGAAGTCTTAGTGGGACCTTCCTACTTGCTGTGCTTAATTATAGAAGCTGGGGTTAACACTAACATCTTAGTTCTCCCTTACATTGACTTGCATTAGGAGCTGCAAATTCTTGGCAGGGATTTTTCCTGTGTCCCTAGAATGCTTACTCTTTGGGCCCTCCAGAGAGCTTGCTTTCAACGGGTATGACTGATGAGCTGGACGATTGGTAAACAATGTGGTCTTATTTATTCCTTTCAAATCTGCTCCCAAGATGTTTCCTATGACTCGTTTAAAGACTATGCTTTAATTTATGGATAAAAAAGAAAAAAATACCTCCTTCCCTTTCCATAAAACCTGCAGGCAGAAGCCTGATGCTGAGATCTGTAGGTTTTTTATTGATTGTTTCTTCTCCTTATACCTCCATGAGAAATCCTCAGGTGTGGTTTGTTGTTGTTATTGTTGTTCAGTCCTTTTTCAGTCATGTCTGACTCTTTATGACTCCATTTGGGGCTTTCTTGGCAAAAATAATGGAGTAGTTTGCCATTTCCCTCTCCATTTCATTTTGCAGATGAGGAAACCAAGGCAAAAATAGTTAAGTGTTTTGCCTGGCATCACACAGCTAGTCTGAAGCCATGTTTGAACTCAGCAAGATTAAGTCTTCCCACTATACCACCTAGCTGCCTCTCACATGGTTGGTTATTCTTCCTCAAATTTATGACCTTGTTCTGGCCCTTAGGAAGTTGGGCAGTAGAATATTTGCTTTTATATATATATAAAAGTAGGGGACTACAGCAAATTTACAATGATTATGATTGTTATTAATAATGATAACTTTTTAGTAGCTTTGAAATGCAGGGGTTTTTTTGGGGGGGATAAGCATTCTTTAATGTTTATAAAACATTTCACATATATTATCTCATTTCAGCCTTACACTTAACTTGTGAAATAGACATTATTATTCTCCCTATTTTACAGATGACAGAACTGAGATTGAAGGACATTAAAGTTCTTACCCAAGGTCACACAGCTGATAAGAGTCTGAGGCAGGATTTGAACTTGGGTTTATAGGCCTGGAGTCAAGAAGACCTGAGTAAAAAAAATCTTCTTCAGACACTTAATAGCTATATGTGACTCTAGGCAAGTCACATATTTCTGTTTGCCTCAGTTTCCCCTCTAAAAATGAACTGGAGAGGAAAGTGGCACACCACTCTAGTATCTTTGCCAAAAATCCCAAATGGGCTCATGAAAACTCAGACATGACTGAAATGACTGAACAACTAATTCCCTGACTACAAGCCCAACACCCTAATCTAGTATGCTATCTGTTAAATGGTTATCCTACTATTTTAACCATTTAATTTTGCTGGGAACTTCCTCAGTCCCTGACACTAGATTCCCTTATTAGTCAAGTGTGGCTATGGATTGTTATATATTTAGGGCTAGAAAGGACCTTGAAGACTGTTTTACCCGTTCTTTTATTTTACAGATGAAGAAACTGAGATTTGGAGAGGTTAAGTGATTTAACTAAGTTCCCCACAGATAGGAAGTATTAGATATAGGATCTGAATTGAGTTCCTCTGAACTTAGTGCTCTTTCCATCTGCCTCTTATTTTGAGCTTAGGCCTACTTATATTTGGATACCAATTCTGACCTTAGATGAGATGGTGATTGGAAAACTCCTGGACAATACATTCTTTCGTTAGAAATCAGGCTCTCTTCTTGGTACTCAGGGGTACAGTTGTCACTTAGACCTCTTGTCACCCAGATGGCATGACATATGTTTTCCAATTCTTGTTGTCTCTTTAGTTGAGCCTCTGAACTTTTGGCTGCACAGTCTTCTAATCTGAGGCTTTCTATCTTTTTTGCTTCCCTGCCTAGACTCTAGACCAATGCCTTTTTTATGACTTAACCAATTTACCTGAATGAAACCCTCTTGTTTTTTCAGACCCCTAGTAACTCCTTTTTCCCTTTTCCCTTTTTTTAAACTTCTTTTGAATTAACATCTTCAACCTGACTTATAGTGTATGCCAGTTCTCTACATATTTTTTTCCAAATTCTCAGCTCTTTTGGTCAACCCTGTCATATTTTTGTCTTAGTTCCATAGATTCATAGAATCATAGATATAGTGCTAGAAGGAACCAAAGAGCCCATGTAATCACCTCTACCCCCATCATTAAACTTTACAATTGAGAAAACTGAGATCCAGAGAAGTTAAGTGACTTATTCAAGCTTGAAATAGCAGAGGCAGGGTTTGAACCCAACTCTTCTGAGTCTAGAGTCAGCTCCCTTCCCTCTATATCATTTAAGTGCCAGTTGGGAGGTTGCTGAATGTCTGGAATAGTATAAATAGTAGTGCAAATAAAGGTGCATGACTTGGAAGGAGCAGAAGAAGCAAATGAATTTGAAATCCAGTCCAAAATCTTCAATATAAAGATCCTTCTATTGGGAGACATTGCTGGTTATAATTTTTAATGTGTTGAACTCAAGAAACAAACGTTGAAGTTCATAATATATCAATTTAAGTTTTTTGGGTCATCATCTTTTGAGGCAAAACCCCCCAAAATTCCACCTTTTACATTTATTACCATTTTCATGAGAAAATGTGTCTGAACCCATTCATCCCTTTCCAGTTTCATACACTTCTTTCCATCTCTTTTGTTTTTTTCATTTTCTTATACTTTTGGAAACTCTTTGGAAGACTATTCTTCCTTGGACCCCTACTCCAATGCAGGATGGTTTTTTTTCCTCATATGACCTTTGCAAATGCTGCCCCCTATGCCTGGGATGATTTTTCTCATAGAATCTACCTTTCTTCAAGAGTCAGCTCACAGGCTACCCACTGTGCAAAGCCCTTCTATGCTTATCATCAATTTTTGATACTTTCTCTTGCTTTTCCCTCCCTCCCTTCCTCCCTTTCTCCCTTTCTCCCTCACTCTCTCCTTCTCTCCCTTCCTTTTCCCCTCCCTCTCTTTCTCTCTTCCTTCCTTCCTTCCTTCCTTCCTTCCTTCCTTCCTTCCTTCCTTCCTTCCTTCCTTCCTTCCTTCCTTCCCTCCCTCCCTCCTTCCTTCCCTCTCTCCCTCCTTCCCTCCCTCCCTTCCTTCCTTTCTTTCTTCCTTCCTTCCTTCCTTCCTTCCTTCCTTCCTTCCTTCCTTCCTTCCTTCCTTCCTTCCTTCCTTCCTCTCTCCCTCCCTCCCTTTCTTCCTCCCTCCCTCCCTCCTTCCCTCCCTCCCTTTCTCCCTTCCTCCCTCCCTCCCTCCCTTTCTCCCTCCCTTCCTTCCTTCCTTCCTTCCCTCCCTTCCTTCCTCCCTCCCTCCCTCTCTTCCTTCCTCCCTCCCTCCCTCCCTTCCTTCCTTCCCTCCCTTCCTCCCTCCCTCCCTCCCTCCCTTCCTTCCCTCCCTTCCTCCCTCCCTCCCTCCCTCCCTCCCTCCCTTCCTTCCTTCCTTCCTTCCTCCCTCCCTCCCTCCCTCCTTTTCTTCCTTCCTCCCTCCCTTCCTCTCTTCCTCCCTCCCTCCCTTCCTTCCTTCCTTCCTTCCTTCCTTCCTTCCTTCCTTCCTTCCTTCCTTCCTTCCTTCCTTCCTTCCTTCCTTCCTTCCTTCCTTCCTTCCTTCCTTCCTTCCTTCCTTCCTTCCTTCCTTCCTTCTTGCCTGCCTGCCTTCCCTACCTTCCTGCCTTCCCACCTTCCTGCCTCTCTTCTTCCTTCCCTCCCTCCCTTCCTCCTTCTTTTCCTCCTTACTTCCCTCCTTCTCTCATAAAAAAGCAGATAAAACAGATTTCTGTTCTAACATATATTCTAAAGACCAGCATGTCATATGAAAGAATGACAAAGAAACCCACCAGATATACAGTATATACAGTTTTGATTGGACCTATACTATAATGATTTTCCTGAAAGAGTATAGTGATTGAAAATTGGTCTGAATTAATTTTCAAGTAGGAGGGCTATATAAAAAGGTCTGTATTGTTCCTTTATTACTGAATTATGAGAGATTCTCAGATCATTTTTTGAAGGAAGAAATTCAAAGTATTTTTGAGGTATTTAGAGCCTGGAGGAGTACATCAGTAATTAAGGGTGTCTCAGACCAATGTGCCTAGAGATGAATATTAGAATAGTATTAAAGCTGGAAGAAACCTCAGAAGTCAACTAATGCAATCTGCCCATTTTTCAAATGAAGAAACTGAGACATAGATTTTGAGCAATTTAGCCCAAGTCATAAAAATAGCAGATATGGGATTTTAACTCAAATTCTCTCTGAATTTAGTGTATTTTCTATGGCTCCATGCTAGAAAGATACATGGTTGAGATTAAAAGAGATCTGACTAAGCAAACAAACACCATGAATAAATGTTGCAAATATTGGCTTCCTATAACTAAACTTTTTCTTCTTCCTGATCTATATATTTTGATTCTAAAAGTTCCTCATCCTTACTCAATTGGAGGGAGACTTGGGAATCATTTTTAGACTGAGACTTAACACTATTGTTATTGGTAAGTCAACAAGTGTTTAGGAACCCTTTCCCCAAAAGAATGCAAAATCTCTGAGGGAAGTATCCGCTTCCTTTTTTGCCTTTGCATATCCCCAACTGTCTAACACAGAGTAGGTACCAATTCAGCAAACATTTATTAAAATCTTACAGTGTACCAGACACTGTGCTTGGTTGATTGACACAAGGAAGGGTTCCCACTCTATCCACGAATTTGCTCATTACATCTACTTATTTCATTCCTCCATCTGTGATTCCTCTTTGTTGTCTATATTCACTGCACTATAGAATTCATATAACCACTGTATATGCTGAATGTGCTAGGCACTATGCTAAGCACAAAGAAAGGCAAAAATAAAATGGCTCCTACTTTTAAAGAACTCAGTTTTAATGGGGAAGACAACATGCAAACAACTATTTATACACAAGATTCATATATTATAGATTGGAGGTAGTTAACAGAGGGACGATGCTGGCTTTAAGGGAGCTTCTGAGAACTGGGTTATGAGCTTGCAGATTGCTGAAGTTTCTTATTATCAGGGAATGAAACAAGGCTTCGGTGTTGGATTAGAGGTATTGCTACTAGAAGTAGCTTCTTGCCTGGAGTGATCCTTAATTCTCCCATCCCACATGTGGAGTCTGAGCAAACCTTTGGCTTTCTGACTTGGTTTAGTGGAACAGAAAAAACGAAATTAGTATTTTCACTTCCACTTAAGCTTCTTGGTAAAAAATGAAGTCTGGTCCTGGGGCTTAGTGGCAGAGTTGGTTACCATATTATTAAATTTCAGAAGTGCATCCTCCAGGCTAGACTTTGTTATCTTCTCTTTCATATTCTTGGTGCCTGGGTAGTTGGTGTGACTGCAGGGACCCCATAACCCTTGGGTTCATGCTTTCTACTCTGGTTCATTCCTGGAGGCATCTGTAGAGGTAGCCAGGTGCACAGCACTATACTGACTTCTCTTTAATCAGTTTTATGTCCCCCTGGCACTCATTTACTTTCAGAAGCCTTCCAGAATCTTGTGTTTCATTTAGAGGTAAAATGTGAGTGCATTTCTCTTTCTGCGTATGTGATTCTTTGATTTAATATGAATTTCTGGTTTTTTCTTCTTTTGCTTTGGGCCCCTGGTGTAATATGCTATTCAAAGCACAATCTTTACTCAGAAGATGCTCTCTCTATCCTCTGATATTTAAGAGGGACAGATCTTGCTCCCTGGACTATGATACTTTCAGAGGAAGAAAATCTCCACAGACAAATGATATGAATGGATTATAGCTATAGAAAGAGAATTTGATGGCAGGTCTTAGGGAGAGAGGAATAAAGATGAAGATGGCCTTAAGTATTCTGGGAAGCCATGCCAGGAAACTATTTACAGAAGTCTAGGAAAACTATTGGAACTAAAAAAACTAGGAAAACCACCATGGTTCCTAATGGCTCATTCCTTCTTGACCTTGTTATTTCTGGCAAGAGGGAATGGGTCATGAAGCAAGAGGGATAGTCATAGAATCAGGTCTAGTGCTATATTGTACTTTAGGAGGTCATCCAGTTAATCATTTAGTTTCCTCAATCATACAGTTAAAGAAAATGACTTGTTTAGTGTTATACAGACAGCATGTAGCAAAACCAAGGTTTGATCTCAGGTCTTGTGACTGAGAGGCAGGATAGTATAACAGAATGCTAGACTTGCTGCCAAGAACTGGGTTCAAGTGTTGTTTTTGACATTGCTAACCGTGGGAAGATGGACAAGTCTTGTAATTTTTCTCTGATTCAGTTACCTTTTTAAAATGTAATACTTGTAGATATTCCTATGCAAGGTAGAGCTTGTTAGGTACTTGATCCTCATTCTTTCCCTCCTCCCTTCTGGACAGGGTGAAGCTATATGCATCCTGGATCTTTTGTATCTTCACTCTAAAAATGAAACAGCCATTCTCTTTTTAAACCAATTAGCTTGCTTTCAGCCTAAAGGCAATATAATGCCTTTCAGGTCTCCACAGTCTCTTTTTCTACTATTTTAGGGAGTTTGTGTCAGATGAAGAGCTAATGTAATCATAATAGCTCTGAACACCAAGTCAGGATAATTTCCAACATATAGACAGATGCTTGGGCAAAATACTTTTAATCGTAGATTTTCAGAAAACTTCCATTTACTCCATTCACTATTTTCTTGACATGGACTAAGCATGCAATGCAAGTTTCATGTCTGAAACTAGTATATGGATGATACAGAAAATATTTAAATAAATAAAAGAAAGGGAGAAAAGCAGTATATATTCTGTAAAACTTAAAATATTGACTGTTAATAGACAGGTACAGGGAAGTAAAGTTGGGGAAAGAGTAGACTTTTGAGGATTTCCTTAGCCCTGATCAGACGATCAATAATTAACAACTTTGGTCTCAGTTTTTTTGTTCTAATATGCCTGCACAATTTAAAAAAAAAACACACCTCAGTATTTTCCTTCTATGCTATAGCCTTGTGCTTCCCCCCTTTCTATCTCTCTCTTCCCCACCTCCAATTTTTCCCATACTGCTACTTCTTTTCAGCTCAGTTCATTCAGTCTTGGTCTTGGCTGAGGATGTCATCTTCATCATTTCTGCCACTTCTCAGCCCATATGGTTGCCAGCCATTCTTCTCAGTCTACTATCTTGCACACGTGTTTGTATCTTTTTCAGAACTCCTACATGTGAATACAATCCGCTTTCTATACCAAGAGATAGTCCAAATTGCTCTTAGGATGAGAAGAAATATTTGTCCCTCTGAACTACATATCTCGGTAGGCTAGTCAGTACTCAGTCAACAAGCATTTCTTGAGTAACAGGCACTTTGCTAAGTAGTGAGAATATAAAGAAAGGCAACTCAAAGAGTTGCTTTCAAGGAATTTACTGTGTAAAGGGAGAGATAACATGTAAAAAAATTGTCTGAACAAGATATAGATAGGATGAATAGGCATAATAAACAGAGGGAATATAATATAATTAAGTGGGGTTGGGCAAGGCTTCTTGAAGAAGGTGAGACACTAGTTGAGCTTGAAGGAATCCAAGGAAGCTGAGATGGGGAAACTCTATTACATGTAAATTGATAATCTCCAAAATTTCTTAGAATTCTAATTTTGTACTTTTTTCCTCTCCAGGTTTAATTCTTTTCCCCACTGTTCTATGAGACATCAAAAATCCTGGAGAGCCAAGGCTTGATTGGGCAGATGGTGATTGTCCTTCATGGATCTCATCTGTATAATTGGATAGATTGTACTATCTAGTTGTATCCACAAGAGACTTGGGCTATTAATGACAACCCAGGACTTAAATTCTTTTCCTTATTGAAAACTGGTGATTCAGTGTACTGTGCAATGATTCTAACTCTCTTGGGATAGTCAGTGTTAATTATTGGGAGGACTGCTACTTGAAGTCAGCACATGTGGTTTCACAAGGTTCCTTCTGTCTCTTAAGTACATCTAATAGGCCCTGATGACCAGTATTTCTTTAGGAAGTTGATGGTGTCTACCAGGATTTTGAGTTTTGGGAAATCTGGAATGACAGTGAAAATCTGAATTTTACTTGAAGAGCTGTGACTTTACTGACTGTGTTGAAAATCACTTGTCTTCATTGACTAGGTACCACCTAATTGTGACAGATTTTTGGATGACTGAGTTATTTAGAGGTTTGACCAATATCAGTCACCAAAGAAGAATCCAGTGTAAGTGATGAATTCAATATGCAAAATGAGGCATATGCTTCTGGATAGTGCCAATGAGGGAATTTGTTTTGCTTGATTAGGCATGTATTATAAGGGCTTTGTCTTTTATTTTCTCACTGAGAGGAAAGGGGAGAAGTGAGAGGGAAAGAAAATGCTTCTTAATTGGACAAAAATTAATTAAAAATTAATTTACATTTCATCAGAATAGAGTTTCTTACCTACTTTTGTGTTGTGTGTCTTGGACTCTTTTGGCAGTCAAGTGAAGCTGACAGACAAGCTCTTCTCAGTACAATGTACAATGCATAAAATAAAAAAATATAGGATTTCAAAGGAAACAAATCATATTATAAATGACTGTCAAAATATTTTTTTTAAAAAAGAGTTCAGGCTTAGATCCCTTGAATGAGAAATGAAATTATATTGGTTTCTATATCCATGGCATATTTGAAGTAGCCTATTCTCCAGAAAAGCCCTTTGTCTGGTCCAGACCAGTAGGGTTCTCTAAGAGATCTTAGGATCATGGTGGTTAAGTTGTCAGGGATTTCAGAGACTATCTGGTCTAAGCCTTTATTTTATAGAGGAGAATAAGACTTATTGAGATTTTGTTCAAACAAGTAGGATGCATGAGAAGTAAGATTTAAATCTGGAACCTCTGATTTTTATCAAGCCCTTTGAGCATTTCGGATGTTGCATCTTTGATTCTGCTAAGAATTTTAACTTGATTGGTTTATTGATTAATATATATTTTTAAAAATTGTGGACCTTTTGGAATATTAAGTTAGAAATAACTTTCCTACACTAGAAAAGGCTATAGGATATGAAGGAGAAGGGAATAAACATTACTAAGCACCTACTATTTGCAAATATGATCGCATCTGATACAATAACATTGGGAAGCTGATGCTATTAGGATTTCCATTTACAGATGAGGAAACTAAATCAGACAGAGTCAAATAATTTGTCTTGAGTTACAGAGCTAGTTAATGTCTGAGGCAAGATTTGAACTTGGGTATTCCTGCCTCCAGCCTCAGAGATTTATCCATGTGCTGCCTCATTGCCTTTGTGAGAAAGACGAAAACCTACATGGCTATGGAAAAAGGGATGAATGTCATCTGTCCAGGTAAATTGTTTTAAATTAGGATGAACTAATTAGAATGAACTAATTAGAAAGGGAGAGTGATTCAATAGATAAAACACTGGATTTGGAGTCAAAAGACTTGCTTTCACATCTTGGCTTTTTTGATTACTGTGTGACCTTGAGCAAATCACTTCATCTCACTTCTCTGGACCTCAGTTTCCATTTGTAAAATCCATGGCTTGGAGTAGATGGTCTTTAGGATCCCTTCCATTTTAAATTTATGATCCTGTATTTTGCAAGTGATTTATTGAAGTCTGAACATGCTATGAATCAATGTGTCTTAGAATCTTAGCAAACAGGTTTTAAGAAAGCTATATTGAGTCCTTTCTTTTAACTCCCACACTGTCCATCAGGCTGGGACTTCCAGCAGATCTGAGGCTGCAGCAAGCAGAATCCAGCCTGAGCTGTCTTGGCCCTTGGAGGGCCCAAGCTGCTGCTGCTATTTGCTCATATGCTAGGTATTCTTATGCTGTTCACTCTCACTTGGAGGGTAGAAACTAGAGGGGACAAGACCCAATCACTCTTGGTATTTGTTTAGCAGGGACCCCATTTGTTAAATACAGTAAGAGAACTTGGCAGGCAATTAATTTAAGGTCTCTTTAATTTACCATGCCAATAAGCACTTTACTCAAGAATCCTCTTTAGTGAGGTAATTGGAAAGTACTACAAACTGAGTCTTAGATCTGCAATTTTCTTCTTCTCCTTTATGGGTTACATTAAGATAGAAGCCATTTATTCTTCTCTTCTGTAGTATTATGTTGGACTTCAGAACTGTCCAAGGCTTAGGACATGGTCAGAGTTGTTGAAGTCAAGCTTTTGAGCATGAGACATGGCAGTTAGTATAAGTCAGGCTTCAAGCAAAGGTAGGCTAAATTTGTAAGAAACTAGGTGGTAAAAACCTTGGATTTTAAATTAGTAAGGCAAATTCTTCTTCACGGACTAAAATCCTCTTTTCAGATTCTGTCTTTGTTATGTGAAAGAGGAACTTCAAAGCTCATATGTTACTCTCCTTCAGGATTGCTATGACTACTTTGTTAAAGAGAGAAATATTCTTGAGTGGTAGGTCCAATAAAACTTGGATAAATCATTGCAGAGTGCTTTAATGCCTGGTCTCTGTAGTTTTGTGTGTGTGTGTCATGGACATCCTTTGTCAATCTTGTGAAGCCTTTAGACCCCTTTTCAGAATAATGTTTTAAACAAACAAAATAAAATAATAGGAATCCCACTTCATGAATACCTCAAAAATATATTCATGGACCCCTGGGGTAACAACTCCTGCTGTATTCTGAATTTGTTTCATATGTATATAAAGATATGACTTTGCTTCTTAAAATCTCTTAACTGCAAGTACTCTCCTTCCTCACTCTAAGAAATATAAATGCATTACTACAATTTGCTATGGAATACATATATGAAAATACATTTGTGCATAGTTTTATTAGTATTAGAAAGTTATTCTCCCCTCCCCCATACTGTTTCTGTTCCCCACTCTCTTTAACTCCATGGAATTTAAATGTTTGATATATGGAATCCCAAGAGGGCAAAAGAGAAAACTATCCATAAATAACTCTCTGAGGTCTTTATTCCTCATTTGAGATAATAACTGAAGGCCATTCTCTTGACATTTGCCAGTTAATTGCTATGCCTCTCATAAGTCCTTTGGTTTTATCCCTAAAACCCAGTGCAATCTCACCTTTTCCCAATAACACCCAAAAGTTCCTATTTTGGGTCAGATTACTTCAGATAAGACCCTCTTACCTCCTACCCTCCATGTTGCTTATCTTGAGCAGTAAATCAGAGGACATTCAACTCTTGTACTCCCAATCCCCTCACCCAATTCCTGTGTTCTGAGATTCTAAAGCATAAATCTGAAAATAGAAATAACAGATAACAATTTTATCTACCAGTCACCATCGTGGGACTTCTGAAAATGAGACATAGCTCTGACATATCTCAGAAATGGGACTTTTTCTATGTTAAAGGAAAATTTGAGAATCCTTCTTTGAATTTGCCATGTAATAATCATTAATTCAGAATAATCAATTCACATATGGATTTGGTGGACTGCAGCATCCCCATTCCTATCTTCAGCCCCCCTGAAGCTGTGGTTGGTTATATATAATATCCTTTAATAAATTTTTTTGGGGTTTAAAAATCTTGTGCCTGAATTTGCTTTCCCCCTCCACAATGTAGTTCTGTATAATAATGTAGTAATGGATTTCATTATTTGAAAAAAATGAGGGAATTGGAATAGTTAGGAGAAATAGATCAAATATCTTTTTAAAAAATTACTTTAACTCAAAGGATTTTAATTGTCAGGGAGGGACCCTTACCTATCCTGGCAAAAGAACACCAATCCAGCTTGGATCAAAAAGTCCTCCCCTCCCAGCTCTACTTAGTTGCAGACAGAAAGTTGAGAGCCTTGAGGAGACAATGCTTCTTTGGAATTTATTTAGAACCCTATGAAGAAAACTGTAGTTCCAGAAAGAATATAGCTTTCTAAAAGACATATTGTGATTGACTTGAGAGTCTAGAGAAAACTTTCTATATGTCTTTGTGCCCTTGGGTCAACAAAAAGATTAATAAAACTTATGAGGTGGAGCTTGAGGGATATGAGTTCAGCAGAATGCATGGTAAACACTTAGGGACTTCAATTGAACAGTAGTAGCTCAGAGTGAGCCAATGATATGATGTGGTTGCCCTAAAAAACAATCTTGAATACTTGAAAACAGCTATGATTTTGCTGGTATAGGCACTTCTTTCATAAATTCAGATTACAATGTTTTAATATATTTTATGAGTTGGTTATGGTTAAAAAAATTCATTACTTGATGGCCAGCCCTTTAGGGATGAACCTCTTCAGATGGAGCTAGTGTAAGACTGATAGCAGGCTCATCTGTGAACTATATCTATTTTGGTAGGATATGCCAGGACATTCTGTTTCCTTGGGCATAAACTTTGGGAAGGATGACGAAAATTCCAAATAGGATTTTTATGGTGAAATGCAATATAAAGCTGTATAATGATTAGCAGCAGGGTCAGAAGGCATAATGGATGGAAGACAAGCCTTGGGAGACCAAGATTCAAGTCTTGTCTCAGGGTGTGTGACTATGGGCAAGTCATAACCTCTAAAAAAGTGCCAGGTGGTTCTAAGACTATAAATAACATGAGCTGACATTCTACATCAGTGGAAGAAATTTTCACCTCAGGGAGTTTTGCACAGATGAAATTACAGGTTTGTGGTTCAACCAGTGTACTCTTTCCTTTTCCCTCTCCCTTTCCCATACCTTCCCCCAAAGTTCAGAATCAGGAACATAAAAAGTCTTAGTCATCTGGATAGACAAAGCTTGGAGTATTGTGTTCATTTAAGGTTGTCATATTGAAAAATTGTACTGGAATACATAAAATGTGGGAGATATTGATGGTGGAATTTAAAATGTATTCTTTTCATTTACATTGTTGCAGGCATTGTATACTAGTGTACACATCATACACTGTATTCATACTGTTTCATTTTGTATTAGTGCATACATTTCTTTGAGTTTCTTTGTATTCATCATGTTCTTTGTTTCCAACAATGCAATAAGATTTTATTACATTCACATTCCATAATTTGAAACCATATCATATGAGAAGGGTGATTTTGATGGTGGGGGAATTTGTAACTATGCAATATGAGGAATGCTTGAAAGGAGGTACAGTGAAAATAATAATATTTTGGGCATCCATGGATCTAGGTTCAAAATGCAGCTCTACTATTGTAACCTATGTGATTTGGACAAATTTCTTGCCCTCTGTAGGCCTTGGTTTTGTTAGTGGTAAAATGAACTCTGAGGTCTGGATATAAAAAATAATACAGTTTTGCTTATGTTCTTCCTGTTCATTTCTGGTCTAATTCATTTTTTTATCTGCTGTATTTGAATATAAGATATATCCTGATGGACCACTTCTATGGATGATCCTATTCAAATGCATGTCAAAATCTTGACAATAGTCATTCTTCATCCATTTTGTTTTTCTGCATAGAAGCCAAGTTCTTTACAGTGATTATGAACCTTATTTATAAGACTCTGCATGCCTAGGGCCTGATGAAGTCAGAGCAATACTATCTTCAAGCAGAGGAATTTGGAAGACAGCTATAGAAAATTGCTCTTCCTTATGGACCTTGAACAAAACATTCCTGAAAATAGTGAATACCTTTGGCAAATGTGTTTTGTATGCTTCTCAATGTTAAAAATGAGAAAATTATCAAAAGAATATTATCTGTCGTTAGATCTCTCAATATCTTGTATGATTTTGATATAGAAGGAAAGGCTTTAGAATATATTTTTGCTATACTAGTTCAAATTCCTTTTTTATATATAACCAAGAAATTGTAAACACAATGATATATTGTATTCTACATCTTTTTGTCAGTTATATTGATAGCACTTATCATAGTGTCTGGAACACAGTAGGAGTTTAATAAATAGTAGTTCTAGGATTATTGATTATTAAGGTGTGGTCTGCTATAGGATCTCATTTAAAAAAAAAACTTATTCCCTCCTCAGATCTTCCTCAAAGGTGCCCTTGATGCATGTGTAAAATATTTTATAAACACTTTGTAGAGATAGGAAAGTAGGAATATGGGTTGATAGTTATAGATAGTTATAGTTCTTTTTTTGGGGGGCAATAATAATAGTACCTATTCCCCCACCCCCATTTTATCCTATATCCTTTTAGATTGCTTGGGGATTAATTTTTCAATGCTCTTTAAACACGATCTCCAGCATGCATCTTTTCTATGAGTGTTTGGTCTAATCCAGAATTCTTTTCAGATTTTGTTATTATTATTTTTAAAATGCCTTCTCCTCCTTCATGTAGCATATTTGGGATTGGAATGTAGAGTTCAAAATGGATGACTCTATTGTTATTGATTGGAAAAATGAATTTGTAAAAAATTATTATTAGATCTTTCCTAATTTTTATCTGATGTTTATCCTTTCAGTTTCATCCTTAAATGCCCTCTGGAAGATTTTGCTTAGTTGGGTTTCCTGCCAAACTTTCTGTAAATTTTTCTCCTTCTTCTGTTTCTTACTATTTTATGAGGTGAGAATGCTTATATTGTTCCACCCTTAATTTTGGGATTGTTAATCTACTCGGCTTTGGAATGCTGCCCCAGGCTTGAGTTCTTCTGATCCAGAGGTGAACAAAAATTCACTTAACCCTATTATATATATGGACTATATATAGTCCATACCAGATTTACTATCCATTAGGAAGCCTGGGCCTAACTGAGCATCTGCCTTTGTTCTCCCTATCCCTAAATTCTCCTGTCCTTTGGAACCTGTAGGAAACATGTCAAACCTCATATCTATGAGAGATTATCTCCTTTGTTTTAGAATTTTATCCTGAGACTGAGCTGTGAGGATTGTTAAGTGAGTGATTGTATGCAAACCCACCAAACTCATTATATTTAGTCAACATCCCCCAGTGCCTCCAATCATATTTCATATCTTCTTGATCCACAATCACCATAAAACCACTTCATATTTTTGAGATGGGAACATTAATCAAAATCAATACTATTATGTCTACAAGAAAGGGCACAATAGTCA
Organism: Sminthopsis crassicaudata; assembly: GCF_048593235.1. Taxonomy (NCBI): domain Eukaryota; kingdom Metazoa; phylum Chordata; class Mammalia; order Dasyuromorphia; family Dasyuridae; genus Sminthopsis; species Sminthopsis crassicaudata. The sequence goes on from NC_133617.1 coordinate 423,708,894, forward strand.
CCTACCCTATGGCTCTAGTGACTCTTAATCCCCATGATTTCCTAGACCAAAACACCCTTCCCTAGCCATTATCCCTCTTTGTGTTGTATTTCCATATTAAAATATAAACTTTTTGAAGGAGGGGTTATTTGAATTTTGTATCCTCATAATTTAGCACATAGTAGGAACTTAATTAGATTTTGCAAATGATTTAATTTTCTAAATTGGTGATACCCTTGATTGCAATCTTTTTCATCTTTTCAAGGAGATCCATTATTTGATCATGAAAGTCTTTTTTTGTTGTCCCTTTCAGAGGACTTTCCTTGTAAAGCCCTTTCCAACTCATATTCTTCACTGTGATCATTCTGAGGTATCAGGACTCTTCTGCAGTTTTTGCTTTATTTTTAGTGAAAGGAGAGTTTAAGGATAGACTGGATTCTTTAACATTTTAGTCCAATAGTTACACTTCCAAGTCTTCCCAGTCCCTTCCAATTGGGTTTAATTCTGTTCAACATTCATTCATTCATTCATTTATATATTTATCTATTTGCTTATCTATTTCTATTATGAAAAATGTACTGAGAAAAAACAGAACAAAATGAAAAACAGGCGCTACTTTCAAGAAATAGACTATGATATTTATTCAATCAGTAAATAAAAGAAAATTCTAGATTGGTGAGAGCACTAAAAATGAGTGGGAGGATTAGGAAAGGCTTTCTATATAGAAGGAGGCATCTTTGCTGAGCCTTTAAGAGAACCAGGAGGTCAAGTGAGAAGGGAATGCCTTGTTAAGGCCCCAGAGGTAAGAAAGGGTAAACTAAGGGGGGGGGTGGTGTTGGCTTGCCTGGAACTTAGCAAATGTAAAAGTTAGTAAAGTAAAATTAAAAAGATAAGCACGATCAAGTGTATAGAGCCTTTGAATATCAAGATGAGGATTTTGTATTTTATCTTAGTCTAGAAGCATTAGGGAATCATCAAAAATTCTTGAGAGGAGGATAATATGGTCAGGCCTTTAGGAAGATTGTTTTGGTAGCGTATGGAGGATGGATTGGGAAGGGAAATCAATTAGACTTTTGCAGATAGTCCAGATAAGAGATAGTAAAGGCCTGAACTGGGATGGGGACTTTGGCAGTGGAGAGAAGGGGGCAAATGAAAGATGTTGTAAAGATAAAAATGATATGATTTGGCAACTGATTGGGGTGAGATGAAGAGAAAGGGAAGGAGTAAAGGATGACATGAATGCTGTGAATTTGAATGAAAAGAAACTCACAGCTAATGACATAATAGCCCAGGATACCTTACTTCAAGTCTCATCCAGAAGTGGCACAATGTATTAGTATTTAATTAATGTATTGGTTAAGGTACTTTTTGTGTTGTAAATATATTTCTAATCTTAGATGGACAGTGGGAGTGTGAACATGAAGAAGGGGTCCCTCAAATTTCCCCATGGGGTCAAGTCCCATCATCTGAAGTAAATCAGCATTTTAAAAGTATTTTGGCTGGGGGTGTAATCAGCAGAGGGGAATCAAAAGGAAACCCTGAAAAGGATGAAGTCTTTTTGTTCTTGCTTGTGATTTGTGAGAACTCTGATCTACCAGTTTCTTCTGTCTTGATGATGGCCTCAGAATTGCTCTATGTTGACTTTCCTAACTTTGGTTTGTCTTCATCCAGGCTTTGCTCTGCACTCTGAGAGAAATGAGAGTTGTCCATAATCCAACATTAACAGTTTTGTTGGTTTTGTTCTTTAGCTTCAGGGAAAGATTAGTGAACATTCCTTTCTCTAAATGACTGAGGATTGAACACATTTTAGATATCTGAAAGCTCTGCACACTGGAGAGGTGACCAAAAATATATTTTCTACAGCCTTCAACTCCCTAGGAGTTCTGTGGGAGAAGGAGAGAAATGTGTTCTGGCTACCTTGTTAGGGGTAGGTTCAGTAGAATGTGATTTTGCAGCATGACTTGTGTAGCCCTCTTTCAAAAATCAGGGATTCTAAGACTACTAGAATGATCTATAAAAAGCCATACCCCTCTTCTTTCTCAGACTTCTGTGGCTCTCAATATTTTTGTATGATGGAAAATTTAGGTGGTGAACATGTTTAGGCTCAGGATAGCTTAGGGATGACTTGTTAATTCTGTATTTTCTTTCTGTATTTATGATAGAAATGAGGAAAGAGAATACTGACCCTGTCCTCATCTGTGATTACCTAGACTGGATAAATAAAGATGGAGAAACTGTAATGAAGAAACTCTCTTGAATGAAAACTTAGTTTTTTTCTTCTCTTTTTAGCTTTCATCCAAATATTTTTAATAATATTTTATTTTTCCAAATACATGTAAAGATAGCTTTCAATATTCATTTTTGTAAGAGTTTCTGTTCCAAATTTTTCTCCCTCCTTCCTTTACCTCACCCTTGTTAAGACAGCAAGTAATCTGATATGTTAAATATGTGAAATTATTTTAGACACATTTCCATATTTGTCATGTTGTGCAAGAAAAATCAGACCAAAAGGGAAAAAAAACCACAAAAAGAAAAAACAAATAGACAAGCAAAAAGGTGAAAATGCTATGTTTTGATCCACATTCAGTCTCCATAATTCTCTCTCTGGATGTTGATTGGCATTTTCCATCCCAAGTCTCTTTCTTCCTAATATTCTTAGTTCTGGTCAGATGCAACAGATGCTCCCAGTCAACTTTGGGCTTAAGTGTGTGTGTGTGTGTGTGTGTGTGTGTGTGTGTGTGTGTGTGTGTGTGTGTGTGTGTGTGTCTGCTATTAGTGGTATGCCTATCTGTTTATGCAATGTACATAAGATATTTTGCAAATCTGCAAACATTTGTTTGCTGTTGTCCAGTTATTTCAGTCATGTCCAACTCCTTGTCATCCCATTTGGGATTTTCTTGGCAAAGATACTGGAGTGTTTAACCATTTCTTTTCCCAAAAAACCTAAATAGATGTTAGTTATAATTATAGAGGCAGTCAGATGGAGTAGTTCATAGAGTGATATAGAATCATAAAGATCTAGGGTCCTATTCTGCTTCAGATACTTATTTGTTATGAGACCCTGGACAGATCACTCAATCACTTTCAGACTCAGTTTCCTCACTATAAAATGGAGATGATGAAAATATTACCAGTTTCACCATGTTATTGCAGGGATCCATTAAGATAATACATATAACAGTGCTTTGGAAACCTTAAAACAGTATATAAATATTATTATCACTATACAATGAAAGGTGTTGATTAGCCTTTTGACTGATGTTTCCTCTAATTTCTCCCCTCTACAATCCATCCTTTGTAGAGCACCAAAATAACCTTCCTGTTATACATCTAACTACAATAATTTCTTGCTCAAAAATCTTAAGTGGTTCTCTATTGCCTTAGAAAATAGAAACTTCTTAGTTTGAATTTTAGGGCTTTCTACAGACTGCTTCTATTCCAGCCTTATTTCATGGTGCTCTTCTTAATGTACTCTATGTTCTAGCCAGACTAAACTTAGCTATCATCCCCTTTTGTGGATTTGCCAACTTTTTCCTGAAATGTACTTTCTCCTTATTTTTGTGTTTTAGCATCTCTTTCTTCAAGGCCCTGGTCAGCCTTTCCTGATAAAATTCCTCCATCCCAAGTTGAATGTTCTTTCCCTCTTCAAATTTTCCAGGAACAGTTTGGAATTCCTATTTGTTTCCATCACATGTTCTCCCATAGGATACTTAGTTGTGTATAGTTTATAATGATCATAGTGGAGTTTAAAACCCCTTGAGATTGGAGAGGTTGTTACTTTTTTTTTTAATCTCACAGCACCTAGAACAGTATCTTGCTCATGGTGGAATAACATATAATAAGGTTGGTGAAATGAATGAATATGTTTATTTAAGAATCTCTTCCAGTTCTGTGATTATATGAATTCTATTAGCTTTGGGGAAAGAACATTATGTAGTAATAAAAGTACCTATCCTATGAGCAGAAGAAAAATCAAGGAAAAAATTTGCAGAAGAAAATTTCTGGGGATGAATCTAAAGAGAAAGTCAAATGTGTTTGTAATACAAATGTGTTCAAAGACCAATCACTGATATTTGGGATTGCATACCTTAGAGAGTATTATCAGGGAAGACAGAAGAAGCACTACTTTCTCTCGGTCTATTGGCCTTGCAGGTTAAAGTATTTCAGGTCTTAGTAAGCTATATTTTATATGAAAGGAGAAAGAAACCTTCTCTGCTTATTTGCCTTCATTTTTCAAAATGTACCATATCCCTCTTTTGATGGAGGAGAATCCTAAACTCTGAGGATAGTTACTGATTTTTTGTAGTCTTTAATGCTGCTTGAATGATTCTTGTCGCTAGCATTAAGAAGCTTGGAGGACATTGGAAATATCCATGCTCAGCCTGATCTAATCCCTCACTCCCTATTGTCTCTTTGCAGCTTATGTGTAATTGAACACTTTAGTCTTCAGAATCTTATCCATCTTTCAAAGTCCATCTTCTTGGAAAGCCTTGTGTGACTAACCCCAATCCCTAATGATTTCTCCTATTTGCTGACATTTTATGGTACTTATGGTTTAACACTTACTTGTACAGTATCTTCTATTATTTTCTAATTGTTTCAAATGTGTTGGCTTTGAAGGCAGGAGCCGTATCTTGTATGGACACTTCACAAAATCTAACATAGCAGGACTCTGAAAGTTCAATGAATTCCTTTGGGTTTGATTAGCAAGTAGAAATAAAAAGTAAGGTTTCTGAAGTTAGGGACCATGTTTGACCTAAATATTGCAAGATGATGGTATCAAAGAGAAAGTCAGGTGGGGTGCTCTGTTAGTGTGGAATGGATGTAAATAGGCTTTGAGGATCCTATTATTGTGAAATAATTTGCAAACTAGAGAGATTGGAAGGTCATGAAAGCATGTTCCTTTGGGTACTACTGATGCTGTCCTTCAAATGCCTTCTATTGCCATCTTTCCATCTATGTTCTGAATATTCCTCTAATTATAGACTCCTATTATTCAAAATATTATTTCCTTTCCTTTAGTGGGCATCAATTACTAATAGTTTTATAAACTAGATTCTCATATTCTACTTTTGTAAGGATTGATGTGATCCAAGATTTATAATCTAACTATATAAAAAACCATGGGGATAGAAAACCAAAATGAGAAATAGTTCTTTTCTTATTTTTTAAATTAATTTTATAATTATAATTTTTTGACAGGATGAGTAATTTTTATAACATTATCCCTTGTATTCATTTTTCCAAATTTTCCCTTCCCTCCCTCTACTCCCTCCCCTAGATGACAGGCAATCCAATACATATTAAAAGTGTTACAGCATAACCAAGGTACAATATATGTGTGTAAATCCAATTTTCTTATTGCACATTAAGAATTGGATTCTGAAGGTTTAAGTAACCTGGGTAGAAAGACAGTAGTGCTAATTCCCAGTGTTCCTTCTCTGGGTTTAGTTGTTTCTGTCCATCATTGATCAACTGGAAGTGAGTTGGATCTTCTTTATGTTGAAGATATCCACTTCCATTAGAATATATCTTCATACAGTATTGTTGTTGAAGTGTATAGTGATCTTCTCGTTCTGCTCATTTCACTCACCATCAGTTGATGTAAGTATCTCCAAGCCTCTCTGTATTCCTCCTGCTGGTCATTTCTTACAGAGCAATAATATTCCATAACATTCATATACCATAATTTATCCAGCCATTCTCCAATTGATGGACATCCATTAATTTTCCAGTTTCTAGCCACTACAAAGAGAGCTGCCACAAACATTTTGGTTTGATGATCATATGGTTTTTATTAATTTGATTATTAATATGGCCAATTATACTAATAGTTTTCCTAATATTAAACCAGCCCTGAATTCCTGGTATAAATCCTACTTGATCATAGTGTATTATCCTGGGAATGATTTTCTGAAGTCTTTTTGCTATATCTTATTTAAGATTTTAGCATCAATATTCATTAAGGAGATTGGTCTATAGTTTTCTTTATCAGTTTTCAATCTACCTGGTTTAGGTATCAGTACCATGTCTGTGTCATAAAAGGAGTTTGGTAGGACTCCTTTATCCCCTATTTTTTCCAATAGTTTTTATAACATTGGTGCTAATTGTTCTTTAAATGTTTGGTAGAATTCACATGTGAATCCATCTGGTCCTGGGGATTTTTTCCTGGAGAGTTGATTAATAGCTTGTTCTATTTCTTTTTCTGAAATGGGACTATTTAAGCAGTTTACCTCCTCCTCTGTTAATCTAGGAAGCCTATATTTTTGGAGGTAGTCATCCATTTCATTTTAGTTATCAAATTTGTTGGCATAAAGTTGGGCAAAGTAACTCCTTATTATTTCTCTAATTTCCTCTTCATTGGTGGAAAGATCCCCCTTTTCATTTTTAAAACTAACAATTTGATTTTCCTCTTTCCTTTTTCTGATCAGATTTACCAAAGGTTTATCTGTTTTATTGGCTTTTTCATAAAACCAACTCTTGGCTTTATTTATTAATTCAATAGTTTTTTTTACCTTTAATATTATTGATTTCTCCTTTTAATTTTAGAATTTCAAGTTTAGGTTTTGGTTGGAGGTTTTCAAGTTGGTTTTCTTCTAGCTTTTTAAGTTGCAGGCCCAAGTCATTAATCTTCTCTTTCTCTATTTTATTCAAATAAGCCTCTAAAGATATAAAATTTCCCCTTATTACAGCTTTAGCTGCATCCCACAAATTTTGGTATGATGTCTCATCGTTGTCATTATCTTGGATGAAATTATTGTTTCTATAATTTGTTGTTTCATTCTTTAAGATGAAATTATTTAGTTTCCAATTACTTTTTGGTCTATTTACCCCTAACTTCTTATTGAATGTAGTTTTTATTGCATTGTGATCTGAGAAGAAGGCATTTACTATTTCTGCCTTCCTGCATTTAATTTTGAGATCTTTATGTCCCAATATATGGTAAATTTTTGTATAGCTTCCATGAACTGCTGAGAAGAAAGTATACTCCTTTCTATCACCATTTAGTTTTCTCCAAAGATCTATCATACCTAGTTTTTCTAATGTTCTATTTGCCTCTTTGATTTCTTTCTTATTTGTTTTGTGGTTTGATTTATCTAATTCTGAGAGTGCAAGGTTGAGATCTCCCACTATTATAGTTTTGCTGTCTATTTCTTATTGCAACTCTCTTAACTTTTCCTTTAGGAAGTTAGATGGTATACCACTTGGTGCATATATATTTAGTATTGATATGGCTTCATTGTTTATGCTACCTTTTAGCAGGATATAGTTTCCTTCCTTATCTCTTTTAATTAGATCAATTTCTGCTTTTGCTTGATCTGAGATAAGGTTGGCTACCCCTGCTTTTTTGGCTTCACCTGAAGCATAATAGATTCTGCTCCAACCTTTTACCTTTACTCTGTATATATCTCCCTGCTTTAAGTGTGTTTCCTGTAAACAACATATTGTAGGGTTCTGACTTTTGATCCAGTCTGCTATCTGCCTCCGTTTAATGGGAGAGTTCATCCCATTTACATTTACAGTTAAAATTACTAACTCTGTATTTCCTGCCATCATATTATCCCCTGATTATGCTTTTTTTCCTCCTTATCCCCCCTGAATCCTTTCCCCAGTATTTAATTTATGGACCCCACTTGTGACACACAGCCCTCCCTTTTTAGTATCCCTCCCCCCTCCTTTTAAGTCTCTTCCCCTTTCTTGTACCCTTCCCTTATTCCCCTTTTCCTTTTCCCTTTTCCCCTCCCTCCTTATAATGATGTGAAAGAATTCTCTGTAAAACAAATATGTCAATTATTTACTCTTTGAGCCTACTCTGATGAAAGTAAGATTCATACAATGTTTCTCCCCCTCTCTAAATTCCCTCAGATGTGGTAGATTTTCTATGCCTCTTCCTGGGATGTAGTTTTCTTCTTTTTATCTCTCCTTTCCATTTTTCTGATACTATCCCCTTCCCTTTACTACTTCCCTTTTTTTGTTATATCAGTAAAATCAAATTATCCATGTGGACTTTCTGTATATTCACAACAGAGATACAGTTCTCAAGAGTTCTTTTTACCTTTTTCTGATTCTCTTCAGTCTTGTGGATGTAGATCAAATTTTTTGTTTAAGTCTGGTTTTTTTCTTAGAAACAAATGGAATTCCTCTGTTTCATTAAATGGCCATCTTCTTCCATGGAAGAAAATGCTAAACTTAGCTGGGTAGTTTATTCTTGGTTGCAATCCTTGTTCTTTTGCCTTTTGGAATATCAGGTTCCTTTAATGTGGAGGCAGCCAGATCTTGAGTGACCCTTATTGTGGCACCTTGATATTTGAATTGTTTTTTCCTAGCTGCTTGCAATATTTTTTCCTTAGTTTGGTAGTTCTGCAGCTTAGCCACTATGTTCCGTGGAGTTCTTTTTTTAGGATCTTTTTCAGAAGGTGTTCGATGAATTCTTTCAATGCCTATTTTCCCTTCTATTTCTATTATCTCTAGACAGTTCTCTTTGATGATTTCCTGTAGGCTTTTTTTTTCATCATAATTTTCGGGAAGTCCAATGATCCTCAGATTATCTCTCCTAGATCTATTTTCCAGGTTTATAGATTTTCTCAGTAAGTATTTGATGTTATTCTCCAGCTTTTCATTTTTTTTAATTTGACTGATTCTTAGTTTCTCAATGAATCATTCATTTCTATTTGTTCAGTCCTGATTTTTAATGAGTTACTTTCTTCATTCACACTTTTTAGTTCTTTTTGTATATGTCCAATTGAGTTTTTAAATTAATTATTTTGCTCTGGTGAATTTTTTTCCATTTCACTATTTTTTTAAGTGAGTTATTTTCTTTTTCCAAATCACAAATCCTACTTTCTTGGGAATTTTTTATCTTTTCCAATTCAGAAATCCTACTTTCCTGTAATTTTTAAACCTTTTTAATTCACAAATTTTGTTTCCCTGCACCTCCTGTGAATTCTTTATTTTTCCAACTCAAATTTTAGGACATTGTTATTCTCTATCATAGCTTCTCTTTCCTTTCCCCATTTTTCTTCAAACTCTCTTAACTTTTTAATAGTGTCTTCTGGGAGAGAGTTATGTGATGGGGGGCAGGTATCATTCCCCTTTAGGGTGGTATCTAGAGACTGTCTGCTGTTAGCCTCCTCAGGGTTGGATACCCACTCTTTTTCTGTGTAGAAAGTGTCAATCATTCTCTTCAGCTTCTTACTCATTGTTAACACTCTGTGGGGGGGTCTGCCCTTGGGCAAGAAATTTATTTATCAGCTTCCTCCCAGACCAGGGATAGGATGCAGCAATCCTGTGACTGGGCTAAGAGAGAGTTGTGGGAGAGAGTTCCCCTCCCCCAGAAGTGCCTCAGAGGTGGTTAGCACCACTGTGCTGCAAGGAATGCCCAGTGAGGAACCCTGCTGTGTGTCCTAGAGACTGCCCTGAGGTTTAAGGCTGAACATTGAAAGCGTCACAAACCTCAGCCAAAGCCTCCCATGGGGCCATGGATATTAGCAGCTGACACAAAAAGCCCCTGCACTCAAACCGGAAGTGTCTGCCCAGAAACCAAGGTCCCTGCTGCTCAGGTTCCATTGCTCTGGGAGTTCTGCTACTGCCAGAATTCCACTGCCTCAGGCTGAGCCCCGCACTATGTGGATTAGAGGCTGCCCCGGGCTGTGTCCTCTGCTGTTCAGATTCTTAACTGCCCCAAGGAGAAGCCCTGGACAGCAGAAGGCAGCTGTACAGCCTTGCTGAGATTAGTGCTAGAGATTGGGGTGGATCTAGGATCTGGATTTATATTATAAAGTGGCTTGACTTCTCTTCTGATCTGCTGTTTTATAGGCAGAGTAGAGCTATCAGCTTGTGCCAGATTCCTCTATCTCAGTGGCTTCTCTGATCCCAGAGTTCTCCCCAGCCCGTTTGGCACAGTGTGCTAGCACCTAACCCTGTCTGTGCTGATCTTTTTTTCCTCCCCTCGGAATTGATCTTTTCTGTTGAAATTCCAGATTCTCTTCAGCTGGTAAGTTGTGCTTCTAATCCTTGTGGTTTTTATCAGTCCAGTGTTATTTTTGAGACTGATTTAACTAGTATTGAGGTAAGAAGAGGTATTGAGGAAAGAAGGGAGCTTACGAAATCGTGTGTATCTTCTCCACCATCTTGGCTCTGCCCCCAAGAAATAGTTCTTGTCCTCAAGAAACATATTTTCCTGGGAGATAGGGAGATCCATCATATAAACATATAAACAATATTCATTAAAGTCAACTAATGTGACTCTGGGATAGTCATTTAATGTCTCTGTGCCTTCATTTGTTCATCTGTAAAATGGGTGGTGGTGGTAGGAGGGGGAGGTAGGAGGGGACTTAAAAGTCCCAAGCTTCCTTTCAGCTCTAAATCTATGATTGTATGCTTTAAATATTTTTAATAGTTTTTTTTCAACATTCATTTTTTGTAAAACTTTGTTCCAAATTTTTCTCCCTTTTTCTCTTCCCCTCCAAGATAGCAAGAAATCTAATATAGATTACATATGTGCAATTCTTTTAAGCATATTTTCTCATTTGTCATGTTATGCAAGAAAAATCAGACCAAAAGGGGAAAAAACATGAGAAAGGAAAAAACAAACAAAAAAGATGAAAATACTATACTTTGATTCACAGTCAGTCTCTATAGTTCTCTCTCTGGATGTAGATGGCATTTTCCATCCCAAGTTTATTGTAATTGCCTTGAATCATCTCTTTATTGAGAGGAGCCAAGCCCATCACAGTTCTTGTTACTGTGTACAATGTCCTGGTTTTGCTCACTTCACTCAACATCAGTTCATGAAATCTTTCCAGGCTTTTCTGAAATCAGTCTGCTCATATGATTCTACAGTTGAAAAGGCAGCAGGTAGCTCAGGGGATAAAAGATTGAACCTATAATCAGGAACACAAATCTAGCCTCAGATATTTCCTAGCTGTGTGACCCTAGCCAAGTTACTCAATCTCTGATATTCTGACAAAGTGAATCTTTTGAATAAGGAAATGGCAAACAACTTACCCTGGCCAAGAAAATTCCAAATGTGATCATAAAGGGTTGGATATGACTGAAAATAACTGAACAATAAGAATTGAAGCAGGAGAACTAGAGCAAACTAGGAAATGTTTATCCTAGAAGATGACACATGAACTGAATCTTACTAAGAAGGTAGATTCAATGAGGTAGATATGAGAAGACCTCCAAGACTGGGGCACAGCAAGGAGGCTAGTTTGACTGGAGGTTAGAAACTGTAAAGGAGAGACTTGTAAAATTAGAAAAGAGTCAGGTTGTGAAGGGCTTTAAAGCCTAAGCAGAAGGGTTTTCATTTATCCTGAGCATGATATGGAGCCATTAAGTTAAATTGTTAGATTTGTGCTTTAGGAAGATTATTTTGGTAGTTGTTTGGAAGACAGGAGAAGGGAGATACCAAAAGCTGATATGCCAATTAAGAGATTGTTACAATAATCCAGGTGAGAGGAGATAAAAGTGTTGGAATGGGTTAGTATCTTAGTGAGTGGGAAGAAGTGGGAGCGATGTGAGATATAGAAACAGAATTAATAAGACTTGGCAACCAATTGCATATGGAAGGCAAGGGTTAGCAAAGAATCAAGGATAATGATGAGGTTGCAACCTTGGTTACCAGAAGGAGGATTGTGCTCACCACAGAAATCACCTTCCTTGGCCTTCTCCTGTCTTAGCTGATACTGTCACCTGAGGAGATGCTAACAGCTGGGAAAACATGACACTTGCCTTCTCTGCTTTGCTTTGGCCCTCTGCCATATTTGGTATAATGTCAACTTAAAGGCCATGCACTCATCGAGGGCCTTTTTTTTCTACCTTGTTTATTTTTAATTGTTTAGGTCCCCTGACATTGGGAACATCTGGCCCCCCACATAAACAGGCTCCTCTCGTCTTTTCAGCATCACAGACTTTCTGCAGACACACTGTTCTGTGCACCTTCCAAAGCAGCAGATTAATTAGACATTTCAGAGAAGATGGACTTTTTAAGCACTAGCTTCATTAGCATGTGTGTGCTGGAAGTCCCAGCAAAGTAAAATGTGCTTATTTGTATGTTAATAAGCTAACCCAAGCCCTCTGGAGCCCAGATGAGCTTTGCAGTTTTCTCAACTATGCTTGAAAAATTCCCTATTTGAAAAAATCATTTACACTCAACAGTGTGACTAACGCAGCCTTGCAGAGAAGCTTTACAAAAATCTTTCAGCCTATAACATGATCCATGTTTACAGATGTCATAAAGATGGTGGCAAGGAGTGTCAGTGATGAGAAAAAGTTGAGAACACTAGGGCTCTGGTTGAATGGTCTGTTGGTAAAGTAATGCTTAGCTCAGTGTTATAATACATATCAACATTATACTTCTGTGTTATATGCATATAATTATATAAAATTTTGACAGTTATTAATAATGATCCTTTATATTTTTATAGCACATTAGAACTTTCAAACACTTTACAAATAGACTCTCTGTTTTGGTCTTTCACTAATAACTTTTTGTAGTATGTTATTAATACCAGAGCATGTAGAATCTGCTAAAGTCCAGTGATGTCTCTGGGGCTCTTTTTGGCAATGGACAATGGTGTGGTGGGACTGAACCTAGTGGTATGCTGGCAAACATTTTTCCCCTTGCATATATAATATGCTTTTAAATTTAACATACATCATTAACATTTTCTCCATCACTTAAGTCTATACAATCAATAAAACAATAAATTAAGGTCTAATTTGGAGCATTTTCTGATTTCTTAAGTCTAAATGTTCAACAATTGACTTCTGCAAGTTGGTTAGTTAAGTCTAAATTTTTAACAATTGACTTTTGCAAGTTGGTTAAAGATGGCTCCAGCACATACCTGGTTGAAATCTAATTGAAAAAAATAATATATATGTATATACATATATTTTACTTGAAAGGGGACTAGGAAGGACATAGGCTACTGGGGATGGGTGGAAAATTTCTAGTTCAGTAAAACTTTGGTAAATAATGTCAAGAATGTAATCCTTAAGAATGATCCTAAAGATAGGAGACACAAAAGCGTTCCTGCAAAGAGGACAGAAAGGATTTAAAATCCAAGGCAAAGTGGTACAATGGATGGAGTGCTGGATATGGAGTCAGAAATATTTAGATTCAGACATTGGTATGCTGCATCGTGCTTCCGAACTTCAGTTTCCTATGGTCATATTAATAACATTTATTATACAGGTAGCTGTGATGATCAAATGTGATCATTGAATCATTGATTTAGAATTGGAAAGGAACACAGAGTTTCAACCCATCCCCAGTCACTGTATCTATTTTACAGGTGAGAAAACCAAAGTCCAGGAAGGTAATCGCCTTAACCCTTTGGCCACAGAGGCAGTAGGTAACTGAGCTGAGATCTGATGCTGTGCTTTAGAAGATAATGCATTGAAGTACTTGATGAAATTTAGGTGCTATATAAATGTGAACTGTTATTATTATTAATTAGTACCACTCCTGGGTTAAGCAGGACTGTCATCTAACTTCCAGTAAGAGTAAAATTGTCTTGTGAGACAATGTCCCAATTCTCTGTCTCACAAAATGAAAAAGTGCAGTGGCCAGAAATCTCAGAAGTTCATCCCACAGCTGATCTGATAGGTCTGATCTCATGCTATAATCTTTACCATCCCATCTTTCAGCTCCTCCCATCTAATTGTTGGGGGCAACATGCCCTCCAAGTTTTGTGAAATCTGAAGATTGCTGGATGAATATCTCTTTTCAAGGGATTAGTCAATGTAGAGTTCTGCCCAATTAAAAACAGAAAATCTTTTACTCAGTTCAGTTATGTACAACTGTACATAACTGTACAACTGTAGTTGTCTCATTACTATGGGTCATTTTTCTGAAACCTAGCTAGGGAAAGGTGAAGTCATTAAACCTTCCCTCACACCTTCCAGACATACATATAGAGATACACTCAATTCTAAGCAGCTAGTAGATAAGTAGGTATAAGTTGATAAGTAGATAAGTAGGTATAAGTTGATAATTATATTTCTATTGAAGTTAGTTAAGTTTTTTTTTCTAAAAAAAAAAAAAATATATATATATATATATATATATATATATATATATATATATATATATATATAAACATGTATGTGCTTTTTGGTTCACTAATTGTTTTGTATCTTATGAATTTGGCTGTAAGCTTCTTATGGGAAGAGACCTTTTCTTAAATATTTTTTGTTCCCCATTGTATCTAGTCATGTTAGACAGCTGTTTTAGATAATCAGTGAGACATGAAATTGGAATATTAATATTTAGGGAACAATGAACAAATCATTTCGGTGGGGGGGGCAATTCCTAGAAAATAGTAGTAGGAGATTGTTTTAAAAGAGTGAAATAGATTGTCTATTAGAGGGCTTAAATGCTTGGCTAAGGAGTTGGGACTTTACTTTTAGATGATAGAAAGGTCATTGAGTAGAGCAATATTGAAAGTATATTTAAGAATGAGAATGACCCATTGAATGGTTAATAGAGATTGATGCTACTTTCTTCTCATGCCCTTTGATTTCTCAGGGATGGGGATATTCTGTAAATACTTGGTAAGTGATTGGCTTGCACGCTTAGAATGATTACCTATTTTTGTGGGTTCTAGGAATGTAGTGACTTAAGAGACTGTGATCAATGACTCATTTGTAAACTTATGATGCAATATGATCTAATATTTTGGTGATTTCATTAAACTATTTTCCAGAAAATTCACGGAATTAGAATTTGAATGAACTTTAGAGCTATCTCAGCATGCCTGTGGTGATATTGGATTATAAGTATTAGAAATGCAGCAACAGTGGTGAAAGGACAGAAATCAGGTGTACTTGTGGATAGATGTTACATGTCACTTTATGTTCAAACAGGATGGCAAATTTCATAGATGCCTAAATAAATAGTCTATCAACTATGTTTGGGAAGAGAAAGTGAGGATGGAGATATAAGAAAGTTGACTGGGCCAAAAATAATGTGGCTCCAACCAAGTTCCTTCCTCTGTATTTAGCTAGGTGACTGTAGATAAGTAATTGCGCCTCTCTGGGGCTCAGTTATCTCCTCTGTAATGGGAATGATAAAATATGACTTACTAATTTCTCAGAGACACTTTGAGGATCAAATTAGCTAGTTAACTTAATCAACATGGCTTTATTAAGCTTAACTGTTTGCCCAAGTGCTAGGTGAAACAAGAAATAATGCATTCTTTGTCATCAAGAAGCATATAGTGGGTAGACCTCTGTGCTTAGTCAAGGAAATTTGAGTTCAAATTCATCCTTAGATATTTACTAGTTCTATGACTCTGGGGAAGGCACTTAACCTTAGTTTACTTCAATTTCTTTATCTTTAAAATGAGGATAATAATAGTACCTACCTCTCATAGTGAGGATCAAATGAGATAATTGTAAAGTACTATAAATATCTAAATTAACTATAAAGGACATATGAAGAAATACACTATCTTCATCTAGAAAAAAACTGATAAATAAAAGCATGTATATAATAATTATATATGTGTGTATATGTATGGAAATATGCATACTGCATGCCTTACATAAAATACAAATAGATGCATGTATGTATACACATATACATATACCTATTTGTGTTTTATGATATCCATCTCTAAGGTGGGGTAGAGAAAAAGAAAAGAAATTTACATGACAACTTTATTATATATTTTAAAGGAGTAGCAAGTTGTACATAATAGATTTCTAATTTCATATGCAATCATCTTTTTTTTATTATACTATGTTATGAAAATGCTTGTTTTATTCCACAAATTTAAAAAAATTAAAATAAAAATTTAAAAAGCACTTAGCATAGTTCCTAGAAAATAGTAGGTGCCATATAAATCATAGATATTATTATTATTAAAAATAACATGGATAAATATAAATACATGTAAAAAACAATATATATATGTATATATATATGGGGTAGATTTAAGGGGTTAGCAGCTTAAAGGGTCAGCAAGGATATTGTATAGAAAGTAGTGTTTGAGCTGAGTTTGAAAGTAAACTCAGGATTCTGAGACAAATATAAAAAGAAAGAGAGGACAGCCTGCCCGAAGAAATGGAGTTGAGTCAAAGGGACTCTGAAAATCTCAAAAAGTACATGTAAATGTGCTATTATTATTCAATAACTAAGTACAAAAGTCATTGAGTGATTGTATACCTTTAAACAATGCATGGAAAGTAGAGGAAGTTTAACTGGGTCTGAAGGGCCAGCACCCTAAGTAGCAGCTGGATGGAGTAGGATAGAACCTAGAATGAAGTGAGCAGCTGAAGAGGGAGGGATTCTCTTCATGCTGCCAGAGGTGGAGAGGATGGAATCCTGTAAGAAAAAGACGATATTCAAGTAACCTAATCCCAGCCAGTCCATGGCATAAAATAGAATGATTTCTCCCATGCTTAGTCAACAGGTGGGCTCTAAAATGAAGGAAATGATCTGAGCTGTCTAAAGCTGGATACAATTAAGGAACATTCACTGGTTTAATTGAAGTCTTAACATGAGCTGTTTATGAAACGCTCAGATCTGAACTCTGCAGCTGCAAGCATTTAATTTTAAGATTTAAAGATAAATAACTGCTGCTTGCCTAACAGGTTGCTGTGACTGAATGGTGAATATTCTCTGTGCTTAGAAGGAATAGGGCTTTTTTTAGCTTTGGTCTCTCTTTCTTTGATAGCTGAGTGAGGGTGCCTGCACTAGCCCTCAGCAGTCAGCTGCCCTACTTTGCTAAAGAAGAGCTTTTTGCCTAATTAAACCAAAATTAAAATGAAATCCATAATGATAATTCCCCCTTCCCATGGCTAATAAACAATGACAGCCTCATTAATGGTTCGAACAAAGGCTAATTAGAGATAGATGTAGAAGAGACCTCCAAAGTCAGATGACTTTGGTCCAAAGGCCTCATCTTATAGATGGGAAGACTGACACACAGTTGGTTACATGATTTACTCCAAGTTATTTATGAGAAAGCCTATAGATTGGTCTATCTGTCTTAACTTTTAGCCAATGTGCATGATATTCTCTGGGCAGTTAGATGGTATAGATGAAAAAGTACCTGGCCTACAGTCCTGAAAGCCTGGGTTCAAATCCAACATAAGACACTCACTAGATGTGTGACTCTGGACAAGTCACTAAAGTTCTGAATGCCTTCCAAAATGGATGCACTGGAGAAGAAAATGGCAAACCACTCTAGTATATCTTTGCTAAGAAAACCTCAAATGAGGATCAATAAAACTTGCAAACAATTGAAACATCCCAACAACATCAAAAAAGATTTTCTCTATGGCACTGGTTTCCAATGGAAGCCATAACATCATTTCAAGAAGAATGTGATAAACTGATTAGAGAATGGAAACATCCCACCCTCTCCTTCATAACACAACCAAATCTACCCTTATATTCCAACAGCCTCTGACTTCTCCCCCACCTTCCATTGTATACTCTTCTAAATTGTAAAAGTAAATATGGCTTCTTAGGGTATTAATATCTAACCATTGCCAGGATCATCATAGCTGCAAATGCACAAATATCTCTGAGAAAATTCCCCTCTTCTCCAATATACTCACCTCTTTCATTACTTCCTGGCTGCAGGTTCAGGGCAGGTTCTATATTTCAGGGTAGTGACCACTTAATAATAATAATCATGATCATTATCATAATAATCTTTCCTCTTTTTGTTTTGGTTTGGATTGAATCAGTCATAGAAGATAAACTGGCCTAGATGCATTTTGATATTTATTATAAATCTCATTTTCTTGTTTCCAAGTATACTTCTCTTCTAAGCTTCCCTATTACTGTTTTGGGAAATACTATTCTAGGCACCCAAGTTTTACAACCTTAGTGTCATCTTAAATTCCTCATTTTCTTTCATCCCATATGTCCAATCAGTTGCCAGATCTTGTTTCTACCTTCACAACATCTTTGGCATCCATGGTTCCCTTCTCTCTACCCACATAGCTACCACCCTAGTTCAAGATCTCATCTCTCACAATTGTAATAAGCTCTTAATTGGTCTCCTTGCTTCATAGTTTCATTTTTTTTCCTCAATCGAGCCTGTCTATAGCAGCCAACATTAATTTTTCTCAAGTGCAGTTTTGAATATGTCCCTCTCGTATTCAATAAAAGTCAAAGACTTCCTATTGGCTCTAGGAGAAACTATTACTTCCTTTTTCTCATTCTTTTTTAATGTCTATTTTTATATAAGTTTTAAAATGTAGATTATTATTATTAATACAATCAAACATGTATATAATTTATAAATAGGTGAATACCCACACATGATGTGTAGAGGGGGTATGCTTAATTTTTACTCCCTGATAATCTATGTTAAAAAAAAAATGTTTCTTTGCTCTAAGGAACAGGCCAAGGCCTGGGGCTAAAATGTAGGTGAGTAGAAGAGGTTGTTATTGTTGCTCAGTTATTTCAGTTATAATGGACTCTATGTGACCCCATTTGGGGTTTTCTTGACAAAAATACTGGAGTGATTTGCATTTCCTTCTCCAGTTTGTTGAACAAATAGTAACTTAGCAAACAGGGCAAATGACTTGCATAGAATCACACAGCTAATAAATATCCAAGGCCAGCTTTGAATTCAGGAAGATGAATTTCAGTACTCTACCCACTGCACCATCTCACTACCTAAAGAAGTTCCTGGGGAGGCTCCTTGTGAAAGTACTTAAGTCTATCTATGGTGATTGAAAGCCTCCTCATTTGGGGAATGTGAATACCCTAACAGCTACTTCCTGAGATGTTCTCCTTCCCTGTTTCCTTCAGCATGAATTAGCAGCAGTCTTGAATCTTTAGCACAAATGCTTCTCTCCCAGACCTAATTCCTGCTCCTGTTTGACTCAAGTAAAACCCTTTTTAAAAAAATCCCTGGAATTTACCAGTTTCACCAAGATTCCCAACAGACCTGTTTCAAACATTCCTGAACTGATCCCTTTATATTGTATTTCCCATTAATAAGAATATTGCTTTATTCTCTCTGCTTGAGTACATGTTCTGATTTGTTGTGTTTTGTATTTCCTTATAATTGTACTTGGGAATCCCAAATATTATTCAAGACTTTGTTTAGAACATAGGGCATTAAGGGAAAATAGAGACAATGCCCATGGTCAAATATTCTTATGATACTATCTTTTATATTGGGAGATGTGGTGTATTGATTGGACAGAGAGCTGGTATCAATCAGGAAGTGTTCTGGATTCAAATTCTGCCTCTGTTACTTTGACTGTATAACCCTGGGCAAGTCAGTTAGCTTGTGGTGTCCAGGCCAAATCTCTAATTTGTAAAGTAGGTTATGATTTTTGTATTTTGTGTTAGTTTCCTCTCTAAAGTGAGGAGATTGTATTAAGTCAATCTCAGATTACCTTCCTACTCTAAATCTAGGATCCTTTGTAAACAATAATACCTAAAATATTTGAAAAATATTTTACAAATATCATTACAAATATTTACCCATATTGAGTGGGTAAACTCTATAAAAAACAAAACAAAACAACTGTCTCCTTTTGATCTGTAAAATTAAATCTCTGAAATTCTGTGCCCTTTGTGCTCCCTCCTCCCCCCCTCCCCCCTCCCCCCCATTGGTAGCTGGATCCTCATTCAGGAAGCCTTAAAAGTAATTTCCATTCAATTGGAGATCTGGGCCTGATACTGATAAACATAAGCCTGGGGGCTTTGGCTTTTTTTTCAACTTGAAACCTCAGATTTCCTATTAAAGGATATTTTTTAACTCTTAATCCTTGAAGAAGTCTGGAGTAGGGCACAGTTGCCTGCCAGAACTCCTGTCTGCTGTGAAGACATTCTCTTCTCAGTACCAGCCTCAATTTCCCTTATAGTACTTTGCCACTTGGAAGTCAGTCTTCCTAGCAAAGCTGACTTCTTATCCAACAATAAACTTCCCCTTTACCATTCAATATTTAAGGTTTTGAATTCTTTCATGAAAGATCTATGCCGACCAGAAGAGGATTCCCACCACTCTCTGCACTGCCACTAACTTCATCAATATTATCCTTACAACAAACTCAGGAGGTAGACACTATTATTATCCCCATTTTACAGGTAAAGAAAATGAATCTGTCAATAAACATTTGTTAAGCAGCTAATGAGGAAACAGAAATATAGTGTCCTACATGAGGCTCCATGTGTTAAGTATCAGAAGCCGAATTTGAATTTTTGTGGCTGACTCCAAGACTAGCCTTTTTACATTCTCCCATGCTGAGGGAAGTCCTCAGGTCTTAATGAAGGCTTCCAGGAGCATCAGTGTTTCCAGACCCTTTATTACAGAATCAAAGCCTCTTAATGAGCCTTAGGTCAGGCCCAGTTGTAGGCAAAATTTGAAACCAGTTGTGTGTCTTTGGTACTCTTCCTCTCAGTGCTTCCTAGGTTCCTCCTGGATGTCCACAGGTTGCTTTTTCCTTTTTCCCTCCCGCTCTCAGCTAGCTATCTCCCTAATCTTCCATTAGGCTCATCTGTGCCAATTAGGGGTCTCTTCTTTCCCACTGATAAAGTCTCAAAGCTTTCCAGGGGTACTTGCATTTTAATAGAGAAAGCGTTAAATGCCTTTTTTTAAATCTTATTTTTATTTTAAATGCCTTTAGGGACCATAAGGAGTCTGAATTCCAGGTACCAAGAGATATTTTGGGGCAGGTGGCTTTTG
Source organism: Sminthopsis crassicaudata (assembly GCF_048593235.1). NCBI lineage: Eukaryota > Metazoa > Chordata > Mammalia > Dasyuromorphia > Dasyuridae > Sminthopsis > Sminthopsis crassicaudata. Next base: position 423,729,545 of record NC_133617.1, read on the forward strand.
GTGATGAAAGTACTTCCTGGCAATTCTTCAAGTAAATCACACCAGGAAACAGCCAATTGCATCTACTTGTGGGATTAGCCCAACACCAGGTGAATATTTCAGTGACACTTTGTGCCCCATATAAGGCCCCAGATAAATATAACTTCCTATCTCTAATTAATAGTGAAATAGGCCTGAGAGGAGAAGGAGGGGGGTGGAGAGGGAAGATTGTTTTCTTTTTTGAATGTTGATGTATTTCCAGAAGTCTGAGTTGGGGAAAAGGAAAGCAGGATACTTTATTTTAAATGGGACCAGCAGAAGTCTATCTTCTTAAATGTCTTTGGTATTTTGAGTAGTTTGTTTTTTAACTCCAGCACAAATATCAGCTTGAGAGGATGTAATATAAAAAAAAATTTTTTTTTTCTTTGCAAAGTAGTGGTCTCAGAGAGCTAGATTCAAATCCTTTCTCTGACACATTTTGGCTGTGTTAAGTCTACCTAAGTAAGTCTCAGTGCTGAAGTTACACAGCAGGGGCTGATCTGCTCTTCTAGGGGACATCCCCTATACTAATAGATATACTAATAGGATCAATCTCTTACCTCAAGGATGACCTAGGTGTTACCAGAAGACATGCGACTTCAGCATTGAATTTGATCTTGGAGATCATTTGTCTTTCTCTTTGCCTCTTTGCAGTTACTTACTTTTGAACTCCTCCCCTCCACCCTCAGGAAACAGTATGGACTAGTGAATAGAAGGTTGGTTTGAAAGTAGGAAGATAAGTGTTCAGATTCTACCTCTGGTACACTCTGAATGACTCTAGGATCCTGATGTGAACACAATAGATATAAAGTGTTTTGAAAATTTAAAAGCTCTGTTTTTCACCATTATTATGCTCTGTTCTCTTGGGTCACTCTTTTCCACAACTTTTTTGACTGCTGGGGGAAGGAGGAGATGGGGACAAATGAAGGTATTTGCCACAGGAACATGGTTTTTGAGTGTCTGAATGCTAAAGAAAGTTGCATGAAATGTCAGCAGCAGAGAAGGCATGGGTTCAAGCATCATTGTGGCCCCTATTTCTTGACCAGAGGCTGTAGCAAGGTCATAAAAAGCTTTGTAGGTCCCTGATCCTTGAAAATGTTTGCCAATGAGTTAGGATTTTTTTGTTTAGTTCCTCTTTCTTCTAGGAAGCCTTTCTTGAATGTTCCAGCCCATAGGACTTCATCCTCTATATTCCTGTGCTACTTTTTTTTTTGTCTGTACCACTTTTGTAGCATTTATAAACAGTAATGCAAGAGTTATCATAAAGCTGTAAAAATGTAATATTTGTGGCATTATTTTTTCAAGCACGTATATCTTGTACCTTCAACTAGACTATTATTTTATTGAAAACAAGAATGGTGCCTTATAATTTTTTAGTGATTTTATATGTTACCATATTTCAATGCTTATTATTCTGTACAAACACAGCTCAGCACTCCTCAAATAGGAAGCTCTATAGCTTTTTCAGATTCAAGGCTCCCTTAGCATCAGTGTCTACTGAAAAACACAGGTCAAAGTCCACATCTGATATTTTACTTTTGTTATATAAAACCTCATAACTTAAATCAAAGGCATGCAATTAAATAGAAGAGCAAATTAAATAACAAACAGAATTCTTCTCCTTGCCCCACTCCTAAATTCCACCATCACAAGGAAACAAAACATGCTTAGCTTGGCCTAAGACATTCTCTCTGTCTTTGAAACTCATGCTTGCTCCTTTCTTGAAGAGCTGTTGATGTCATTTGCTGGGCTGATGTTATTCTTGCCATTTGCCAAAGAATTATTGCTTACAGAAGGGTACTTTCAGCTTTTTTTTTTTTGGTGAAAAACCCTTTTAATTTAATATAATTAAAATTATTCATTTTATATTTCATAATGTTCTCTATTTTTTGTTTGGTTAGGAATTCTTCCCTTCTTCAAAGATTTGACAGGTAAAGACTATGCCTTGTTTTCCTAATTTGCTTGTGGTATCACCCTTTATGTCTAAATCATGAATCTATTTCAACCCTATCTTGGTATGAGGTGTGAGATATTGGTCTGTGCCAAGTTTTTGCCATACTATTTTCCAATTTGCCCAGCATTTTTGTCAAATAGTGAATTCTTACTCCAAAATTATTTACTCTGGAGTCTTTGGGTTTATCAAATGATAGATTACTATAGCCACTCTATCTATTGGGTCTTGTGTACCTAAGGTATACCACTGATCTATCACTTCCATTTCTTAGCCAGTACCAAATGATTTTGATGACTGTTGCTTCATAATATAGTTTTAGGTCACCTAAATGATAGGCCACCCCTGAATTTTTTTTCCCTTTAATTCTTTTGATATTCTTGATTTTTTGCTCTTCTAGATACATTTTGTAATTTTTTCTAGCTCTATAAATATATATTTTTTGCCACTTTGGTGGGTATGGCATTGAGTAAATAGATTTATTTAGGTATAATTATAATTTTTATCATATTAGCTCTGCCTACCCATGAGCAATTGATATTTTTTCTAATTGTTTAGATCTGACTTTATTTGTATGTAAAGTGTTTTGTAATTATATTCATAAAGTTCTACAGCTTTCTTTTTTGTTTGTTTGTAGACATAACTGATAGTCTCAAGTGATTTTAATTTTTTTGTTGTTTTAGATTTGCAGCTGCATTCAGGTAGCAGAAGAAAAATATCCATTAGGTCAAATGTATTTTTTGATTTGCTTTTTTTCTTCTTCATAATGGCAATTCCAGAGGTGGATCTGCCATTTAAGTTGGGATAAGCATGCTCTTTTCATTTCCTATCATGCCTCAGGTTTCTACACAATAGCTGTGCAAATTATCCTGAAGCTGGACTTCAATAAGATTGGCAGGGTTGAGTAAATCTGATGATCTTTGTTCTCAGGGCCTGAAGATGTTTCCAAATTATTCTTCAGTACAGAAAAGACCTCATATAAGAGATGACATTTGAGCTGATCCTTTAAGGAATATGGGGATTATATAGTGTAGAGGTGAGGAAGCGTATTACAGAAATGGGGAACAGTTTGTGCATAGAGATAGAAGTTGGAATGTAGTTTTAGAAGTATGGAATAGGAACAATCTTATCTTTTAAAGAAGTCTGCAGCCTTCCTTCCTTCCTTCCTGTCTCCCTCTCTTTCTTCCTCCCTGTCTCGCTCCCTTCTTCCTCCCTGTCTTCCTTCCTTCCTTCCTTCCTTCCTTCCTTCCTTCCTTCCTTCCTTCCTTCCTTCCTTCCTTCCTTCCTTCCTTCCTTCCTTCCTTCCTTCCTTCCTTCCTTTTTTTGTCCTTTTCCTTCTCTTTTCTCTTTTCTTTAGAATGCAGCAAATATCCCTGAAAATAGCTCCATAGATTCCTTGCCTTTTAGTGGTTGCTGATTTATACCATTTGCTTTCACTATCACTTGTACACCCCCTATCTTATCATTTACCTTGTGTTCTGGATGTGTAGCAAATCCTTCAGATCTGTGGCTTTTTTTCAGCTCCAAGAGTTGCCATCTAAGGGGATCCAACAGTCCCAGGTGTATGTTAGAGCTAACTCAAACTGGAGATGATTGTTAAATTTTCATTGTAAGTATTTATACCTCACAGATTGACAAACAACACATCAGGGTTTTATCTATTGTTTTGTTGATGATTTAGACTCAAAAAAATTATGGAGAAAATATTGATAATGCAGATTAAACTCAAAAGCATGTTGTGCACATTATTATTATTAATTTTTTTTCTGGAGAACCATCGGTCCCTTGAAGGAGTATTTTCATGAAAAGAATAAAAGAAGTTGAGAAATGGTCCTAATTAAGAGGCTAAAAATACTAAAGCTACTATTTAGCCTGAAAAAGAGAAGTCTAAGAACAAACTGATTCTTTGATAAAAAAGGATATTTTATAGAAGGTGATGAACAGATTTTTGTTACAACTGAGACCAAGAATAGTAGGCTTAACTTTTAATTTGAAAATATAGTTAGAATTTAAAGGGGAAAAAAAACAGACTTATTGACCGTGGATTTATAGATTTGAATGTATTATCTATAGAAAATATAGAGATCTTTTAAAAATGAGCCATATTTCTGGAAGTGTTGATGTGACACTTGCTAACAGGAATGGAATAAGGGAGGCTAGGCCCATTCTTTCAGTCTCTGAATAGAAAATTAGTACTTAAGTTATTATAGCTATTCTGTCTTATAATTTGTATGTTTCCTTATATTGATGGCTATTTAGTACTTTCTATTTTTCTTTACTCACCCTTCCCCAATGCTCAGATCTGAGTGGGAAGGATAAATGAGAAATATAATTGAGGACATAAACCTTAAATATCTGTTATAAACATCAAAACAAGAAAGTAAAATGAAATGCTGAAGGGTGGAAGAACTAATTCTTAGCTCATTTACTTCTAGATTATTGTTATTCATGTGCAGTGTCAACCTGAGCCAGTAACATAACCTTTGTCAGCCTCTGTTTCCTTCTCTGTAAATGGTAATAATAGATGCCCTGGCTTCATAGGCATACAGAACTATGTGGAAGATACAGCTAGTAAGTCTTAACCATTTGTAGGCCAATTTGAAATCAGTCAGGGTCCAAAGCATTGTGCTTTGTTCTGCCATCATCCCATAACTTTTCTGCAATAAGGTCCCAAATCATCAATCTTTGCAAATGTATTCAAAAAGTATATTTTGTCATTAGTCCTTATCTTAGCAAAATCAGGACTTGTAGAACTGTTATGAAAATCAAATTCCTGACTTTAAATCTAGTGTTCTTTCCAGTGTGCCTTCTGTTCAAATCCTGTTTCAGACATTTGTTGATTGGGTGATCCTAAGCTAGTATGAGCTCTTTGAGCTTATATCCTCATTAATAAAATGTGGGTAAATAATAAGAATAGAAGCAAAAATAATTCTGAGGTAGTACAGTAGATAGAGTATTGGGTCCAGAGTCAGCAAGATTTAAATTTAAATTTGAATCTGGCCATAGATATTTGCTAGTTGTGTGATTTTGAGCAAGACATTTAACCTGTCTCAGTTTTTCTCAGCAATAAAATGGGAATTATAATAGTAACTGTAGAGTTGTTATGAAGATCAAATAAGATCTTATTTGAAAAGTGCTTAGCAAAATGCATGGCACATAATAGGTGCTTAATAAATGCTTGTTTTCTTCTTTCCCAATAATAAGTAGCATTTCCATGACTTCCCCAAAGTCTTAGGACAATTTTAAGTTTTAATAAGCTTTAATAGCATAACACTGTACTAAGACATTGGGGACACCCTGTATAAAGCATTTTAAGGTTTGCAAAGTCATTTTCTTAATATCAACTGATTTAATTCTCATAACAACCTTAAGGGATATATATATATATATATTATTATCATCATCCACATTTTATATATGAGGAATTTGAGACAGAGATTAAGTGACTTGTTCAAGATCTTGTAGCTAATAAAAATTAATGTGCAACAAGAAAATGGTATTTACACACATATATTGTATCTAGGTTATATTGTAACACATGTAAAATGTATGGGATTACCTGTCATAGGGGGGAGGGAGTGGAGGGAGGGAGGGGATACTTTGGAAAAATGAATAAAAAAAAAAAGATCTTGTAGCTAAGAAGTATCAGATCACACAGCTAGTAAGTATCCAAAGCAGCATATGAACTCAGACCTTCCAGACTCCAAGTCCTGGACTCTTTCCATAGCATTTTCTAGCTGCCCTACTAATAGTACCTAGTTTTCAAGGTTATCATGAGAATATCATGAAATAATCCATGTCAAACAAGTTATAAACCTTAAAATGTTATTATATAAGCATTAGCTATTATTTCAGCTGGACTCATGATGATAACTACCTCCTGCAATATGAAGTCGAGATATTAGGTGTCTGCATCATTAAAAACTAAAACCCTCCACCCCACACCATAAAACCTAAGCTTGAAGAAAAATCCTCTCTAAATCTAGCATCCATCCCTTCAGTAAAATGGCTTGAAGGAGTGTACAAAACAAAGTGAAGCTAGATGCACAAGATGTGGTTTCTCCTGCTCTAGGTAGATCACTGATGACTTGTCTTCCCTGAGGAAAGAATCTCTCCATTTTAAGTATTATGTAATATGTCCCTCTAAGGAGGTCCAGGACTCATCCCTATCACTAGCCCATATGAATTGTAGTTGCCTCCTGGAAAGATGTGGGCTCCTTTTGTGACCTGAAATGTCTGTGTTCCCTCTACCACACCGCCCCACATCTTTCCTGTGGATGTATGTGAGTAATGAATGCAGTGGTATGGTTGAGCCTCATGGGCCTTGCCCCAAAGATTTCCATGCACAAATGAATTAAAAACAGAGCTAATGCCAAGAGAAAGTAATCTACACAGAAACATTTTTTCCTAAAAGAAGGGGACTCAGTCATTTGTAGCCTATTTATGATGCTTGCACAGATCATATTTTTTTTTAAATAAAGAGAATAGGATATTCTCTTCCCATCTGGCACATGGAGTTAGAGGATCAATAGCTGTTATAAAAGGGGGAAACAAAGCTGGTGGGGAGATCAAGGAAGAAACTAGCTGGATAGGCTGAATACCCAAGAGAATTGCATTGGTCCTTATTTCCCTTTGGCTGATTTTGTTTTTTATAGCAACAGGTGGTAAATAGATGCTGTTTTCAGAACTCACATCTTGCATGAGACTTTAACTAGCTGTGTGATCCTGGCTAGAATTTAAACTTCCTCAGCCTTATTTTCCTGACCTCCTAAATGAGGCTAATCATAGTATCTACCTTACAGGATTATTGTTAGGATCAAATTTTCTCTATCCATCTGAATATTTGGACATGTGTGTGTATGTGTATGTGTGTGTGTATTTGTATACATCAGATAGAATAAATAGAAAAAATATATACAGATAGATAATATAGAAAATATATCTATATAGATAAAATGTGCATATCTTAAAGTGCTATATAAATATTAGATATAATTAATAAATGCTATCACATTGCCTGTCTCTCTTGAGGTCATTCGTTTTGAGATCTGGCTTCAGATGGATTCTTTGAGTCATGTCCTAACGGCTTAGCTTTTAATCCAATTCCTGATCCTAACCTGCAATGTTGTGCAGGACATGGCAGAGCAAGAACCCAGGGCAGGATGCAGTTTCAAATTTCTTGGAAAACTTGTTCTCATCTTATTTTCCCAAATATGGAGTGACTGATGCTGTTCTGGTATCTATTTCTTCTGTTCTAAGAGATTTCCTATACCTAGTGCACAAAATGGTAGTGTATATTCTGGATTTTTCCCTGGATAATGTGAGAATTTTATCATAACTGAATTTGCTTCCTGTGCCTGAGATTCTGAAGAAGCATATTATAAACTAATGTATGGAGAACCCTCCCTCTTTTTTTCTTTGCAGGCTAATTCTCAGGGTCATACAGCTAGCAAGTATTAAGTGTCTGAGGGCTTATTTGAATTCGGGTCCTCCAGATTCTACCTAGCTGCCTCTTTCTCTCTCTCTAACTTCTATAGAAAAGAAGCAGCAGCAGTGTTATTCCAAGAGGTCTATAGATTGTGAGTATAGGAAAGGGCTGTCATCAGATACTGTGGCTATATTTCACTATCAGATTTACAAAGCACTTTGTACATGTAATCAAATACTTAATTCTCAACACATCTTATGAGGTAAGTGCTCTTATTACCTTCATTTTATAGAGAAGGAAACTAAGATAGATAGCAAGGTGGCAAGGTAGATAGAATACAGGACCAGGAATCAGGAAGTCCTAAGATCAAATCTGACCTCAGATGCTTACTGACAATGTGATCCTGGGCAAGTCATTGTAAATATAGGGATAATCTTAGCACCTATGTCCCAGGGTTGTTGGGAGAATAAAATGAGATATTATTTATAAAATTCTTTTTTATTATAGCTTTTTTTTTTACAAAACATATGCATGGGTAATTTTTCAGCATTGACTCTTACAAAACCTTCTGTTCCAAATGTTCCCCTCCTTCTCCCCACTCCTCCCTTAGAGGGAAGGCAGTCCAATACATTTTAAATATGTTAAAGTATATGTTAAATCCAATATATGTATACATATTTATACAGTTATCTTGCTGCACAATAGAAATCAGCTCTAGAAAGAAAGGAAAAAAACTTGAGAAGGAAAACAAAAATGCAAGCAAACAATAACAGAAAGAGTGAAAACGCTATATTGTGGTCCACACTCATTTCCCATAGTTTTCTCTCTGGGTGTAGCTGACTCTCTTTATTACTGAACAATTAGAACTGATTTTAATCATCTAACTCTTGAAGTGAGCCATATCTATCAGAATTGATCTTTGTATAGTCTTGTTGCACATGGGTGTACAACAATGTTTGTGGCAGCCCTTTTTGTAGTGGCTAGAAACTGGAAACCGATTGGATGCCAATAAACTGGAAAATGACTGAATAAATTGTGGTATACGAATGTTATGGAATATTATTGTTCTGTAAGAAATGACCAATAGGATGATTTCAGAGAGGTCTGGAGAGACCTACTTGAACTGATGTTGAATGAAATGAGCAGAACCAGGAGATCATTATACACAGCAACAAGACTATACAAAGATCTCTTTGGTATATAAGCCTAGTAGTAACACTGCTGGGTCAAAGGGTATGCACAGTTTGATAACTTTTTGAGCATAGTTCCAAATTGCTCTCCAGAATGGCTGGATTCCTTCACAGTTCAACCAATGATGTATCAGTGTCCCATTTTTCCCTCATCCCCTCCAACATTCATCATTATCTTTTCCTGTCATCTTAGCCAATCTGACAGGTGTGTAGTGGTATCTCAAAGTTGTCTTAATAAGTGATTTGAAACACGTTTTTACATGACTAGAAATAGTTTCAATTTCTTCATCTGAAAATTGTCTGTTCATATCCTTTGACCATTTATCAATTGGAAAATGGCTTGATTTCTTATAAATTTGAGTCAATTCTCTATTTTGGAAATGAGGCCTTTATCAGAACCTTTGAATGTAAAAATGTTATACCAATTTATTGCTTTCCTTTTAATCTTGTCTGCATTAGTTTTGTTTGTACAAAACTAACAATATAATCAAAATTATCTATTTTGTGATCAATAATGATCTCTAGTTCTTCTTTGGTCACAAATTCCTTTCTCTTCTACAGGTCTGAAAGATAAATTATCTTATGCTATTCTAACTTATTTATAATTTCATTCTTTATGTCTAGATCATGAACCCATTTTGATCTTATCTTGGTGTATGGTATTAAGTGTGGGTCAATGCCTAATTTATGCCATATTAGTTTCCAATTTTCTCAGCAGTTTTTGTAAAATAGTGAATTCTTATCCCAAAAGCTGGGGTCTTTGGGTTTGTCTAACACTATATTGCTATAGTTATTGACTATTTTGTCCTGTGAACCTAACCTATTCTACTGATCAACTACTCTTTTTCTTAGCCAGTACCAAATGGTTTTAATGACTGTTGCTTTATAATATAGTTTTAGATTTGGTACAACTAGGCCACTTTCATTTGATTTTTTTTTTTCATTATTTCCCTTGAAAGTCTTGACCTTTTGTTCTTCCAGATGAATTTTGTTGTTATTATTTTAGTTCAGTAAAATAGTTTCTTAGGAGTTTGATTGGTATAGCACTAAATAAATAGATTAGTTTAGGTAGTATTGTCATCTTTATTATATTTGCTTGACCTATCTAAGAGTACTTGACATTTTTCTAGTTGCTTAGATCTGACTTTATTTGTGTGGAAAGTGTTTTGAGTAGAGAAGTTTCTCTGTAAAGCAACTATCTTTTATTTTCCCTTTGAGCCAAATCTGATGAGAGTAAGATTCACAAAATGTTCATCACTCTCTCTTCTTTCTCTCAGATAAAATAGATTTCCTTTGCCACTTTGTGAGATGTAATTTCCCTCTTTTTACTTCCACTTTTCCCTTTTTTTGGTTCAATCCTCTTTCCACCTCTGCTTCCTTTTTTATATTATAACAGTAAAATCAAATTATACATGCACTTTCTATGTATACTCATACCAGAAATGCAGTTCTCAAAAGCTTTTTTTATTTTTTTTACCTTTTTATGCTTCTCTTGAGTCCTATTTTTGGAGGTCAAATTTTTTGTTTAGCTCTGTTTTTTTTTTTCCATCAGAAATAAATGGAATTCACCTGTTTTATTGAATGTTCATCTTCTTCTCTGGAAGAAAATGCTCAGTTTAGCTGGGTAGTTTATTCTTGGCTACATTTCAAGTTCTTTTGCCTTTCAAAATATCAGATTCCGGACCCTTCGATCCTTTAATGTAGAAGCTGCTAGATTCTGAGTGATCTTTCTTGTATTTGAATTTTTTTTCTGGATGTTTGTAATATTTTCTCCTTTGTCTGAGAGTTCTGAAATTCAACTACAATATTCCTTGGCATTTTAATTTGGGCGTCTCTTTCAGGAGGTGTTTGATGAATCCTTTCAATGGCTATTTAAATTTAAATTTAAATGGCCAGGCTAAGTCTGAATGTCCAGATAACATTAGAATTCCTAGGTCTTGTCTCTGTATTTTTCATATAATACCCTAATTCCCATTTTTTCCCTTTATCATGTTCTTCAAGTAAAAGTCATATCTTCTAAAAATGCTTTTCTAATGGGCTTCACTCCAAAGTATTACTCCTGCATTCTGCATTCTTTCAGCACCACAATTGGTCCATATTCTTATTTTGCACTTTGCTGATAACAACTTCCAATTACTTCCTTCCTGAATACAGCTTTTTACCAATTAGATTTTAGGCTCAAGGGAAAGGATACTCTGTTTCTGATTCTATGACATCTGGGCAGTTCTCTTTGATGATTTCCTGAAAATAGTGTCTAGGCTCTTTTTTTCATCATGGTTTTCATGGAGTCTAATATTTCTTAGATTATTTCTCTAGATCTGTTTTCCAAGGTAGTTGTTTTCCCAAGTAGGCATTTTACATTTTTTTCTATTTTTTCATTTTTTTTTTTTTTTTTTGGTTTTGCTTGATTGATTCTTGATGTCTCCTCGAGTCATTCATTTCCATTTATTCAGTTCTGATTTTTAGTGAATTATTTTCTTCATTTACTTTTTTTTACTTCTTTGTGTATTTGTCCAATTGAGTTTTTAAATGAGTTGCTTTGTTCTATGGAATTTTTTCCATTTCACAATTTTTTTAAGGAGTTATTTTCTTTATCCATTTCACAAGTTCTGTTTTCCTGGGAGTTATTTACCTTTTCCAATTTACAAATTCTGTTTTCCTGGGAGTTCTTTATCTTTTCTATTTCACATATTCTGTTTTTAGGGAATTGTTTTCTTTTTCCATTTTATCAAATCTATCTTTTAATGAGTTATATGCTTTTTCCAAATCCTCTTGCAAAGTTTTCCCTTCCTTTCTCCATTTTTCTTTTAGCTCTCTTTTAAGATCTTTTAAAATTTCTTCTAGGAAAGCCTTGTGCCGTTGGGACCAGATTACATCACCCTTTGGGGCTTCATCTGGAGACAATCTGCTTTTAGTCTCCTCAGGGTTTGTAATCTGTTCTTCTCTTTCACCATAGAAGCTATCTATACTTAGAGTTCACTTTGCCTTTTTACTCATTTTTTTAAATTGGGATCTGCTCTTAAGGCAAGGAAGGTTTTCCATGCCCTACAGGCAGCAGCAGAGTGGTAGCAGCTGAGCTGGGTCCTTGCTGACTCACTCTTGGTGCTGAGTAAGTGTGTGTGCCTGGGCCCCATGAGGCTCTGGCCTTTCAGGTTCACTATTTACCTTTTGTGTTTGTGTTGTATCTTTTATAACTTCTCTGCTGATCTGCTGGCTTGCAATCAGGGCAGAGTTCCCAACGCTGGTATAGATTCCTCCTTGTAGTTCTCCCCAGTGTGGAGTCTGCACCACCCATGGAGACCGCACTGGATCTGTGCAGCATGCGCTGGCCTCCTTGCTCTGCCTTTCTGCCTGCACTTGGTCACCTCCCACGCTGGACCAAAACAGACCTTTTCTAGTGATCTTCGAAATTATATTCTTCTGGTAATTTACTGCACTCCCAGTATTAATGGATTCTACTATTCCAGCACTACTTCAGAGGCTAAATTTTGTAATTAGGGTGAGGATAGTAGGAGAGCTCAGAAAGAAATGTGTGTCCTCTCTGCCATCTTGGCTCCACCCCCTAAAATTCTTGATAAACTTTAAAATTATATATATGTGTATATGTGTGTATATATATACGTATATATATATATATATACACACATATATGTATATGTATATATATATATATATATATATATATATATATATATATATATATATATATTTATTTATTATTATCAAGAGTGGTAAAGTGACTTGCCCAGAGTCATAATGTTGGTAAGTATATGAGATAAGATTTGAACCCAGATTCCCTTATTCCAAGACCATTGCTTTGGCCATTATACTATCTAAGATGATTTAAATACTTAGATTAAATATAATTATCACTAGAAGTTCCTTGAGGTCAGAATCTCTTTGTTCCTTTTTCCCCCTCTCATCTCTGTCTTTCGGTCTAGTTATTTGCTTGCTCTGTCTCTCTCCTTTCTTCTCTTTCTGTCTCTGTCTTTTTGTCCAATCTCTCCTTTCCTCCTTCTCCTCCTTCTCTTTTTTCTCCTCCATCTCCTTCTTTTTTTCCTTCCTTCCTTCCTTCCTTCCTTCCTTCCTTCCTTCCTTCCTTCCTTCCTTCCTTCCTTCCTTCCTTCCTTCCTTTCTTCCTTCCTTCCTTCCTTCCTTTGTCCATCCCTTCCTCCTATTCTCTCTCTCTTTCTCTTCCTTCTTCTCCTCTTCCTCCTTCTCTTTCTGCTCCTCTTCCTCTTATTTCTCTTCCTCCTCCTTCTCTCTCTTTCTCTCTCCTTCTCTTCCCATCTCTTCTCCTTCCTTTATCTCCGTTCTCTACCATGCTAAGTGCTAGGATTCAAAGAAGGATTAAGAGACTGTCCAATTTGGTGGGGCATTTGATAGAGAGTAATGTATAAAGCTATTAGGAAGGAAGTAGCTCAAACAGGATTATGTCTATGTTTGTGAAGAGAAGAGGATCACAGATTCAAAAGACATTATTGAGGTAGAAAGGACAAGATTTGGTGACCAAATGGCTATGTAGGATGAGGAGGAGTGAGGAGTCTGGATGACACTGAAGTTGTGTACCTGAATTACTGGAAAGAAAGTGTCTCTTTCAAAAGTAAAAGAGAGAACAGATTGTTTATTACTCATTTTGGGGGCACCAAGGAGGAGGAAAGAGGTTGAAGAATTTGTTCTGTTGATTGCCCTATTCTATGCTGGATTTTTCTGCCACAAAAAGATTTAATAGCCGCTGATCTCTAGCCTAGCAATGGCTGTTTTCTTCATTCAGCAGGGGTTGCTTGTTTGAAGATGGGTACTGATCATTCTCTGAACTTTAGTTAATGAATCCAGAAAGATGGTATTAACCCTCTGACTATGTTTATTAGTCACCAGAGTCATGCTGCCTTGGAGAGCTTCTCCATGCTCTGGCAGGCCTCTGCTCCAGGTGTCTTTGAGCCAGGCTCAGGGACTTCTAGGAAAGTTTAATTGAAGTTTATTGTTTCTTAGAACTACTTTGTTTTTCAGATATCAAAGCTAATAGAATTATGGATCCTCTTGGTGTTCTGTATGTGCATGCGCGCGCACACACACACACACACACACACACACACACACACACACACATAGAACCTTCACATCTTTCACAATTTGCCATATGACAACCACCAGTGCCTAGCTAAAGTTGAGAAAGATTTAAGAGACACCAAATTAATTGCTTTCTAAGCACAGTGGTTGAAAGCAGCTAGACACTTGGTATTTACTCTTTATGTGGGTGGGGAACAGAGGAGGATAGTAGAGTCCAGGGTGGGACAGAAGAGAAAGGAGCAATGTTAAAGCAGTTTAGGAATTTTATTGAATTTGAGCGACTCAAGTATACAAAGGGAAAAACTTTAGAGGGCTGTGGATGTCCTTTTCCCTTTTCTGATCTAATCCAAGAAACTTTTTTTTAAAGGTGTATTTTTCATTTTATATCATCCTTATTTCTAAATATATTCCTTCTTCCTCCCCTTTGTGAAGAACCATCCCTTGTAACAATTGTTTTAAAGAAATAGAAAGGAAAGTATTTCAGCAAAATGAAAACTAATTTATCCATCCATCAATAATAGTTCCATCAATAAGCATTTATTAAGTGCCTACTTTATGCCAAACAGTGTGCTAGGTGTTGGGGATAGAAAGAAAAAAAATGAAATGATTTCTATCCTCAAGGAACATTGATTCTAATGAGGAACACACTTGTTACTCATATTAAGTACATAGAGAATAAACATAAAAGGAACAAATAGAAAATAATTTAAAATAAGGTTGTTTGTAAGGGAGGACACTAGAAATTTTAGGAGGGGCACTGGAAAGGCTTAATGTAGAAGGTGGTACTTGAGCTGTCTCTTAAGAGAAGTGTTCTAGGAGATGGAGTGATGGAGAGACTGTATTCTCAATAAAGGGGATAATCTATGCAAAGGCACACGAATAGTATTCTAGAAAGGCTAGTAAGACTGGATTCTGGAATGAAAGAGGGAAACTTATGTCCTCTGAAACCAAGTTGTTAACGGCTTTAAGAGATAAGAGAGGCAATGGTATTTGATTTTGTAGACTATAGGGAACCAATGGAGTTGATTTAGTAGGAGAGTGATGTGATCAAAATCTATACCAAGGAAAATCACTTTGTCTGCAATGTGGAGTGTGGACTAGAGAAAGACAGACTTGAGATCAATTAGAAGTGTGACAATACAAACTATATTTGATACCCATAATCCCTTACCTCTGCAAAGAAAGGAAGGAAGTATATTTTCTTATCTCTTGCTTGGGACCAAGCTTGGTTATTATGATCATACCAGATTTAACTTTATTCCCTATCCCCCTCCATTTATATTATTATTGTCATTGAACAGAATGTTTTCATGGCTCTGCATCAATTCATTTAAGTCTTCCCATGAGGATTCTGAATTCTTTAATTTCTTATGCTTCTGGAATATTCAATTATATCCATATTCCACAATTTATTAATCTGTTCTCCAATCAAGGGGTATTCACTGGCTCCTAGTTCTTTGTTACCATAAGTAACACTGCTACAAATATTTAAGTGCTTTCTATGTGAGGTACTGTGCTAGTTGGGGGCATAAAGATACAATGAAAAGCAAGTCTGCTCTCAAGTAATTTATATTCTTCTAGGAGATGGGGAGAAGATACAGCAACTTAACAGATAAGTATGTGATAATTGAGGTTTGAGAGTATACTAAATAGGGGAATAGGATCTTAGGATTCTAAACAGAGAAGAGTAGGAAACAATGCCTTGTACTAGTGACTTTGTGCCCTTCCCCTGGCCCCTCCCATATTCACTCTGATTGATGGAAAGGATAGAATACTGAATGTAGTCAGAAGACCTGTATTACTTAGAACCCACATAACCTTGAGTAAGTAACAATTCTGGACTTTTAGATGTCTGCTGAGGGTCCTTCTAGTTCTAGGTCTATGAGCCCATGATTCTGAAATCCCACAAATCAATTTTTAGATGACATAATAACTAAGGAGATCAGAATGGTAGTAAATAAATTGGACATTTTTCTCAGTGCATTCAGTGAAGTTCTGAAAGAGAAATGCTCCTGAAGATTTAATTAAGAAATGCTCATGGGGGGACTGATTGTTCTAAGAGGAGGTATCATTCATAGTTTAGGGAAATCCAAAATGATTTTAATGAATTTTCTTAAGGATATTATGGGAGTTTTTATTTATGTTTATATACAAAATATAGTATGATCTATTCTGAGTATATTAATGTGCATTATATATGAAGATTATTGATACTTTGAGGATCTTCCATCCATATAGAAAGTGTTGCTATATTTGTCTCAGAAGACGGTGGCCAGAAAAAATCATAACTTAAAGGACAATCTGGTGGTAGTGAGTTTTGTTAAATTTAGCTTACTGATTTTCAGATAAAATATGGTAAGTCCATCACTGAGTCTATGCTTAAAATTTTCCTAACTTGTTAGTATAGGGAAAAGAGTGCAAGGTTGAAAAAGAGAGGGAAAGGAAGGGAGAGAGGGAGAAAAAGAGGGAGAAAGAGAGAGAGAGAGAGAGAGAGAGAGAGAGAGAGAGAGAGAGAGAGAGAGAGAGAGAGAGAGAGAGAAAGAGAGAGAGGGAGAGTGAAGGAAGAAGAAAAAGAAAAAGGAAAAAGAAGGGAGTGGGGGGAGGGGTAAGATGGAAACAGACAGATAGACAAGCATTAGACCTGGGTTTGAATCTTGGCTCTCCTTCTCCCGTTAGTACATTTTTGACCATGTGCAAGTAATCTATATTCTCTAGGCCTCAGTTTCTTTATCTGTAAAATGAAGGAATTAGAATAGATGAATTTTAAAACATGTTTTTGCTCTATATTTATGAACCCATTGACCTTACAGGACCACCCAGCCCATACTGGCATAATCTTTGAAGGCCTAGGGTTATCTTCATGCTATTTTGAGGCATAGGAGCAGAATTCTAGCATATGAAGATTAGCATCTATAAAATAAAGGGTTAATGTAGGTGATTCTTGTGATCCCAAATGGCTCTCAGAAGGCCTGGATTGAAATTATGCCTCTTTTGCTTGCTACTTGTATTATCTTGGGCAAGTTTTCTAGGTCTCACTTTATCCATTTATATGTAACAGAGCTAGGATGAGGAGTTCCCATATGTAATAGAAACTTGATTGTTGATCATATCTCACTTGTAAATTTTTATTCAGATTACAGATTAGCTTACTTTTTTTTAATAAATGAAAATTTATCTTTTCTCCTTCCTCCTCTCCTCCAAGAAAGAAAAACAAAACCTCTTTTTATAAACATGTGAATAGTGAAGAAAAACAAATCTCCTTAACTATGTTCAAAAAGACTTAATCTATACTCTGATTCCATTGCCTCTTTGTCAGCAGTTGGATAGGATGTTTCATTACAAGTTATCTATTTTTAGTTATTGCAATGATCACAATTCTAAAGTCTTTCAAAGTTGTTTATCTTCATGATAATGTTGTATAAACTATTTTCTGGTTTTGTTCACTTTATTCTATGTCAGTTCATAAAGTCTCTCCAGCTTTCTCTAAAATTGTTTCATTTCTTATAGCACAGTAGAATCCAACTAAGTTCATGTACTATTAATTGTTCAGCTGAGCTACTTGTTCTGAAGCAGGTGATGGTTCAGTGGATGTCACATGCAACCTGCAGTCAGGAAGGACTGAGTTCAAATCCAGTGTGAGACTTTTACTATGTAACGCTGGGCAAATCTATTTGTCTCAGTTTCCTCAATTGTAAAATAGGGATAATAACATCTGCCTCACAGGGTTGTTGTGAGAGTCAAAGGAGAAATTATTTATGAAAGCATTTAATATGATGCTTGGAAATACATAGTGCTTATTTTCTTCCCTTTCCTTCCCTTCCTTCTTTTCTTTAACTATTCTCTCCAATTGATCATACCTGTTAAGGTCAAAGTTCTTGCAAAAAATGCTATAAATATTTATGTACATATTATGGATCATTTTCCAATTTCTTTCATCTCTCTTTCTGAGTGCTTATAATATTTTTCTTTGACATGGAAGCTTTAGGATTTTGGTTATAATGTTCCTTGGCATTTCTTTCACAAGATGACTAGTGGATTCATCTTATTTCCCTGCTGCCCTCTGTTTGTTGTTTGAGAAGGTTTGATATCTTCTTCCTCACCAAAATGTGAATTTTCTTTCAGGTTCTTTCTTTTATAATTCTCCTTTCTTTCTTTCCTTTAGAACTCTAAATGGGGAAATGGGAAAGAAAAAATTATTTATATTAACTCTTGCTTTTCTTTGAGGCTTTTCATGTGGATATTTTGAAATCAATCTTTTCTTCTGAGTTATATCTTGAGTATCTCTGTCATGGTAACAGCTTTTTATGACCAATCTTTGCCCATTATGCAAGAAGGGGCAGATTTTGAACACTTCTGAAGGGAATGTCTAGGCTGAGCATGTGTTCCTCTTGGGTCCTGCTACTTTATTGGAATGTTGAGTGTTATATTATTTGAAAATCTCAAGATCAGCTCAGGATGGGGTACTGAAAACTTTTAATGCTCTTAAAATGGTCTTATCCAGAGAGTTCTCTTGTTCTTAACTCTGCCACTTCCTGACCTGGATTAATGTCTGAGCAGCTTGTGTGAGATTTCCCCATTTGAAGTTCCAGTAGACATTTGTTGGATTCAGCCACTATCAACTAGATGGAAAGATTTGTTATTTCAGAGTGATAGAAGTATATTTTCCCCTTTGGTCTAGCATTGCTGCCCTTTATATATACCACTGCAGTCTAGGCTTGAAGCTGAAACTGAGAAGCAGCTCTGCACCTAAGGTCAGAGCCATATAGTTTCTGCTTGCTTCTGAATTTATTCCTTGATCACTACACAAATGAGGAGCTATTACCACTTTTCATTCTGGCACACTACTCCTAGACATAGCTTCCCTTCTTAATTAGCCCTGAAGATAGGACCCAGAAATGGATAGTGAGCAACAGAGGTATCTTTTAGTACTAGTTCTTACAGCCTAAGAAAGGAAGGGCTTCTGTGGTAATCTGGCACTTCTTGTTGCTCCTCAATGGAATGTCCTATGCCATGATTCCTAGCTAGATTTTCCCCACCAGTATAAGCAAACTTATTTGTCTGTCTTCCTACACCAACATGGGCTGTAAAAATGACTCACTGTGATTTATTTTTCTTGGATTTCCTATTAGGACTTAGTCTGGTTTATTTTATGGATCTTTGTGGATGAACTATAATGTGTGTGTGTGTGTGTGTGTGTGTGTGTGTGTGTGTGTGTGTGTGTGTGTATGTGTGTGTAGAAGGTATAAGGAGATAATTAGAGCTAGGATATGCTTCTTGACATCTTGTTTCCTCTTCCTGCTCCTTACCTGCTGCTTCTTGATTTGTTGACATTTATTGTCATTACCTTGAAGTTTAGGATAATTTAAGGGTATATTTGAATATTTTCTCTTTAAATGGTAAGATTGCAACTTCTTTATCATTAATTAAGCAGTTAATTCAGAGTCCCTACCCTAGATGAGTAGCTATTATTTAACAAATTGGAGAAACTTCTTTCTCCATAAATTGCTGGTTCTCATTCTCTCTCTCTCTCTCTCTCTCTCTCTCTCTCTCTCTCTCTCTCTCTCTCTCTCTCTCTCTCTCTGTCTCTCTCTCTCTGTGTCTCTCTCTCTGTCTCTCTGTCTGTCTCTCTTTCTCTCTCTCTGTCTCTCTCTCTGTCTCTCTCTCTGTCTCTCTCTCTCTGTCTCTCTCTCTCTCTCTCTCTCTCTCTTTCTCTCTCTCTCTCTCTCTCTCTCTCTCTCTCTCTCAGTATTAATGCTACTGGATATACAACTTCTCTGCAGCAACACAGAGATATAAATAATGATTTACAACATTTTCATTGTGAAAAAATCACAACCACAATCACCTCTAGTTATCATTGTAACTTCTTTCTTCTGAAATTATAGTTCTCATTCACTTAAATCAAGATACCAAATAAAGTGTCTTTACTTTGAGACTCTTCATGCTGTTCATAAGAAAGAGATTAAAATAGTTTCATCTGGAAAGAAGATTCCTCTTCCTTCTTTCTCTGTCTTCTATAGCTTCTTTCTATACATGAAAAGAAAACAGTCTCTTTTTTTCTCAAATCATCACTCTTAATAGTTTTTCCCAGATTGACTCCTTATGGACTTGTTAGTTAAATCTCCAAACTTTCAGACAAACAACTATTTCCATAACATTCCATTTGGTTTTTAAAGATAGAGTAAAAGTATCTGTAATCTGTGTTGGAGGAACCTAGTGAAATAGATATTATTTATAAAATAAAATGAAGTAGGTGAAATGACCTTTGAGGTAATGCATAACTCTGGATATGATTTCAGAAAGGTCATATTATCTCAGGACTTGACCCTTAAGTAATATTATGGATGTTGCTTCCATTTTTTATTGTAATAGGTACAGGTTTTAACTGATAGGTTTTAAACAAGCCAGGAATTCTTTCTCTCTTTTGTATTCTTCCTTTCTCCTCCTCTGCTTGAAGGAGGAAAAAACATATCCTGGTTTTCCATTTGCAGAATGTTTTCTCCCTTTCTTCCCTTCTGCATGAGGGGGGAAAACATATCCTGGTTTTCCATCTGCAGAATTTCTGGCCAGGATTCAGGATGTAGTCTATAGCCTTGGGGCAGAGATGTGCTAATGCCAGCCCTCTTCATAATGACACACTATGTACTTTTTTCCTACCAATATTTCCCAATGACTTCCCCATTCCTCTCAACCACATCTGTTTCTTCTTGTTTTCTGTCTCAGCAGGATAAGAGGTAAGAACATAGGATTTTGTCTATAATCAGTAATAACTCATATTTAAATAGTGTACTAAGGTTTACAGAATACTTTCTGTACAACACTGTAAGCATAACAGTACAAAGGTTATTTTTTTCCATTTTATAACTGATGAAAATGATACTTTTGTCTGTGTCTTGCCAGTGGCCACTCAATAATTATTAGAACTGGCATTCAAACCCAATCACTCTTGTCTCCCAGTCCAGTATTCTTTTATTCTAACATTCTATTTCTCAGCCATTGACAAATATTAAATTAAATTAAGCAAATATTTTTAAATGCTTAGTATAATGGCACTGTTTTAGGCATTAGCTATGAAAAATAGTAACAATATAGTTTCTGACCTCAAGAAGCTTACATTCTCCTAATAGGATGAAGCTGGACTATGAGGTAGTAAATGATGAAGACAAATGAGAAATTTTGGCCAAATACTCTAGAATATTTTGAGGAGAAAGAAATGTGATTTAATTGAGGTATATAATGGAAGAAACAATGAAGTAGAATTTGAGCTAAGACTTGAAGGTTTTAAAAGATTGAGCTGAAAAGGGAAGTGTATTCCAAATATGGGAGACAGTCTGGACACAGAGGAAGATGGCATACTAATTTTGGAAACATCTAGTAGTCGAAAATAGCTGTAAAGTACATGCAATTAGTCATTCAATAATCATTTCTTAATCTAGGCCAGTGTTGTAGAGCATATAGTTGGAAGTAAAGTGTAGGATAACTGGAAAAATGATGGAGGAGATTAAATTATGAAGGGCTTTAAACAGAGAATTTTTCATTTGATCCCAGAGTTGATAGGAGCTGCTTGAGTTTATTAAGTAGGGGGGGGAGATACAGTCAGAAGTCTGCTTTAGCAAAGTCACTTTTGTGGGTTTAATAGAGGATGAATTGGAAAGAAAGAGGCTCGAGACTGGTAAACCTACCAATAAGCGATGGCAGTAGTCCAAGTGTGAATTGACAAATGACTATACCAGGGTAGTGATAATATCAGAAAAGAGAAGAAAACTTATTTGAGAGATATTATAGAGATGAAATTGTAGAAGATGCCATTACTCTAAACAATAAGAAGAAAGTTAGCAACAAAGGAGGGAGATTTTGAAGGATAGATGAGTTCAGTTTTTGATGCCTTGAATTTAAGATATGTGCTGGACATTCAGTTTGAATTGTCAAAAGACATTTGGAGATGCAAGATTGGAGGTCAACAAAAAGATTAGTATAGAATAAGTATATTTGAGAATCATCAGCATAGAGATGATAATTAAATCCTTGGGACCTGATGAGATCATTAAGTGAAATAATATAGAAGGAAAACAGAAGAGGCTCCAGAAGAGAGCTCTGTGAGTTTGGATAAAGATCCAGCAAAAGATATAGAGAAGGAGCAGACTGACAGGTAGAAGGAGAACTAGGTAAGACTGTTGTCCTAAGGAAAAGTAATAAGGTTCAATAAGATTGCAAAGGCATGTTGCAACCAAATTATGATTGCCATGTTATAGAAACCTTACATGACAAACTAAGGGGTTTGAATTTTATTCTATAACTGGGTACTATTGAATTTTGAGTAGGATAGTAAGACAATTTGACCTTTGACTTAAGAAGATAATTTTGATACCTTTGGGAAAGAGGAGTTGAGAATAGGATAAAATGGAGGGAGGAGAACACTTATGAAACTAAAGCATTAGTTCAGGGGAGGAAAGATGGGGATGCTGGCAGCTTGAGAATAGAAGATCGATGTCCTGAAACATCAGTGGAGGTAAAACTTACAAGACTTGGAAAGTCAGTAGAGATGGAATATAAAACAAAGGGAAAAATTCAAGATGATGTCAATGTTACAAACCTGGTTGATTTTGAAGATGGTGGTTCCATTAATATAAATGAGAAAATTTGATTGATGAAAAAAAATATATTTATTTAATTTGACATCTTGAATGGTTATTTCTGTGGAAATATCTTGCAATCAGTTGCCAGTGCATTAATATACTAAAAGGTACAGATTAAAGTTGGACATGTGGATTTTAATAGTCACTAGCATAAAAAGTGGTGATTGAATCTAGAGGAACAATTGAAATTACCAAGATAGATATTAGAGAGCTAGAGAAGCAGGCTGAGTACAGAGCCTTTGGGAATCTCTAGGCTTTGATAATGGAAGATGAATGATGATCCAGGAAAGTAAAATGAAGAGTGGTCAGACAGATAGAAAGACCTAGGAGAGAGCAGTGGCATGAAAACTACTGAAAGCAAGAATATCTAATAGAAGGGGATGATCAGTCATATCATAAGCTATGGAAAGGACAAGGAGGATGAAATTGAAAAAAAGACCATTGGATCGAACATTTAGGAGAGAAGTTTTGGTAGAAACCATTCACAAAAGGTTGAAGAGTAAATGAGTAGAAAAACAGCAGAAACAGAGTACAGATGAGTCTCCTTAAGAGTTTGGCAGCAGAAAAGAGATGAAGCATGGTTTGATAGCTTAAGGGGATGGAACAATGCAGTGAAGATGTTTTACAGTTGAGGGACCCAAATTTATAAGGATTGGGAAAGAAACAGTAGATAAAATAGAAGGCAGTGGTAGGAAATTATTAGATTAAGCTCCTAGAAGAGACATGATAAGGGATGAAATAATGGACAGAAAGGAACAAGAAGGTGAGCCATCTTATCAAGAAGTATTTATTAAGCATCTGTTACATTCCAGCATCTATGTTAAGCATCATACTTAGGTATTAAAGCAAAGGAGAAGAAGAAAAGTAAAAATATAGAGAAGTTTTGAGGTACCCAGTATAGAAAATGAGGGATGTACCATTAGAACACAATGAATTAGGACATAATTCTGACTTTCAAGGAACTTCTAATCTAGTTGGGAAGAGAAAACATACCCAATGGGGGCAGCTAGGTGGCACGGTGGATAGAGCACCAGCCTTGAATTCAGGAGGACCCGAGTTCAAATTTGATCTCAGACACTTAACACTTCCTAGTGTGTGACCCTGGGCAAGTCACCTAACCCCAGCCTCAGGAGGAAAAAAGAAATAAATAAAAAGAAAACATCCCCAAGGGAAACAACCAGAGGACAATGCAAACCAGCATATAATTAAGTAGATGGTTAAGTACAGGCTTCAGGAACTGTAGAACGACCACAACTCACATTTCTGCAGTACTTTAAGGGATACAAAATGCTTACTCATTACTTCTGTGAGCTAGGTATTCCCATTTTCCCATGAAGGGACTGACTTCAATTTTTTTTTTAAAGTATTGTATTTCAGGGAATAGGGAAATAGATGATAGGGCTGGACTTCAAAGGCAACTTGGAGTTTATTCACACCTTTCAATTAATTAATTAATAAACACCAGAGTTTATTATTTTTTCTAATACTATCTTGTGATTTCATTTTTCTTTTCCCTGCACCATCAGATCCTAGATAGTGGTCATGCAGTGATTTGCATGAGTGGAATCATAATTAATTTCATAACTGTTTTATTCAGGCTTTCTTTTTTATTTGACAGTTTTTCTTTTCACACTCACCTCTGTGCCAGGAATAACCTTAGGGCTCAAATTTGGCCTTATAGGTCACAGACAAAGGTGTGAGAATTCTGACACTTGACTTGATGTAGCACCAGACTTTGGGTTTGCAATCTCAGTACATGATCTCATTGGCCTGGTTTGGGCACCTTGTACCAAAGGTTATTAACCTTCCTAGAAACCTTAAAAAATACTTTCTTGCAGAAATATGAAATTACTCTGCATGGAGTCACTTCTAATGTTGATACTCAGGAGACAGGGCTGCTCCAACACTTAAATGAAATACATACGAGAAATCTGTGTCTTTCCTCTGTCCTAATAGTGCCTTCTCCTTTTGGTCATTTTAATGTCTCTTGTTTGTCAGACTCTTATTGCTCCCATGCTAACCCTTAACTAGGCTTAGGGAGGGCACACTAGGATTAGACAAGGGCAAGACTGGATGACTTCCAAGGCACCTTCCGGGCCTAAATGTATGATTCTATGAATCACAAAGCCAAGTTCAGATCCTCCCACTATCACAAACTCCAAGGATGACTTTGGGCACACAAGACACTAACCTTTTCTGGGACTTAGTTTCCTCATCTATAAAATGAGAGTGTTGAACTAGATCATTTCTTTCTAGCTCTGGATCTTTAATCCTTGGTTTGTTATTCCAAAGGCTCCCTTTTTTCTTTAGCTACATTTATGCAGTGAGGTTATCCTGCTTTAATATCTAAGTAGAATGCCTAACATAGATGCTGGAATATAACAGATGCTGAAGTAGGTGGTAGCAATACCTGAATGATGGCTCTGACTCCAGGGCATGCATTTTCATCTGAGATGCAAATTTACATCATCTATTTTCCACTCTATAAAATTACATCTTTTTTGAATTAGCTGAATTTAGATAACATTTATCTACTGCTAAAGATAAAACACAATTTAAGGGCAATGAAATAGAAGGTCTAATTCATTGTCTATATGATTAATTCTTAATTATTATGGCTTTGCTGGGATAGGTAGTTGGCACAGTTGGTAAAGCACAGAGGGTAGAGTCAGGAAGACCTGAATTCAAATCTAGCCTCAGGCACTTGCTAGGTGTGTGACCCTAGGCAGGTTATTGAACCCTGTTTGCCTCATTTTTTTCATCTGAAAAATGGGTTGGAGAGAGAAATAGCAAATCATCTCAGTATCTTTGCCAAGGAACAACTAAATGGGATCATACAGTAGGACTGAATTCCTTTCAATTTTTATGACCTCAGAGACAAACCTTCTCTCATGTACTTTGGCTCCAAAGTTCCTGGGATTATATACAGTTAAAAAAAAATACAGCCAGGATACCCAAAGCTTAATCTCTAATAGTCATATTTTTCCATAGCTTTCTTAAATCTAGACAATCAACAGAGCAATCAATCAAGCCCTGATTTGTATTGTTGCTTATTTTTGAAGTTTAAATACTCACACTGAAAATTTTACAATTAAATCGTTCTTTTAGAAACTGCCTCCAGCATGGTTTCTTTATCTGGTACAGAAGCTTTCTATCCTTGATCATCTCATCATTTCTGGCAGCTTAGTCTTTTCCAGTGAACAAGAATCCTTTCTGTGGTTACTCCTAATTAGAGTAAAGTTTATAATTTGCTTTTCCAACTGCTTTGATTATGACAAAACAAAGAACTTAGAAACTTTTTTCTTAGAAAAGTTTTGCATGTTTTCCCCTTTTTTCTGCACCTGTTTTCAAAGAACGCTATGTAGCTAAAATATAAATCAGGTTTTTTGAACTTAGATTGAAATTGATCCTATGATAATACTATTCCCTAAGAGCCCTTACTCTCTCTTGTGACTGTGATGGAGACAAGGCCTTAACATTAGGGATTGTCAGGGCACCAACATTTAAAGTGGAAACAGTGGAAGGTGAGGACTTACATTTCTTCGACTTTTCAGATCAAGTTTTCCCAGGAAGTAAGCTACTCTGACAAAAAGCCAACCTGTTCTTACACAGAAGTTGCATAGAATTTTGATAGGCCTTATCATTGCCAGTTGTTTCCTCTTCCCACTTCATTCTCTGATAAAGGTGCTAGGGGCCAAAATATAGCCCAAACATCCTTGCCTTCTTCACAGATCTACTCAAGGCAGGGCTACCCAGGAAGCTCCAAAAGGTATCTTTTGAGCCCCCAAAGTACATTTGCCCTGAAAGATTTTTAAGACTTGCCCAGTGCTAGTACTACCATAAGGTGTTTTTCATGCCTCTATAATTACCCAAGCTAATTAAATAAATTGATCCACTGATGTTCACTCCACAGTAATTTCTGTTGTGTAATTTGACTTTAATAGAATCAGAGCATTAGTGAAAATGAAATGAAAACCCTGGGTAGAAGTAAGATCTTTTCCTTTCAAGAAAAATTATTTTTCAAATGGTTTTTGTTCCCTGTATGTATATAATTTATGCATTTCCTGTCAAAATTAACAGAGAAACAGCAGCTGTCTGGTAAAAAGAACAATTTGGGGCCTTTTGCAATAAGAAACTGAGATTTATTCTTTGAGTGTTGAGGAAAATCTCATAATTTTGGAGGCAAATGAGATGTGAAACATGTTGTTGGGCAGTCTGGTGTCCGGAGAATAGTGGGACCAGCTACTTTGTCTCCATGCTAATGTTCTGCTAAAGGTCTGTGCCTTCCATCTTGGCAGCTGATTATGGAGCACCATGGTTTGTGTAGGTGTGCAAGCCTCCACCTATGGAATCCCTGTTCTAACCAAGAGACATTGCTTACGAGAAGTGGAAAGAACACTGGCAACGTTTTGCATAGCCCTGATTCTTAGGTAGTTCCCCAAGAGACTGCTCATGCCTCAGATTTGTAAATTAAATACTGGAGAAGGCTAATCCATATCTTTTATCTCATGCTACCCATTTAAATTCTACTTAGGAGGTTTGGCTGTTATTTAACTATGTTCTTTCTGTTGATTTGAGGTCAAACAAGATCAATTCCAATTAGTTTGTACTGGAAATGAGACCTCAATAGCCTTTCTTGACTACCTGGGTCATTTCTGAGGGTGTTCTTTTGTACTAGGTGTCAAAATAGTTTCTGTTGTTCTTTTTACAATCTGCCTTTTTATTTCTCCCTCCTCATAATTAATGATTATAATGTTATTAATAGTAATATATCAATATATTTAATATAAATAATAAGGATAGCAGTTGGCATTTTCATAGCATAGCACTTTAAAATTTCCAGATTAACTCATTTGATCTTGCAAAAACACAGTAAGATAGGTGCTGTTATTATCTTTATTTTACAGAGGAGGAGACTGAGGAAAGGGGAGATTGTGTCTTGCCCCAAGTCACATATCTAATAAGTGATGAAGGCAGGATTCAAACTCCTGTCTTCCTGACTCCAACTGCTTAGCCTCCCCATCTTGTTCTTCCCTTTATGTATCTCTCATTGTGGTTGTTTTTTTTAGGAAGAAGTTTGGTATATTGGAATGGGCATGAATTTTTTAAAATACTGCTTTATTTTTCCAAATACATGCAAAAATAGTTTTCAAAATTCACCTCCCCTCTTCCTCTTCTCCAAGTCAGTGAGCAATCTAAGATAGATTAAACATGTACAATTCTTTTAAATATTTCCATATTTGTCATGCTGTGTAAGAAAAATAAGATCAAAAGGGAAAAAAAATAAGGAAAAAAAACTCAAGCAAAACAACAACAACAACAACAACAACAACAACAACAACAACAAACAAACAAACCATGCTTTGATATACATTTAATCTCCATTCTTTTTCTGGATGCAGATGGCTCTCTCCATCCCAAATCTATTAGAATTGCCTTGAATCATCTCATTGAAAAATAGTCAAGTCACCACAGTTTATCATCTTATGATCTTGTTGCTGCTGTGTGCAATGTTCTCTTGGTTTTGCTCACTTCACTTAGCATCAGTTCATGTAGGTCTCTCCAGCCTTTTCTGAGATCAGCCTGGATTTTACAGGCAAAGGATCTGATTCAAATCCCACTCTTCATTTGTAACCTCTGGGGTCTTGGGCATCCTGTTGCCAGGGGATTCAGACCAAACTCTCTTTCAGACAGATCTTATTAATATGTCCCTCTCTGCTTATCTCTGTCATAGAAAGACAGGACTTTGGAGTTGAAAGGCTGTATCATGAAAAGATTTAGAATTGGGCAACTTCTGTTCAAATCCAATCTTTGCCATTTTCTTATTTCTGTGACTTCAAGCAAATCTCTTAACTTCTCTAATGTTCCCAAAGAGTTCTCATTTGTAAAATGAGGGGATTGGACTAGGTGATATTTCAAGCCCCTTCTAGCTCTAATCCTATAAATTTATAAATCTCTAAGGACTTCTAGTTTAATCTGTTCAGAAAATTACTTCTACAACATTCCAACAAGTTCTCAACCAGCATATATTTAAAGAACTTTTGTAATGGGGAATCCACTATTTTCTTAGTACTGTATCTCTAAATGCACTTTACCCTTGAAATTGAACTGAAATTTGCTTCTCTGAAACTTTTAACCATTGCTCCTAGTTTCTAATTATTCAGTCAATAAACATTTATTAATGCCTATTCTATGCCACAATGCAAACTGGGTAGTCCAGTGGATGAAGTTCAAATTTGGTCTCAATTCTTACTAGCTATGTGACCCTGCCCAGGTCACTTAAATCTATTTGTCTCAGTTTCCTTATCTGTAAAATGAGCTGAAGATGGAAATGGGAAATCACTCTAAGAAAATCCCAAAATGGGATCACAAAGAGTTAGATACAACTAAAAATTACTGAATAACAAAAAACCATATGATGGTTCTTGGGATAAAAATATCAATAATTAAAAATAATACATGTAAAGGGCTTACATTTTAATTGGTGAAAAGAAGTAAATATACAGATATATGTATATATACTATATAAATATAAAAGGAATGAAAACAAATTTATACAAAGTAGCTGATCTAAGGTTGCAATGGTGGGCACTAGGGATTAGGGAGAATAAGGCTTCATGCCTTGAAAAATTAAATATATTTTTAAGCAACAAGAATTTGCCTTATCTCCTTTTTACTCTCTTTTCTTTCTAGTTGGAAAAGAAAGGAAAACAAAACATCTATTATAAAAATGTAATTTTATAATAAATGTATCCCAAATGCCAGTGGGCATTTGGAATGATTGATGCAAAAGACTGGGGATAGAAGATGAAGTATTGTATGTGAGGAACAGAAAGCTGTTCTTTCTTCATTCTTTGGTCATTGTTTTAGTTTTGGGGACCCAAGTAAGGCAAGTCTTCCACATGACAGGCCTTTAGATATTTGGTGACAAATTTGGTGACAAACTATTGTCTTCTCCAGGTTTAATATCTACAATTTCAGTCCACTCATTATTCTGATTTTCTTTTTTCGGACATTCTCCAGTTTGTCAATGCCTTTCCCCAAATGGAATATAGCATTCAAAATGTTAACAAATAAATAAATATCACCTGCCTGATAATGAACATTTTTACGCAGCCTCTGATTGTATTTCTTACAAACTGCTATTGTCCACCAAAACACTCAGAGTTTTTTCTTAAGAACTGTTGTCTAATCATGTCTTCCTCAATCTTTGCTTATACAGATTACTTTTTGAACCTCTAAAGTGTGGACTTTACATTTATCTTTATTACATTTAATCTCACTAGATTGTATTAAGCTGATATCTTTTTTGATCCTGATTTTCTCACCTAACATATCTTTTTGTACATATGATAAACATGTGTCCTATGCCTCTATCAACCTCCCTCTCTGTTTCTAAATCTCTTTTCATTTTTCTTGCCACCTCATTCTTTTCCCATCCCTCCTTCCTCTCTTCTTACTTCAAGTTTCTTTCCCAGTCCTGTGCCAGAGGCGATACTGTGCTATGTTTTAGCTTCACTCTTCTTATTCTGAGCTCCCCTTCTTACTTTAAGGCAGGTGTCTATTCTCTGTAGGAAAACCTTTCTTGAGAGTTCTTTCAAGGAGAACAAGCTCTACGGCAGGCTCATTATTTTGCAGTGGACAGCCACAGGTCTGTTGGAGCCAGTACACTCTGACTCCACCCTGGAGAGTTCATCCAAACTCTAGTTGTTAGCAGTCACTTTTCTGCCTGTATCAATTAGCAAAAGAGAGAGACCTGAGACTTCCTGCTCAATTTAATAGTGTAGGTGCACTACTCTCTGGATGCACTAGCTCTTCCAGGAAGCTGGATTTCCTGTTTTTGCTGTTTGCTGGCTGGGAAGACCAGGTAGGGGCTGAGAGCTCATTGGATTGTAAGCACATTGCATGGGAGAGATTTAGTTGGACCTGATTCCTTTTGAGATCCTCCACTGAGATCCTTACTGCTCTGAGCTTTGAATTCTAGATTCAAACTTTACTTGACTTTGGGGAAATGAGGCTTCCTGATGCTAAGAGGAATGCTTTCAAGACTTCAAACAAAGGGCTTCATTTGAAGCTAAGAATGGGAAATAGCTCTCCAGACATTTAGTTTAATGATTTCTAGTGCAGTCACCTATTAGGAGATTGGTTTGAATTTTCTCTGAAATGCTTCAAGATTGGCCTGTTGAGGAGCATTTGGCTGTTATTCAAGGCTTATGTTGTAATAAATGACTTCTTATTCAACTGAATTCAAAAGAAAACTTACTCCAGGCAAGACACCATGCATTCTGGGGATTCATAGCCAAAATAAATGAAATGTTTATATTCTTGCTCTCAAAAAGCTTACAGTCCATCACTGATAAATGTTGAGACTTTTATGTCAATGCATCTTATGCCTTCAAAACCCTTTTTCTGTTTTGAAATCTCTTTTTATTTTTCTTGCCATCTCATTCTTTCCCCATCCTTCCTCTCTTCTCATCTCAAGTTTCTTTCTTAACCCAGTGCCAGAGACAATATTGTCCTTTGTTTTGGTTTCACTCTTCTTATTCTGAGCTCTCCTTCTTATTTTAAGGCAGGTATCTGTATCCTCTGTAGGCAAGCCTTTGGTCACTGAAGATATAAAGAGTACCTTTATATCTCAGGCAGAGTATCACTGGCATGGAACTAACTCTCTTGTTGGAGAAAGGAGAAACACAAATTATAAGAAGAATAACAAATCCAACTAATACAGCCTAATTGCTAAATGAGCAATATAAGTAGTAAAGGTCAGTAGCATGAGTTTTCTGGGTCACATCTAGTTTAGTTTCTCTCAGTTTAGTTTCCAGCTGCTTTTGATCTATATATTTGTTTATTGTTAACTAGACATGATCTGTATTATTGTAACCAGGACAATCTTTGGGTATAATTGTGAAATTTGTTTTTGAATTTTTGCCTCCCTTGCCTTACTTTTCATCCCATTTCTCCATCTCAATACAACTTTTCCTTTTTGAATAAAGCAATCTGTAACATGAATTCACACTAAGGGGTTAGTGATGATGTGTTATTACTCCCAGGAATGTTTGCATGTTAAAAGGATATAATAAAAGTAGACATTAATTGATGTCAAAGAATAAATCAGTTTGAAGGTACCATTCATAGAACTTTTGGCAGGGAAAAGGAAGGGGCAAAAAGAGGGACAAGATACTTTTTCCATGTTATTAGCCATAATTATTATTCAACTTATATGCACATTAAGATGTGGCATGTACCTGGTGTTATCTGAGTTAAGGACCTTTTTGTTGTTTGTCCTTTGTTTTCAAAGAGAACCAACCATATCATGAGATGAAGTCTGGATTTAAACAATAATTGGATTTATGTGAGGCAGAGTTGTACAAAAGCAGCTTACTACGCCCTCTTTCAGAGTCATCAATGTCCAATGGAAGGATATGTCAGGATGACTGACCTGGGAAGCAGTGAACAATTTTTGCCATCTTTGTTGTATGACCAAGCTCTAAGTGCTCCATAGGTCCTGTTTCAGTTGCCTTCATGGATGTTGGTACAGAATATTTTCATCTACCCATTCCACTGAGATGGGGGAAAGAAGTCTTCACATGCTTGGGGTAGACATCTCCCTAACTCACTGATGGGTTTGATGCCTTTTGGTTAACCCCAACCAAGTTTAGCTCATTTAATTTGAATTGCCCACCTTTGAAACAGGAATAGTTGTGATTAAAGAATGATCCTCTCTCTTCTACATAGAGTGAAAATCATCTGACTTTAGGGTTCCCATGGCCTTTAGATTTCTTCAGCATCAGTTTATAATATAGTCTTCTCTGCTTTACCACATGGAGCTGAATATGCAAGTACTTTCTAATATTAGGGGAATGTGTTTGCTGAGAGGCTTTCTCCTAGGTCAGGGAGGAATGTATTTTGAGGTGATGGATCCCTTTGGCAGTCTGATGAAGCCTGTGGATACCTTTCTTAGAATAATTATTTTAAATGCAGAAAATAAAATACATAGGACTAAAAAGGAAGTCATTACATTAAAATACAATTATCCTATTATTAAAAAGCAAAATGAAACAAAGTTCATAAATATCAGTTTAGGACTCCTATCCTAAACCCAGACACATATACCTATTACATTCAGTGAGCTAATAAACTTACTGGGTATACCTTAACAGGCATGATCACAGTTTCCTCTGAGTGTAGAGTAAGTGACCTGGAAGGGCTTGTATAGGTCCCAGACTATCCTATCCAATTAGGGTAGGTTGAGCTTTAGTGATTTTTATACTATACTGAATAAATGATTAGGACATTAACATCCTGAGTGAGGAAGATAGCACACTTAACACTGAGCCACTCACTTGGAACTCCCAAGGATGGTTTGCCCTTAAGCTTCATTTTAAAAAATCAATTCATTAACATTTATTGAGCACTAATAAGGTATTATTCTACTTGCTTCAGGAGACACAAAAATGAATAAGCTATAGTTTCTGGTCTCAAGGAGCTTACTTGTTAGTAGGGAAGGTGAGAAAAATAAAAAAATAACAAAAATGCAAATAAAAATGTGATCAGTATATAGGAGATGTACAAAATGGTGTGGGAATTCTGCAGATATAGAGGTTACTCTCACAGATGATTTAAGTGCTATGGTGGGGATAATATTAGACTGGGGACTTTAAGGATGCATGTAGTTTAATAGATGGAACATAGGGAAAAGAGTAGTACTGGAAGAGATAGTGGCAAAAAGATTTGGAGGTGAGGAAGTATAGAATATGTTTGAGGATCTGTTAATAATTTGCTTAAGGATGGCATATGAACAGTGAAATGGTAAGAAATATCCTTGAAGATATGTTTGGGCTATGTTGTAGAGGGCTTTACATATAAATTGAGGGATTTAAAATATTTTTAATTAAGAATTTCTTTTTAATATTTTTAATTTTCTCAGTTGCATGTGAATTATTTTTACATTTGTTTTTAAAACTTTGAGTTTCAGATTCTCTTCCCTCGTTCTCACCCTGGCTCCTTTTAAGAATACATATCTGAAGTTATACAAAACATTTCCATAAAAGACATGTTGTGAAAGAAAACATATCTCTTCCCCCCAAAAAAAATTCAAAAAAAGTGAAGCAAAAAAAGAGTATGTAATTACAGCTAAGGATTTTAAACTTCATAATATTGGCATTACAAGGCCAGCCAGACCTTGAAAGTTTTGAGCAAGGTGTGTGAGGTGATGAACTTCAGAGAAATTCAAAAAGGCCATATATTTGTAGGCTGCTCCCAGAAGTTTCATTTTGATAGATAATGAATACTATATTCCAGAAGAGTTGGCAAGTCCTGGACTTTGCAAATACTCAAAATAGCTTCTGTCTTAGCCCATAGAAAAAGCCTGTATACTGATTGGGGGCCATATAAGAATCAACTCTTGTGTGTGCACATGCATATGCAGTGAGACCATTGATTTATTAAAGCAAAAGTTAAATATAAACTTTAATCTAGGTTATAGAAGGCAAGAGAAAGATAAAAAGAAGATATTGATAATTATAACAACTTAAAGTTCAAAAGAATAGTTAGTGATAGGGGGAAAATGGAAAGTATACAAAGATACAATTTAATTGTCTTAATTTCTGGCATAAATTTAACTGATATAAAAGTTACCTCAAATGTACAGGCCAAAAAAACCTTTCTATGCAGTCTTGTTCAAACATAGGATTTCTTTATAAGATGTTGATAACAATCAAGGGCAAGAGTTTAGAATATAAACTCTTTTGTGAAACACTAAGAAGGAATAGGAGAGAAGCTCTTAAGTAGTATCATTTTACAAAGCAGTGATGAACAATAAAAAATGAAGCTATAGAAAACTTGGCATAAGACCCAACTGAGTCTCATCATCCCAAGAGCATTTATAGACTGAATTGGCAGGACAACACATAGAAAAATGGAACATATTTATCATTGTTTCTCTAAACTAATTTTATCATCATATTTTGTGCTTATATTATACAAAGAGAGATCAAAAACAATATGCAAGAAAACAAAAACAGTAAGAGCAACCGAACCAGTCTATGCTTATATTGAGAAAATCCTTGCTGGAGATGACACAATTATGAAATTGATGAAGGATTATTTTGTAAGATATTTCATGAATGGAAAACACTGAAAGAATATGATGAAGGGCTATTCTAAAAAGCGTAAAAGACAATTGAAAACAGATCATTTATTATTGACTTAATTTTCAACGTAATTGAAAGATCACTGGATTTGAGCCTGGATTCTAGGATTATATTATGGATGTGCTACTTAGGAACTATACAGCATTGCACAAACAATTTCATGTCTCTGGGTTTTAGTTTCTTAATTTGTAAAAGAATGGGGTGGTTAGACCAGATGATGTCTCAGATTTCTTCCAACTTTAAATGGGGACTGTGCTGATGATAAGTTGTTTCCAATTCTTCATGACCACATTTGGTATTTTCTTGGCAAAAATACTGGTGTGGTTTGCCATTTCCTTCTCCAGTCTATCTTATAGATGAGGAAACTGAGGAAAACTGAAATGACTTGCTCAGGGTCACACAGTAAGTGGATGAGGCTGGATTTGAACTCATGTCTTTCTGATTCCAGGTCTGGTGCTCTAGCCACAGTGTCACCTTAGCTGCTCAGATGATGATGCTAACTAATATTTATATAGAATTTTAAGGTTTGCAAAAAAAAAAAAAAGCCTGCATGTAGATTATTTCATTCAATCCTGTGGTTGCTTACAGATACTTAGCACAGTATTTATACTTGCTTGTTGAAATTATCCTTGATAAAATTTTGAGAAAGAAATAGGACTGCTTTTCAAAAGATTCTTTTCTTCTCTGCTATAAACCACACATATATTGCCATACAGTTGAATGAAAGATTCAGAGACTACTTATTTCTTGATTATAACTTGGAAAACACAGCCTTTTAATGACATTTCAACTAGGAGAGTTTATATAAATATATATACAAAGATATTTATATACATAGGTATATATATCATGTTTCTATATATGTCTGTATATTTCTCTATGTATATACATACACACATATATACATTTATGTATATGTCATATAAGAGTATGATAAATGCAGTGATAGGGGAAAATGACTCTCTGATGTCAAATGAAGAATAAGACAGGAAGGTATATACTCAAAAAAGTGTTTACTAGTATCTTATCTTATAAAAATTTGTCTTATATGAAGTCTAGATGGAAAAGGATTTCTCTCTAATTCAGAGGTTCTTAAGTTTTTGTGTGTGCATTATAAATCTTTTTGGCAGTCAAGTGAAGACTTTGAACTCATTCTTAGGATAATTTTTAAAAAGTAATTGAAGGAAATACCAAATTTTAGTTAGAAATAAGTGAAAATGAAAATATTATATTTTCTCATCCACCTTGGCGGAAGCCAGAAGGTTAGAAATCTATCCACAGACCCCTTGAGTGCCATCTAGAGTCCCTGCTCCAGATGTGGAAGTTCTCCAGATAGACTTCTTTGTGGATAATATTGCAGTAATTTCATTGAGCCCTGGCACATTTCCAGAGATCCTGCATGAAATTCACAAATTCTTGAAAGAAATGAAGAGAAAATCTAAATGGATAAAAGCTGCCAATTTTTGAGACAATAACATACAACTGGATGGATAGTTAGTAGATCAGGCTTAGGAATTGCTTTAAATTACCTCAAATTGGGTCTCAAATGTAGAAATGCCTAGTGAACTTTTTTATTGGATGTCCTGTGAATATCATAAACAATAAATCCTAATCCAAACTCATTATTTTCTTGCACCAAATTATTTCCTCCTTTTTAATTCCCTATTTCTATTTCTGTTAGTTCTATATTCTATTTATATGAATTGACCATAGTTCTTACTGTCACCTAAACTCAAAAAGTCTTATTTATTTCTTTTTGGTTCCTTTTATATTTATGTCCTCCTTTCCATTTTCACTTTCACTTCTCTAAATCAGATATTTATTTTGGGGTTGCTGTTTTTTTTTTTTTAATTTAAAAGTCATAGAAATCAATCCCCTCATTTTATAGACTGATAAAATGATGACCCAGAGAAGTAAAATACAATGCCTGAGGATCACACAACTAATAAGTATCTAAGGAAGACTATTTCCCTATTAGAATGTAAGCTTCTTGAAGGCAACCGTTGCCTTTTTTTTTTTTTTTTTTTTTTTTTTTTTTGCTGTACCCTGTGTTTAGTGCAGTGTCTAGCACATAATAGGTGCCTAATAAATGATTTTTTTGTCTGACTTCATTATACTTACTCTCTCACCTTGACTACTAAAATACCCTTCCCCAATTCATTCATGAGTTTCTTCAATATTTCCATAGATATGACATTTTATTATGCAGATGGGTACTTCTTTTAGTAGAAATCACTACTCACCCATATTTTTATCCTGTTTGATTCTTATCCCAAATCTTTCATTGGT
This sequence comes from Sminthopsis crassicaudata, assembly GCF_048593235.1. Taxonomy (NCBI): domain Eukaryota; kingdom Metazoa; phylum Chordata; class Mammalia; order Dasyuromorphia; family Dasyuridae; genus Sminthopsis; species Sminthopsis crassicaudata. The sequence continues at coordinate 423,766,279 of NC_133617.1, forward strand.
TCCCTAAAGAATATTCATCCAATATGTTGAGAGCCTTCCTCTAAGTTGGTTAACATTTTACAGATGCCAGTGGAGAACCCTGTCTATTTCCTATCCCCTTGACCTTATCATAAAACGATCATCTCTATTTTTCTGATTAATTTTTAATTAATTAATTAATGCATTTTTGTTCACTTATATTTCTTCTCTAACATAGGACAACAATGGAAATATTCTAGAACCTGACACTTAATAGAAATTTTTCCATTTACTTCAATCATCTATAAATTTTATTTCTTAATGAGTATAATGCTCCAAGATTTGAAACAAATAGCATTAGCCAGGAGAACATGGCTTTTTAAAAAATGTCACTTTTGATGTAGACTAGAGGAAGTAAGTAAAGGAGTAATCAAAGATTAGTACTGCCTATTTTGAATATGGGTGACTGTGAGACATTTATAAAAATAGAATATAGAGCTAACAGAAATAGAAAAAGAATTCAGAAGGAGGAAGTGACTTGGTGTGAGTGGATTTGGTTTAGGATTTCATTAGATTATATTTGCAGGACATCTAGTAGAAAATGTTTAGTAGGCAATCAGGCATTTGAAACCCAGATTTTGCTGGGGAGAGGTCAAGGTTGGCCATATATGTGTGAAATTCATTTGCAAAGTTTTTAGAGTGAATAAGATCATTAAGGGAGAGGACATAGATAAAAAAAAAACCTCAAGAACAAGAGCAAAGTAAACACTTAATTTTAAAGAGTGGGAGCAACAAGAAGAGTCAGGGGAAGGAGTGCTCAGAAAGAGAGGAGGGAAGCCAAGGGAAAAGAGAGTGTCAAGGTATAAAGGGTAGTCTCACACATCAAATGTTATGGAGAGATTAAGGAAAATGAAGAAGGAAGAAAGACCAATGAATTGGCAAAGAGGTTCCTGGTGACTCTTGGGAAAGAATCATTTGTAGGGGCAGCTAGATGATGCAGAGAATAGAGCATCAGCCCTGAAGTCAGGAAGACATAAATTCAAATCTGATCTCAGACACTTAACACTTCCTAGCTATGTGACCTTGGGCAAGTCACTTAACCCCAGCCTCAGAAAAAAAAGAAGGTTCATTTGAGTGGTTTTGATGAAAGCCATATTGCAGAGGTTTAAATTAGTGAATGGAAAGGATATAGAAACAGTGAATGTAGACATCTTTCAAATTCACTAATGAATGGGAGCAAAGATATGAGATAGTAGTTTGACAGTGAAGAGAAGGAAGTACTTTTTAAGGATAGCAGAATCTTAAGTTATAAGGAAAAGAGTCTATATACAGAGTGATTTAAAATATTTAAAAAAGAGATGTAAGGATTTGGGCAAAGCAGGAGAAACATGTATGTATATTTATAATTTTTCCCAGTTATATATAAAATAATTTTTATCTTTGATTCTAAAACTTTGAGTTCTACCCCTTCCTACTCTCCTCCCTGAGAATGAACATGTGAAATTATTCAAAACATTTCCATAAAAGTCAGGTTGCAAAATAAAATATAGATATCCCTATCAAAACCCTACCACAAAGATTAAAGTTAAAAGTTAAAAATAAAATAAAGAAAAATAAACAAATGAAACAAATAAAAAAATAAAAAATAAAAAGTTAAAAATTAAAAAAATACAATAAAGTGTAAAAAAGTATATACTTCAATCTTTTCAGACACAATTCTTTCTCTGGGCATGGATAACATTTTTCATTATAAATCCTTCAGAGTAATATTGGATCATTATATTACTGAGAATAACAAAGTCATTCATAGCTTATCATCCCAAACACTGGTATTACTTTGTACATAGTACATTTCATTTTGCATGAGTTCATGGAGGACTTTCTGAGTTTTTCTGAACATATCCTACATATCATTTCTTATAGAGCAATAGCATTACATCATAATCACACACCACAATTTATTAATTCATTCCCAATTGATGGGAACCCTCTTAATTTCCATTTTTCCCTGAGAAAAGGGCTGCTATTTTATGTATATATATATATATATATATATATATATATATATATATATATATATATATATATATATATATATATATTCTTTTCCTTTTTTAAAAAATCTCTTTTAGGATTCATGCCTAGTAGTAGTAGTATATCAAAGGATATTCATGATTTTATAGCCTTTTAGGTATAATTCATATCATTTATTAATTGATGAATGACACAAATTTTATAATATATAAATGTATTATATAATGTAAATAGACAAACCTTATTATTGTTTTCTATGTGTTTTTCATTATTTGGGGTTTGTTTTTTTGTTTCTTGTTTTCTCACAAGATAAGCTTCCATTTACTCAATTCTAGTTTTTAATGATTATGTTCCTCAATGAGCTTTTGTACTTCCTTTCCCATTTGGTCAACTTTACTTTTTAAGACATTCTTCTAATTAGCTTTTTGTATCTCCTTTTGCATTACTCTCATTTCTTTTCCTAATTTTTCCTTTACCTATCTTACTTGATTTTCAAAATCCCTTTAGCTCTTCCATGGCCTGAACCCAAATCTTATTTTTTGAATTTATCTTTTTCTGAGTTTGTATTTTGATCCTTTTTTGTGATCATAGTAGCTTTCTGTGAGCAGAATCTTTTTCTGTTGTTAGCTCAATTTTCTAGCTCATTACTTGGCTTTTAACTTTGTTAAATTAGGGTTCTATTTCTAGGATGGAGGGTACAAAGTCCCAATATTCAGGGATTTTGTGCAGCTGTTTTCAAAGATCCTTTTAGGGTCCTGAACACAAATATTCTTTTCTGCCCTGGAATTGTGAAGAGAGTTCCTGTCCACTGTGGCTGTAAGTTCTAGTGTATTAAAGCAATAGAGTTCTTCCTCAGTGATAGTAAAGAGATCTTCTGTGGGCTGAGTCTTCAGATAGTACCACCACTACCATCTCTGCCCAATCCTAGTTTACTGGTTTCTCAAGATCCTCTCACCTTAGTGAGACAACCCTTTCCTGTTGATCTTCCAACTCTCTGAGCTGAGAGGTCTTGAAACTTCTAATACTGTTGCTGATTTAGAGGCCCTAAGGCAGGCCTCCTGCTTTGGCTGGCTTCAGATTGGTCTAGGGTTGTGCTGGAGACATACCCAGGTGCAACAGACCTTTCCTGCTGGCCTCCCAAGTTGTCTTTGGCTGGATAATTGTTCCACTCCATCTTTTTATGGGTTCTGATGCTCTAAAATTTTAGAGTCATTATTTAAAGGAATTTGTGGGGATTTGGGGAGAACTTGGGTGAATCCCTGTCTTCATTCCTTGTCTCCCCAGAAAACTTTTTTTGATGACAAAGGGCTGGAAGGCAGATTCCTTATTGGGAGACAAGATTCAAACATGTCAATGATAACATCCCATGATAATTTTCTGGCAGTTATGAAATAACAGAAATAACATTTAATAGTTCCATTTGTGCCTCCAGGGTAGATGAAATAATGGAAAAAAGAGGGAATGAAATAGAGGTAGCAGAGCACAATAGAAACCTTGGCTCTGGAATCTCGGACTTGAGTTAAAATCTTGACTCTGATGCTTACTGTCTGTCTAATTTTAAGGCAGTCTTTTACCATTCTTAGATCTGAGTTTCTTCATCTATGAAAGGAAAACAGTTCAACTGGATGGCTTTTGAGATTGCTTGGATCTCTGAATCCATGATCTTTGGAGGATAAAGAAGCCAGTAAGTTGGTTTTTGTGAGATTGCTCTGAATCCATTTAGGATGCTATGTAACTCAGTGGCTTGCTGACTGGAAACTGTTGGTAAGCTCATCTTCCCAATCTTTTGGCTGGTTTCACACTCCGACTTAGGTTTCACTAGAATCCTTGTTGATTTGCCCACAGGTGTTAAGATATTTCATATCCAGTGATTCCAAGAAATTTGGAAAAGAAAAAAGCCAAAGGAGGGCCTGCTACCTCCATCCTTCCTTCTGGAGTTTCCTGATTGTATGAACCAATGAGAGAAACCAGCATGATATTTTTAATAGGTACATGTTAGAAAACATTAAGAAAATTGCTAATGCCTAAGTTGCTCATAAGTTGATTAAGCTTTAACAGTTTCTTTTAACTATATTTAGAGACTTTCCTCCTGGAAGATTAAAAAATAGAATTATGTTTTAAATATTGCCTTTTTAAAAGTGTTTATATGCCAAAATATCTCTTAGGAGAGAATTAGAAATATGTGAAACCATTACATTTATATTTTACATTCCCATAACTGCTCCTAAACTGCTGTGTGCTTGTCATTCACCTTCTTTCCCCTTTGCATTAAAATTTTGGATGTAGAGCTGCAAGGGATTTTAGAAATGATTTGATTCAATGGTGTCAAGCTCATAGGAATGAGGACCACTAAATTGTATTTAAAAATACCTATGGGCCATAAGTTGACCTCATTTTAAAATGTAATATTATCTATATTTTATTGTATTTTTGATTTTGTCAAATATTTCTCAATTACTTTTTAGCTGACAGAACTCAGGAGTGCCATTGAGGGCTGCATGTAGGTTGTGGGCCAAGAGCTTGACACTTTGATCAAAGGATGTGAATCACCTGCAGAAAAATTACCCAGAGAGCACTTTGTAGCCCTAATTAAAGACAGTTAACAAAGGCAATAGCTTTTGGATAGGACTAAGTTCTTTGAATCACAGACCATAGAGTCCAGCCAAGCTTTTGCAAAATCAGAGTAAGTGAATGTCTTTGTAGCATCTCCCTACTTTCCCTCCCTGTTACATATCCATTTAAATGAAAAGACAATGCCCCAAATAAAGCCTGAAATTCTATCATTCCTTTGGCCTAAATTACATTCTTCAGCTATATACTTTAAAAAAGTATATATATATAGGTATATATATATATATATGTAGATGTATATATCTATATCTATATCTATATATTCCTAAGGGGAGCAACAACTTAGATTATCAGTTTTTTTTTCTTAAGAAGAAGGTAAGGTAGTCTGAGAAAACTGAATACATGGATGGTGGAAGTGGAATGGGGAAGGTTGGAGTCAATGGGCACTGAAAAATATACTAAAGAAAACCTTTATGATTTTCCCAATTTGAACTTTGTGGAATTGAAATAAACCTTTCAAAAAGTGTCCCCAAAGGCTAAGACGATAGAAATTAAATATCAGGCAGGCAAAGTTCTTGGAAATTAAGGAAAGGTTCAAGTTAGCAAGCATTTATTATACACCTATTATAGGTAAGGTTTTTGTTTGTCCTTTGTTCTTGAAGATCACCTTGACATCAAGGAGATGATTCCATGACCTGCAAGTGAATTGGATTGAAATGAGGGAAGGCTGTGCAAGGTCACTTTCTCCTTCAAGTGGCAAGATACAAATCAGGACCACTAAAGCCTGCCCTGTATGCAGTGGGAGGTCTTGGCATTTCTAAGTTAAGCTCTTTAATAGGTTTCAGTTTGACTAAGGAAACCTCTTTTTTCCTTCCTTTCTTCTCTTCCACAGACTAGGTTTCTTTCTTAAGGATCATGTTTTAAACCCAAATCATTCTGACTCTCATAGATTGACCAGCAAGAGGCCACTTGGTCTTTGTTGCGGTTTTGACCAAAACCTTTGAGCATCTTTCCCTTTTTTTCCCCCCTGATTCTTTTCTTTTTTTTTTTTTTTTTGACTAGGTAAAAAAGAACATTCTTTTTTACTTTGTTTCTTTCTTACCTAATCTTAATAGTGAGGCTAGTGACTTGCACAGTCCTCATTCACTTAAATGCAATTCATGTCATGGTATTCCCTCCCTGAGATTGTTGTCATTTTCAAGAAAGAAGAACAAACAACAAAAACAGCAACTAAAAGCCAATCATTATACTAAACTCCAGGGATGCTTTTGTTGTTGTTGAGTACTTTTAGTTATATCTGACTCTTTGTTACCCTATTTGGGATATTCTTGACAAAGATACTGGAATGGCTTGCTATTTCCTTCCCTAGCTCATTTTACAGATGAATTAAGGCAAACAGGGTCACTGAGGCTTGCCCAGGGTCACACAGGTAGTAAATCTGAGGCCAGATTTAAACTCAGGAAGATGAGTTTTCCTGACTCTAGCCCTGGCTCTTCATCCACTAAGTGCCCCACCAAAATACTAAGAGAGGCAAAAACAGTCCCTACTATTAAAGCTCTTACTATCTAATGGGGGAAATAACATGCAAATAATTATGTACAAATTATATATATATATATATATATATATATATATATATGTATATATATATATATATATATATATATATATATATATATATATATATATATATATATAAAATTAATTGGTGATAATTTCAGACGAACGGCACTAGTATTAAAGGGAACTAGGAAGGTTTCCTGAAAAATCTGAATTCTAAAGCCAGAAGGCAGAGAAAAAAAGGATGAAGTTCATTGGCTAAAAATATATTGTCTCACAAAGAAATGTTTACACTGTAAATTAAAAAGTTCAAGCTGACTTCCTTTAGAAAGCCGTGGAATTTAGACTTGAAAATGAGCTTTAGATTGTTTGTTCTCACCCTTTCATTTTGTCATATGAAGAAGCTGAGTCCCAATGTAGTCAGGTGACTTGTCCTGGGTCATAGAGGAAACTTGGATTTAGTTATAGCTAGTTTTATGTCAAGTCCAGTGTTCTTTCTACCATGCTGTGTGGCTAAAATATGTGACTAATGAACTAGAAAGCAATGGTTGGATTCCATGCTCACATTCAGTTTTCCTAGCTAGCTGTGTGATTTGAGGCAAATAACATGACCTTTCTGAACTTATTTTCTATATTTATAAAATGAAGACACTTAGATTATCTGGAGTTCTTAATTTGAAATCTATGAACTTATTTATTTTAAAGCATCTATACATGTGTATATGTATACATACATATTTATATTCATACATAAATATATGCATATGGCATATTATATATATATAAATGATATGTATTATATTTCAATATAACTGAATTTCTTTGAATTTTTTTGTGTTTCATATATTTAAAACATTATTCTGAGAAGGTTATCTTTAGGTTTCCAAGCTGTCAAAGGGATCTATGAAATAAAAGCAAACAAAAAGATTAAGTAACTTTGTACTAGATGATCTTTGTGCTTTCCTTAGCTTGAACAGTCTATGACTATCTTCATATCCTGAACTCCTAGAGCTTAGATTATCCTATAATACTAACAAGAACTCTTTGAATTCTACTTCTCTCAGTTTCTCTTTTCATATTATTCCTGAAGCATTTAGAACACCTCAGTCTTTTGCAGAGGACTCTGCATGATTCTGGGATCCATTTATAAAAGAAATTGAAGGGAGATCAAGAAACTTGCAAATAAGATAAATATTAACATAGGGTCACAAATTTTTGAGTTGGAAAGGACCATTTAATCTCCTTCATGGGCCTCAAAGAATTTCTGCTACACCATCAATGTTAGGTAGTAAAGTGAAACTATTTTGTCCTTATTTTTGGAAGCTATGCCTCTCTTTACTACTTAAAATCCTTAAAAAGCTGACTTCACCATATATTTTTCATCTTATTACCTTATAGATACTTTGTATTCTAGTCAAGCTGGTCTGTCTGCTTTTCTAGGACATTGTACTCTATTTCCTATCTCCAGGTCTTTGCACAAGCATTACCCCATGCTTGAAATGCTTTTCCTCATTTCAATTTCTATTTCTATTTCTCACAATCCTGAGCTTTCTTCAAGGCTCAACTAAGGTATCTCCTGGAAGTCCTGTCTGTTTCCCCTTCAGTTCCTTTCCTCAAGCTCTCTATGGATCCAGTTATTTTGCATTTATAGGACTTTCTATATATCTTGTTTTTATTCTTCTCTGTTCGTGGTCTAGATGCCTTGAGAGTAGGTACTTTTCAGTTATTTTTTTCTGTGTGCTATGGGTCTAGTATAGTACTTTGCAAACAGTAGGCACTTAACAAATGCCTATTGATTTGAATCTTTTCTCCCATAGCTTTCAAGCACAGAAAATGATCACAACCTGCCACTTGACCTTGGGTTGTATGAAATCACCCATTTCTTTCCCCAATTAGACATTAAAAGTCACACTCTGTCCTTCTTAGCTTGGAAAGACTTGAGGAGACTGAGCTCAATGAAAATGGTGGCCATCAGTGGAGTGGCTAACGTGAGCTGTAATGGGTAAGAAATCAGTTCAGACCATTAGATTTGTCATAAATGTATGATGAATGATAATTCCTTGAACTAATATCAAACCTTTGGGAGCAATATGTTTGAATGATGTCACTGCATAATGTTTGAAGTTGTTAATATGATTACTTGAATCATTGGTGAAACATGAGACTGGAGCAGATTTTATAACTTCTCTGTGCTGGGTCCTGTATTTCCATCTCTCTGTTCTGCTTTTGTAAAATAGAAACCTCCAATTCCTTTTCTTTGGTTATTGCAATATTAATGCCAGTAAGATTTGTTTGTGCAATGCTTGGGCACCTGACAAATGTGGTTTTTTTCCCTTCTTGTTTTTCTTGGGCAAAGAATAATAAGGAAAATATTCTACCTTTAGAGTACTATGCAAGAACATCTATTTAAGGCAATTTGGCTGGCAAGTTTAGATGGAAATGCATTTTCTTCATGTAGGGCAATCTGATTTCCAAATCCTTGTTTGGCTTTTATTTCCAAAGATTTAACAAGCTGCAGTACATTGTTTCTGACCACTACTCACATTTCTGAACTTCATTTAAAGAAGTGAAATGAAATGTCATCATTTTTAAATTTCTGAATTCTAAGTTTTGGGTTTGGGTGGTGATGTTTGGTTTAGTGCACAGACAGAGCTAGTCATTAGAATAGATAACATTTATATAGCACTTTAAGATTTGCTAAGCACTTTGCACCTATTATTGTACTTGACCCCCCCCCCCAACTTGATGCTATTATTATTTCCATTTTTCAGATGAAGAAACAGGTTCAGAGAGGTAAAGTTACTTGCCCAGAGTCACATAACCATTAAGTATCTGAGGCAGGATTCAATCCTGGTCTGGGTCCACTAAAGTCCAGAACAGAGTACATCTTGATATCTGTGTTAGGATGGAGGGGCAATTTTGGAGGGTTCCTCATTGATATCTGAGGGATTGATGATAAAAAAGCATGAAATCAAGATTATGCCTTCTTTCACTAACTCATTAATCCTGGTCTTAACTAATTGGATCCTCTAGACAATAATTTGTGTGAAGTCTACAGACAGGATTGTCCCAAATCTAGCTTATATGGGAGTTGTAACTTTCCCCCAAAATCTCCAAGGAAGGAAATGTCTTCAAACTGACCACAAATTTAGAATTGAAATAGTTCTTAGAAGGCATCTAATCCAATGTCTAATTTATAGATGGTGAAATTGAGACCCCAAGAAGTTAAATAACTAGCCCAATAGGTATTATACAAGATAGGTATCTGGACTTGAAGTCAAGATTCTGAGTTCAAATGTGGTCATAGATACTGACTACCACTTCTTCCAGTTACAGCATTATGACTCTGGGAAAGTCACTTAACCTTTGTCTGCCTCAGTTTCCTCACCTGTAAAATGGGGATAATAGTTATATTATTTATATTATAGGTGTTATGTGGGCAAGTGACTTATTGTATAGGCCTATCTCAAGGTCATTAGGAGAATCACATGGGATAATACTTGTCAGACACATAGCAAATTTTTTTTTCCCCTGAGGCTGGGGTTAAGTGACTTGCCCAGGGTCACACAGCTAGGAAGTGTTAAGTGTCTGAGACCAGATTTGAACTCGAGTCCTTCTGAATTCAGGGCTGGTGCTCTATCCACTGCGCCACCTAGCTGCCTCCCACATAGCAAATTTTAAAGAGATAAGTGCTAGTTATGATTAGGAATGGATTCAAACCCAAATTCTCTGATTCCAAATATAAGATTCATAGCATTTCTCCACAATCTCTTCTTTGTCAAAGCATTTCAGCTCTGAATATTTTTTGTGTCTAATATCAAGCCTTACCACTGTACTTTCAATTATAGAATAATGAGGTTTAGAGCTGGCAGGACTTCCCTACCTCCTTAAAACCCGGTGTCTTATTTAAAGATGAGGAAAATGAAGTGAATTGTGCAAGGTCATATGAAGCAGAACCTAGGTCCTATAACTACATATTTATAAATTTTTTTTTGCAAGATATGAATCCATCCTAACCATTTTTATATGCTTTTTGTTTGCTTTTAGCATAATAAATTTTGGAAAAGGAGAGATGTAATGGGTTTTAAGGATGGAATATATGGGACACCTAGATGGCATGGTGGATAAGGTACCAACTTTGGAGTCAGGAGGAGCTGAGTTTAAATTCAGCCCTCAGACTCTTTACACTTAACACTTTCTAGCTGTGTGACTCTGGGGTAATGCCTCTCAAAAAAAGAAAGGAAAAAAAAAAGAAACTAAAGATGGAGTGTAGATAGCATTTGTTATCTAGCCCCATGCTTTCTTCATTTCTTGATTTTCTGATTTTTCTGATGGTTGTAATTATGCCCTGTTTTTGATTGCTCTATGGCAGCTTGGTATTGCGATTTTAGTAAACAGGCTCAGAGATATTAAGTGACTTTCTTAAGATCATATATATATATATATATATATATATATATATATATATATATATAATAAGTGGCGTATTTAGACTTTGAATCCTGGTCTTTTCACTGAAAACCCGCTATTCTTTTCACATGGGGAAGTAGAATTCAAGGCAAGTATAGGAAAATGACTGTTCTCCTTAAATAGGATCTTTACAAAGTTTATACATTAATATTATTCTCTTTTGGAATTATTGGGTCAATTAAAAAAGGTCATCTTTGCTAAGGAATGAAGAATTCCTTAAAAGGCGTCATGGAAAAATGTCATATGACATATATGGTTCCTTAGAAGAAAGACTTTTGCAGCATCTTCTGACAACACTGTCAGCTGGGGCCATTTTCATTTTTCTGGGCTTAGGCTTTTTGTCCTTGAAGTGATGAGAGAGATTAGTCTGACTCACTCACAGGGACCAGGAATTCTGTCTCCAAAGAGCCTCTCAGGTCATCTTGTTCAGGGGCTGCTGGCATGCACAGCCTACTTGTTCTCTTGGGTCTGGTAAACTGAAGTCACTGGAATAAGCAAAAGATATATTGGGAACACAGAATGTGAACTGGACTTCATATTGTCTAATGACTCTAAGTAAGAACTCTAGGCAGCATCTCTATGACTCTCTGCTTTCTTTTCTTACTTACCAATGAATGTAGGATACTACTTCTGGAGCTGGAAGGTCCCATAGAGGTAATCCATTTTTTTTTTTTTTACACTTGAGGAAACAGACCAAGAAAAATGAAGTGATTAGCCCCGCATTCGGGCAGTAAATAGCAGAGTTGAAAATTGAACCCAGGTTTAAATGATACTGAGTTCAGAATACTTTCCACCATCTTGAATTGCAACTTTATGGACACAAGAAAAAAAACTGTCCTTCCACTTTAAATTAATCCCACTGCAAAGAGCCCATCTGTAGCAGGATGGGTAAAATAGAAGAAATTTTTTTCTATAAAGATGTTTTCCCTCCACCCTTAAATACAGTGCCTGGAACTCTCCAAATCATTTTTTTTTCTTTTTTTTTCCTCCCAGGATCAGAGAAGTACTTTGAGGAAAAAGCATCTAATAAGACCTAAATATATATGTAAGAACAAAGGGAAAGCATCAAAATGTCCTGGCTTTCACTGAATCATCCAGAATTTACTTTCTATGTGCTTTCTATGAGCAAAACTGTCTTAGGAGTTGCGATAGAGATATAGAATCAGACAGAGGTGGGGAGAAACTTCAGAGGACCATCTAGTCCGGTTCCACCTCAGTTGACAAGTGAAGAAACAGACCCCGATAAGTTAAGACTAAGGTTAAGTGGCAGACCTGAGATTTGAACCTAGATTCTTTGGCTCCAAATCCAGCATGCTGTGACTGAGTTTTCTGTTACTGAAGTCCTGGGTTTCTTAGTACTGAAGTCTCTTCTGAACTCCAGTCCATTTCCAAGTGTCTGATGGACAGCTCCATCTATCTATCCCCTGGTGAATGGCACTTCCACATGAACTATGAAAATCCTTTAAGGTCGTTCTCATTTTTTTCCATTTTCAAAATTTCCAAAATTCTTTTCATTATCTCTCTTTTCTCCATCTAACTTCCCTATTTCTTTAAAAAACTTGTCTTTTGTGTTTGTATCATTTCCAAATATATCAACCTCCTCCCTTACCCAGTAAGCCATTTCTCTTAACAAAGAATGAAAATGAAACAGGAAAAAAAAAAAAAACCAAACAAAAACAGTTCAGTGAGATTAACCAACACATCAACTAAGTCTGACAGTTTAAACAGTATTCTACCTCAATAATCTCCCATCTTTAAACAAAAGAAGGAAGGGGCCTACATTTTCTTATCTTTGTTTCATAAGCAGGCTTGATTATTTTAACTGCATACTATTCACTAACTTTCCTGCTTCTTTTGACATGCCATCTGATTTACCTGGGGCTCAAAACCTTAGTTTCTTGGAGTAATTTGGATATATATTTCCCTACATCAGTGAGGTAGCTGGTGATACAGTTAGATAGAATTCTGTATCTGAAGTCAAAAAGACCTAAGTTAACATCTAGCCTCATACTTTTACAAGTTGAATGACCTTTGACAAGTCACTTAACTGCTCTCTGCTTCAGTTTTTTCATCTATAAAATGGGGGTGAGAACATCTACTTTTCAAGTTGTTGTGAGGATCAAATCAGATAACATTTATAAAAGTTTATAATCCATAAAATACTATATGAACAAGAGGTATAATGATGGTGAATTTAATACTTCTCTGTTCTTTACCCTATGCATCTAATCAGATGCTGAGTCATGAAGATTCTATTTCCCCAAATTCTTTTAATCTGTTTCCTTCTATATTCTCTACTATAGTCTTCTCCTTTATATTCACAAAAATATCAAATTAATTCAACCTTCATTATCCTTTTCTGAAGCCAAGTGCAGTCTCAAGTGATCTCCCAATTTCTGGCTTATCCTTTCCATTTTTCATCATTCTCACAATTATCTGATTCATCTTGTTAAATCTCAGATCTGATCACATAACTCTTCTGTTCAGAAATCTTTAGTGGCTCCCTAATTCTCTAGGAATAGTAAATAACTGAATGTGCCTTTTAAGATTATCCTCAATCTGATTCCAACATAATATTTCAGAGTAAAAAGGGCTAGATTAGTTTTCAGAATATTTAGATTTGAATTTTAGCTGTGCCAATTTTTATCTGTGTGACCTTGGACAAATAACTCAAATTCAAATTTCCTAATGATCTCTTTCTCCCTTTTTCTCTCTTTCTCTTTTTCTCTCCTTCTTCCTTTCCCTTTTGTGCTCTGCCTTTCTCTTTTCCCTTTCTTCCTCTCTCTTGTTCTCTACTCCTTCTTTGCTTCCTTTCCTCTCTCTCTCCTATTCCGCCTTTATTCTTCTCTCTTTTTCTCCCTTTCTCTTCTTCCTTTATTCCTCTGTCTCCAATTCAATGATTTCATTTTTAATTTATAAAAATGAATTTTGTTGATTTTTAACATTGCTTAAATTATGCCCTCTACTCTTTTGCCTTCCCTGAAGGCTATCCAATATGACAAAAATATTTTTAAAAGAAAGCAAGAAAAAGAGAAGCAAGAGGAAAAAAAAAGAATTACCAAATTCAATCAATCAATAAACAAAATCTAGGAAAAAAATATATATACATATATGTGTATGTGTGTGTGTATATTCATATGTGTGTATAAATCTGTATATATATATATATATATATAGTGGAGTTATACAAACACTTCTATAAATAAGTGGGGAGAGAAGTCTTCTCATAGTCCTTCTTTGAATCTATACTTGTTTCTTGTAATTTTTGCTTTCTAATTTTTTGTCCTGGGTGTTCTTTCCATTTATATTATTTTAGTCATTGAATACATTGTTTTCTTGACTCTGCTTACTTGACTCTGAATCAGTTCATATAAGTTTTACCTTGCTTTACTTCTCTTTATTATATAAAATTATTGTTGTTTATTTAATTATTGAAATATTTTATTATATTTATGTTCCTCTAGCCATTCCCCAATCATGGTTATCTGCTAGTTGCTTTTTATTTACTATCTTTCTAGTTTCCCTTCAATGTTCTTTCCTCTAGCCATATTAAGAACACTAGACTCCGTGTCTTAACTCTGTGTCTTTGTATTGGTCATCTCCTATGCCTGAAATGTTTTCTTTCCTCATCTCTGCTTATTGAAATACTTCTCGAAATTCAAAGACCAGTTTTGGTACCAATTTGGTGAACCTTTAGCTGATTCTCATCCTTTACCTACCCTAGCTAAATATAATCTCTTCTGCTTCAAATTTTCTTGTGGCACTTTATCTAGACTACTCTTTTGCTTCTGTCATGTTTTATATTTTACCACATATATTTTTTCCATATTACATTCCATGTCACTTCATATATTATTTGAAGATCTCTGAATTTTAGTTTCCTTGTATATAAAATTGGAGATAATAATACTTGTTGTGCCTATTTCACAGGGTTCTCAAAGGATCTGATTGTGAAAACATTTGAAAAAAAGTATGATGCCTATAATATAAATATGAGGAATTTAGGTGGTCCAACAGATAGAGTATTACATTGGAAGTCAGGGAGACCTAAATTTGAATCCTGATTAGACATTTACTAGTTTTGTGACCCTCAGCATATCACATATCTCTCAGTCTCAAATTCCTCATCTGCAAAATGGGGATAAAATGGGGGATAATATTGCACTTTCCCCTTCCCTTGGGTTTATTTAGAGGATCAAGCAAAATAACATAGGTAGAACATTTCATAACTCTTAAACTACTAGATAAATGCTAGATATTGCCACTGTTACTGTTATTTCAAACTTTTCCTGGCATTGTATTCTAGTCATTTTCCCTAACAATTTCAAGAAGTTCCCCTTGGTATGTATGTTTTTCCCCCTCAATCTTTGCTTTTTTATGTTACCTTCTCTTTGTTTTTTTTTCCTTTTATAGATGCTATTTGTAACAATTTTTAAGGAAGAATTACCATGTATGGTAGGGGTTGGTTTATTTAACTGAAACCAGCAAAATTTGACTGGGATGGAGAGGAACATGGTGAACAGGAATATGGGGTAGAGCTAAAAAAGCAAAGCAGGTCTAGTCCTGGCTGGGATGCGAGAATGGAAATCCCTAAGCAGCTAGGTATAGCACAAAATACTGGCATTGCAAATAAATACTACCCATCCTACTATGTGGTTATAGGAACAGTGCTTTGCAAAAAATGAGAGGACCTTTTTCTCCCCAAATCTGAGTTAGGTTCTGTGGAATAAGAAATAATGGGCTTGGGCAAAATGAAGCAGAGTGAAGTAACCAGCACCACCAGTAAGACAATATGCATAATGACTGCAAAGAAAGATGAAAAACAATAAAATTTCAAAATTGTAATTGTAATGACCAAGTCTAGTCCTACAGAAGAAATGAGAAAATGTACCTTCTTCTCTACTGTGCATAGTAAGGGTGATGGATATAGAACATTGAACATTGCATATAACTATCATACATGATTGATATGTTCATTTTCTGGACTGCTTTATTTTTTCTTTTAAGTTCTTTGTCACAAAGGCTAGTTCATTGAACAGGGAAGAGGAGAGAAATGTGTTTGGAAATGAAAGGAATGTGAAAACAAAAGATGTCACTATTAAAAAAAAATTGGGTCCTTCAAGGCTGAGATCATAGGTAGGTAGAATTGCTTCTTGCCTATTTGCAAATTTGAGAGATACTAGAAAGCATAATTCTTCCCTCTTATCTTTTATTATGAATTGGGTATGATACTTAAAATTCAAAAACCCCTAGAATATTAGAACTGGATAGGATCTTAAAGGACCTGCAAAGATCATGAGATTCCTATCCTCATATAACATCCATCCAAATGAGGGGGAACTATTAATAATATCAGTGTGACACCCTAAATCCTCTGCAACAGGGGAAAAGCCAAGCAAAATTATTTTGTTTTTTAATATCTTTAAACATTAAAAGATGAAACTCTGACAATTAAACTAGGCTTTAAAAAGCAATTAAACAAGGTCAATCCAATTTATTAGAAATTATGCAGGTAAAATTATCTACTAGTATGTCTGTTAAAAATAAAAATGTGTTAGAAACTTGGATTGGACACTAAATATATACGAGAGAACACCTAAGCTATGGGCAGGTAAGTTATAGGTGGCTGCTGGACCTATAGTTAAAAAGATCCAAATTCAAATTGCACTTTTTAATTATTTGGCTCAAGGAAAGATATTCAATCTCTGTCCATCCCAGTTTTCTCATCTGTAAAATGTGAATCATAATGGTATTTTTCTGTCATGTTGTTGTGATTATCAAATGAGATAATTAGTAAAATGCTATGCAAACCTTATAGTTCTTATATAAATGCTTTCTGTTGTTCTTATTATAATTATATATGGGAATCTGCCTTATAATCATAATGCTACAAACACCATATTCTCCTCCCCTTGCCAAGAGTACAAAACATAAATTAAACTGTGATATATCTATATCTATATCTATATCTATATCTATATCTATATCTATATCTATATCTATATCTATATCTATATCTATATCTATCTATATCTATACCTATTTATATATATATATGTATATCTGTGTGTGTGTATGTATATATATTCCATAAGGTAAGTGCAGCTTCTTTGAAGATGGTTTTGGCAAAAATCTCTGAAAAGCTTAAGGATATCATTGCATAGTCCTGGAGTTGAACTAACATTACATAGGATTTATGAATCGAAATTTCTTGCATAGAGAAGCCAAATGAAAACCAATCAATCATAATTTTAAAATGAGATGTGATACTCCCTAAGACTTTGTTAGAAAGTTTCTTCTCAAATGTTGCATTAAGATGAAGAGATGGTAGAATTGGACTAATCCAAAGAGAAGACATGTTTTGGGATTATCTGTAAGGAGTCACTGTCCCCAGTTGCTTGAGATATTTGAACCATGAGACTTGGTATATTCTGGTTCAAAGTTTTGTCCTGGATTTGGATTATCTCAGGCAGAGGGTAGGACTTTAGATGGGACTTGAAGGAAGGTAGGGAAGATAAAAAAACAGACATTAGGAGGGAGAGATTACAGACAATGGGAACAACCAGTAAAAACGATAGTGCTTTTTGTTCAAAGAATAACAAGGAAATTAGTGACACTGGATCATGGGTTACATGGCAACAAACAAAGCATAAGGAGAGGAAGAGCTCCCCAATATAGGTAAGTGATCTTTCCAATGTGAAAGTAAAGAAAATGGGGCTCTTTCCTCTCCTGGCATGAATGATCACATGTAGCCATGTGTACTTTCCCTTATGCTTTCCCCTACTATGCTAGCCATAGAGCAATGTTGCCTTCTCTGTTCCTATAACCCCAACTCCACCCATTTTCCCTGTCTCATGGCAAAGGAATAAGCCTGAACTCTATTTTTTCAGGACCTAGATTGACTCCCTCATCTCATTTTCTGCCTTGTTACTCTTCATATGTGTGTGTCTATGCCATCTATACCATTTCTCTCTGTCTCTCTCTGTCTCTGTCTCTCTGTCTCTGTCTCTCTCTGTCTCTGTCTCTCTCTCTCTCTGTGTTTCTCTGTCTCTCTCTCTCTCTCTCTCTCTCTCTCTCTCTCTGTGTCTCTCTCTCTCTCTGTCTCTCTCTCTCTCTCTCTGTATATATATAATATATATATACACACACATATGTATGTATGCATTTGTATATATGCATATGTGTGTATATGTTTGCCTATATATAAGTATATACATGTGTGTATGTTTATAGAGAGGTAGGTAGGTAGATGGATAAAGAGAGATATTACATTTGGAATACTCTTGGCTGATGGAGGAAAACCTTCTACCAACTGATATCTTCTTACCACATCTTGTAATAATAATAATGAAAGCTTCTGAACTGTACTCCAAATTTATGAATGACCTCAGGCCCTACAAGGAGTAATATGTAGCAGCTAGTGGTAAGTAGCAAGATTTAAATCCAGTTCATCTGAATCCAGATCCAGATTTTTTTTCATTGTGCTATCCTTCCTTTCTCTGATTCCAAATTCAATGCAATGTCTTTTCTTAAATACTCTCCTACTTTCCCTCCATGCCATCCTTTTTATGGCCATCTTTGCCTAATCCATGTGCCCAGGGTTATAATGTTCCCTTTCAGTCTGCTCTCCCTATATGGCCATTGATCCCTGCTTCAAAGTTATTTCTCCCCATCCCAATAAATATGCCTGTCCCTCATATTTAATTGTCATATAATGAAAATGATCCAAGAATCATTTTGTTCTCCCCTCATTTTAGCAATGAGTAAGTTTAAGTAGTTTGTTTGAGGATGTGCCACTAATTAATGCTAGCATTGGGAGAATTTAGTTATTCTGATTACCCTTTTGCTCTTTTCTTTACTAGGACATTTGAAATTTTTTTTACAACCAGGTTCTGGCCTACTTTTCCAAACATTGTTTTTATTGGGCATTGCTCCCTTTCATGCACTTTATGCTCTTGTCAAACTGACCTTCTTATGGTCAATAATGAATGATGCTTTATTTTCCTATCTTGGCACTAGCTTTCTCCAGTACCTGGCACATTTTCCCTCCTCATCTTATCTCCTTTGTAGCCTAGTTATAGTGCCCCTTTCCTATATGAGACCTTTCCTGATGCCTCCAGCTGCTAATGCTGCCCAATCACCAACTTACCTTATATTTATTTTTCCTAATGCCTCCAGTTGCTATTGCTGCTCATTTCACCAACTTACCTTATATGTATTTTTGCATATTTTGTATCTTTTGATTATGTATTCGTATTATTTTCTCCTTAGAATATAATCTCCTTAGCATGTAAGGGTAGAGGTATTTTCATGTTTTATCCTTGTCTCCTCAGCATCTTGAACAGCCCTTGGAATATAAAAGGATCATAGGATTATAAATTAAGAGCTAGACAAGATTTTAGAGGCCAGTCACTTGACTGGTGAAAATACTTAGTGAAGTAATTGGCTCAAAGATTTTAATGACCTAGAGATACTTGTTATATCAGCTGTAAATCAAATTAGTCATATAGCTTTAAGCATTGTAGGAGCTAGGTAAGGGAGGTGGTAGATTTCCTTTGTAGGATAGAGGAGGAACTGTCCCAGTCAATTCCTATAAACTGGATTCCCTACATGCCAATAAACTTCTCATTAGAAAGTGCTGTTAGACAATTTCATCTCCATCATTGTTCTCCCACTTCAGCCACTGTATTCATTATATAATTCTGCATTTTTCTTTTTAAAATTTTCATTCCATAAATGTTCAGTGTACCCCAGTGCAGTATTAAGTTTCCTGTTGTCCTGATCTTACAATGGAAAACTATAGAAAATTTTAAAAAGGTCATTATGCATCATAATGAGTCTTTAAAATGAAAATTGCCTGAATGAGTTACTATTAACTGAAAAGAAAAAAAAGTTCCAAATGGAGAAACCATTCTTTAGAGATGGCATGCTGACCTTGTTATTGTATTTAAAACTATGTTTAAAATGTTTTTAATAGATTTCAAAATTCTCTTATGCATATTTATTTTTTCTTTTCTCTTCTTAGAAAAGAATTGGAGTACTTGTTGATAAAAAAAATCTGCTTTATTTTTTCACTGATATACTGATGAATAATTTCTTTGTACAGTCTATTTAACCCTACCTTATTATTGAATTAATCCTCAGCTGGTTTCCAGCTGCCCTGAAGTAACAAAAACTCCTGGTTCTAACCCTTTTTCTTAATTCTTAGGAAGATAGACAAGAACTTTACAGATTTTAGATGGGGGAGACACATGATCATCAGGATAAACTTCTGTTTATCTGTTTAGAGATAGTATTTTATTTATTTAGTTATTTCTGCTTACTCTGCTTTAAGGCAAATATTCCCAAAGGATCAATTTCCCTCACCTTCAAGTTCTCTCCCCTATTCCATTTGACCCCACTTTCCTTAGTTTACAGATTAATTATTATTTTTTCTTTCTTCTTTCCTTTTTTCTTGGGGTTTTAATTCCCCACAAGATTACTATGCATCAGTGATGTGAGAGAAAGGCTAAGAAAGCAAATTCCATCTAAGGCTTCATTGAAAGACAAAGCATTCAGGAATAAGAAGGCAATTTGTTTTATTCTTCTGTCCCCCTGTCAGACTACATCTGGAATACTATGTACAATTCTGGGCATCAAAAAAGCAAGAAGTATTCAGAGAAGGGCAAACAGGATGGTGAAGGAAAGAACTGGATATATGGATCAAGAGATTTAAGAGGGATATGGGTAGAAGTCTTCAGATATTTGAAAGGCTGACATGTAGAGAAAACAATAGACTGATTCTTGTTGGTCCTGAAGATTAAAACTAGGAGTACTGGGTAGAAGTTTGAGAGATGCAGATAGAAGCTTAATGTACAAGAATACTACAATAATTAAAGTCATTGACCTGAGTTGCTTCTGAATATATCAGATTCCTCCTCAATGAAAGTGTTGAAGTCAAGTCTGGATCTACCTATTTTCATATTTGTGACAATAGAATTTCTTTTTCAGTTAGACTAGATGGCCACTCCTGATATCTCCTGCAACTTGGAAATTCTGTGATCAGTGTTCTCATTGAAAATGACTACTTCTTCTAATAATACAGATTACAATCCACCCAAGCCCTCATATCCTGGGTGTCTCTGAACTATTTCCTCTTATAAATTGTACATAGAGATTATATCCAATATATTGGAATCTTTATCTAGTTTCTGAATTAGGATTATTTTTTCATTCTTCTTTACAAATAGTATTTTATCTCTTCAGTTATTTTTGCTTAGTCGACTTTAAGGAAAAATTCACATAGGATTAGTTTCCTTCACCTTCAAGTTCTCTCTCCTATTCCATTTGATCCCAGTTTTCCTAGTTTACAGGTTAATTATTATTTTTCTTTCTTCCTTACTTTGTCTAGTAACCCAGTTCTTCCCCCTTTCTCTCCTCTCAGTCAATATGCTTATTAAAATCTCCTTTCCTTTATTTCCCTTCAATTTTTTTGTGTGAGTTTTTTCCTTTTCTCTGCCCTTTTCTAAAACTTTTTTTACTTTGTTCTTTTCATTAATTCTTTTATTTTTCTGACAGTTCTCAGCTTTTATTGTTTGATTCATGGTCCTACTTACTTTTGTAGTTTCTGTCTTTATCATGAAATTAATGCTTCTAAAATACCTACTTTGAATTCTCTCTTTTAAATAAATTTTATATTATTGTCTTATAGAACTTGTCTCCCCCCTTTTCAGTGCCTGACATTTAGAAACATCAATATATGCAGGCGGTAGAACATATAAAAGAATTGCTTCTTTATAGAAATTTTTCCTGTGTCCCTAATCATGCAATCCATTTCTATCCTCTACCCTAGCAATGGTCAGTTTCTTTTTCATCTGCCATTAAATCTAGTCAATGATTTTAAGGTTTCTTATTCTTCTATATATTGGTTCTCCCTGGAAGCACTGATTCCCCCTCTCCTGAGGTGGGAAACTGTTCATGAATTTATAACCCTCTTTCCAAGGTAGAGTTCTCTTCGACTACTAAATCCCTTCAGATGATGCCAATTTCAAGGTCCTCCATATCCCATTATAGAATGTGTGTGTGTGTTTGCCTACCTCATTCCTACCATCGTAGTGCTCTTCAGTGCAATACTTCACATCATTGATTTAAGATTTCTTCTTATCTCCCTTGCTTCAAACCTTCCCTTCATCACCTCCCATATTCTTTTACAGCCCCTGTTCTTCTGGAGGATTTACACAATTGTTTATGATTAACTTAATTTGAGTGCATAACATATTCTCCTCTATCTTCCCTTTTAACACCTCTCCCAACTCTTCAGTTTAGTCCTCCCAAACCAAACCAAAACCAGAAACAAAAATCCTAAACTAAACAACAAAAACACTGATTCACCCATGGAGGAGAGTGTTGTCATGGGGTTTAGTCAATGAAGTTTAAGGATTGTTTCTCTACCATTACTTGTTCTATTCAAGTTTTATTTCATCTTTATTTCCTTATGTATGTGTAGAAAGAAATCTCTTAATGGTCGTTTTGTTATTTTGTTGTTTTTGTAGGTATTTTTCACTTATTAGTTTCTTTCCCCTTTAATAGTCTCTGGAAATGGGACAATTTGCTTTGTCAGTTGTTTTTAGTAGCTTTAATTCTTTTTACCTTTCTTGTACTTCTGTTGTCTGGATGCTTGCAAATTGAATAAATTGCGCAGTCTCTCGTCTCTCTCTCTCTCTCTCTCTCTCTCTCTCTCTCTCTCTCTCTCTCTCTCTCTCTCTCTCTCTGGTAGGAATGCCTTTAATACCTCTGATTATTGAATTTTGATATATTTTTTTTCATTGTTAAGCACAAGTTTGCAGGGTTTACCATTTTGGGCTTCATTTTGAGCTCTTTTGCTTTTTAAAATATATTATTCTCTTTCTGCAATTTCTAGGGGGTATAGAATAATATTGTTTATTTATTTTATTATTTGAAAGTTTTTCTCCTTGTTGTTTGCAGAATTTATTGTTTGTCATTGGAATTATTAAATTTTGTCAAAATACATCTTGGAGTTGACTACATATTTGCTTTTTATTCTTTTGGAGCTAATTTGTGTATTTCATTTGTATTTTGTTATATTCAGAAATACTGAACAAGTTTCCTTTATATTATTTCCTGAATTTTATTGTTCAGGGTTTTTGATTTTTCATATTTTTCTGAAAATTCTATGATCCTTAAGTTGTCTCTATATATCCTGTGTTTGAGGTTAAATATACTTTGCTTATATTGAGATTGTATGCTCTTTGAAAATTATTGCTTTTTTCCCCTCTTATTCCTTTATTTTGGTATATTTTTTTTTATTTCCAATCTCTTTTCTCTCATTTGTTTCTTTGAAGATTCACTTCCATGGAGTCAAGTTTTTTTTTCCCTTTCACCAATTATTTCTGCTGCATGGGCTATAAATTCTGCTTTCTTTATTCTTATGTCTCTTTTGAACCATTTGGAAATATCTTAGAGTCATTCCATGCCAACTTGGGGATCCATGGGGGTCTCTGCCTCATGGTATTGACATTTCCTTTATCATACAATGTTTATTTGTAGATATGTATAATAATTTAGATATATTATGGTAATCTTCCCTTATTTTTAAATATCTTTCTTGTTGATTTGTTTGTTTGTGCTTAAGGTTATTAATTGAGTTTTTTTCCTTCCTGAGATATTTGATAAATTGAGTCCTTTTTTGGTTCATATTCCTGTAACATTCATTTTCTGACTCTTTTTACCTTGATGGTAGATCCTCTGAGGGCTTAACCTCAAAGCTATTTCAGCCTCATACCATGCTGAGGAATTCAGTTTTCATCAGCCTCAGTCATTGACCCAAGTGACATTTAAGGGGATGGGACTGGCTCCATATAGTTACCATTCTCCTTTTCATCTGGCATAGTACAACTTCCCTCATATTTTGGTGCCTTGTTCAAGTTCCATTTGTTCTTTATTTCTCTGGATATTCACTGGCGCAGCATACTCCACACCTTGGCAGAGCATGCTTATGCTCTCCTATACCTTTCTCTTTTTACACAGATGGCTAAGATTGAGGTTTGGTGTTTGTTGCCAAAGAATGTTGGGATGCCAGCAGCTCCAGAACTTCCTGGTAAACGTTTCGGCTGCAACAAGAGAATTGATAAGTAGATTCTAGAGCATATTCCATGGTTACCCACTCAATTCTGGGGACTTGTGAGGAAGGGGGTACTGAGTAAGCATGTTAGGGATAGGAATGAGCATTCTCTATTTCTAATTCATCAGGTTGCTACCTTGTTCAAATTCTTGGTGTCTTGGGCAGTGCAGCTACAATTTCTTCTTATGGTAATTGTTATTTGGAGAGTTTGTGATGGCTAGAAAATATTTCTGTTTGTCCATCTTGTTGGTCATATTGACCATCTCTAGTTTTCTTGATATTTCATGGATACCAGTGGAGCATGGGACATATCATTATTTATCCATTGTTTTTTCCACATCAGTAAGCATTTATTAAACACCTTAAGGGTGCCTGGCTGTGCACTTATAAATACAAATGTGAGACAGTCTTTGATCTCAAGAGACTTATATTCTGTTTTAGAAATGGAGTTCAGTATAGTCACAATTAAATATGCATATACATATATACATATGGATTTATATATATAAATATACTAAATATATATATATATATGTATATATATATATATATATATATATATATATATATATATATATATATATATATATATACATACATACAAGCACAGTGCCTGTGCATAGATGTTTAGTAAATATTTGTTGAATTTATAGCTATTATCTAGTTGATTCTTGCAACAACCTTGGGAGATAGATGCTATTATTATTCCCATCTTATAGTGGTGGAAACTGAAGCAGACAAGACCCAAGTGAATCACTCAGGATAAAGAGCTAGTGACTTAGGCAAGTTTTGAACTTAAGTCCTCCTGACTCCAAGCCCAGTGTTTCGTCCACTGTGTAATCTGCTGCTTTTTTAAATCCAAAAATTATAGAAATCTTAGAGCCAGAAGGAATAGTAGATACTGTGTTCCCCCACTCTCCTTCTAGAGATATCCAACCTTTTTACTTCATAGATGAGGAAAGTAAGCCTTAGGTAAACCTCTAGGTAAAACAATATGCTCATGGTTACATAATTAGTGAGTAGCTAGCATTAGAAACTATGTCATCTACCTTGCCGTTTGATGTTCTTTACATTATTCTACCAGATATCTGCCCTGACAGAGTAAAGGGCATACAGAATAATTCAAGCATCATTCTTCACTGATACCCTAATTCCAACCCCAAAGAAACTTCTTCTCTCCCATTATTATTTGGATTTCTGTTCTGTATTGATTGTAGAAAAAGGAGATACATGGATAATAAGAGCTGGATGGTGGTTCACCTCTTTCATTATACTTGTGTACCTTCTTTGACACACTAGGGAAAGCACTTAAGCTGGCTATATTGCTGCATCTCTGCCTTTAAGACAGAAGAAAGAGCAGTCATTTGTAATGGGCTATTTGTTACCACAATCCTTGACTTAGCACTTTATTAGTGACATTTTCTGTTTTCTGTGATACCCATAATCAGCACTGCTATTGAAATGTACATGAGGCAAAAACCATATTGATAGAATCCTTGATTGATTGGCCTCATCTTCTGCTGGAAAAGAAAAGAACATATCTTAGTTAGAGCAAAAACGCTAAACTATATTTTTGCACATCTAAGCCACAGATGCAAAGAGTGAAGAAAATGAATGCTTCCTTTTAAGCTTCTGCCAACAGTTCACATTGCCTAGGGAAGAGACTGTATTTGCCAAGATAGAATAATTTATAGATTCAATTTTGGAAGTAGTTGGAAACTCTGAAAGTCAAGTTAAGTCTCTACAACTTTCTCTTTCTAGTTCAGTATATCTTATGTTATTAATGACCATCAATTAAAAGGTGAAGACCTAAAAAGACCAATGTTTCAGGAAAATTAACTAGGAACTAAAATTAGAGACAAGGCAGTATGCTTAGGAAACAGAAAGCAGAATCCCCATTCAGTTATTCCCCTTTCTCTATAAGTAGATAGACCAGGGACAAACTGAGACTAAAGACTGATCAGGGAATGTGAAGTTTTCTCAGTTGAAAGCATGGACATTAGACCACATTAAATTAGAATTCTATAATAAGTGTTGGAACAAATTCTAGTGGTTAACAGGGTGATGTCATGATTTGAAAGTGAATTAGATTTAAGTCAGGTAGGACAGTGAAAAGTTATCAGCTTCATTCTCTTCTCTGGAACCACGTAGGTCCAGTGGCCAGGATGACTAGGGATGTTCTCCCCTATTCTCACCCAAGGTGAGTTGGGATTAGAACTCAAGACTCCAAGTTTAGCACTACTTCCATTGTACTTCCACATCTTGGCTTTATTTTTGGAGACTCCTTAGAGATGGAGAGAAATTCAGTGAAAATAGGGATACCCCTTTCACTTCTTGCCTTTTCTCTGTCTTTGATTCCACCCATTATAAAACAAAAACAAACAAAATCAACCCACTAACTTTGTAGTCAGAAGATATTAGTTCAAATTCCAGATCTGTTATTTGATACTTCTATGATAATTCATTTAATCTCTCTGTGCCTCAATTTTCTCATCTTTTCAATAAGGGGCTGAACTAGATGGTCTTCAATGTTTCCTTTTGGCTTGAAATCCATGTTCCTAAAATCTTTTCTCTACTTAGTAGAAATAGCTCTTTGGAAGAATTAGGTTCTTAATGAAAATTTGCTACTGTTCAGTTATTTCAGTTGTTTCCAATGCTTCATAATCCTATTTGGGGTTTTTATAGCAAAGATACTGAAGTGTTTTGCCATTTTGTTCTCCAGTTCATTTTACAGATGAGGAAACCAAGGCAAAAACATTAAATAATTTGTCCAGGATCACTCAGCTAGTGTTTGAGGCCACATTTGAACTCAAGTTTTTATCAGTACAGGTCTAGTGCTCTATCCACTTCACCACCAAGCCTACCTTCTAGGGAAAGTAGGCAAAGTAGGCAATGGAAGTTGAATCTTTCCTGCCTCCCAAAGGGATGGTCACAGCAAACACTCTCAGTTGTTTCAGCTATCTATGACAACATGTGGGATAAGCTGAGTGAAGAGGACTCATAAGTATATGACTTCGATTTCTGCCCTAATTGTGACTTGAGATTTTGCAGTAACAAGTTGAGCTGTTGCTAAAAGCTGCAGGTGTTTGATTATCTTAGATAAACATCTCCATTCTGTCTCTTCACCCCCCAGCCCCTTTTATTAGTATTTAAGTACCCAATACTGTAAAGTGTGTTCTAGGGCCCATATTTAGTCTCTGGGCAAATTAGAATTGTCCAGTCAATGAGAGAAAAGGTCAGGGCAGGATAGGGGCTTTTGATTAGGGTCTATATTGTTATGCCACAGTCTCCTTGAACTATTCTATCTCAGTTTCCCTGCACTAGTTTCCCTTATTGTCCTGACTGAGTTTCCCTGAATTGTTCTACCTTAGTTTCCTTAACTGTCCTGCCTCAATACCCTTAGTTGTAAAACCCCCTCTGGTTTGTTAAGATCGAGGACCATTTGTTCTAAGATTGTAAATTGTCGATGTGAGGCTCAAGATGAGGGGGAGATCAGACTTCCTGACTCCTAACTCCTTCTACCCTCAAGAATTTATGACACTGTCCCCGCTAAAATATTCCAAAAGATAAGACGATCCAGGATAACTCACGGACATCTTTATTTTTGTTTATTCAAACATCCTGACTCTGGCTAAGAATTTATAGGCCCTCCCCCCACTCCTGACAGAAACAAATGGTTCTATAAAACCCTTCCCGCTCTTTTTTCTTTCTTTGTTCAAAAAAGGTATAAAAAAGACTTGGGATTCTCCCATTGGTCACTGGTTACTTTGAGACGAGAGTCCTATTCCATTCAATTATACTCTCCAATTAATAAAATATTAAAAACTCTCTAATCTCTGTCTTGCCTCAGTTTCTCCAGCATTACAATATAATCCTGTGTTTGCAGTTTGTGCTTTGCACTCCTCTGAGGACACAGACACTTTGTTTGTTGGGAGTTACCCTTTCTCACAAGATAGTACTAAATCCCTTTTTGCTTTTCTTTCTCTAAGAATCTCTGATTTTAATTTAGATTCACTGTCCCACACAACAGATTCCGGCCACTTGACCCAAGCCTCACTGTTTGTATTCCTAGGGCTTAACAGTGCCTAGCACATGATAGGTGC
This sequence comes from Sminthopsis crassicaudata, assembly GCF_048593235.1. NCBI lineage: Eukaryota > Metazoa > Chordata > Mammalia > Dasyuromorphia > Dasyuridae > Sminthopsis > Sminthopsis crassicaudata. The sequence continues at coordinate 423,794,095 of NC_133617.1, forward strand.
TTGATAAATGTTTATTGATCAGAGTCTGAACTTGCATTGGAAAACTGTAATAGCATCATCTCTTTTCTTCTCTGATTGCCATTGCACGTGGCTCCCTGCCACTGCCAAATGCCCTGAAACTTGCACTCTGATCTACTCCACAGTTTCTTCCAGTTCATCTCTTCTCCTCCCAGTACATCTTTGCATAAGCCTTGCATTAGAATCTTTCTCGAGGCTGGGGGAAAATCGGCTTATCCCTTTAAGGCACAACCCCTCTTTTGTTCACAGCAGGCTTTATTCTCTTCCTGTCTTTTTGCTTGGCAGGAGGATGGCAACAGAGGGAATACCCAGGCTATAAGGAGCTCTCCCCCTGCCCTTAGACACAGCAGGTTTCTGAGGAAAACCTCAACCTCTAGAATGGGTCATAGGACCAGACATTGCTGACATCTCTGGAATCTTTTAACCTTTTTGAAGGAGTTAAAGTTTTGCCAGCCCGCGTGTTCTATCCTCAGGCTATGTGTAGGAGCCCTGGAGGCAGATAACTAGAGACTGAATAGCTATTAAGAACTAGGAAGACAAGCTGTATTACCTGCATGTTGCCTTCTTATCTCCCAATAGCATGGGGAAAGAAATTAACCCTTCACATACTCTGTGTTCCAGTCTACTAGCTGTCTATGACCTTGTGGTGGCTTTTTCTTCAGGTTTTTGCACAGGCAAAGGTTCTTATGCCTGGAAATATATTCTTTTTTTACTTCTGCCTAAGAAAATCCTTAGCTGACTTCAAGACTCCAATTAGTATGGGGAGCCTTTTCTGCTGTCCCCAGCAGTAGTTTTTTCTTCCTAAAGCTATCTTGTATTTACTTAACTGCATATACATTGTATCTCCTAGTAGAAGGAGAATAACAATAGTAAAAAGTATTTATGTAGTATCTTAATGTTTTACAAAGTGTTTTATGCTTTATATATTACCTCATTTGATACTCACAATAACCCTGTGAAATTGATGTTATTATCCCCATTTTACAGATAAGGAAACTGAAACTTGGCAAGGTTAAGTGGCTTACTCAGAATCATACAACTAGGAAGTATCTTGGACGAGATTCACACTCAGGTCTTCCTGGTTTCTCCCCCTCTCTGTTTCTTAGCTGTCATGCATGAGTGCTCCTTAAGGGTAAGGATCTTTTCCTCCCCTTGCTCTTCTCTGCTCCCTTTCCTTTCAACCTTTCCTTTGCCTGCCCAGTCTGTCCTTTGTATTCTTTTCTTTTCTTTTTTGAGGCAAATGGGGTTAGGTGGCTTCTCCAGGGTCACACAGTTAATAAGTGTCTAAGACTACATTTGAACTCAGGTCTTCCTGATCCTAGGGCCAGTGTTCTATCTACTATGTCACCTAGCTCCCCCACATTGTATCCTTCCCCCTAGAACATTGCCTTCAGCATATGTCCTTAACACTTTTTTTTTGATGAATTGAATTCACAAATTCTGGCTGTAGAACTCAGAGACAATGTATACTTGATGTGGTATGGCTTCTAGGGGAGACATCAATGATTTTGAAGCCCTCTGATCGGGAGTTTCTTGTTCTAACAATCCTGTATGTCAATAATTATAGAGGAATATATATATATATAATATATAATATAATTTATATATATATATGTATATGTGTATATATATACATACATATATATATACATATATATATATATATAAAATGATATTTCTTCCCTTGGATTTTAGGGGAGATGTATTAGTAATCTTAAGTCCCTCTGACCTAAGAATGCTCTTGTTCTAACAATCTGTATATGAATGATTTCAAAGTCTTCTGGTCTTAGAATAGTCCTACAAACATTACTAATTGTCATATAGATAATCTGTTGGCCAGGATAACCAAATTCCTGAGACAATGCTGAATAAGATCACCCCTCAAACCTACCTGAAAGCCATAAAATTAGCATATAAGAAACATGAAGCTCTGACCTATAATTTTGCTCTATAAATCTACCTCATGATCTTAGGTCCTTTGCTAAGATCTTTTGGAACAGCCCACTGCAATTGGCATTACAATTACAATAAATTTTGCCCCTTGACTTGGGTATGGGTTCAAGCTGTAAATTCTTTTGAGAAACCTCACAACACCGGATCTGTGACTCCAAACTCTTGGGATCCCCCCTTTTCCAACCTCTACTTATAGTCTTTTTTCGTAGAATATAAGCTTCCAGAAAGAAAAGACTCTTTTGCTAAGCACTTAGCATAGTCCCTGGAACACAGTAGGAAATTAATAAATGTTTGATTCATTAATAAATGGATAAATTAATAAATGAACTGATGCTAAGTGAAGTGAGGAGAACTAAGATAATACTGTATATAGCAATAAGATAATGTAATGATCAATTGGGATGAATTTGACTCTTTTCAAAAATGAAATGATTTAAGGCAATTCCAAAAGACTTAGTATGGAAGGAGTCATCTACATCCAGAGAGAGAACTATGGAAACTGCATGAGGATCAAAGCATATTATTTTCACCTTTTGTTGTTGTTTACTTGCTTGTTTTTTTCTCATTTTTCTACCTTTTGATCTGATTTTTCTTGTGCAGCATGATAAATGTGGAAATATGTTCAGAAGAACTGCACGTGTTTGTTTAACTTAGATTACTTGCTGTCTAGGGGACTAGGGAGGGAGATAGTGAGAAAAATTTGGAACACAAGGTTTTGCAAGGGTGGATGTTGAAAACTATCTTTGCATGTATTTGTAAGAATAGAAAACTTATTATAAAGCAAAAAACCCCACAAATGTTAATAAATGTTTGAATCTGGGCAGTTAGATGGCATAGTGGATAGAACACCAGCCCTGAAGTCAGGAGGACCTGAGTTCAGTTTGGTTTCAGACACTTAACCCTTATTAACTGTGTGATCCTGAGCAAGTCATTTAACTCCACTTGCCTTGCCTCCCTCCCCCCACAAATGTTTAAATCATTGATTGCCTTCATGCTACAGAATCAGGAGAGCTAAGGGGTCTCCAAGCTCTTAGATAGTCCTCATAGGACACCCCTTAACCTTTCTCAGGAATAGACTTGCATCTTGCTCTTTTCTTTAGACAACCATAGAACCCTCAGTGGAAAGGAAGGAAGGGAGGGAAGGGGATTGTTCTCAAAAAGATTGGCTTTTTTTGAGAAAGTAGTTTTATTTAAAGCTGCAAGAGAAAGCCTGTGCTTAGGTCAGATTGCCCCAAAAGCCCTGAGCTTCCCATCATTATGTTTTTTGCTCATTTCATCAAGCATTTCTGTCTTTGTATCTACAGTGCCTAATACAGTGCCTGCGTTTGAGCATGTACATAATAAATGTTTGTTAGTTCTTTATTAATAATTATAGGTAGCTCCCCTCTGAATTTCTCCTCTAAGTTTCAGTGGCACTTGTGAATTGGATTCCCAGAAGTTGGCTACCACTGGTGAGTTGGTATGTGTATGTATGAAAGGATTAGGGGTAGTGGGGGAACGTAGTAGTCTGGGGCAGGCAACCTTTATTTATTACATTGCTTTTTCTCTGGGGCATGTTGGCTGCGCAGGCTGGAGTAGCCACTCCCTTTCCAGCTAATGTTCATTCCTGCCCCTGAAGTCATTAAGCAAATGAATCATGATTCTGAGTTTGACAAAGTTCTGAGATAGTGGGCAGGGAGCTGGTGGCCGAAGAAATCCATTAAGCTGTCGCTTTTGATAAATGACTGTTTATATGTAGTATTACCTCAGGTGTTCCATCCTGCTAATGTGGCTGCACCCAGAGAGGGAATGGTCCAAGGAGTTGCTAGTGTTTAGGATATGCTCAATATTAATACTGCAGCTCATGCTTCCCCTGCTTCTAATACCCCCCCCAACACTTTCTTTAAGGTTCTTTTCAAATGCCCTTTAGGAAATTCCCCAAGTGTACATGTTGTTCTTTTCTCTACCTGGCTCAGATTACCACCTCTTCATGCTCCACTTCCTCATTGAGCATCAGTCTCAAAGCCTTTTTCTCTGGGCCTTCATAACTATGCAGTCTGAGTCCTAGTCTTCACTACAACTCTGTGAACTACTTTCCTTCCCCCTCTCTCTTCTCCCCCTTCTCACCACCACTTTCTCCCCTCCTCCAAGGCATAGCTGCAAAATCCTCCCTTCTTTTAGAATCTGGCTGCCTATATCTAATATCAAACATTGTTTACTAAAAGGTAGCATGCTGTAATGGATAGGACACTGGACTTAAAGTTGGAAGTCCTGAGTTCAACTCTTGCTTCAGACACTTACTAGCTGTGTGATATAAGTCATTCAATCTCTCTATGTAATTTTCCTCATTTTCAAAATGAGGTGATTAGGTTTGATGGCCTCTAAGATCCCTTTAGACCCTAAATCTATTATCTCATGATTAAATGCTTGGTATTATTAGATGTCAGAGATACAAAGACAAAAAGGAACAAAGAAAAAGAACCCTAACAACCAAAGCAATTTTACTCTCAAACAATTTATCTCCTACTGAGGATATACCCTAAAAATAAATATAGAATAGTATGGAGATAGAGTGAATGAACTCCAACTTCTGGGGACATCCAGGAAAAGCTCTGGAATAGGCCACATAATTCCTGAGCTAGGCCTTGACATAAGCTAAGGATTCTAAGAGTCTGGAATGAGGAGAAGAGGCTATAATTTTTATTCCCAACTTTAGCAATCACTTCTAAGTCCAGAGGCAGCTCTGATTAAATTTGTGTCTGGAAATTTGTCAACTTTTGACATTAGTTTCCATTTATTTGTTGTAACTCTATAAAAGTATATTTTATGCAGATGTTTCTATATTTTCATAAAGCTGAATGAATTTATAATGCAATGTGTTTGATATATGTTTGGGAGTCTAGTGGCTAGGTTGTTGATCTGAAAACATAGGTGTCTGGCTACATAGGCAAGATACCATTACTAATCCCTTTGCCTGACTCTTTTGGATAACATCAAAGGTCCTGAGAATCCTAGAGAAGAACCATCTTGTTCCAGTAGAGTTTGTTGACTGTCTTGAGAACACAGCATTTCTCATTTGAGTGATTCAGAAGATTTCTAAGATAGAAGAAGAGATAATGATCTCAAGAAGATGCTTTTTAAGAAAATGATTCTCTTTAAGGTGATAAGACACAGCCTTTTTTCCCTAGGTGAGGCTTCTCAGAAAGTCTTGTTGCTCATTTCATCAAACATATTTTGTTTTGTACCTCTAGAACTAAGAGTAGCGCCTGTCATGTAGTAGTAATATGTAATAGATTTTGTTAATTGTTGATTTATTAAATCTCTTCTGGCGTATTCCCTTAATTTTTTTTTTCCTTTTTCTGAGGCTGGGGTTAAGTGACTTGCCCAGGGTCACACAGCTAGGAAGTGTTAAGTGTCTGAGACCACAGTTGAATTGGAGTCCTTCTGAATTCAGGGCTGGTGCTCTATCCACTGCGCCACCTAGCTGCCCCCTATTCCCTTAAATTTTAATGAGTTCAATTCTTTAAATGAGTTGAGTTGATTACACAAATCCTAGTTTCTAAGGTACATTAGAGATCTATATTTCTCCTGATATAGCCCATGGACTCCAAGCAGTATAGATGTCCATTAATTGTCACCAGAAGACACAATGAGCTCACAGCAAAGGCATTTACTAAGAAGTCATGGTTAAAACATTCTACCCACAAATTTGGAATGCAGTGTTACTCATCAAGACATCTGTTCTTTTCTATAGCTTGACTCTCAGTTGCCAAGGTTAGCTCTTTATTGAGTCCATAGCTAGCTTTCTTCTGTCATAGGTGCCATTCCTTGAACCTATTTGAACTCTACCTCTCTGTATTTGCATTTGTCTGATAAGTATATCTTTATTCTCCACTAGATGTGGTTATCTCCTCCTTAAAGTAGGAGACATTGTAAAAACATTCCTATCTGTAAAACACTATGGCCAATGGCAGTGGTAGTGGGGACAGGGAGAAAATCCTGCTGCCATCTGGTATGGGCATATCCCCCAAAGATGCTCAGAGCATAATCTGGCTCTAGAGTTGGTAAGGTTAGCAATTTAAAGCCCTTCAGGAGTAGAACTGATTTTTCAGGCAGTTGATCTCAATATGCCCACTAGTTCTTTCCAAAAAAAGTTCATATTTTATAAAGAGAGATTAGGGTGTCAATACTTTTGTTGGCACATTAATACCTTTCTTTTTTTATTCTTACTACTTGCAAAGTGCCACAAGATTCAGAGATAAAGGGATAGAATTGGGAATATTGCCTTCTAGAGCAGTTTCTAGAGCAGCTAGGAAGAAAGTTGGATTGGGTGACCTTCGGCAGTTAGCCTGTGTGGGTTGTCACTGCTGGGAGAAGGTGGGCCCAGGAAAGAAGTCTGGGGTAGGACCCAGGGCAGAATCTGAGGCTTTTTTTAATTGTAAAGAAATGTTTATTAAAACTTAACAGAAGGATGGACACCCTGTACCCCAGCACTGGTCTCTAATACTTAATTCCATCACTGAATTCCTCAGTTACCTGAAAGAAATTAGATGATAGCTTTGGATAGGGACTGTACCAGTGATTTAATTGGTAATAGGAATGTCCGGATAAGAAAAATTCTTCTACCAACTAAAGCTGGCACCATCTCTAATACTTTTTACTTATAGTACTGCAAGGGTAAATGCATAGTCCAGGATTACATAGTCTTTATGTGTCAGGTAGACTGCTATATAGCACCATAATACATAGAGTACTAGGGCTGGAGTCAAGAAGACTCATCTTCATGAGTTTAAATCTGATCTCTGATAATTAATAGCTGTGTGACTCTTGGCAAGTCTCTTAATCCTGTTTACCTAAATTTCCTAATCTATAAAATGAGATGAAGAAGGAAACGGTGAATCATTCCATTATCTTTTCCAACAAAACCCGAAGACAACCCCAAATGGAGTTGCAGAGAGTCAGGCATGACTGAAAGAAATAAACAGCAACCACAGCAGCAACAACCTGTGTCAAATATGGAACTTGAACCTAGGTCTTCTTGGCTCTAAAACTGACATAGTTGGCCCCACTGCATCTCCAATATCACAGCATAGTATAAGTATGATATAGTAATATAAAAGGATAGGATAGCATAGCATAGCATAGGATAGGGTAGGTTAGGAAGGCATAACCTAGCATGGAACAGAAGGGGATGTGATAGGAGGGGATAGCATAGCATAGTAGAGCATAAATAACATTATATAGCATAATTAGCTGGGACACTAAACTTAGAATCCAGAAGTCCTTGATTCAAATACTGCCTCTGAGGCTTCTTTTTACTTGGAAACACATTTATAAAACCAGGAATCCCTGTGGACATTGGACTTGACTGGGCTTGGAAAGCAATCTGTATGTAAAATGAGCTATGCTGTAAATGTCCCATGGCTTTACAGAGCCGGTTTAGTAACCTAGTCTTTTCCCATCAGTTTCATATATCCCTAAAGGAGAGAGGTTATTAGCCTTGGAATCTGGCTCAAACCAATTTTTCCTGACTAATCTTATATTACTTCCCCTCATGTGCTATGTACAGCTAGCCTACTTAATGTTCACTGTGCACAAAATTTTATTTAGCTCCTTCATGACACTGAACAGTCTGCCCTCTATGGCTAGGATACAATCTCTTCTTAGAATTAATTATCAGCTTCTTTAAAGGCTCAGATTAGGAGTTATATTTTACAAGAGACCATACTCATTTTTTTCAGTTATTAATACCATCCTAATCCTCTAAATCATCTTGAAGTTATTTCTATATCATGTATATATGTTTATATACAAATTATATACATATATATTTATTTATAAAATCTGTTTATGTATTGTCATCCCTCAGTAGAATGTAAATTCCTTGAGGGCAGACATTGTTTCTTTTTTCTTTTCTTTTCTTTCTTTTCTTTCTTCTCCTTCCTTCCTTCCTTCCTTCCTTCCTTCCTTCCTTCCTTCTTCCTTCTTTCTTTCCTTCTTTCCTTCTTTCTTTCTTTCTTTCTTTCCTTTCTTTCTTTTCTTTCTTTCTTTCTTTCTTTCTTTTCTTTCTTTCTTTCTTTCTTTCTTTCTTTCTTTCTTTCTTTCTTTCTTTCTTTCTTTCTTTCTTCTTTCTTTCTTTCTTTTCTTTCTTTCTTTCTTTCTTTCTTTCTTTCTTTCTTTCTTTCTTCCTTTCCTTCTTTCTTCCTTTTCCTTCTTTCTTTCTTTTTTCCTTCCTTCCTTTCTTTCTTCCTTTTTCTCTCTTTCTTTCTCTCTCTCTCTTCCTTCCTTCCTTCCTTCCTTTCTTCCTTCCTTTCTTTCTTTCTTTCTTTCTTTCTTTCTTTTCTTTCTTTCTTCTTTCTTTCTTTCTTTCTTTCTTTCTTTCTTTCTTTCTTTCTTTCTTTCTTTCTTTCTTTCTTTCTTTCTTTCTTTCTTCCTTCCT